>NC_091691.1:98410000-99010000 GCF_041296265.1 Equus caballus
GCTAGTGGCATACCTTGATTATATGTGAAGTAAATCTGATTTTTAAAAAATAGATCATGAATTTTTGCATGGTCTATTATGAGAAACGTTTTATTAATAAGGGTTGCTATTAAAAAGAAAGGTAATATATGGGCTTTTACTAATATTAAAAAACTAATAAGAAATTGAGGAAAATTTCAGTATATTAAAAGCACTTCTTTGAAAATTAAGTATAATGAGGTGTACAATAAACAAGGTCAAACAAGTTAATTTGAAACGATGAAATGAGGTGAAAAGGAATTAAAGGAGATTGCTGGAACAGATTTATTCACTTCCTGTGTGATGATGTCATTAACAAATGCTTGTGCTGCATTATGGGCAATTGACATTACCAGCAGCATAAACGGTCTTTGGACGGAAGACTTTCCTATTGCTCTCCTCAATGGGTTCATTAATTGTATTTCTGAGCACCTTGGAACAAGCCAGGAGGATTTCCATGAAGAATTTGAGGCAATATTGCCTTTGAAGCCTGGCCTTTCAGGAAAAGGTGACTTCAGCATCTTGCTTTTGAATCCACTGGGCTGGGTGTTAGAATGAGACTATTTTAGAAAACGTGAAAGGGCTAAATTTGACATTTGATTCACCCTATTCTGGGATTTTAAAGTGCGATGTAAATTAGTTTGAAACCGATCTTTCTTCCATTTTCTCTTTTCAAAATGTAATACGGTTAAATGACAGAGATTAATTACTGAAGTAATTACTGTTGGAAAGCAAAGGGACAGTTGTGTGAGGCAGTCTTTCTTGTGATGACCAAGTCTTTCTTGACAATTATGCTTAATTCCAACAACGATTATTCTGTGTGGCAAAATCTACTGGCACAAGGGCACACGGCCTTGACGTGTTCGCACTCATAGGCAATCTTAGAAAGAGGGAGATCTATCTGACTGAGAGGGAGCAGCCTCCATTCCCAGGGGGTCTCCCCAGGACCTTTGCTGTGGACATGTACAATCCCCTACCTTTGGTCACCTGCCTTGTTTTCTGCGTTCTTCACTGGTCTAAGCTGAGACTGGGCTAGCTTACAATTCTGTAAAAATGCACATATGAAGCGTAACATGAGATCTTTTTTTATCCCCCCCTCTCCACCCACTTTTAAAATATTCTTGATGTATTTAAGTGCAAAAAGACATCACTGAAGAGGGCACCAAAATGGAGCCCTGGGTCTCTGCTACTTGGATCTGTAAGATATACGAGGGAGGGCCACACGAGGCACATAATAAAACTCCAGAATTCGAAACACTTGTACATTTCCCCATGAATTAACGTTGTACCATCATAAAAAAAAAAAAATGAATGGATGATCCTGAGGAAAAGGCTTGCAGATTATTGACTGAAATAATTGGCTCGCAGATCTCAAGAATCACTTTGCCACCTTTGACTCCATCCTCATGGCCATCTTCATCGTGGCTACTTCTCAGGACAGGATTACGACATGCTGTTAACATCAGTCTCAGAGCAGCATCCGGATGCTGCTGTAAATGGTAGCATCACGATGCCTCTTTAAATGGTAGACATCAACCGTGCAGGCCCATCGCAGGCCACCATGAAAGAGGCAGTCTGGCTTTGCCAGGCAGTCACTGCGGGGGTTCCGCAGGCCGGGGCAGCAGCCGGGGCTCTGAGATCCTGAGGCTGGGAGTGGAGATCAGAGGAGGCGGGCAGTGGGGGAGAGGAAGGAGGAGCAGGAGAAAAGGGAGTCATCTTAGACAAAGAGTTTAATGGGAGCATTACAAAGGAGCAAAATTGAAGAGCCTGACAACCAGCTTTGGCTCCTACTGTTCATTCACTCAGACCATGCTGTACTCATAAGACCCTGGCCAGAACTGATGTTTCTCTAAGGCCACAGCCGGGAGTCCCCTAAGTGAGATGGACTTAAAGATGGAAACATTTAATCACTGCTGGTAGCCTAAAACAGGAGGCAGATGAGGAGGATAATGGAAAAGGGTTGAAAAGGAGAAAGATCAGAAGAGAGTTAAAGGCAGAAAGAGGGAGGCGGAGAGAATGAGGGAAAGCTCGAGAAGGAGCGAGAGGACGGGTCAGGCTCGGCTGCTTCCTTCCAGGTGTCCCCGTTGCGGCGTGATTTCATCCGTGAACCATAATCAACTTCCTTAATGAAATACGTAATTAACATATTATAATTGTGGTAAAGATGATTTTGACAGAAATCATTTTCCATATCTAATACTATGCTAATTTAATCTGTTCCTTACTCCCTGACATGACCTTTAGTGATTAAGTTTCATGGCAGAATTTTTTTTTTGATGGATTGATTTATCCACAGTGGTTGAGATCCCTCTCTTCGCATGGCTGTCATTTTTTCTCCCTCTAAAAATCTCTCACAGACATGCGTGTCCACACACACACACACACACAGAGGCATGTGTACATGCACATGTAGCTCAGGATAGAAGAGCTGTCTTTCCTCCTGTGACTTCTAGAAAGCTGATCATCAACTAATAGATACTTGGAGATAGCAGTTAGATAGGCCCAAACGAAAAGATTCTATTTCTGCTAAATGCCTGGATTCTGGTGTGGGTATTTTGAGTCATGTGGATGTGGTGAATGTGATTAGTGTAATTAAAATAAAGTAAATCCATCAAACTATTTGGTTATCCACGGTATGAATAAAGAGGTAGAAATACAAATAAAGTACTAACGTTTGACCAGATTTTCTATCTTACACTACACTGAGTTTTGAAGCTTTTCAATGTAGTTATATCTCAAAACAATCTTACTGAATCATTTCATAATGATATAGTATACACATATCTAATTAAATATAGGTGTATATATATTCTTCTTCTGTTATTTTTGACAGCATGAAATAGATTTGAATCTTAAAGGGATATAAAGCGTTTAATGATGATTTGGAACATGAGGAAAGCCAGAGACCAATGGTACTTTAGGCAAGTGTTTCCCAAATACTTTCACTTCAGCTCACAGTAAGAAAGATATTGTGCAATGTCCCCCAAAACATGTATATAGGAATTTCATGAGGAAATACTCAACATATAAGATGCACTCTGATCTATTCTATTCCAGTCTAGTCTATTCCAGTCTAGTCTAGTCAATTCCTATCCTAATCTATCCTATCCTATCCCATCCCATTAAAAAATGCTGGTCAGGGGCCAGCCCTGTGGCCAAGTGGTTAAGTTCGCACGCTCCGCTACTATGGCCCAGGGTGTCTCTCTTTCGGATCCTAGGCATGGACATGGTACCACTCATCAGGCCACGTTGAGGTGGCATCCCACGTACTACAACTAGAAGGACCCACAACTAAAATATACAACTATATACTGGGGGGATTTGGGGAGAAAAAGCAGAAAAAAAAAAGATTGGCAACAGTTGTTAGCTCAAGTGCCAATCTTTAAGAAAAAAAAAAAATGCTGGTCAAGTGCAAGTAAGTGGATGTTACTACTTTAATAGTCATTCCAGGGCCAGCCCCATGGCCAAGTGGTTAAGTTCACGTGCTCCGCTGCGGCGGCCCAGGGTTTTGCAGGTTCGGATCCTGGGCACAGACATGCCACCGCTTGTCAGGCCATGTTGAGGTGGCGTCCCACATGCCACAACTAGAAGGACCTGCAACTAAGATATACAACTATGTACCAGGGGAGATTTGGGGAGATAAAGCAGAAAAAAAAAAAAAAAAAGATTGGCCACAGTTGTTAGCTCAGGAGCCAATCTTTAAAAAAGAAAAGAAAAGAAAAGAAAAGAAAAACATCTGGAAATGCTAAAAACTGATAATAGCTGCCAAACTTCTTTCATCTACATCATAATTTGGGGGAAAGTAAAGAAGTAATTAATTGAGATAGTTGTATTAGGTGTTCACTGTATTGGCTTTTACTCATAGGAATTATACACAAGCAACATTTGGTACCTGAGTTGATTGGTCTACATGTATTTAAGATGATCACAAGTTCATTCTGCCATTTTTAGCTCATATATGTAAACATCATGAAAATGACAAACCATATTCCCTTTAATTCCAGATGAAAGGCAGTATCTTCAAGTATATTAAAAAGCATCAAGAACTCCAGTTGGAAATTTGTCTGTGGCTCACTTGAAGATAAATTGGCCAGGTTGAGCAGTTCTAAGAACCTGAGCTCTCTGACTTCCATGTAAAGAGAAGGAAGCTGGAATGACGATGAAAAGCGGAAATCATAAATATGGGATTATATAATCGCATGAGTCTCCATCAAGGCAATATCTTTCCCCGTGGTATATAGGATTGTTAGCTTAGAAGTGCCTTACAGATTTACAGTAAACTTCTTCTCTTCCAGAACGATGTCTTCATGCTCTGATCACTTATGAATACACATCACTTTCTGCTTTCATGTTTATTTTAAAAAGAAGTCAAGATTGGATTTAAGCAGCATCAAGTTGGAAGAATTCTTTTTTACCTATTGTCTGACAAACTCTGCCTTTTTAATGGTGTGCTTAGCCCAGTCATATTTAATGTAATTCTTGGTAAGGTTAAAGGCACATCAGCCATTTGGCTGTTTTCTATGTGTTGTGTCTTTTTGTTTCTTTGTAGCTCTTTATTGCCTTCTTTTGTGTGAATTTTTTTTTTTATCTTAGCAATTTAATTCCTCTATTGATTTTCAAACTATTTAGTTTTGTTGTTTTTCAGTTGTTTTTTTAGTGGTTGCTCTAGCAATTTCATTTTGTAGCTTAATTTATCATTGTCTACTTAAGGTTAACACTGACTTAAATCTGATAAAATATGACAACTTTGCTTCAACATAGCTCCATTTTCTCCCCCCTCTTTTGTGCTATAATTTTCATATATATTATGTCTATATATGTTATAAATCCAACAGTGCAGTATTATAGTATTGCTTTATGTAATCTTATGTTTTTTAAAGAAATCTTTTTAAAAGATAAAAATATATTTATACCACATTTTATATTTACCCATATCTTTACTATTTCTGGTGGTCTTCATTTCCTCATAAGGATTCAAGTTATTATCTTGTGTCATTTCCTTTCAGCCTGAAGTCCTTTAGTATTTCTTGAGGAGCAAGTCTGCTAACAACAAATTCTTTCAGTTTTTATTTATCTGGGAATGTCTCTATTTTGCCTTCCTTTTTTTTCTGGCATATAGAATTCTGGTTTGACAGGTTTTTCTTTCTTTCAGCATTCTGATATGTCATCCTACTGCTTTCTGGTTTTCATTGTTTATACTCATTCATTACTTATTTATTGTGTTATTGTTCCCCTGGGTGTAATGAGTCTTTTTTTTCTTGCTACCTTCAAGATTATTTTCTTTGTCTTTTGCTCTCAGCAGTTGGCTTATGATGCATCTAGGTGTGGCTCTCTTTGTGTTCACTCTATTTGGGTTTGTGGAGATTCCTGGATCTGTAGTATCACACTTGTGATGAAATTTGGGAAGTTTTCCACAGCTATTTCTTCATATATTTTTTCTACTCCTTTGTTTCCCTCTTCCCCTTCTGGAACTCCCATGGCACATACAATAGTACACTTCATGCTGTTCCAAGACTCTGAGACTCTGCTCACTTTTCTTAAGCCTTTGTTCTTTCTGTTCTTGGAATTGCATAATTTCTATTGATTTATCTTTGAGTTCATTGATTCTTTCTTCTGTCTTCCCAACTGTCCTGAGAGAATTTTGTGAATTTTCCATTTCAGTGATAGTGTTTTTCCACTATAGAATTTCCATTTGGTTCTTTCAAATAATGTCTCTTTCTCTGTTGAGATTTCCTGTTTGTTGAGTCTTCACTATAGTATTTTCCTTTAACTATTTTTAAAGATTTTATTTTTCCTTTACTTCCCCAAAGCCCCTCGGTACATAGCTGTGTAGTTTTGGTTGTGGGCCCTTCCAGTTGTGGCCAGTGGGATGCTGCCTCAGCATGGCCTGATGAGCAGTGCCATGTCCATGTCCAGGATTTGAACTGGCGAAACCCTGGGCTGCTGAAGTGGAGTGCACGAACTTAACCACTCGGCCACAGGGCTTGCCCCTCCTTTAATTTTTTAAAGACAGTTTTCTTTAACTCGTTGAATATGCTTAAAATTGCCCTTTTGAAGAATTTGTCTGCTAAATCCAACATCTAGGCCTCCTCAAGGTAAGTTGCCATTGGTTGCTTTATTCCCCTAAGTAAGGGTCACTGTTTCTTGTTTCTTCACAGGTCTTGTTTAGTTTTCTTGAATAGTAAACATTTTAGAAAGTAGATTTTAGCTACTCTGGATTCTGTTTTTTTCTTCTTTCTTCTTTTTTTTTTTTTTTAGTGATTTGTGTCTTAAATTGTGGAACCCCTCTTCCCTGTGGTGTGTAGTCACTGATTTTTATGTTGAGTTCTTATTTATTCTAGTCATTATTTTTTAACCTGACTTTTGTGGGATTAACCCTGTGTCTGCATGGCTGAGTGATCACCCAAGATTTGGGCAGTGGTTGTGCTCAGACACCTTGTATCTGGATGGCTTTCCCCCTCGCCAGTCGATGTGTCTGTGAGTTGGGAAGCACATTCAGAGTTCAGCCACGTCTCCAATATGTCTCAGCTTTTACTTTCTTCTCAGCCCTCTCAGATCTCCCTTGCACATACGCATAGCTTATAGTCAGCCAGAGATGTGCGGCATGCCCTCTCCCTCTATGGCCTTCTCATTTCTAGGATTTCCTCATCAAATTTTTGCTGGTCTGATCTTTGCCCTGACATTGCAACCTGGGGCTGGAAAAACTATGCACTTTCCCCATTCCTTTCCTAACAAGTGTGTGGCATTAACTGACAATGCCACCCGGAGTTCTCAGCCTCTATGCCAAGTCAGCTGCCCTCTGTCCTCAGGGGCAGGGCTGCTGGCTTTCAAAGCCATCCCTGTCCTGGTAAATGTGCTTATCCAGTTCTACTAAACTTCCTTTCTCAGAGTTCTCTCCCAGGTCATATATCACACAACAACTGAATTGTTTGCTTTGTGTGTCAGAACATCCTGGTCTCTGGGGCCATCCTGGTGGTTATGTTCATGTGCTCCACTTTGACGGCCTGGGATTCATGGGTTTGGATCCCAGGCGTGAACCTACATGCCATTCATCAAGCCATGCTGTGGTGGCATCCCACATACAAAATAGAAGAAGATTGGCGCAGATGTTAGCTCAGGGTCAATCTTCCTCAAGCAAAAAGAGGAAGATTGACAATGGATATTAGCTCAGGGTCAATCTCCCTCACGAAAAAAAAGAAAAATCATGGTCTCCTAATTCCTTTCTAGCATCCTGGACCTCATTGTTTGACTGGGAAAAACCAGTCTTCACTTCCCACCAGCAAGCCTAGAAGGCTGAAACTGCCTTTCAGTCAACTCTACCCATTACACAGGAAGACCAAATGGGCCAATATCTTTTCCTTTCTTATAAGTATAGAGAAACCATACAATATGTTATCTTAAGAAACTTCATCACCTACTATCTGACATAAAGATTTTATTTTCTTCTTTCATGTTTTTAAAAAAATTCAATTGAGATACAAGAGGAATTAAAAAGTGCTTTCTAGAATATAACATCATAATGCTTATTTGATGATGAGCTGGCAGGAGAGAAAGGGATGACAATGGGGAAGAGTTATATTCTGAAACATGATGAAATGCTACTACAGGGAAACCAACCATGCATCACGGAATTCTGTTTATTGTTAAATTAGTTCTCAATAAGTATAACTCATCTGCTTTAAATTAAAAGGAACTAAACTTCTATGGCTTTCCATATTAGACTTTTCATATAAGTAAATTGACAAATGAGAAAAAATGCTTTGTGAGACTCTGTCTTGATTTTGTATTCAGATATGTGCTAAATATACCTACAGATAACCCACCAGAAGAAAGAAGCACTCAGAGAAATTGGGAGCAGGCCTTTCTTTTGCCTTCCCTCGGATGTCAAAAAGAGATAAGAATAACTGGACTTTTCCAAAGTTATAAAACAATTAGATTTCAGTTAATGCAAAGAGGGAAGGCAATAGCTGAGCAGATTCTTGACCTTGTACAAATCAATTTGTGTTTCACATGGCTGTTCAGCATTGTCTGAGTGTAAAATATGTACATAACTTCTCATGCTTTTAAATGTAAGATTAATTATAATAGGATAATAATTAGAAATATTGGTAGGATTTCCTTTTATAATTATTTTTTATAAAAGATAATTCCTTTTATCCTGATCCTTTCCTCTGTTAAAACTGAAACATATTATGTAATGAGATTGAGTTATAGTTTCTGTGAAGGGAGATCACAAAAAGTTCTAGTAACTAACATTCAATCTCTTGGTTTCTATGTCCAAAATTAAGTCTTGAAATCCATGGCTTTCAGTTGCAAGAGCAAGCACTTGAGGGAGGTGAGGGTTTTTTCTTCTTCTTCCTTCTTTCAAAGCTTTTCTTGAAATTTCAAGAGGAAAGTGTGTACACAGTGGCTGTATTTGGATGATCTAAGAGCCACATTGCGAGGAGATGCGTACTAAGGAGACTCTGAAAATGAGATCCCCAAGAAAAGATCCTGAGTGATGCCTGCCCCTTTGAAGGATTGAAAACCATGGGAGGGCAAGGTATAGAAGGGGTGGAGAAAGAATTGAGAGCTCACCACTAGCCTCTTCTTAACATAAAAACCAACACTATGAGCATCCACCAACGCCAGTGTCAGCGTCTTTAAGGATGTAAATACTGTTTTTTCCACTATGCCATCCCTTTCACCCTGATGAAAACTATATTGCAAAGGGGAAAAAGTTAGCTACTTTATAAAGCCACTCACAACACAGTCTGCTTTCCAGAGGTTTCTTACCAGTGCAGGCTGATCTTCCTGAATTTGCATTTGCATAACTATGAGGGGTCATGCATGAGATTCTTCCCACAAAGGGAGATTTATTTCAGATGGCATGAGGTGCCCATGTATAGTCATAGATGATGCTAGCATTTTAAGTTCTGCATTGAAGCGGGCACACTGCTACATACCAAGAACTTTGGATGTTAGAGTTCTCAAGTCATACTGCCTTATTTACTGTAGGTAAGAGAACATTGAACTTAGTCATGCAAATATAACATTAACTCATTAGCAAGATCTTCCCTATAATTGAACAATATAAATGATGAAAAACAATATATGAAAAACTAGTTAACATTTTTCTAGACAGAAAAATACATGGGCTTCGTATTCCTCAGATATAAAACATATCATGGAAATTGTGTTTGTAAGTGCCAACTAGTGTGACTGAATAGCAAGAGCCCCAAGCTTCGCTTTCTTTTTTAAATAGCTGATAGACGAGGCAAGGGAGACTTATCACTTTTTAATTAAGCTCATGTCAACTCGTGAAGTTTATTTCAGTACAAATCTGTTGACCAAAGTCCTTTTTGAAGAAACTGCCCCTTGTTGAAGCTTAAGTATTCATGGGAAATTTCACAATAAGCGCAGACCGCTCCTTGGGCTTAGCTGCCACATTTCAACCAGGAGCGACTGTGCATTCCAGTGCTTCCTGTGTGCCCAGCACATTTATGGAAATGAACTTAAGATCAATCTTTGCTATTTTAAAGGCCAGAGCAGCAGGTCCCGCTGCCCAGAGGGAAAACAATGAATGCTGAAATAAATCTTCTGAGACTCCAGTTGGACCCCAAACCAATGGACACTGCAGCCAGAACCTGGTTGCTGCTCCAAACTTGAAATTGGGAGGTATCTGAACATGAATAACAGCATCATTGATTATATGGAAAGAAAATTAAAATGTGGACTGTGGTTCTTATCACCAAAGTTCAATCGTTTTCCTTCTAATAACAATCAAAACTTTTATTAAGTTTTGGAGATGAGTCGTTACGTGTCTCTGGTCAGTTGAAGGTATTAGGAACAAGGGAAAACTGTTAGCCAAAGTAGTCACCTGATTTCAACAGTTTGGAAAGTAACGAAGAATTTGCAGTGGGTCCACATCACAGGGAAGTGTACTCAGAGCTAAAATGACTCCCAATTGCTTTTCAAATGCTACTTGCTATTTAAAAGGCTGACTCAACTCTTGTAAAGATCCAAAGTAACAACCATCGCCTTAGTGAACTTGAAATGGAGGCCAACAGTCCTATACATGGAGCTACACTTGGAGCTGATGGAAGAGGTCTGGGCTGGGTATGAGGACTGGAGAAGGCCTGGTGTGCAGTAGGTGATAACTGAAGCCATGCAGGTGGATTCAGAGTGCCACGGTGGCGCTAACGGTCCCATGGCCCCAACAGTGCTTCCAGCTTTGACTTCCACTAGTCTCCTCCAGCAAACTTCTCCTCTCTCCTCCTAGAAGGGCTCTGTGTTTTGTCTTTAATTCTTTCTCATGGTTTCTCTGTGCCTATATCAATTTTCATCTGTCAATATCTCATGCATTTTTCCCCTTCCCCTTGTCTGAAACCTCCATGACACAGACCAACAGTCTTATTACTACCTTGAATTCCCATGCTGCTTTGTTCCTTTCCCACTGCGCTGAGGCAGGTGTTTCAAAGTTCATAACAGGCAGGACCATAGATGTGCTGGTGGAGGGTGACAAATGATAAGGCTGCAGGAGTGGGCCGGGACGTGATCCTGAGAAGACTCAACATAGCATCAGTTTTCCTCTCTCTTATGGCCTGCATGAGTCCTCCCCAAATTCATATGTTGAAATCCGAACCCAAGGTGACGGTATTAGGAGGTGGGGCCTTTGGGAGCTGATTAAGTCGTGAAGGTCTAGCCCTCATGAATGACATTATTGCCCTTATAAAAGAGACCCCAGAGAGCTCCCCTGCCCCTTCCACCATGTGAGGACACAGAGAGAAGACGGTGGCCTGTGAACCTGGAAGGAAGTCCTCATCAGACAGACACAGAATCTGTTGGTGCTTTGATCTTGGACTCCCGGTCTCCAAAACCACGAGAAATAAATGTCTGTTGTTGAAGCCCCCGGTCTGTGGTATTTTATTACAGCAGCTGGAATGGACTGAGACGCTGCCCGTGGCCATCACAGTCTGAAACGCTCTTCCCTTTGTCCCTGTCTTGGTGAAAGTGACCCCAGGGAGAGAACGGGACATTGGTGATGCCTCTTCCTCTTCCTGTCCTTCATCTCTCGTATCCAATTAAGCAACAGGTTCTATGATTCTAGCCCCTTAACAGTTCTCGCTTCTATCTTTTCTTCACTTGTAAACTTTGTAACCAAAGTTTCCTTGGTGTCGACCTTTGCTGTTTCTTGTCCTGATATTTTGTAGTCTTCTCGCTCATCTCTGCCTCTGGTCCTGTGATGTCTGAACCAGCATCTGTGTTGCTGCCAGAGGCTTCTCTCTAACACTCAGATGTCAGTGTGTCACTCCTTTCTGTAGAAACCCTTCCAGGATGTGCCTACCAGTCACAGAAGCTACCCATTCAGTCATAGCACCTGAGACATTGAGACAAACCTACTTATTGTCATAGCTCCCCCATCTCAGGGCTGAGGAAGATGTCATTTGTGGTTTCCATTGCTGAGCATTTGCATCGCACCTGAACAGTAGGCATGGACATGGGAGGGGATGGGGCTGTACCACGCAGTGTCACTGGCCACAGGAGGAGAGAGCTCAGGGAACTCTCGTGCACGTGGGCTATGGGGCAGATTCGTCCGAGGGATGACGTGAACTGAGGGTTAAATGAAAGCATTTGAAGTTAGTGACTAGAAGGCTGTTGATAATCTTCAAAAAGGAAGTTACGGGAAAATGGTGATGTTAGAAGTCAGACTGGGAGGCTGAGGGAGTGAAAGGAGCAGGTTTAAACTTCTCTCTCAAGAAGTGGGGAGGGAAGGTGAAAAGTGGTGTGAAGCTGGAGGGCAAAGCAGGGTCAAGGGAGGATTCTAAAATGATTTTTATTAATAATTTAAAAAATAAATAATTGTAACCCTGCAGGCTGTTGTGACATCCTTTCACAGTCTCCGGATAGAACCTGGGGGCTCTGGGCTCTGAGGTAGGCACATGACTGGGGAAGCGTGTTATGACCTCGTATAATCATGATATACAAACCAGAACTTTACAGAAAAGCAGCATAATTAAAAATGTCACTATTATTGCATGACATTTTCTTTAGATAGGAGCGGGGGGAGGCTAGGACCTGGGGGCGAACAAATGTCTCTTTGTTGTTATAATATGAGACTGGGTTGTTGTTCTAAATTATTATTATGACTTAGGGCATTTCATTAAAATTGATCAGCCAGGTTTAATGCAGGATTGACTGCTGTGAATTTGTAAATTTACCTTAAAGAAAAACCAATTTGTGTCCAAAAATTCTAGAAACAAATCACTCAAGTAACTATCAGAAGGTGAATTTCTGTCCTGTGTGAGTTAGGCAGCGGGGTAGCGTTTACATGCCCGGTGTCTCTGACTGGAGATGTGTCAGTGGCGACAGAGAGGTGTCAGGACAAGGTGTTGGCTCAGTCAACCAGGATTTTTGCTCCTTTTCACTGAAAGATGACTGCCATGTCTCTTTGTTGACCAGCACCTATGCGGAGAGGCCCGATACCTGGATGCCACATGCTGAGTGGTGTGAAATGTGAGGACAGACAGCATTCATTCATTGCCAACTCTTAGAGTCCAGAGCGGAGGGCAATATCGGACTTAAAAGGAAAGCACTGTGATAGATGACTCTGTTTTCCTCAATCATGGTGAGAAAGACGTTCCTGCAGATATCGCTAAGAACATTGTAAATGCAGAAAATGTAAATAAATGTAAAGAGCCAATACGCCCATTATTATTTCCATTTTGGCTTTTATCTTAATTCGTATTTAATTTTCATTTATACTTTCAATCCAGATCCTTTTCTCATTCGTGAAACCAACAATTATTTTGGGGCCTCATAATATGAAGGGAGAATCTGATAAAAAAAAAGCGATGTGTATCTTGTACAAAAATATTAGCATGAGCTTTGTATTTTAAAGTATATTTCCTAATGTATGAATTTATCCCAAATTCTTATATTTCCCAATGCATTCTCCTGAGACTTGAGTCATACATAAATGGTTTGTTAAAGTCTATACTAATGACATAGATGTTCACTTGAGAATGACTTCTATACCATTCTAAATAAATGTGACTTATTTTAGTTTTGAATTTCTAAAAATTCTTAATTTAATTTGTTCTTTTTTAGTATTTATCAAGAAAACTGCAAACCATGGGGATTTCTGATTATCTAAAATAAATTATGAAGATGAATCTCTTTCCATGAATGTAGCTGAAAACTTTGGAGCACAAATGGAACCCGGATAAAGACTTTGAAAAATGCTAATAGATGAGCCCCCAAAGCAGACGCTATTCTTTCTTTGCCAGATTTTCCCAGTGGTGCTCAAGGGTTTATAAAGACAGCCAAGAAAGAGTGACTCTTTTCACATGGGACGCCTCCATGCCATCTTATAGGCATTGATCTTAATACTTTAAACTGATCTGAATTTGATTTTTAAATTATACAAATACATGTTTTATTATATATGTATATTATATACAATATACACTAATTATATATAATCCAATATATTTCTACTATATATGATACAGCATATACTTTAATACATTAACATATATAGTCAAATGATATATATTATTAAATTAAATTATATATGCATACTATTAATATATAATATATAATTAAGCAGCTGTTAATGTACATTTTTGAGTTTTATGGCCATTGTAATCCAAAATTATCTAATGACTAAGACATAATCTGTCTTTGACTTAATATCCATATAGACGTAGCCAAGTGGTGGGCCTGATCTGATGTCTTGGCATAACTATTTGCTATTGGAACGTTAATCAAGTTATTGTCACTATGACATTAATGAGTCAACCACAATAGAAACTGTTGGCTGTCCACTCCACGCTCACTCCTGTCCTCACTCCCACCTCAGTGGACACGTCTAAGCTCTTCCATGTCTTTCTGGGGAAGCACCTTCTATTTCAGCTGTGCGGGTAAAAATCTTGATCAGTCTGTGCCAATCACAGAACTCACGTTGCCTTAGTCTTGGTTTAGAAATAGTTGTGTCATTCATGTCTGGCTAGTGAATTCAGGCTTCTCTTGAATGGGGATTTTGAGAAGGGTTTCCTTGCACCTGAGTTAATAAAAGAGAAAACGATGGCTTTGTTTTCCTGCATGTTAGCCTGCCCAGATGTGGCTCTGAGCTGCTCTGGCTGTAAAGGGCAAGACTGAGGACAGAGACCAAGTGCATTGAACACAGGAGAACTGGAGATGGAAGGAACCTGGCCTGTCATTACCTCACCAAGCTGCTGACTCCACCAGTACTGGGGCCCCTGGAAGCTTGCTGTCACATGATAAAGCAAATTCCTTTATTGTTTAAGGCAGTTTGAACCAAGATTTTCCTTCTTGAGGCTAAAGTAGTCTAATTGATGCATTATCTGCCGATAATGATCGCCAGCAGAACATAAACATGGGCACACAAGTGGGACTGGTACTCTTCAACATTTATTGAAACTTACCAGGATGGAAAAATGCTGAGTACTTTTATCGATGACCTCACTCTCTGAGGAAAAGGAGTGCCCTGGATGATAGACTTAAATTTCATGATGAGCTTGGGTTGGGAATAAAAAAACATTATACTATGAAAAACTATAATAAAACATATATGGCAGCATCTACTTGGAACTAGCTTAAGGCTACAAATGAACATGAATTAATGATAGTTAAGTCTTATAACACACGGCATATGGTTTCAGGTGCTTTGAACACAGGTAAGGCAAGATCAAGCAAGTGAGACAACCAACATCCCATAGCAAGAAAAGGACAGAGCTGAAATTCACACCTAGGGAGTTGATTCTACGTGCGAGCTTCTAACCGTTAAGCTGAAGAGCCCACCACACTGCAGGTCAGGGAGCAATGGGCCAGCCCATGTGGTTCTACGTACATAGGCCATGGAAGAGACACTTGGTACCCATGTTCACGAGAAGTCATTTGCATGAGATTTAGGCATCCCTTTATGGAAAGCATTGGAATGCATCCAAAATAATATGATCCAATGAATTTGAAAAGATTGGAGTATTACGGGTCACATTCTAAAAAATAAGTCGAGACAATACAGATTAAAGTTGTTTAGACTAGAAGAGATACACTCTGAGTTTTCAAAAATTTAAAGTTTTATTACCAGAAAAAAGGTGATCAGCTATTTCCATAATAAGATAAAAACCATTTTTTTGAGCTCTTACAATATGCCAGGCACATACTCTTCATGTAGTCATTTTTGTTTTCCAGGAGTCAGGCACTGGCTTTATCTCTGCTCATTTTTTCCATTTCTGTTCCATTTTCAGTCACAGTGTTATTTATCTCATTTTTATACTAGTTATGACATATTTATTTTAATGTTAATGTACATACATAAACATAATGTATATATACTTTTTAAACAGAAGCATGCTTTTTTGAAGGGTGAATTAAAGCCAGAATTTACTGTGCTATATTTAACAGAAATTGATGGGTTATTTGTCATAAGTAAAAATGCCTTTTATTTATTATGAAACTATTGCACATTCATTGTAGAAAAATTAGAAAATAGAAAAAAACAAAAAGAGGAAAAAATTTAGAGGCTCATTTAAGTCCAAAGACAATCCCTATTGACACTTTCTACTGATTCAGAAATACATGCATGTGGATATTTAAGAATTCCGATCATGGGCTAGTACTGTGCATGGTCTTTTGTAACCTGCTTTTTTTACTTAACGAAATCTTAAAAATCTTTTATATTTCAGTAAACAGTTATTTACAATGTAAGTTGTACTTCTTGCAAGCGAGGTACGCATCATTTATTTTATTCAATCCTCTAATATTGGACATTGGCTTGTTACTTATTTTCGGTTTCACTAAGAGCTCTGAGTATACGTTTCTGGTGATTAAGTATCTGGTACATTCTTAATTAACTCTCGAACACAAATTACTCAAAGGGGAATTATGAGGGCAAATTAAATGCATGTTTTTACAACTTTTGATAATTACGTGCTTGTAGGACATTTGTGTTTCTTCTTTTTGAACTTTCATTTGATAAATTTTGTCCATTTTTAAGATTGAAGAACTTGTATTAATTTATACTATGTCTTTATATATTACAATTAGTAATTCTTTTTCCTGCCTTACAAGCACTTTATCCATTTTGTCTCTTTATACTGAATTTTGTTTACTTGGCCTTTTGGCAGACTCAATGTGTTAGACACTCCCTTGAGGATTTAATTCTTTTCTTTTTGCTTAGAAAGAGCTTCCCAATTCCAGGTGTCTTTGCATGTAAGTGGACATTTTCAGTCTTCCTATGGTTTGATTTCCTCATGACTTTCTAACTGGTTATTTTTACAATTATTGCTATTATTTTATTGATTTTAATACTTTTAGCTGATTTCAGTTGACTCTGTTGGTTTCCTCATATCGTCAGAATAATAATTCTGGTTTCTTTTCAATTCTTATACCGTTTTTTCCTTTCTCATGTCTTATTACGTTGGTTGTAAAATCAAACAAAATCACAATAACAGTGATAAAAGCAGGCATTATTATCTCATTCTTAACTTTAAAGGAATTCTTATAATGTCACCTCCTGAATACTCTATCACCTGTTTCTGTGACATTCCCTCTTTTTCATGTTAAAGAATCATCAGCCTATGTCAACTTTACCACCCATGGGCATTAGATTTTATCCAGCAGCTTTTTTGAAATTTATCATGATAAATTGTAGTTTTTCTCTTTTTATCTATTGATGTTTTAAATCATGTGGATTAATTGCCTTATTTTAAACACTCCTGAATTTCTGGAATAGATCGTATTTGTTCATTAGCAGCAGATTCAGAATCTGCTGAGCTTTGATGCAGTGAGGTGTCAGTTTTGATAAGTGAGATTAGCCAGTAGGTTTTGTTGTTGCTTATTTCCTCATGTTTTGTCTTTTCCATATGTTTCTCTATTCTGGAATACTTTATATATCAAGGGTAGAATCTGTTCATTGGAAGTTTGAAAGAAATCTCCAATATAATGATTGGGGAGGTGTGTTTTTATAGGAAAATATTTTCTCTCTTTGAAGACTTTGGGAATTTCCTCTATAGTTAGGGGGCAGACCTAAGCCTTCCATAACTTCTTTAGTCTCTTTCGGTAATTAGTGTTTACCTGATACATTTGATTAACACAGAATTATATACATTATTTTCTTAATCTTGCCTGTATCTGTTTTCTATGTCTTCTTAATTCTAATTTTAAAGCTTTTTAATTTCTTGATTTTTTTTTAAAGATTGGCACCTGAGCTAACAACTATTGCCAATCTTCTTTTTTTGTGTGTTTTATTTTTCTCCCTGAAGCACCCCCAAGTACATAGTTGTCTATTCTAGCTGTAGGTCGTTCTGGTTGTGCAGCCCGGCTTGATGAGCGGTACCATGTCCACGCCCAGGATCTGAACCGCTGAAACCCTGGGCCACTGAAGCGGAGCGCACGAACTTAACAACTTGGCCACGAGGCTGGCCCCTATTTCTCGATTTTATGTCAACGAGTTGATTTTCTCAGCACCCCTAAAATGTGAAAATAGCGTCAGTCCTAATCATTTTAACAGTTCCACTTTGGTCATATCGTAATGTTAATGCTATCCCTTTCACTATTCTAGGGAAAAGAGAGCATGTCTTCATTATTTTAAAACCCAAATAATAATAATAATGAGCTGAAATTAATTCCTGGTTTTGTTCTATTGAAGTGCATATGGATTTAAAATGACTGTAGTCCAAAATGGTTTTTACAGATTTTTATGTCTCACAACTCAGTTCTGAGATAAATATTTCCCATTTTCTCAATATTCGGTGTTTTTTAAGTCTAAGCATTGCAGTCTTTATGATTTCACGGAAAGATAAAATTCCTCTACATTTCCACATCTCCTTTTCTCTTGCTAATGATGTCAGTCATTTTGTTTTCCAAGATTAAAGATAAAGGTTTTAATCTTTGAGCGCACAATGCTATAGACCAGGGCAAAGCTCGTGAAAGGACACAGGGAACAGAGTGTTTATGTCACTGAGAACTACACACTAGCATAGGGAGACAAGAGAGCGCCTACAGAACGTAAACTGAGGCCTGGAAACTCCAGACTTGAGATGTAAAAGAAAAAATCAAACTTCTACCATTGCCAATGATAAAACATGTTTACAAGTCTTTCCCCCTTAACTCTAAAAGTATAATTTCTATAATAAAATAGGTTTCATTTGGATTTTGAAAGGAAAGTTTAGTGTGAATCACCTTTGAAATCAGAAACTGAGAATTTTTTCAAAGATGTCTTTTGGTTTGGCCAAGGGTTTATGACTTTAACAATGTTATGTTTTTCTACTTTTTAAAGAATTGATAGGGTTCACCTATAATTTCTATAACTTCTGGGAGGCAAACAACTGGAATATTAGAAAATTTAAAAAGTGTTTGTGTGTTCAACATTGTCCTTGAGAAATGCTTAAAGAATTCTGTTTTTATAGGCAAATCCAAAGGCAAATTTAGTCATAGTTCAGAATGAGGAAAAATAATTCAAATTAGTAAAGTTTTGCTAAATATTAAAAAAAGAAGTTGATTTTCTATTTTAAAAGACTTGAATGTTTTGTTAATTAAGCTATTCGATTTTAAATTATTTTGTATTCAATCTGTAATTCTTTCTCTAAGATGCTAGATTTATTTTGTTTTCCTTTATCTAACTTCTTAATTTGACCTCTTAGTTGATCTATATGTATATGATTTTGTTTAAAAATGAAAGTTTGGGGGGCTGGCCCCGTGGCCTAGTGGTTAAGTTCGCGCGCTCCGCTGCAGGCGGCCCAGTGTTTCGTTCGTTCGAATCCTGGGTGCGGACATGGCACTGCTCATCAAACCACGCTGAGGCAGCGTCCCAAATGCCACAACAAGAAGGACCCACAATGAAGAATATACAACTATGTACCCGGGGGCTTTGGGGAGAAAAAGGAAAAAAATAAAATCTTTAAAAATGAAAGTTTGGGATATTTTAAGTTAGTGTGTGAGTATAGCATTGTCTGCATGCAGACAGTCAGCATGCTCACTAATTTCCACGCATTCCATAATCGTAGCTGGCGTTCTTCTTTGCTCAGTTATGAGGGAGAGTGATCTTGCACTGCTCCAAGTTTAAGAATTGATTTTGTTGTGGTTGTTTAAATGTGTTTTATTTATTTCGTGTGTGTGTGTATGTGCGTGTGCGTGTGTGTTGAGATAATATTGCCTATATAATTTCTACTTCTTGAGAGTTCATTAAATTTCCGTGGCATATTATATAATAAATATTTATACATATTTAATTAAGGCTGTATGTAGACTGTGATAAATAATAATGTCTTGGTTCAATCATATCGGTTATATTATTTTGTTCTTCTATGTAATTGAATAATGATTATTCACCCACTCGTCCTCCCTTCCTCCCTCTCTTCTTCCTTCCTCCTTTTCATCTTTCCTTCCACAGATTACTGTGAAGTCCCTGTTCTGTGCTAGACACCAAGGCATTAGGAAATGCACAGATAAAATTAGCTCCCAGAAGCTTCCAGTTTGAAATGACCACTGTTAGACTAAGAGGCATGTTTAAGTTTCTCATTACTATTTTATATCTGTAACAATTTCCTCATCTTTCTCGTAGCTTTGGCGGTGTGTGTGTATCAACTGTTACTAGTGCTTATCTGGATAGTAAAGAGAATGTTTTACTTTCTTTAGGCTGTTTGATATTTCCTTCTCAGTCAAGTCTTTTTTTTCATGTCTGTTATATTAACTTTTATTTCCTGTATCATAAAGTCTAACTTTCACACAGAAGTTCTCCAATCTTTTTGTTTCCTGTTGTGAATGTCTTTCTTTCTCTGCAGGCTGAGAGCCATTCTGCAGAATTCTTTCCCTCCACTGGTCTGTGAATGAGGTCTCCCCAGGCCTGGTACAGAGCAATGAACAGGGTGGGAGTTCTTTTTTGGCTGCCACACCTCTCCACTTGGTGGTTTCAGAATACACTCACCTATTACACTGGGTTACTAACAGATTCATTTATTCAATTTTTCATTTATAACAAATACGTATTGAACACCCATCACGTGCCAGGCATTAAGCTAAGGATATAGCAAGAATCAGACGAAACTCCTCGTACTTATGGAGGGCAGGGTAACAGTGACGAACAGAACACGTGATATCCACAGACACGCACACCATGGAGGAAAAGCATGGAGGGAGGGACATAGGTGATGGCATTTCCAATTTCAATGGAGTTGTCGGGGAGGGCCTCACTGAGAAGGCGTGACATTTCAGGCAAGAGTAGAAAGAGGTGAGGAGTGTGCTACGTGGATATCTGAGGAAGAGCCTTCTGTGCAGAGAAGGTGCCAGAGCAGGATCCCTGAGGCAGGAACATGCTGTGAGCGTTTAAAAGACAGTCCTCCGTGGCGCTGTTACTGAGTGAGGGGGGAGGTGGGAGGAAAAAGGTCAAGAGTGTTGTGGGTGACGACAAATCAGGCTGTGTTCGCAGGCTAAGGTCAAGACTTGGGCTTTATTCTAGGAGAGATAGGGAGCTGTTGGCGTAGACTGAACAGAGAGTAAAGTGAACTCATTTATGTTTTCACAGGATCACTTGGGCTTCTGTGCTGAGATAGATGAAAGGAGGCCAAAGGGGGCCAGTTAGAGAACACCGCATCCATCCAGGTGAGGCAGGGATGGGGACTGAACCAGGGTGACAGCTGTGAGGCTTTAAAAAGCGACCAGAGTCAACAGGATCCTCTTGTAAATTGGATACAGGACATGAGAGAGGGAAGACTCAAGGAGGACCTCAAGGGTTTGGTTTGATGCATTGTAAGGGTAGGCTAAGCATCCACTGGGAAGTGGGAGAGGCAGGCTTTAGTGTGAAGACAAGAGGTTTGGTTTTGGATGTGTTAAGCTTGAGATGTCTATCAGTATTTCAGTGGAGATGTCAAGTAGGTAGTTGGATGCAAGAATGATCATATATAAGATTAAGTCAGATGAAAACTGAGAACTGGGGAGGCCAGCCTGGTGGCACAGTGGTTAAGTTCACACCTTCCGCTTCAGTGGCCTGGTGTTTGCCAGTTTGGATCCCAGGTGTGGACCTACGTAACACTTGTCAAGCCATGCTGTGGCAGCATCCCACATATGAAGTAGAGCAAGATGGACACGGATGTTAGCTCAGGGCCAGTCTTCCTCAGCAAAAAAGAGGACGATTGGCGGCAGATGTTAGCTCAAGGCTAATCTTCCTCAAAAATAACAAACAATCAACAACAACAAAAAAGCCTGAGAATTGACCACATGGATGTTATTGGAGACTTTGAAAAGAGAAGTTTCAGAAGCGCGGTAGAGGTAAAAAGTGGAGTCAAGAGAAAATGGCGAGAGAGGCAGTGGAGACAGCCAGAAAAAGAGTCTCTTGCAAACAGCTTGAAACAAAAGGGACAGCTGGAGAGGTTGTGAGTCAAGAAAGTTGATTCTTTTAAAATGGGAGAAATAGCACGTTTGAATGCTAATAAGGACAATCTGGTGGAAAGGAAAAAACTAATGATGTGAGAGAGAGGGGACAGTGGTTGGAATTCACCCAGATGGGAAGGAATTGAGTGAGTGAGTGGAGGGGTTAGCCTTCGCTAGCAGCCGGCAGATCCACCTTCCTGTCAGTGGTTAAGGCCTTATATGGGCCCCTGTGAAGGCAGCTGAGTGTCCACGGAGGAGGGTGTTTGGGGCAATTTCTCTACTAGCTGCTTCTCTTTTCTAAATGAAGTAGGACTCAAGGTCAACAGCTGAGAGTGAATGGGGTAGACGGTGTCAGAAGTCTGAGGAGGAGCCAAGATGTGCAATCGTCATCTAGAAGAGCCGACAGGGGAATGCAGCCCAACTGCTGGGCTGGATGAAAGGCCTGTTTGTGGTGAGTAATCATGAATTTAAAGTGAACCAGTGGTAGGTGTGTGCTCTTCTCCAGTCACTGTCCGCTGGGTGGGAACAGGAGCAGGCTAGGCAGAGAGCTGGATTAAACCAGGCTGGGTTTTGCTGGGAAATATTAATGAAACAGCAATGGGGCAAAAGAGAGTGTATGCAACAGCAGGTTTACAATGATGGATGGTGGACTTCAAGATGGATAAGGAGGGAAACGAGTATAGGAGAAGGGTGAGTGACCGTGAAAATAGACATGTGTTGGCATTACAAATCCAGTGACCAGCATCCTAACAGGAGTGGGGGAGGCACTGGATTGATGGGCAGGTGCACTGAGGGGAGTTTTGTCTGGGCTCTGCGTCTTCTCTGTTTCTGATGAGGTTGCTGTGTTTACTT
The DNA here is from genome assembly GCF_041296265.1 of Equus caballus. Classification (NCBI taxonomy): domain Eukaryota; kingdom Metazoa; phylum Chordata; class Mammalia; order Perissodactyla; family Equidae; genus Equus; species Equus caballus. Next base: position 98,432,246 of record NC_091691.1, read on the forward strand.
TTTACCTTCATCTTTCTCTTTGTTCACAACAGTGCAAGTGGATCAATGAGCATGTTTTGTCTTTATGTTTCCTTGTGGACCTCATCATCATGCCAATCCTGGGAATCCCTAGGCTGCTGATTTCACGTGCAGCAAAAGAATAGAGTCCAAATTCCCTGCACCTTGTCCATCCCTTTGCCCAATTCACCTCTGGCCATCATTCTCCCAAGGTGGAAGGTATTGGCCTCTGCCATTTCCAGGTAACATTGCTGGTTTTCAGAAGGAAGAGTTGTATGCCTCTTTGTCTGTATCTTCCTTTCTTCATTCATCTCAGCTCCATTAGTACTCTGTCCACCCAAAATTCTTCTTTTGTTAAGGCAGATGTATGGCTCGTCCTATAGTTTTCAGAGTGAATATTGGATATTTTCATAGAGTTCTGAGAGTGGATTCGACATATGTGCTTACTTTACCAGAGAGTTCATTGTTAAAATTCTTGGAAAAAATAGCCCATACTCACTGCCCATCCTCAATCCAACATATTTTTTTCATACAATTTTGCCAAAACTGTTCTCTAGAATGACTCATATATACCATGTTAGCTATGTTTAAGCCAGGATCCAGAATATGTAAGCAATCTCCAGTTATCAACCGCTCTTCTTGGAGACCAAACACAGCACACACTTAAACCCTTATTCGGAGTTAACACCCCAGTTCCATATTCACTGCAAGGGCCCAGTGATCTTGAACTGACCATTGACTTAACTTGGAGGTTCTCTTTCATCCTCTGGTTTTGAGGTGCAGGCTGTAGTAGATCTTGACTCATCCTTTCTATATATGATACCAAAATAACTGATTTTACAAATGTGGTATAAACCAGGCCTCTCTTAATAGCAGTGCATGAGAGAAACACATCTGAAAAGTTTGGATTTCTCTATCAGTTATCTGGTGAGGACAGCTAGCTAAACAAGTAGAGCCCAATCGACCTCAATATGCGGTGACTTAAAGAGTATGGACATTTATTTCTCTCACACTCAACAACGCCAAGGTGGGAAATTCAGGTTAACTGGGCACCTCTGTCCTCCAAGGTCACTTAGGGACCCAGATTCCTTCCTATTTTCTGCTGTCATCCTCAATACCACTGGCATTTTCTGCATGGCTGAAGCTCAGTCACTACATCTGGATTCCTGCCAGTGGGAAGAAGGAAGAGAGCAGGCAGTTCTGACGTCTTAATTCCCAAATCCAGAAATGACATACATCAGTCGTGTTCACATTCCATTAGTGAGAACGCAGGCGTATGGCCACATCTAACTGCAGAGGAAGTTGAGAAACGTAGTCCGGCTAAGCAATTACGTATTATGAGACTGACTAAGATTTCATTACCATCGAGAAGGGGAGAATGGATTTTCGAGGAGAACTACAAATCCTCTCCTCAATGACCATCCTTGCGATAGTATGTTTCTCCAAAAGGGAAGAAAAAATCAATTCCATTTTAGATAGAACCAATAGAGTAAAATTCTTCAGGTCCTAAAAAATAATGACCTCACTGTCCTTTGCAGAGGTCCACCTGTTCTACATAACATTATTTAAAATTCTAGTGTTTTATTTGAAGACGTACAGAGCTCATCCAGTGTAGTGCAAACAGAATTGTTTAATATTTAAAAAGGATATCATACCAAAAACAGTTGGAAAGGACATTTAGCTTTGAGGAAAATAAGATGAAGGGGAAGTCTGGTTACTATCTGAATTTTGTGAAAATCTATCATATGAGAGAGAAAGCAGGTTAGAAAAGGATGTTACAATGACTGGGAAGTTGACCTGAAAATTCTGAGATCTCTTCTGGAATGATGTTTCTATGATGAACAACAATTCATTCAATGTCCTTAACTACATTTATTGAGTTTCTCTATGGGCGACTTTGCTAGGTGCCTGGCATACAATGATAAGACGTGGCCTCCAGCCCCAAGTTCCTATCTGTCACATCATGTCATACAGAGTTTCAACTACATTCTCTATTAGCTTCAATAATTGAATCTCCTTAATCTGAGAGCATTTCAGATTCTGCCTCTTTATATAAGCTCAGTTGATCATTGATGTTTAGTTATTAGTTAATGGATTATCACAGGATAACCTGAAATAGAAGCTATATCACTTTCTTCTTTTTTTCTTTTACAAAAGTCTGTCTATGCTTTATTTCTTTGAAAAACAGGCCAAAAGTTATGTTTTAAATGCCTGATAAGAGAATGCAATCTAGAATCAGGTGGTGAAGAAAGATTTTCCAAAGGAGTTGGACAATTTATTCAATCTTGTTCCATCTTGAATTCTAAATTTGATCTATAGGGCTCATGGTGATTAAAAAATGCTTTAAAATGCACATGGTATAGAAAGTACGACTTTTTAAAAAATTTTATTTCCTTCTTTCCCCCAAAGGCCCCTGGTACATAGTCTTATATTTTACTTGTGGGTCCTTCTAGTTGTGGCTTTTTTAAAATTTTTCTTTTTAGAAAGTATGACTTTTATGTGAAATGTACTTTTCAAATTCACCATTCTTTTCCTGCTTTGTATCAATGCTTATTTTTTCAAGGTCATCATTACTATTCATGACACCAAGACAAGAAAAGGGAGAAAATCATAATACTTCTAATGTATAAATGACCCTAATTGTAGTTAGAATCATTTACAGAGGTAAAGAAAAAATATAGTGAGAGAAACTTTGTGTGAGAAATCCAAAGCTTCTAATTAATCAAGCTAAGCAAGGAAATCCTAAATTCTTTTTATTCTTTCTTTTTTTTTTTTTGGTTTACATACTTTCAGGAAGAAATGGACATAGTGGATAAATAAATTGGACATGTTGGAAATAATTCTCTTAAAGAAAGTCTATTATAGGTACAATTTTTGAAATTATTGTTTTGTATTATTTTATACTAAAATACATGTATATCAATAATAATTTTTAAAGATACTTCAGAAATATGTAGGCATTTATATATGAACGTTTTCTGAAAAGGCTCTTTTGAATAGGACCTGGGGTGTATTTGTTTAGCAAGTAAATGGAAACCTCAAGACTTAACAAAAATGCCATTCTGTCAGTCTCAGAACGAGAGGTAGCTTTCCATTCTGCCCAGCGAAATGGGAAACTCGCCCAGCTCCTCACTAAACTCACTTTTTGTGTAATCTCTTTTGGGCAGAGGCATCTGTCTGCCTCCTTTACCACTTAGTCCTTCAAGTCAGTGGCAGCCATAGGCCCATCATAAACCCTCAATAAATATTTGCTGAGTGAACACATGAATTACTCATTCCGAAAAGATGTCGGGCCTCATTAGAAGAGACATTGCCTCGATGGGTGTTCATGGAAGGATTCTGTGTGGGCACAGGGCCACCCGGCAGCATCAGGGCAAACTTTCATTCCAAGAAACGTGGCTTTTGGCAATACGTGAGGTGACTTATCTATGTGTCCTTTGCCTTTTTAAAAATTAAGGCATAATTTGCATGCAATGAAAGGTAAATGTCTCGTGTGTTCAGTTCGCTGAATTTTGACAGTTGCATGCACTTATGTAACTACCAAAAAAACAAGACGTAGAATATCTCCATCACCTCAGAAAATTCCTTTGTGTTCCTTTCCAGAAGTTCCCAATGCCTGTCCCTCAGCCTGCAGGCAGCCACTTTCCTGAGCTGTCTCAGCAAATCAGGGGCTTGTCTTGTTCTTTGTATACAGAAAAGTAAACAGTATGTATACTTTGTGCTGGTTCCTTTGACTAAGAATAACATTTTTGAGATTCAGCCATGTTTCTGCACGTATCAACAGTTTCTTCCTTTTTTTTAGCATGTGCTATTCCATTGTACGAACACATCAAGGTTTATCCATTCTCTTCATTTTTGTTGTTGTTGTCATTGCTGGGAAAGATTTGCTCTGACCTAACATCTGTTGCCAATCTTCCTCTCTTTTTTCTTTTTTTCCTCCCCAAAGCCCCCCAGTACATAGTGGTATATTCTAGTTGTAGGTCCTTCTAGTTCTTCCATGTGAGTCACCACCACAGCATGGCTACTGACAGATGAGTGTTGTGGTTCTATGCCCAGGAACCAAACCCTGGCTGCCAGAGTGGAGCAGATCAAACTTTAACCACTAGGCCATCAGGGTTGGCTCTCCATTCTCATCTTGATGGGCATTTTGGTTGCTTCCAGCTTGGGGCTATTTTGAATATGACTACTATGGCTATTGTTGTACATTACACTTAGGAATGGAATTACTGGAGACTGCAAATTCATGTTTATCTTTATATGAAACCACAAAACAAAGTGATTGCCCCATTTTATGTCCCTCTAGCAGTGTATAAAGCAGTGCTCCACACCCTTGCCAATATTTGGTATTGCTGATATATTTTAGCATAATCATCCTTGTGAGTGTGATATGATGTTTCACTGTGGTATTAATTTTCATTTCTCTGATGACTAGCAGTGCAATATTTTAATGTGTTACTATCCATGTATCTTCTGTTGTTAAGTGTCTGTTCAAGTCTGATTTTTATTGGGCTGTTTGTCTTTTTATTATTGATTTGTAGGAGTTCTTTCTATATTCTGAATGCAACTATTTTGTCAGCTATATTTATTGCAATATTTTTTCCAATCTGTGGCTTACCAATTTGTTTTTTTAATAGTGTCATTCTAGAAATGGAAATGTTTAATTTTGATTAAGTCTAACATCACTTTTCTTTATTATTAAGGCTTTTAGTGTTATTCTAAGAGATGTTTGCCCATTCCAAGACTGACAAGATAGTCTCCTATTTTTTTCCTAGAAGTTTTCTGATATAGATTTTATATTTAGGTATATAATTCATCTAGAATTAACTTTTCTGTATGGAATGTCTAGAGTTCATGGTTCACTGTTTTCAATTATATATCCAGCTACTGCAACACCATTTGTTGAAATAACTTTCTTTTCTTCACTGAAATGATTCAGTACCTTGCTTGAAAATAAATTGACTGTATGTGTATAGGCCTCTATCTGGATTCTCTTCTCTTCCCCTGATATATTTTTCTATCATTCTACCAATACCACATTCTCTTCTAAACTCCAACATTAAGTCTTGAAATCAGATAATGTAAATGTTCAAATTTTATTCCCTTTATACATTGTTTTGGCTATTTCATATATTTTGCATTTATATATAATTGTATATTATTTATATAGTACATAATATATACTATATATTCTACTTTATGTGGTATATATATTATAATACATAATATATATGTATACACACACATGCACACATATTTTTCAATTTCTTCCAAAAAGCCTGCTGGGAATATTTTTGGGATTGCACTAAATTTATAGAAGAATTTCAAGTGAATGGACATATTACATTATTTTTTCTTCTAATTCATGAACATGGTATACCTCACCATTTATTTAGGTCTTTCTAGGCTCTTCCAAATGAAATCAGTCCCCTCAGGCAGAGCTGTGGAACTCTTTGTCCTCACAGCCTGCATCTTGCCTTAGGCAGTACATCTGTGACACTGCAGAAGAGCAGGGGGCCAGGACAATGACCTGCTTCTCCTGGAATAACAACCCCTGGTCTGTGGGTGGGTGCTGGGGGACATATGATAGCTCCTGGTTTTCTCTGCTTGCTCCTACTGGTGAACCTCTGCAGTATGAACAAGCAGGGTTGGAGGCAATTGGAACCCCAGTTCTACCAACCTGCTGCCCCTAGGGTAGATCTCCCACTTTACAAGTAGAGGCTATGTGCAGAAGGGAGATCTGGTCCTTTTGGCCATGCTTGCCTGAAACAGAGCTTCTGTACTATGGGGCAATGAGAGATGAACAATCCTGGGGGCTTGACCCTCCCATGGTGAAGTCATAGCTGGGCTTAGAGGGAGACCCCATGTTCTTGGCTGCACCCACCTAGAGCAGAGCACCCAAGTGGAGCTTCTGTAACACTGACCTGCTGTGGGGAGGGGACAAAGGGTGTGACTCATGTCTCAAATGCTACAGACTCACTGTTCTTGCTGAGATTTAGATTTTCTTGAATAAATGTTTCTCCATTTTCTGTATGCCCTTAGGACAATTTCCAGAGATTTTAAATGATTGATTGTTACAGTTTTTACTAGTTAAATGGCTGTTTTGCTGGAGGGAGGGTCTGAGACTCTCCTCACTCCATCATTCTAGAGGCCCCACGTCCAAGCTCCTCAGTTGTTTGATGTCTTATTTTAAGAACAAATCTGCCAGAGGAAAGATGGCTCTTCCTGAAGCCATGGTTATTGGGAAGAAGCCCAAGCCATGTGGACGAACAGTGGAAACACTGCTCCAAGCTCCGCTTCACCCAGTGTTCACTCTCCCCGGACCTCCCCAGCTGCCCCCTCTCAGCTGCTCATCACCTTGGAGTCTCAGTGGCATGCCCAGACCTGTCATCTTTCATGGTTAGCATTCTGGAATATGCCACTCATGTTCACCAATTATATCATTCTTGATTCTAAATGATGCTGCTCAGTATTTGGTCCCCTCAGGGTCAGGTGCTCTGTGTTTCCTACCCAGCAGTAAGGTCAACTCATGAATGAATTAGTGTAATGTACTAATGGGAGAAGCCTGGAGGAATCCCTGAGCATGCTCTTCCCTTCCGGGGAGCAAATATGCAGCTTTGAGGGATGGTTTCCCTATTTTATAGTCTTAGACAATGGTTTCCAAATCTCAGTGGCTATAGCAAAGCTTTAGCCATACCAAAATGAAAAGAGAAGTAATGCCAATTGTAATGAGTTTTCATGAGGCTAAATTAAATCACTTTATAAGACTGACTCTGGGCTTATGTCTTTGCTATTGTTGATGTTAAAATGACCTTTCTCTAATGAAATATTGGTTGTAGGGGGGTGGTTTTCCTGGGTTTAATATTAATATTATTACTTTATATTCTTGCATTGCTTATGTCACTAACTATGTTTTGCAAATGTCACTGTTTCCCAAGTCAGGGACCTGCAGCTCTAACCACAGTGGTGACTAAGGGTGGACATTTCAGATCGAATTAGAGACAACAGCAGTGCCACTGCACCCACTGGAGAAGATACTTGGTGCCATGCAGAGATTTTCCCCACCGCTTAAATCCATGTGCCTGGTGCAGAGTCTTACGGTGGTGTTCTATTAGAGAAATTAAGACAAACAGTTATAATCCATTTGACATCTTACCTTTTGCTAACATACACGTTCTGTCTGAAACCAAAGTCTTGCTAAGTCAGAATAACAACATCTGTTGCTTCCATCCGATTTCCCAGGCTCATGATTTTGATACAGAAGGAATTTAGATTAGTTTAACAGTTTATTCACCATATAAAAGAGACCACTTATTTTTCAGTACCATGCTAATTTCCAGGAGGCTATAATGAGATTTTTGTTATTAAGGAATAATCTTCCAATTCATTTAATAAAAACTAAAAAGTACATAGAATAGAGCATTTGCCAAAAATAGAGCCTCGCATTTGTTTAACTTTCCAGATTTTATAATTTTAGTACATAAAAAGGTTTTGCATTATTATGACAAATCTGTCAATAAAAACTACCTAATTTTGCTACAATAATTGATTTGGAAAGATTTGGATAAATCAGATGTTTTCCACCAAGTATGTAGAAAGTCAGCCCTGCTGGTCTAACGGTTAAGACTCAGCACTCTCACTGCCACCGTCCGGTCCATTCATCAGCCAGGGTACCACACCACCTGTCTGTCGTTGTCAGACTGTGGCAGCTGCATGTTGCTGAAAGCTGTGCCACTAGTATTTCAAATACCCACAGGGTCATCCATGGTGGGCAGGTGTCAGCAGAGCTTCTAGACTAAGACAGACCAGGAAAAAGGGCCTGGTCACCCACTTCCGAGGAAATGGGCCGTGAAAACCCTATGAGTAGCAGTGAGCATTGTCTGATCCAGCGCAGAAGGTGAGAGGATGGAGCAAACAGACCACCAGAGAGGGCTCCACTCTGCTGTTCACAGGGTTGCTAGGAGTTGGAATTGACTGGATGGCACTAAGAATAACAAAATGCGGAAAGTATGCACATTTAGTAAAATCAGTTTCTGTGAACTGAAATATATAAAGATTTTTTAATGTATCTTTTCTTCTTCTGTGAGGAAAATTAATGTTTGTATTAGCCATTTGATGTCATTCAGATCCCATTTTTAGAATCTAGCTAATTTGATAGGACTTTGTGGTCACAGATTACTATCCGATCAAAATGAGAAATAAAAGTGCCACTGAGGAGCTGGGTTTTAATGATTTCTTTTCTCTCTTATCTTCACCTTTCCTGGTTCCACATCACTTTCTCTTACATTCACAAAAGATACCAGAATCTGGAAATGTCATTTGACTCTTGTACAATTGAAGAGCAATTTGACTGAAATTGTCAGAGTTTCTTTCCTGCTGATGGTGATGATGATGATGGTAATGGTGGTAGCTACCCTTCTGGAGGACATGCCACGCACCAGGCACTGTGGTAACCACTTTACACGCATTAATTCATTTAATCCACATGACAACAGTGTGAGATTTTAAGAATAGAAGGTAAGAATTCACATAATGGAACTGGGTGAGTGACTCGAGAATTCCCATTTGCCAGAGCAACCTTCTCAGTCCTGGATGCATATTGACTCACCAGGGGAACTTTGAGAAACTATAGGTGCCTGAGCCCCACCCTTGGAGGTCCCGATAGAATTAGCCTGGGGTGGGACCTGGCATGGGTGTTTACAGTCCTGTGCCACATAATGACATCTCAGTCCATGGCAGACTGCATATATGATGATGGTCCCCTAAGGTGACACTTCACTAGTTTTTGGATCTCGAGAATCACTGTGCAAAACTTTTCCTTTCTTTGTCCTACCCTAAGTGATCTATCCAGTTCTGGGAAGGGACCCAGAAGACATAAATTTACATACAGAAGAATATATATGTAAGATAATGGAACAGCTGCCAACAAATATATTTCCAGAACAGAGCTCTAGCTACATGCCAGATTATACGGTACAAAACAGTCATAATAAGGTTGCTAATCAGAATGGGAAAAAAATCACAGAAAAAATAAGATAACCTTTTATTTGCATGAGTCACATTAAATTTCAGCGACATTTGATCAAAGGATACATATATGGATATATATGAATATGGAATACGAATACGGATATTCATACATATACGAATCTGATTGTTCTGAATAATGAATGTGGAAACTGGGTTGTATTTAAATCATACTGGCTGTGCACTGACCCTTCAGAACTCCCAAATGTGGATTAGGCTTTGGGACACTTGGTCGAGGAGCTGGCTTTCCATGATCGTCAAGGGACACCAGGCAGCAAACAAAGCTCAAGACTGTTGGGAGAGCCAGGAGGAAGGACCCTGAACTGATGGTAATGTCAGTGCCTTTGGAATGTTTTCAGAAGTCCACAGGGCCCGTGGATATGAGATAATGTTATTAGAAATATTTGTTTATTATATTATTATACATAATATTACATAATTATGTATATTATCATAAAATATATACAATATGTAGATAAATATATGCATATTTTATTATATATTATTATTTATAGAAACTTAAAATTACTGTTTTTTTTAAAAACCTACACTTTAATAGATGTCCATTACTGTTTTGTTTTGGCGTGTAGTACCATATCAGACCAAAGAGAGAGAGAAGTTTTTACTCTGCTAGCCCTGCTCTGTCAGTGATATTCCCAAGGATGGGTTACTTCCTGTCTTCTAAATTCAGACACAAATACATTCACAATGCTGAATACATGTAAAACATTTTCTTTTCATTTAAATGTGTTTATACATTGCATGAAATGATTCAAGCTTATAACATTCCTTTGGCAAACATTGGCAGATACGGATTTTTGTCACATAAACCGTACTCTCTCTCTCTCACGTATTTGACAGCAGTGTACACAAGAGCTAAACGTTGCCAAGACTAATATTGTTTTAAATAGATATATGCTACATTTTAAAAGGAAAGGAATAAACGTCAAATCAGGCCTGTTGGATCACAAGTAAGTTATGCCGCACTCAGGAAACAGAACACAACGCTGTTTTTCCAATCCACTTACACACCCTGATTGATAACTATTGATTTCCCAATTAGCCCTTCAGATAGGTGAAGAAACATCCACGGGCCCCCATGTTTCCCGAGCAGCCTCATCTTCACTAGTGTCTCCTGCTCCGCCTCACCCCGTAGGCACAGCTGTTGCTCTCTTCACGCTGTCCCCACCGCCGGCCACGCTCTGCCTCTTCCTGGCCCTCCACCATGGTGTCACTCTGTGTCCCCTCCTGAGCCACTGATTCTTCTCTTACCTCTGCTCTTCTTGTGTACCCTCTCCCTCGGTGCCTCAGTGATTTTCACACCGTCAGCTCCCAGCTGTATTACTTTCTTGGGGCTGCCCCACCAAAGTACCACAAACAGGGTGCTTTAAAAAAAGCAGAAATTTATTGTCTTACCATTCCAGAGACCAGAAGTCTGAAATCAAACGTCAGCAAGGCCATGCTCCCTCTGAAGCCTCAAGGGGACAATCCTTCTGCCTCTTCCAACTTCTGGGATTCCGGGCAATCCTGGGTGCTCCTTGGCCACCCCCTCCAGTCCTCCCTTTGTCATCGCATGGCCTTCTCTCTGTGAGTCTCTGACTTCCCATGGTAGTCTTCCTATAACGACACTGACCACACTGGATTAGGGACCCACCCTACTCCTGTATGACCTCATCTTCACTGAACTCCGCATCTGCTATAACCCTATTTCCAAGACAGGTCACATTCTGAGGTACAGGGGTTAGGACTTCAACACATTTAAGGGGACACAATTCAACCATGATACCATCTTTATACTGCAGAGTCCCAAAGCTGTCCCTTGAGCCTGGACCTCCCTTGCTCCTAGACTTTCAACTCCTGAGATCATTTTGTTTCTTCTGGTGGGTATTTCAAACTACCTGTGGATGGTCCACAGAGACTTCAAAACCAGTATGTCTACAGTAGATTGCATTTTTCTCCATATTCTATGCTCCCCTCCTATGGTCTCTATTCCAGTTGGTTGATATATCCAGGTACTCATTCCAGAATGATGAGCACTTGGGCCATTCAGGGCTGGTCAGTCATCTGTGGCTCCGTGTCTGCTTCACCTGCTGTCACTTTTCACAGAAATCCCTTCCTGGAGGGCGCACTTATTTCCCGAGCTGCTTGGACAGCTGCCAGGGACAGCTGTCTCCAAAAGTCACCTTTAGTTGAAAAGAAGTGGCTTGCCCAAGGTTTTAGCCAGTGCCCGATGACTGGTTGTAGCAGAGGAGTAAAGGCCCGGACTCCCTGTCTCAACTTGTGACAACTTGCAAGAGCCGTCCAGCGTCAGCGCTGCCCTCTCAGGTTGGCTGAGACCTCCGGGAGGCCCTGCAGCTCAGTTTCCCCTCTGCTCCCTCGTCGTTTCCTCCCTCTGCCGCACAGATACTGTACCTGCAGCGCCCTGTAATGAACTGCCTGCTGCTAGTCTCCATTTTAGAGTCTCCTAAAAGGTTTCTGAGCCAGTTCATCTACTGGCCAATGGGCTCACAATGAGGGCGTCGACCCTGATTCGAGGGAAGTCAGGGATGGCCCCGGCACAGGCTGTTTGTGACTGGGATGGTATACTGGGTGAAAGAAATGCAGTAGTTGGACACGTACATCTGGAACCTGACAATCATGGGGAAAATGATAATGATAAGGACACTGGAATAGTATAGCTACTGCTGGTGCCCTCCATGCTTAGGAGAAGGATAAGAAAAGTCTGAGGATAATTACGGCTAGCTGTGAAAAGCAGGCCTCCTTGGCAATTACAGAGACTCTCATGTCCTGCAGCCAGTGGGTAAGAAGCTGAGCACCAGGCCTAGGACTTAATCATGAGGGCGGAGGACTCCAGACGAGGAAGAACTCCCGACCTAGGCAAGGCTACTGAGCCTGGTCAGGCCCTGACTGGCAAAGAATGGGACACTGAGATCAGAACCGGAAATCTGCAGGATGCACTTGAAAACCTTATATCCCAGGATTCCCCTCAGAATGCAGAATGACTGACTGTCTCCCTCCCAGAGGCTAGTGCTCTCCCATTAATTAAAGACACAGGGGCCTCTTACTTGATGGACAGCATGAGACACACAGTCTGCCCCTTCTCCCCTCCTGGACAACAGCGCAGTAATGAGGGGTAAATCTCACATTCGCTCAGCTTGGGAGTGCCTGGGCCCACTAACAAAGGAGAGGGACTCCACACCAAAAGAGGGGCAAGAACCAGACAATGTGCGCCCCTAGGAAATGACAGAGCATATAAATGAGTGGAGTTTGAGGCTGCCAGTTCAAGAGCTGGGAAGGTGGGCAGGATTTACTGTAACAAAATAAAGAATTTATCAATGCGGGGGCCATCTCTCCAGACACAGGATTTAGATCTCGGTAAAGACCAGGGAGATGGTGCTACCACATGGCTAAGAATGCTTTTCAGAAGCCTGGAGAAAGCAAGGGGCCACACTAACTGAAGTGGACGTGCTGGGATTTGTGAAGATCAAAAGGCTCTAAGAAGTTGGCATGCAAGAGTAGAGATGTGATGTGACGTTAGGCCCCTTTGAGAAAGAGTGTGTGTGTGTGTGTGTTTGAGGAGAAGCTGTGGGAAGTAGATTGCCAATGGTAAGTTGACGAAAATAGAGAATCTACTTCTAAATCTCCAAAATCTTATGCTCTATATAGATTGGAACTTGTTGAAGTTTTCCGTACAGCCTTTCATGTGCATATTTGCTTTACTGACTGGTGCTAAGCCCAGGTGATTACGAAGCGCACCACCTGTCTTTCTTACCAGAAGGGGCTCTGTGATGGGGGCACACACGGATGAAGTCCAAACACCTAAAACTGGGATACAAGGCACTTTATTAAGCAGACTTTATCTTTTAGAGGAGTTTCAGGTTCATAGCCAAATTGGGAGGAATGTGCAGAGATTTCCCATTACCCCTTGCCCCCACACATGCATATTCTTCCCAACTATCAACATTTCTCACCAACTCGTATGTTTGTTGCAATTGATGAACCTGCATTGACACATCAGTATCCCCCAAAGTCCATAGTTGACATTAGGGTTCACTCTTGGTGCTGTACCTTCTATGAGTTTTGAAAAAGGTACAATGACATGTCTATAGTATCATAGAGAGCGGTTCCACTGCCCTAAAAACCTTCTGTGCTCTGCTTGTTCATTCCTCCCTCCCTTGTAACCCCTGGCAACCATTGATCCTTCTACTGTCTCTATAGTTTTGCCTTTTCCAGAATGTGGTCTAGTTGGAATCATACAGGATGTAGCCTTTTCAGATTGGCTCCTTTCATTTAGTAATATCTGCATACCTATTTAGTCTCACCTGTCACGACTGTTTTACAAGTTAAACTTCAGCAGCTGAAAATACGTATAGTTTTTCACATATAACATGATGTGTGTCTGTGCCTTGGCCAATTCTGCCTCCTTGGCTTGAAAGTCCTTCTCTTCTACTCTTAGGCCAGCAATTTCTCTTGATTCACTGTTGTGACTGTGTCACCTCCTGGGAGCCATCTCCCACCACTCTCCTTTTCTTGAAGTTGTGATTTCTCTTTTCAACACTCTCACAATACTCTAGGCATATCTTTTTCATTGTATTTACTGCAGCTGATTACAGCTGTGTGTTCACATTTTGCTTATACCTTATGTGATCTTTGAGTGCAGGGACAGAGTTGAGCCATCTTTGCATTCCAAGTATGGAGTACAGTGCCTGGCACACAGCAGGAAAACAATCTAAGTTCTATAACTCAAAGGCTGTGAGAATTGGCAATGAAGGAATGACAAGGATCACATTCAGTCATCTAGATGCAACACAAGGCAGGACTGACACTGTGTCATGTTATGTGGCTTGATGGGACTTTCCTCAACAACATATCATTCCCCAAATCAGAATGGGATGTGAGGACTCATTGAGAACCCAAGATGCAGGTAATCTGTCTTCTTGGTTGGCTTGAGGGGGCAGCAAAACATGGCAGCCTGGAGCAGGACACGGATTTATGGGACTGAGAAGTGGTGGCAGAGACCTACCTCTGGGAGGCAAGATGTAAGCAGCAGCAGGGGAAGGAGTGGCAGGTGCAGTGATTAGACGTCTTGGGACTCTCCAGTTAGCTGCTCAAGAAGGGAAAGATTATCAGTCTTGCCATTGAGTTGGTGTGGACTATTGACCCAATGGCCTATTAAAGTGGTCAAAGGAGGCCCACAAGCTGGTGGAGAAATGTCCCCTTACCTTTAGGCTCTCTTTACAAACATAATTTTAATGACTGCTGAACATTTCGTATCTGACTTGGTCATTTGTTATCCCTTCATTTTTATCCCTTTGCTTCCTATTAAATATTTATTTCCAATTTGGTACTTTAATTAAAATAATACTACAAAGAGCTCATTTGTGCATATATTTTTTTCCTGCATTTCCATAGGCTCAATTATTAGAAGTAGAATTACTAGGCCAAAAAGTAGAAACACTTTTTTTTTAACCTCTTTGATCTAATTTAATTTTTTGAGTGTGCAAAACATTTAAGTGATTCATAAATCAAAAATATACAAAAAAGATAAATTCAAAGAACTCTCATGTGGATCCCTATGCCGTCCACCCATCTCCACCCACCCTGTAGGCAACTGTTTCAAATAATTTCTAGTTTATACTTCTCGTTTCTTTTTTTAATAATACAAAATATATATTTTTATTTCTTCTTCTTTCTCACACAAAAGATAGTTTAATACATATACTACTCTATATCTTGATTTTTCACTTATTTTTTCATAAATACCTTCCTCATTCTATGATGGCTGCATGGTACTCTATTAGGTAGTTGTATTATAATTTGTACAACTTTTATTTCCCTTTTGACGCTCATTTGGATTGAGTCAGTCTCTGCTTTTATAAATAATGATGCAACAGATAATCTTGTTCTTATCCTGTTCCAAATTTGATGTGGTGAGCTATCAGAGGAGGTTCTTAGATTCGTAGAGGTAAGACTAGTAGGTCGAAGGATGAATGCACATGTAAGTTTCTCAGGTGTCTCAAATCCTGTGCCATAGAGTTTATACCTTTCTTTTCCTAGGAGAGCTCCTGTTTCCCTACCTCTTTGCCAACAGAATGTGCTGTCAACCTACATGAACACTTCCAATCCACACAACCACATTTATTTCCCCAAATCTGTGCCAATTTGCATCCTTATGGTCTGGTGGGTAAGAACTGCCACTGCATCTCAAAAATTAGCATTCTGGATATCTGAGGAGAGCGACCAACAGAATGAAGATCCTTGTCACAGGAGGAACATTAGGCCCTCTTGGCCTTTTGGGGTGGGCTAGGTCTGTGGCTAGCCATCTCTCTAGGAAGTTTAGTATCCCCTAGCCCCTTCCCAATAAACACTAATCATTAAGACCATCAAAAGCCCCTATGCATTTCCTAACACCCCCTAGGACCGTGGTTGGCAACCACTGAGAGGAACAGAGATTCCACGATTAGGGAAAAGGAGATGCTCTTTTTTTTCAGAACTGCTCTCTGAACCTTTCAGTGTTGGAAGGTCATCTTCCGTCACTTCCATCCTGACGCTTGCATTTCTTGTCAATAGGTGTGACACTCGGACACCTAGTCTAGACTCGAAACTCCCTAAGGAAAATAAGCTCACTGTCCCCAATACTTTTCCTTTATGAAAAAAGAAAATTTGTCATTTTTCTAAATATTGAATTTCCAGAGAATGAGTTTGAATTTTCACACAGACAGGAAAAAATTGTATTGGGGTATTTCTAGTGACTAAAGCAACAAACCAAATGATATTTTTGTCTTCTATACAAAAAAAGTGTGCAGAACAGACTCTCTGACAATACAGCTAACGCATGGTGGAACTTTCTAGTAAAAGTGAAGCTGGTCTCATCCTCCCAGACCAGCGTTCTATGTACGCCACCGAATTCAACCTGGTAAGACGTATAGCGAATAGCATTGTTGTGCTGAAACTTGAAACACAAGCTTCTGTCTGGGCCCCACTCAAATGGATTAAGTCCTATATTTAAACGGAATCAGGTGTTGTTCTCCTGCAGTTGGGCACTTTTTTGCTTTACTAGTCAAAGTAAAAAATGGAGCAATTAAGAAGAAACTAAAATATTGCAAGCACTTAGTCCTTTGTATGTGAGGGGGGGCTTTTTAATTTTATTTTATTACTTTTTATTTCAAACATAACATAAACCAAAAATTAATTACAGCAATTACATAAATTATTTGAAAATACATAATTCCAATAATTTCAGTGGTTGTATATTTAACAAATCCGTATTGTCCACATATTCTTTGCCAGCCCACCAATAGGAGGGGGAGCAATAAAACTCACTGGGATAGAATGAGCATCTGCTCAGGATTCTAGCCAATCTCGTTAACCCCTGATTGCTAGAGGGTTCTCTACTTGCCCTCACACAAAATTCTGGGCAACGATGACTGTGAAGTGTTGAATAGGGAAGGCCAGTCTACCAGAACACATGGCCACACAAAGTCAGATTTCAATAAAAACAAAAAGATTTGTTGGAAGCTGAGAAACAGTGCAGTGAGATGGGGAAGGCAGCTCCCCCGGCCCTGCTTCCACAGCCATGAGACCCTGGACAATCACATTTTCTCTTTGGGCTTATAATGATTTTTCTCTAAAATGAGGAGGCCTCTTCCAGATCCATGCTTTTGTGATTTACTCGATTACAGTAGGTGTCTTCTCTTGTTCTGGCACTGCGAATATGTTTGAAAGGCCGCCAGGATCCATTTTATTGGGAATGGACCCTAAGAAGCTAAAGACTAACTTCATACCTGGCAACCTAGGGGTGACATCAGAACAAGACTCGAGAGCTCGTCAGAGGCAGTTCAGACCAGGAAGGTCTTGGAGGAACCCCTTCCGTGACACCTGATGATGTTCTCCTCAGATGCTCCCATTCTCAGCTCTTTATGGAGGATCTAGTACAAGCATTAGGTTCTGTAGGATCTTGGCCCAACGGGGAGTCAGGTGCATGTGGGTTCCTCTGAAGCCCGCAGAGCAGGAGCCCACACCTGAGGGGCCCAATAGGTGAGAAGCACTTAAGAGAGACCCAGGGGTATTGAAGAAAGCAGAGGAAAGAAGTCTTGAGGGGTGAGAAAGAACAGAAAGAAGATCTGCAGAATTAGGAAGGGGGTTGGCACGGGTGGAGGGGAACCGATAGCAAACCAGCACTTCAAGGTTTTCAGTGTTTTAGAATAAGAGGAATGCAGGGCATGTTGCCCACAAGAACTTTTTTTTTTTTACAGTCTTTTTTTTTTTTTTGAGGAAGATTAGCCCTGAGCTAACTACTGCCAATCCTCCTCTTTTTGCCGAGGAAGCCTGGCCCTGAGCTAACATCCATGCCCATCTTCCTCGACTTTATACATGGGACGCGTACCACAGCATGGCTTTTGCCAAGCAGTGCCACGTCCGCACCCAGGATCTGAACCGGCGAACCCTGGGCCACCGAGAAGTGGAACGTGCAAACTTAATGCCTGCACCACAGGCTGGCCCCAAGGACTTTATATAGACTCGGAATAATAGAAAGAGAGAGACTTGGCCCTGTGCTCACTGCCATTTTTATTGAAACTGCAGTAACTGGAGGTTAATTTCACAAAGCAGTTTCCTCTTCAAGGTCCTGAAACATCACGGGTAAGGAGGAGGAAGAGGTCATAAATTGAGCAAAATATCTCTTTCACACCTAATTACTCTCCTGAGAGTTACAGAATTTAGAATCCCAAATGGGATCCAGAGGTGATTCATCCAATCCTCTCGTTTTTTTTAGTTGAAGGAAACAAGGCCGCACAGAGGTTTGACGCCTGCATGGAGTGAAAACCCAAAAACAGACCTCAGCATCCTGAGTGTCAACAGGCCCTGGTGTCAAATGCAGTCTTGCTTCATGGACAGAGCTTATATCTTCACTAGGAGACGATGGAAGAACGTGGCCTATCCTCTTCTATTATGATCACCTTTAGAAACAGACCCATTTGTCCATTTTTAAGGCTATTTTTAGCCCCTTGCACAAAAATGTGAGATTAACAGGAGTAAAAGAACTCAAGGGCCAGTCCTGGCAGCCTCGTGGTAAAGTTAGATGCACTCAGCTTCAACAGCCCAGGTTTGGTTCCTGGGGGAGGACCTACACCACTCATCTGTCAGTGGCCATGCTGTGGCAGCTGCTTACATACAGAAAAAGAGGAAGATTGGAAGCAGATGTTAGTTCAGGACAAATCTTCCTCAGCAAAAAAAAAAAAAAGAGAGAGAGAGAGAGACTCACAATCAGTGTTTATGTTGAAAAAGATTTCTAGATTTAAGTGAGTTCAAAGTGAATATCAGCTGTTCATATTGACAGATATAACTGCGCTGTGTTAAATAGATGACTTTTAGCTCCATTTAGAAACACCTAAGTTATGTATCAGACCCATCCAGTAGTTTGAATAGATTACTTCAAACAGACGCGTCCACGCGCCTAGATACAGTTGAATCCAAGCAGCTGAAAACAGGATTATTTTACTGCTGTTAATTTTCTGAAAAATTTTCCAGAAAGACTATTGCCAGAGAAAATGGAAAGATTAAAATAAAAAAGGAATAGCTTTGGTACTTCTAACATCGTTAAGATATCCATTCATTTAGTTGTCACATAGCCAGCTAGGAAAGCTTTATGATTTAAGACATATAACACTTTCTGTGATGGCCAACACCATTTTTGGCAAGTGGTTTTCAAGCTGAGCTTTTCATCTCATGAGTTACCTGTATCATCGATGACAAAGACCATCCCAAATCTAGTCAGCTTCCTCTAACTCTAACTTCAGCATCCAAATATACAAGTCGACAGTTAGGGTGAGCCTTTCGGCACCAATCTGAATAATAACTTTAAAACATTTGAACATATGCTCCTCCCGTTACCAAGAGCGGACATGGGAATGAATGTGTACATTCCATTGACACACCTACATATTAGTGATCTTCTACGTTTATGAATCATTTGCTCTGCACTTGGTCTCCCTTCAATTATGTAAGAAGCCTAGCTCCAAGAAGTGATTTAGAAATATTGCAATTTGATATTCCTTTGACTTTCTCTGCTTGTGTCTTTCCAAGAGCCTTCTTTCCTTTCTGAGCTGATCAGCAGTCATATTTCTCTGTTGGAAGTAATCCTCTGACAAGATCTGAAGTGCCACTGGCAGCCGTCCTCCTTTGTGTCTAAGGCCACTGTAAAACCTGAGTCAATAAGTGTTTAATACAAATATTGACAATGGTTTATGGGGTACTGATTCATAAAGGACGAGGGCTAACAGTATCGAGCACTCTTCATGATTTGCATTCCCAATCACTTAGTAAATAATAGCATTTGTCTAAAAAGGAAGTCTAAAAGTTAAATGCAAAAGCAATGAGTTCTTAGAAGGTAGTTGATTAAGTATTAAAATGAAGGCAACTATAAAGTAGATTTATATCGCCTTAAAGATTCTAATCTAAATAGAAGAAAAAAGGAAAAAGGCACACAGAACAGGAGTAGGGAGTTCGTGCCTGTTGAAAAGTCACGTGTTGATTGACGGGATCTTTGGGCCTGCATACAATTTTCAGAGAAAGCTCAAAACTTATATTGGTTTTCTGAGGGCTGCATAACGAGTAAGATAAACAAATCCTACAGTAGTGTGCTTTAAATTTGATTTGTAGCTACAGAGGGAATTTATGCGTAAACATCTTTAAATGGAAACAAACAAAAACACAAGTTGGAGAAAAGGGGACTGATTCTCAGGTCTCCTTTTCATTCCACATAAACTTCAGGAGCCTAAATTTGGTTTTTTCTCTCCTCCCTTCCTCCCTCCCTCCTCAGTTAACAAAATGATGCATTACATCTTAAAGGCTATTTATTTTTAAGTGAACATTACAGCATTGCCAGGGGTACTTACGGGTTTGTGAGGTCAGAAGCTCATGACTAAATCCCTTGACCAATAAGACGATGGTGGGAATCTTTACAAAAGAAAAACTACTGTCTTGAGTTCATATCCAGGAAGGAAGGAATTAAACAAGAGCAACAACAGAACTACACACAGTACACAATCCTAATGTCTCCGCTACAATCTAAGAAATAATCAACCACACCAGATAGAGTATCATTAGTGAACAGCAGACAAACCTTTCATTTCCAGATAGAAGGGACTCAATGGACATGAGCGCAGAAAGAGAGCTCATATTGCTGATGTGCGCAAAGTGACGCGTGATGAGGCAACACCACAATGAGGGGAGAAATCTGGAAATGATTGCTCTCGCCTAGGTATTGCTGTGTCTGTAAAGTTGCTGATCTTGTTTTAAACTTGTATGGATATCTGTGTGTGCTTTACAAAACTTTAATTCACCTGCTGACAAGATGTTCTGACAGCTGTCTCCTCAGGTGGGCTCTGTGTTCTGTGCATTTGCATAAGAAATGGAACCACTCCACTTTGATGGGCGTCCAGCCTTTTGTTTCAATGCTAATTTGCTACTTGACCTTTTGCTTTATGAACTAAGAATACTTAGTGCTCACAAACATTTGGGAATAAAATGTTTTCAAAGTAGATAATAATCCATCCTAAGATTATCTTTCTGGGCTAATAAAAACAATTTCCTTGGAATCTAGTATGGAAGTCCAT
Source organism: Equus caballus (assembly GCF_041296265.1). Lineage (NCBI taxonomy): Eukaryota > Metazoa > Chordata > Mammalia > Perissodactyla > Equidae > Equus > Equus caballus. Next base: position 98,452,882 of record NC_091691.1, read on the forward strand.
AGAAATTTCAGTTACCTAAAATTCTGAAGGGGTAAAAGAAAGTTGCCCGTTAAACAGTAAGAGAGATGCATTCAGATAGTAGTGGAGTTTTCCTTAGATAGTTAAATGAAAAGTGACATCAAACGTAATTTCACACAGCTACAGTTTCAATAAGTATTGCACTATCTCATTTGGATTCTTTTTCTACCATAAAAATTGCTTGGTAATCTTTTATTGATTTTTTAGAAATCACTTTGATCTAGATATATACGTCTGAAAGGAAAAATAATTTTACTTGGAAAACAGTGATAGTTACAATTATCAAGGAGGAAATCACAAGTTAAACTTCCAAATATTGAAAATGATAATACACAATAAATGATAAAATGATAGTACACAATAGAATGATAAAATGAATTGGGCATTCATAAGCAATCACATTAATTGGGGATTTAGTGAAAACTTCAGTTTTTCTCATACCAAGAAATGTAAGTGTTTACACCTAGGACAGCAGGTTAAAATGAGACTTTTGAGTGAGAATGTCCCTGAACCTCAGTCTCCCTAACTACAGAGTCACTTTACTGAACTTTAAACTAGAACTTGGCAAGATGATCTCTAAAGTCCCCTGAACTGTGACAAATCTGGGGTTGTCATAGGCGACAGTGAGAAAAATCTGTGGTCAACATAGAATGGGGGCTGGAGACAACCATCCAGACCTAAAAAGTGGACTTCCCTCCAGGGAGAGGCTGCTAACCCAAGGAACCACATCTAAGAGACAGTCGCATCCAGAAAAATCCACTCACTCTGAAAATCCAGAGAAACTTGCTAAAGTCACACAGCCGATAAGTGGTGGAGTGAGGATTCGCATCCAAGCTCTCTGACCATGCGCTCTTCACCAGTCTGAACCCACCTCACAAGATCGTGGTTCGGAGATGCCCCCAGACCACACACACATTCTCAAGGCAGAGATGATCATTGGCTCTGTGAGAGATCTCCTTTTTCAAGAGTTCATCCATCTTTACCATAATTGGAATCTTTCAAGCTGTGCCCATTATTCTAATAATTGAGAGAATATGTCCAATTTTGCCAGAAGTCTCTAAGCAATTCCCTCAATCCTCATCTTTACTTTGACCAAAAATATGATGCCATCAACAGGCCAACGACAGAAGCCGCCATGTGGTTGTGGTTTCAGGACCCCTGGCTCCGGCAGCATCAGCAGCATCCTCTGCTCCTCCTTCCTGTCCACAAGCCCGAGAGTGGACTGTGCACACCTGTGCGGGTGGAGACTCATTCTTTCTCTTTATAAAACAGAATAGTAGAGAGTGTTAAGAAATATAGTAAATAGAATAGAAAATATCAGAGTATATATCATACTATATCGTATATATCATAAAAAACACTTCAGTTTAGTTTCATTTTACATAAAACATACACTGCGTCCTGGAATAAAATGGATTTCTAACTGTGGGTTAAGTTAGAAAACCAGGTTGAGAGAAATTCAAGCGACGTCTCTTAGACAAGGAACAAAAGGGAATAACAAGTGTGTAACAGAGCAAAAGACTAGTCCCAATAATAAATTCACATTTGTACTCAGGAAAACATCTAGAAAAGGCAGCACTAAAGTTAGGGGCTAATAAGAACCTAAACCACAGCAAGTTAAAACAAGGCATGAATTTATTTTGTATAGAACCGTATGTAAACTAAGTAGAGATCCCAGCAATCTGCATGGACCCCCAGCTTAAATAGTCAGTTTGTAGAAGTGAAATATTCACGAGTAAACTAAGTTCAGTCTTTGAAACTTACTTTGTTTTTAACCAATGTTGATGGTGGGATATGAAGTTGTTCAATAATGATGACAAGATCGTATGTGATGCTCATTTAAAGAACTATTTCTGTATAAACAGCAGGAGTAAACACACCGTGTGCTGCATCTTCCCTGCTCCGTCTTCAGTCCTGGAATTATTGCTGGTCTAAACATCCTGCACCTGTGATAGCAACCTCAAGGGCAGTTATGGCTCTTGGAAGGAAATTATTCGCCTATGAGTTATCAGTACATCATTTCCATTGAAAAGAGACACGGCACAGTAGATAAGCAACGCTGGCCGTTTAGAAGAAAGCAGCTTTGTGGTTTACTTACAAGGCACTCTTTCTTTAGTATTCTTTAGTATTTAGTATTTAGTGTTCTTTTAAATACTCATCATCGAGTGGTATTGTTATCTTAGTTCCTCATCTCATTGTGTGGCTCAATTAGTTCATATTGGCTTACTCTGTGGGCCTGGGTAAACCATACGCCTGCAGGAAACAAAAATGAGAAAGAAAGGAAAAGAGCTCATCATCTTGTAGCTGTCATGAATGTAAAAATCCTGGCAGCAAAGTGGGACTTGTGGTAATAATTGTGACACAATAGATTTTGACAAGACAGGCTGTTGATATGTTCATTTGCATACAGGTGTGCAGCACCCTTTCTTCCAGTTGCACACTGTGGGCCCCAACGTGAGGGCCTGGAACATTCTTACAGAACAAGGCCTTGATCTGTCACACTTCGGGGAGGAGACCAAAAAGTTCTCCACAAGAAAGTGGCATTTTTGTTTTTGAAAGAAGAACCTATAGAAGAGAAAGGATAAGAAGATAAACATAAGAGAAGATTGAAATGCCCTTAGAAAACATGTAGCTGACTGTTTCGGAACTCTACGTCTAAGTATTCAGAATTGATCTATTCATCAAGTGATCACCAGATCTTTGTTAGTGGTTATCTGGCCACTGTAAATGGAAGGAACAGGGAAGACCATTGGTCACTTTGGCCTACAGTTACCTTCTTTTCAAAGATGCAAGTTTAATTTTTTTGTGTTGTTTTCACCATATTGGCAGTTTTTCCAAAGAAACAAAGATTCTAGTTACAATGGTAGGAGTTAAAGCTTCTTAGGAGTGGTGGTAACTGACACATCTGAATTCCACAACCAGAGTTGCAAATTTGAGACCTGCCTGTCAGTTTCAGGATTTTGTTATCAGCTAATCAAGAAGAACTTAAGCGGAAGAACGTATGTGCATCACCAGGAGAAAACTGACAAGGACAGTAAACTTCATACCCATTAACTCGGCAAGAACATGGCGATGGATAAACGTGATTTACCATTTGTAAAGAAGTAAATAATAACAGTTAAGATCTGCCCTCTTCCCTAGACAGTGGCATGCACTCCGGCAGTATTAGATAAATATTAGTAACTGGTAAAGAAAGTAGTTTCCACTCTTGGTCTAGAAGATTTTGGAATCTGAAAGCTCACTTTGTTAACACAGCAACTACATTTATAACATAAGACTTTTCTTTGACACTTAGCCTTATTAATACCTAGAGCAGAGCTAGCAAGCTCGTGGCTCCCTCCAAACTTTCCTAGGACTGGATAGCTTCAGCCGCTTTGTCACCCACCCGGCTTCCTGGCTCCTGTGTTTTTAACTTCTGCCCTGGATTTCCTGAGCACAGACCGAACTCTAGAAGTCTTCCTGGATAAAATATTTTCATCACAACATACAGCCATTACCTGCTTATTAAAAACAGCATTTTGTTTAGAAGATTCCTTATTTCTGACTAAAGCATTTTCTGGAACATCTGGTTGGTTACACTTTACATAAATTAACAGACTGCCATCTCTTCTTGACAGTTACCTGTTTACTTTCACTTCATTAAATGCCATTTTTCAGAAATAACACAAGATATATGAAACACAACATGTAATTAAGCAAAACAATACAAATAAATATAAATAATCATAACGAAAACAGGAAGGAAAACATCCGCTGGAGCATAAAGCTGCGAATTTGACTCTTACCTGGCTTTTGAAGGTAAACCCAATGATTGCAACAATGTTCTGGGAAATCATATTAACTAATTTGCTCGTAATGCATGCAGTGTTTTGTTTAAAATAGATTAAAAGTCTTCCATTTTTAAATTCATTCTTTAGGTGGAGCTGAGCTCCCATTTTTACTATAGGAAAATGCATGTCAAAAAACCCAAAATATTAGGAAACCTGTTAAGGTAAAAGAGATGAGCATCTGATGTGGACCACATGGGAAAGGGAAGCAGAGAAGGGTGGCGAGGCTCTGGGGAAGCATTCCACAGTGTGAGACCCCACGTGCTCAGCAGTTTTCAGTCACTTATTGCAGTTCTTTCGAGGTTCAGTATTCCATGCGCTGTCAATCATTTTAACAGAGAGAAACGCGCATGCACATTTCTGACTTAGTTCAGTGTCTCGCCTCTTTGATGAAAACGTCATTATCTCCACTTTTATCTTAACTAACTTTATAGGTATACCTTTAGAGAAGTCTGTTTTTTATAAACTGCTACATCGTTTATATGGATGAGAAAAAACTTATCAGGCCACTATTTTAGAGAGTTTTTTAAAATTTCCCTTTTCTTTATTGTTTTTGTTTTTCTATCTATCTATCTATCTATCTGTCTGTCTGTCTATCTGTCTATCTATCTAATCTCCACTAACTTTCAGGGTGATCCCTGGGCCATGGGAGAGGAAATGTAATAATCTTACTGTATATTCCATAATTAGCAATAGCTATAAATTTCCTGTTACTATTCCTACCAAAATCACATTTAAATTATTTAATTCTATCAGTTTTGAATATACACTACTCTGAACAGAATCTAACATTTTTCTCATAATATACATAATACCGTCTCATTTTCCCCTCAACATATTGTCATTCTTCTGCTAAGTATGTCAATCACAGTTTCTTTGAACTACTCATATTCCGTGGGCCAATGTCTCTGAGATATGCAGTGGGAGGGGAAAGAGAATATATTTCTGCCAGGTTTTGGAGAAACGGGGCTTCATGGGCATGCTAACATTTTATTCCAGAAGTGAAAGTAATGTGCTAGGCAAAGTACACCCAAACTTAAAATTATTCAACTCAATGGAAAAGTGCAAAATTTACAATCTGTATTTTCTGGTCTATTTTCACTTTCCAGATGAACTTTTTTCCCCAATAATGGTTCTAATAGACTTGCCAGATTTGATACATAAAGGTTGTTAAGTAAGAAAGGGAAACAAAACCCACTAAAATAGATGAGCCTATTCCTCAGCTGAACCCACGGGAGGTTTTAGAGGAGAATGACGACTTTACCGCCTTCGAAAGACCAGCAGCCTTTGGCAAACTCAGTTGGCCAGAAAAGGCATGTAAATTAAATACTTAATGTGTGTAAAGGAAAAAACTAGGCAGTTTCAACTGCACAAAGATAAAACATTTCTGTGTGGCAAAGAACGATAAACAGAAATCAAAAGACTCAGAAGGCTGAAAAGCATTTGTAACGTATACAGCAAAAGGTTGCCATCTCCCAGGTGTAAAAGTCTCCTAAAACTGATTTAAAACATTACAAGAAATTTAAGAAAATTGTTAATATGAGCAGGCAATTCATAAGGGCCAATAAACATATGGAAAGACGTGAAATTTTGCTGAGAGTCAGGGAAGTGGGAATTAAAACAATAATGAAATCAGACTGGCAAAAAAATGAAGGAAAATGATAACTTTCAAGGCTGTTGAGCGGTGAGGAAGCGGTCTGCTCAAAGACTGCTGACGGGAGCAGCAGCTACCAAAGGCCTTTCAAAAGAAGCTGGGAAACATTTCTTAAAACTAAAAAAGTAAATATTCATGAACTCAGCAATTCCATTTTAGGAATCTATCTTAGGGAAAATAAATAAATAAATAAACAGCACCGGTATATAAGGATATATTCTCAAGATTGTTGAGTACAACATTGCTTATGATGGTAAAAAGAAAAGAAAAAAGATGATTCAAAAGACGAGTGGTTACATTCTTGTGTTATAGTTTATCAACCAGGATCGGTTAGATCACCGCATTGGAGGCAGACAAACTGTGGAGGGCTGTGCAACTATTGCAGAAGGAGTTACCGCTGTGCCAATTAATGTATTTTTAAGTGGCAACAGGAAATTGCAAAGTATTGTGGGCACGAAATTATCCCGCTTTTTTGAAAACGATCACATATTTGCACAGAGAGCTGAAGGAGGATATGCGCCAGGTGTTGCCGCTGCTTGTGGCAAGGTGAGGGGTTTAGAGAACGAGATGGAGCCGGGCAGGGAGACTAGTGTCTGCTCTTCTGAATTATTTCATTGGTTTCCTAGTTATATGGGTCACATATAACTTACGTAATTCAGAAAATAAAGAATTAAAGTAAACGAAATGTGTTTGCAAGAAAGATTATAGGGAGAGATGCAGAAAAGCAAGCAAGTTGGTTTAATAATCATTTCACCTTTGTTAGGGAGAGAAAGGCGACTGAGTGCAGAACAAAGAACCGGAACCAGCAGCCTGGGGTCTAGCCTCGGTTTACCACACAGGTATAAGAAGGCTGTGGAAAGCAATGTAGCATGAGCTTGGATTCAAGCTTGAGCTGGGTCATTCTTAAGATTGAGGTACATCTCGGAGGTCTGGAGTACCGAGCAGCAGGCCTGCTAGCGGTGTTCATAGGACAGACAGATTACCACCTGGGAGGGAGGTATCCTGAGGTCCACGTGCAGGTGGATGGTAGGGGGCCTGGAAAAGGAGACGGGCAGCCACTGGAAGTGATAGAGCATCTTCTCTCAGGGTGTCTGCCCCACCCAGCTCTCCTAGAGCAAAGCCGGAATCTTAGGATGAGGGGGCTGAATGAAAGAGGTCCTCAGAAAGCGAGCCGTGCCGTTCCCTGAGGGGAGGCAAGCTCTTATGCAGCAGGAGGAGAGAATGCCTTGGTCTCCTTCCTGCCCACCCTCAGGGTCTTGGCCCCAAGATGGCAGCCGCAATTCCTGCTCAGCAACACCTTGGGAGGGCTGTGGTAACAGGTAACAGTCATACCCCTAGTGGAGCTGGGCAGTCGAGGAGCCAAATGATGGATTCCTTAGGGTGTCAAAAGGACCAAGGGCCAGGGTGCCGTAGGCTCTGACTCCAGGAGGACTTTGTGGCCAGGGTTATTGCCAACGCAGGCTTAGGAACAGAGCACACTGCACCCGCCACAGCCTGGGATCTGATCTTTGTCCTGAGGTTAGTGTGCCTGGAAACGTGAGGGGCAGTAATTTAATATCTTGGAGCTCCTAATTCCCCAGGTTGGATATTCTGCAATGTTTGATTCATCTGCTTTGAAATTATTGTCAGTAAAGAAAATACATCAGGTATAAGAGGCTGAGAGTAAGAAGAGAGCGAGAGATTGTGTGTTCCAAGATGGTGTTTTTGGGTCTTATCTCTGTGAACCTAAGTGCCTTAAAGGGAGTAGCTGTGTCCTTGTGTCCTTTGTTCAGCATTTAGGGTGCTGTAAGTCCCTCACAGGCAGCAGTGGTGGCGACGTCCCTGCACCCGCCTGCGTGCAGCGGCACTCTTAGCTACTACCTACTGCCTGTGGGTGAAGGTCCATGGCACAGACATGCAAGGGCTGACATAGTGGAAGCCACTGAGCATGGATTCTCTGCCGGATAGGGAGCTCTTGAGTTCTGGATTGTGTGCTCTCTTTAACAGAGAACAGGCCCCCATCCTCTAGTCTGATATTTTAGTCACTTATAAATTTACCAATCTCTCTTTGATCAACTCTACCTCAGAACCAAAAAGTGTCAGTGTCCTTGGGCACCATCCACACTGTGGATGAACCTATGTTTCGTGGCTCCCACTGGGGGCTCTGGCATCGTGGATCTCCACCTCTGGTTTTGGCCTGTCAGATGCATTTTACATCTTTTTGTCTCTTGCATAATGCCTGAGTGTTTGGCTTTCTTTAGAGAGTGTTGGCTGCTCCAAGATTCCACTGTGCTCTCTCCCACTCATAAGTGGTCCCTTCGGAGATCAGCCCCTAGACAAGCACACATTTCTTACACTCAGAATCTGGATGCCAGGAAGTTCATCACTGGATGCTAATGGTTACATTTCAAGGGAATGAGATTTGGGCACCCATGGATTCCTTTGTGCCGATGTGATATTACAGAGCAAAAGGGTGGCTGGTAGGAGGGATGCTAAGGTGAGGGGGCACCCCCATGCTGACCACGTGGTTGACATAGATCAGGAGCCCTCCAACTTAATCTAGACCATGGGGGAGTGAGCAAGTCAGCCAGGTCCCTATGATTTGGTCTAAATGACATATTCATTGACTGATTTTTTTTTTTTTACAGTTCTGATTAAACTAGAGTTGTTTCCTTGAATTGATTGGTGGTTTTGAAATCATGCAGACCAAACCACAATCAAATTCTGTAGTTGTCCCCATGTTCCCGCTGGCCTCTCAGTGGGTGGATGCTGACCTCAGCGTACGCCAAGGAGGTATGGTGATTGGAGCAATGGATGTGACAGCAAACAGAGAGAAAATAGCTAAGGGGGCAGGTAAAAAAAAAAAAAAGGCAAGAATCAAGCATCCAAATGAAAAAAAAACAAGAGAGATAATGTTTGAGGATTGAGGACAATTGGGCAGGGGTGATGGTGAGGCAGGGACCGTAGTTGTGAAGTAGAAGATCAAGAATCAGAAGGTGAGACCAGAAGGAGCAGGAAATATCTTCTGTGACAATCTGTTCATTCCAAAAATATTTTGGAGCACCTATATACTATGCCAGTTCTATAATGTAAAATTTGGGTCCTGACTATCTCAAAGAGACAGCTTCACACGCTGAAATTAAACGTTTTTTGCATAGAGATTACAGCAATGCTTCACAGACATAAAAAGTAAGGCATAGTTCTTTTGTCCTCACATTTTCCTTTTAAATGAGCAGCTCCAAGGAGTAACCCTAGGCACCTTTCATCTGAGGCCTCCATGGGATGGTCACAATTAGTGTCGTTCTAAATGAAGCTGACTTCAAGTTTGGATCATACTTCCTTCTTTCACACTCGTCACAGCCCCATCTGCTCTCAGAATCCGTCCATCAGAATGAAATACAATCCCTTTGCCACCTTGACCTGGCAGCACCTTATTTTACAGATAAAAAGATAATGTTTCAGAAAAATTAAGTAACTTTCTAAGTCATACATTTATAAGGGATGGAGCTAAAATTTGAACTCAAGTCCATTTTGCCTCCAGACCGTGTGCGCACGTGCATATAATATACATGTCAATATGGAAGTGGTCATCAGCTCAATATGATCACCTCTCAAGACACAGCACAAAACATCAGGAAAATCTAAATTTTAAAATGTGTACTTTAAATTCAAACCGGCTTATTAATAATGTAACTAAAAACATATTGAGCTAATATTTGTTTTTTTTTTAAAAAAAGAAAACTCAGAAACCTATAATGGAATAAAGGAAGTGAGAAATGTATGTGGTTTTAAGCAATGAAAATGATGATGATGGTAATGGGATAGTAAATACATCATGGAGGACATCTCTCCTGTGTCAATCTTTGCATTTGGAGTTTGGCATAAGTTATCTAAATTATTTGTTAAAACGGTGCCAATATTTTTAGTCTTAAACAATTGTTCTCTGCTAGGGACCTCCTAATTTCCATGGTGAGTAAGCACGATACGGCTGGCATGCCTAATTAGAATTTGGAAGCATTTGTAGAAACAAGGGTATAAAGGATGGCTAAATAAGCTAAAATAATGTTATTGGTGATTAACTTAAGTTTATTATAATTTAATCCTATTTAGTCCTAGAAGCTTAGTATTTTGTCAATGGGAAAAGAAATGTATTTATTCAGTAAAGACTTATTGAACTTCCTAACAAGACACTGTGGGAATTAGAAAATGAATTTACTAGCCAAACTACGAGTGAAATTTTGAACCAAATCTACCATCAGCTGGAAACCACTTATCTGCATTATCTGCATACGAATGTGTTGAAATATTTCCTGTAATTGAGTGTAGAGCTAGAATGTCTGCATTCAAAACCCAGTCCCACCATTTGCTTTGTTCTTGATCCTGGGCAAATTTCTTCAATTCTGTGTGTCTCTGTTTCTTCGGCTGTAAAATCAGGTGGATGATCGGAGCATCCACCTCCTGAGATGTTATGAAGACTAATTGAACTGATGGAGGCAAAGGGCTCGGACGACTGCCTGGCACCAAGGATTAAATTAATTAGTATCATTATTTTATCAGATGCTTTTCCTACATCTTTTGAGATGATCCTATAGATTATCTCCTTTGAGATGTTAATGTGGTGAATTAATTGAACAGATTTCCTCATGGTAAAGAGCCCAGCATCTCCAAAATTAACTCAGTTTGAGAATAATATCGTTTTTTTAATGTATGTTGCATTAAGTTTGCTTAAATTTTGCTGATAATATTTGCAAGTCGTGTGTGATTGTCTTGGCGTTTTCCTCACCTTTTATTTTGCTCATCTAGTTTGATATTTGGATTGTCCCACTCACAAATGGGGAGTGTTCGCTCTTCGTTTGCTAGAAGAGCTGGTGTAAGACTGATATTTCTCAAATGTTCGATAAAATTGTCAAGGCCAGTGTCTTTGTCCATTTTGACTCAAAAGGGCTTTAAAGTATGGATTTAATTTTTTAAAATATTACTGAAGTAGGATTCTTAATTTCTTGAGTTATTTATATTTGTATAGAAAATTGTTCATTTTATCTAAACTTTCAAATGTATTTGTATAAAGTTGTTCATAATGTTTCTGATTTTTAATATTTTCTATTCTTGTAGTTACGACTTTCTTTTTGTGCCTAATATTGTTTATTAGTGTCTTCTGTGTCTTTGTGAGTCTTGATAATTTTGTGCATTTTGTAGTTTTCTCATGAAGTCAGCTTTTGGCTTGGTTAACTCATTCCATTATGTTTATTTTCCTCTTTTATTGATTTCTGCCCCCTATTATTTCATCCTTTTATTTTCATTGGATTTATCCTGTTAGCATTTTAGTATCTTTTTAAATTGAATTCAATAATTAGCTCTTCTTTTATAATATAAAAATGTAACATTATAAATTTCCCTAAGTATGGTTCCAAGCAAAATTGCACAAATTTTGATGTGTAGTATTCTTATCTTTTGATTATATGTATTTTATAATTATCACTTTGATTATTCTTGACCCTTTAAAAAAATTCTAAATGTAAGTTTTTAAGAAAAAATTTTTAGTTATCTTTTTTACTGTTAACTTAATTTTTGATAGTTTAAAATCATGGTCTATATACTACTCCGTGAAATTTGTTGGGACTTGCCTTATGGCCTAGTAAATGTTCAATTTTTGTCAACATCCCACATATATTTTAGAAGACTAAAAGAATGTTGAGTGAAGGAGTCTATGCATATTATTTAACTCATATTTGCTAACATATTTTTCTACTCTCTATATCTTTACCAATTTTTGTTGCTTTCTCAATAATTGGATGAATTGTAATAAATGTTTCCACTATGATTATGGATTTGTCAATTCCTTCGTTACAATCTGAAAATTTTTCTTTGTGTAATTCAATACTTTTCATTAGATTTATAAACATTTAAAAGTTTTATGTCTTCTTGCTGAATTTATTTTTCATCAAGTGGTGACCTTTATTCTTTTTTTTCTTACGTTCTTTTACTTTTTTTACTTTTATTTTTGTTTCAAGTAATTTTATTGGGACTATAATGTTTATAACATTGTGTAATTTTGGGTGTACATTATTGTTTATCAGTTCCTGAATACAGTTCATCGTGCTCACCCCCAGTAATCTACCTTTATCCATCACCAGACATATGTGACCCTTTAGCCCTTTCACCCACCCCCGAACCCCCTTCCCCTCTGGTAACCTCTAATCTGTTCTCTTTATCCATGTGTTTGTTTATCTTCCACATGTGAGTGAAATCACGCAGTATGTGTCTTTCTCTGTCTGGCTTATTTCACTTAACATCATACCCTCAAGGTCCATCCATGTTGTTGCAAATGGGATGATTTTGTCTATTTTACAGCTGAGTAGTATTCCATTGTATAGATATACCACATCTTCTTTATCTATTGATCTGTAGAAGGGCACTTGGGTTGCTTCCATATCTTGGTTATTGTGAATAATGTTGCAATGAACATAGGGAACAAAAGTCTCTTTGGATCATTGATTTCAAGTTCTTTGGATAAATACCCAGTAGTGGGATAGTTGGATCGTATGTTATTCCTATTTTTCATGCTTTTAGGAATCTCCATACTGTTTTCCATAGTGGCTGCACCAGTTTGCACTCCCACCAGCAGCGTATGAGGGTTCCCTTTTCTCTATATACTGTCCAACATTTGTTGTTTTTTGTCTTGGTAATTATAGCCGTTCTGACCAGTGTAAGGTGATATCTCATCGTAGTTTTGGTTTGCGTTTTCCTAATAATTAGCGATGCTGAACATCAGCTTATATGTCTGTTGGCCATCTGTATATCGTCCTTGGAAAAATGTCTGCTCATATCCTCTGCCCATCTTTTGATTGGGTTGTTTGTGTTTTTTTGTTGTTGTTGTTGAGTTGTACGAGTTCTTTACATATTTTGGAGATCAACCCCTTGTCAGATAAATAATTTGCAAATATTTTCTCCCAGTTGATGGATTGTCTTTCCATTTTGTTCACGGTTTCCTTTGCTCTGCAGAAGCTTTTCAGTCTGATGTAGTCCCATTTCATTAACTTTTTCTTTTGTTTCCTTTGCCCAAGTAGACATGGTATTTGAAAAGATGTTGCTAAGACCAATGTTAAAGAGTGTACTGCCTATATTTTCTTCTAGAAGTTTCATGGTTTCAGGTCTTATATTCAAATATTTAATCCATTTTGAGTTAATTTTTGTGTATGGTGCAAGATAATGGTCTACTTTCATTCTTTTGCATGAGGCTGTCCAGTTTTCCCAATACTGTTTATTGAAAAGACTTTCCTTTCTCCATCACATGTTCTTGGCTCTTTTGTCGAAGATTAGCTGTCCAAAGATGTGTGGTTTTATTTTGGGGCTTTCAATTCTGATCCATTGATCTGTTTGTCTGTTTTTGAGCCAGTACCATGCTGTTTTGATTACTATAGCTTTGCAGTATGTTTTGAAGTCAGGGATTGTGATGTCTTCAGCTTTGCTCTTTTTTCTCAGGATTGCTTTGGCTATTTGGGGTCTTTTGCTGTTCAATATAAATTTTTGGATTCTTTATCCCATTTCTGTGAGGAACGTCATTGGGATTCTTATTGGGATTGCATTGAATCTGTAGATTGCTTTAGGTAGCATGGGCTTTTTAACTATGCTTATTCTTATGACCCATGAACATGGAATATCTTTCCATTTCTTTATGTTTTCTTCAATTTCTATCAATAATATCTCATAGTTTTCAGTGTACAGGTCTTTCATCTGTTTGGCTAAGTTTACTTCTAGGTATTTTATTCTTTTTGTTGTGATTGAAATGGGATTGTATTTTTGATTTCTCTTTCTCTTAGTTCATTATTAGTGTATAGGAATGCAAATGATTTTTTTAAATTGATTTTGTACCCTACATCTTTGCTGTAGTTGTTGATAATTTCTAATAGTTTTCTGGTGGATTCTTTAGGGATTTCTATATATAAGATCATGTCATCTACAAATAGCAGAATTTTCACTTCTTCCTTTCCAATTTGGATTCCTTTTATTTCTTTTTCTTGCCTAATTCCTCTGGCGAAAACCTCCAGTACTATGTTGAATAGGAGTGGTGAGAGTGGGCACCCTTTACTCATTCCTGTTCTCAGAGGGATGGCTTTCAGTTTTTCACCATTAAGTATGATGTTGGCTGTCAGTTTGTCTATGGCCTTTATTATGCTGAGGTACTTTCCTTCTACACCCATTTTATTGAGAGGTTTTTTTTTTTATCATAAATGGATGTTGGATCTTGTCAAATGCTTTCTCTGCATCTATTGAGATGATCATGTGATTCTTATTCTTCATTTTGTTAATGTGGTGTGGATCACATTGACTGATTTGTGAATGTTGAGCCATCCCTGCCTCCCTGGAATAAATCCCACTTGATCATGGTATACAATCCTTTTAATGTATTGCTGTATTTGGTTTGCCAATAAGTTGTTGAGGATTTTTGCATCTAAGTTCATCAGAGATATTGGACTGTAGTTTTCCTTCTTTGTGTTGTCCTTGTCTGGTTTTGGGATCAAGGTGATGTTGGCCTCATAGAATGAGTTAGGAAGCTTTCCATCTTCTTCAATTTTTCGGAATAGTTTAAGAAGGATAGGTATTAAATCTTCTTGGAATGTTTGGTAGAAGTCTTCAGAAAAGCCATCTGGCACTGGACTTCTGTTTTTTGGGAGGTTTTCAATTACTGTTTCAATCTCTGTACTTGTGGTTGTTCTATTCAGAGTCTCTATTTTTTCCTGATTCAGTTTTGGGAGGTTTATGAGTCTAAGAATTCATCCATTTCTTCTAGATTATAGAATTTGTGGGCATATAGTTTTTCATAGTATTCTCTTATAATCCTTTGTATTTCTACAGTATCAGTTGTAATTTCTCCTCTTTCATTTCTAATTTTATTTATTTGAGACTTCTTTCCTTTTTTCTTGGTGAATCTGGCTAAGAGTTTGCCAATTTTTTTGATCTTCCCAAAGAACCAGCTCTTAGTTTCATTGATCCTTTCTACTGTTCATTTAGTCTCTATTTCATATTCCCGCTCTGATCTTTATTATTTCCCTCCTTCTGCTGACTTTGGGCTTTGTTTTTTCTTCCTTTTTTTTTCTTTTTTTTTTTGAGGAAGATTAGCCCTGAGCTAACACCTGCTGCCAATCCTCCTCTTTTTGCTGAGGAAGACTTGCCCTGAGTTAACATCCATGCCCATCTTCCTCTACTTTATATGTGGGATGCCTGCCACAGCGTGGCTTGCCAAGTGGTGCCATGTCCACAACTGGGTTCCAAACAGCAAACCCCAGGCTGCCAAAGTGGAACGTGTGAACTTAACTGCTGTGCCACTGGGTGGACCTCTGTTGTAGCTCTGTTAGGTGCATTTTAAGATTACTTGTTTGAGATTTTTTCTTGCTTGTTAATGTGGGCCTGTATTGCTTTGAATTTCCCTCTTATGACAGCTTTTGCTGCATCCTATAAGAGTTGGTATGTTGTATTTTCATTTTCACTTGTGTCCAGGTATTTTTTAATTTCCTCTTTGATTTCTTCAATGATCCAACAGTTGTTCAATAGCATGTTGTTTAGTCTCCACATATTTCTGACTTTCCAAGTTTTTTTCTTGTGGTTGATTTCTAGCTTCATAGCATTGTGGTCAGAAAAGTTGGTCAGGATGATTTCAACCTTCTTAAATTTATTGAGGCTAGCCTTGTTTCCCAACGTATGGTCTCTCATTGAGAACAATTCATGTGCACTTGAGAAGAATGTGTATTCTGCTGTTTATGGATGGAATGCTCTTTATATATCTATTAAGTCCCTCTGATCAAGTGTTTCATTTAAATCTACTATTTCCTTGTTGACTATCTGGATGATCTGTCCGTTGATATAAGTGGGGTGTTGAGGTCCCCTACTATTATTAGGTTGCTGTTAATTTCTCCCTTTAGGTCAGTTAGTAATTGCTATGTACTTTGGTGCCCCTGTGTTAGGTGCATATATATTAATAAGTGTTATGTCCTCTTTGTGGAATATCACTTTTATCATTATATACTGTCTCTCTTTGTCTCTCATTGTCTTTTTTACCCTGAAATATGCTTTGTCTGATATAAGCATGATAACGCTTGCTTTCTTTTGTTTACCATTAGCTTGGAGTATTGTCTTCCAACCCTTCACTCTAAGCCTGTGTTTGTCTTTAGAACAGAGATGCATTTCCTGGAGGCAGCATATTCTTGGGTCTTGTTTTTCAATCCATCCAGCTAATCTGTGTCTTTTGATTGGAGAATTCGATCCATTTACATTTAGAGTGATTATTGATATATGAAGGCTTAATATTGTCATTTTCTCTCTTGTTTTCTGGTTGTTCTGTTTCCACTGTTTCTCTCCCTTTGTATTTCTGACCGCCATTTCGTTTGGGTGGTTTTCTGAAGGGGATTTCTCAGTTTTCTCTCTTTTTGAGAATTGTGGCTTTGCTCTGCTTTTTTGTTGAGTGGTTACTGTGAGGATTGTATGGAAGATATTGGCGGTGAGATGGTCCGTTTTCTTATAGCCTCTTGTCTGCAGTAATCTAAGCAGATTCCTTCTCCTTCCTCTCCCTTTCCGAGTAACTGCTCTTACAAACTGTTCTGTTATCAATCTCACTTTGTGATTAAGTTGAAGTGTTTATCATTACTTCATTCTTTTTAATAATGTATTTTACTTCAAGGTGTTATTTTTTCCTGCTATTATAGTAAAGCTACTATGACTTTTTGTTGTTTAAGATATTTTTCCATCTTTTTACTGTCTACTTTTTTATGTCCTTATGATCTAGTCATCTATTTAGTAAATACACACACACACACATCTTAATTGACAAGTTTAGACCATTTGCATTTATTGTTACTACAAATATATTTCTGCCATTTCATTTTGTGGTCTCTGCTTGTCTTGCTTTCTTTTCTTTTTTTTTTTTTTTAAGGAAGATTAGCCCTGAGCTAACATCTGCCAACAATCCTCCTCTTTTTGCTGAGGAATATTGATTCTGAGCTAACATCCATGGCCATCTTCCTCTATTTTATATGTGAGATGCCTGCCACAGCATGGTTTGATAGCAGTACATAGGTCTGCACCTGAGATCTGAACCAGTGAACCCTGGGCTGCTGAAGTCGAGCATGCAAACTTAACTCCTACACCACTGGGCAGGCCCCTTGTTTTGCTATTTTTGTTTCTTTTCTTCTGCTTTGCAGCCCATGCTTGATTGACACATTTTGTTCTATTAGTTCTCCCCGTTTAGTGAGTCTCTTTCTTGGCTGGATGTGTTCAGTACTCCTTTCTGCTTAGTAATTCCCCCATTGAGAGATATTGCATTGATCTATCTCCCTATTCCCATAGAATATCACTGTATCAGAGATTATAGCTTTAAAATATCCTTTGTATTCCAATGGAGTGTCTTTGTTTTACTTTTTCAAAATCGTTTTGAGTATTCTTGGGTTTACACTCTCCCAGATCAATTTAATAACTAGCTTCTTAAGTTTAATAAAAACTTCTATTGGAATTTTGATTTGGATGCATTGAACTTACAGAGTCACTATGGAAAAAAACAACTTTAAAATATTTAAGAATAAATATGATATAGATACTCATATTTTTCAGATGCTTTAAAATGTCTTTTAAGAATATTTTATAGCTTTTCCATAAATATCTTGCACATACATAATTTGAGATTTATTTATTAGTATTTATTTATTTTTATTGGAATTTCTCTTTACATTTTCAAATTTATTATTATTTATTTATTTAAAAAATTCACCAACATAGATATCTGAGTCAATTTTAAGGGGTAAATATTTAGTCTTTATTTAATTTTTTCAACAGTTTTCTGTTCAAGTTTCCTGCTACATCTTGAGAAACTTTGTCATTTATCTTTTAAGAGCAATTTTTATAGGTAGATAGATTTAGAATTTAACATTCTCATGTATTTGAATCTACCAAGTACCAGTGGTTATGTCCCTCTTTCTTCCCACTATTCTTTATTGATGACTTTTAACATTATTTCTTTTGATAATAGTTGTCATTGGTTTGTTTATTTCATTGGGCTTCAAACAAAACTCTGACCTTTTTGAACAATTCTACGTTTTTATGTCATTAAAACTGCATTAATCCGGCCAAGATTTCTTTCTATTTACTTACAATTTTTTTCATTGTTTTTTCAAATTTAAAAGACCTTAATTTTATTTCCTTATTTTTGTGATTTAAGGCTATTTTCCCTCCACATTTGGCTTTTTCTGCCTTTCACAGATTTTGATAGGTATAAGGGTCTCATTATTTATTTCCAATTTGTAATTTCTTCTATAATTTTTGTAACCCAAAAATCATTTTGAAATAGATATTTTAATTTCTAGGCAATTACATTTAGATGGCAAGCCTTTTGCCATTAATTTCTAAGTTTTATAGCATTGTGGTTTTGTTTCCTCAACTTGGTGTTATAACATTGTCGAATTTAGTATCTCTTTTTTATGTTGACTTCTTCTAATGCTTGGTGATCTTTTTTTTTTTTCCTGGTGAGAAGAGATTGGTCCTGAGCTAACATGTGTTGCCAATCTTCTTCTTTTTTCCCTTTTATTTTCTCTTTCTTTTTCTCCCCAAAGCCCCAGTACATAGTTGTATATTCCAGTTGTAGGTCATTCTAGTTCCTCTGTGTGGGTTACCACCACAGCATGGCTTGTCTGTGCCCAGGATCCAAACCAGCGAGCACTGGGCCACTGAAGCAAAGAGCATGAACTTCATTATTTGGCCACCGGCAAGCCCCTAATGCCTGGTGATCTTTCGGTTACTCTTCTCTGCATTTGAGGTTGTCAGTTTTTCAATGTTCTGTGACTGCTGCAGGGACTGCATTTGGACAGAGGCAGACACGCAGTGGGCCTTTACTGCGGTTTGTCTAGTGTAAGGTTGTGAGAAGAGGTGGCCGTGCGGGTGGGCTGCCATCATGACTGGACTTTAGCCTCGGAACTGCCTGTGTCTGGGCACTACCCTTCCCAACAAGACAAGAACCAGTATGCACTGCTTTCATCAGGGGCCTGGGAAGAGGGACAGGAACAGGTCAAATTGACTGGCTATTTCCTTTCAAATAATCCTCTTTTTAGTTGCCCTGGTCTCTTCTGCTTTTCTCAGGTACAGAACACCCTGGGGCCTGCTCCCACTTTATGTATCAGTCCTATTCTAGCTTGGGCTGTATATTATTTCTTCAATGAGAAATCTAACTGCTAGCTATTTTTCACAGATTCTTTATGGTTTCTGGTCCTTTGAGGGCTCCATTTCTTAATGCAATTATTGATTTGGGTGTATGTGTGCACATGTACACACATACATCTTTTGTATTTTCTATAGATGTTTGATCAGGAAAGAAAGGCTGCCTTATATGCTTGGCCAGCCATCTGGAACTAGAAAAATGGACTCCTTGAAACCATATCATGCAGCCTCAATGCATACATTAGAGGTCTAAGTCTCCACTTAAATATACTGGAAAAATAAGTGCAAAATAAACCCAAAGTGAGCAGAAGCAAGGAAATAATAAAGATCACAGCAGAATTCAATGAAATTTAAAACCGAAAAACAATAGAGAACATCAATGGAACAAAACTGGTTCTGCACAAAAAAAGTCAGTAAAATTGACAAACCTCTAGAAAGACTGACAAAAATAAAAAGGGAAAAGACACACATTACCAATATCAATAATGAATTTGGGGATTTCATTACACATCTTGCAGCCATTGGAAAGATAACAAGGTACTCTTTTAACAATTTTTGCTCATAATCCAAAATTTAGAAGAAATGGACCAATTCCTCGAAAATAAAAAACTACCAAAATTCCATCAATATGAGATAAATAAACTGTCCTGTAGCCTCAGTTAGGTCATCAAAGTCAACATCCACAGTGATAAATCCTGTTGACAGTAGGTCCCCTTGACATGATGTGAAGAGAACATGTGGTCTTCCTCCCAAAAATGGAAACCAACAGCCTCACCGGGATGAACACATTAGACAAGCCCAAGTGGGAGTGTTGGCAGGTAGGGTCCTGAAACCTGGTTAGAGAAGGCCTAGGTCTTTTTTGTACTGGAGGTTTCTTTCTTTTAAAAGCAATTTGTGTAAGAATATTAGTATTTCCCCACATTTGCTTTCCTCTGTCTTTCTTTTTATTCTAGTTATTGACTTGGGGTCTGCAAAAGAATTTCTGTATCAAATTAGCGGTCCTCTGTGGGAGATCATCCCTGCACCTTTTTCCCCGTGAAGGGCTCACTGTAACTAAACTAGCCTGTAACGTAAGAGCTGCAACATAAAATAAGTAGACCTGTTAGTACACTCCCTCACTTCTATTTTCAGAGCTCTCAAATCTTTGCAGCTTCTTAGCGTGCATCATTAAGCATTAAGCCAACCCATCAGGACCCTTCTGCTCTCCTATACAAATTTAGCTGACTATAGATTTTCTACTCCATGCAAAGATACAACAAAAATCCAAAAGTCCTTAATAGAACATGTATAATACAGTAAGCTACAGTTTGGAATCAAATATCAACTTTTCAATTTTATATTTATTTCATATAATGAAATTCTCAGCATTAGCACAGCATGAATATTTCCTAGGTAACATATAAGCCATTGTAGGCCATTCATTTATTGCATTTCAACTTTTTTCCTGCGCCCAAAACATCAAATAAACGGCTGCGTAACTAGCTTATGTGGGAAATGTGACTGACTGGATGGTATTAAGAAAGTTAAGGTAGGAACAACTCAGGGCCGGCCCAGTGACACAGAAGTTAAGTTCGCACATTCTGCTTTGGCGGCCTGGGGTTCACCGATTTGGATTCCGGGTATGGACCTACACACAGGTTGTCAAGCCATGGTAGGTATCCCACATATAAAGTAGAGGAACATGGGCACGGATGTTAGCAGAGGGCCAGCCTTCCTCAGCAAAAAAAAAAAAAAGAGGAGGATTGGCGGCAGATGTTAGCTCAGGGCTAATCTTCCTCAAAATAAAAAATAACATAAAATCAAAAGAATAAAATTAAAAAGAAAGAAAGCAAACACCTCACTTTCAATAGAGAGGCTATGCACATTAGTTGAATCTTGATAAGTGAGATCTCTGTGCTCTTTCTATAAGCGCGCATGGTCCATCTCACCTGCCCAGCCCCCATGGGCAGGGTGTGTAAGGATATTGTCTGTGATCTCCAGCTAGTAAGTTCCTGTCATTCTTCTGGACATCCCACAACTTAACCCCCATGCACACTCATTTGCTTGTCTTTCTTCACTTTCACCACACATCCAAGTCCTTCCCCATTCAGATTCTTCATGACATTTTTCTCTAATCTCCATGTCTTATGATCAAAAGAAATAGTTATCTTATGTTCTCCTTCATTGTTTCTACCATATTATGCCAAATCTTCATAGTTCTACATATTGAATCACGAGTGAAAACCAGAAATCCTTTACACGCTGTAGAGAAAACTATCTAAGCAGCTGAATCAATTTGTCTCTTTTCACATGCATGTTTTGGCTACATACAGTTATAGACTAAGTTGCAATTTGTCTACATTGATAAGCATCTGATTTGGTTATTGATTAGCCAGGCAATAAATCCTCCACAGAGAAATCTCCACAAACTCCTGCGTCTAATGACTACTCAACAGTTATTTATCGTTCCATATTTTATCCCACTCCAAATATCCACATGGCAGCCTATCAGGCATCGAAACCAAATCCAAACTTCTGTTTTGTCTCCAAAATTGCTTCTTCCCCCTTGGTCTTCTTCTAAATAAATTGCAAGACATACATGCAGTTGCTCAAGCCAAAATCCTGGGAAGCAGCCCTGACTCTTCTCTCTGATACCTACGATGGATCTGTCAGCAAGTCCCGTTGGCGCTGCTTTCTATCCCAAACATACCATCGCTCCTTCCACAGTGCAAGTCTCCCTCATCTCCAAAGATTGCAAAAGCACCCCCACCTCCCACTCGTGCCCGCTGCTCTGGTCTATCGCATGCACAGCTGCCACAGCAGTCCTCTCAACACTGAAACCACATCACGCCACATTCCCGCATAGGCACTGCAAAGGCTCCAAAATATTTTGGAGTTAGGTTAGATGGCCAGAATCTTGTCCACATCACCAACCTCACTCTTACCGCTGTCCCTCCGGCTCACATTGTTTCTGCCACATCGACTGTCTTGGGATTCCTTGGATGCAGCAAGCTTGTTCCCATCTCAGGATAGAGAAATGTGTGAACAAAAATGTTCCCACCTTCATGAGAACTTGCACAAATTATCTGGCCATATGGAAATAAAAGTTCCATAGAGTTTGGTAAATGCTCATTTACTCAATGTTGATAAAGCACTGAGTATAGTAACTAACACAGTATAGGAAAGCAAAGAAAATTGGTTCTTCGATGCTCAGATAATTAATTTTATTTTTTCTTGTTAGAAGATAATTTCATGATATAAAGTTACTGCTGTGTACAATTTTAGCAACATCCTATACTTTTTTTATAAATGCTAAATTGCTCTTTCTCTCTTGTTTACTAGATTTTGCCTTTCATTTTGATGCCATAATTCCATTTAACTTTATTATTCCTCTCCCCATCATCTTCCCATCAATTTCTCCAACTGATATAATTTTAGCTTTTAGAACCACCTTAATTTATACATATTTTTCACTATATGGACATACAATTTTTCAATACTTTTTTGCAATTATTTTGATAGCCATAGTTGATGACAGGTATTCATAATTAATTTTATGCATTCTACTTTCTCTTACAAATAATGTAAAAATAAAGGCATCATCTTTCATCTGTAATTAGGAGATTGAATAATTCTTTTTTCTCTACATTGTCATTCTTTTTATTTTATTGTCCTTTTTTCCCATATTCTCAAGTTTACAGGCCTCACCATGGATTTGAGTTTCATCAATGTAAAGTGTGGTTTTTATTGCCTCCACTTTATCTTTCAATTCTTTATCAAGTTTGTGGTTCCTTGATTTTTTCTATTTTCCATTTATATCCTATTGCGTCTCTGCCTTCCCACTTTCACTGTTGTCTGTGAAGCTCCATTCTTCTCTAACATTGCCATAGGTACATATCTCCTTTTGAGATGCCAACCAAATGTCTTCTAAATTTTCACCTTTTTTGTAGAACACCATTTTCAGCAATATATGTTCTTTCTCTTCTTCCCCTGTTACTTCCAGAAAGATTTCCATTTCATAGGTCCACATATTTGTTTTTCTGTTTAAATTTCCTTGAACTTGAAAGATGCACTTAGGCATTTCCCAGCAGACAGTTTAGGCTGAATGTATGTTTCCCACCCTTTCCACATCATGGATATTGGCAACTTCCCTCTCTCAGGTGAACACACATAGCCCCTTCCTTAACTTATCACATCTGGTAAGGATAGAATTGCTGAACCGCTGGAGGAAACCCTCGCACTCTGGCTGCACTGTGTTCTCTTATCATGGAAGATGCCATGTAGTTCTGTCCTCATAAAGCAGAAGAACGTCTGATCGCAGAGTCGCAGAGCAGCATGGGGTGCTCCTCACAGTGTTTCTGATTATGCTTCCATTAAGATTCCTCTCCTTAGATGGAGATTGGACCTTTACCCACCCTTCCTACTGACTTGGCAGACACTGGAGGTGACAGCGTCTAAAAGGATGTGAGAGAGGAGTGCTTTGGAGAGTTCAAATCACCTGAGTGTGGGGGGCGTTTTCTTGTCTGGATTCTCCGTGCTGACTTTAACTTTTCAGACAATTAGTCCTATGCCATGTCCCGGCTTCTTCATCTTCTATAAATCAAAATTTTCCCTCTTAGCTTCAGACTCTTTCCTTTAATTCTTTGAGGCATTCAGTGTGAGTATTGTGATATATATTACTCTACATCAAAACCCCAAATCCTGATTAAATAGTCATTAAAGACACGATATAGGAAGTAAAATGCAGATGCCTGTTTGAGGTATCCCAAACTGAATGGCAGCAGCTTTTACGGCGACTCAGGCAACTGCAGTTACAATCGACTAAAGTGTCCACCAAGAAAACACCGTTTAGTGGGGTCTCCCTCCAAATACTGTGGTACCAGTCACACTGCTCTACTATCACACCAGAAAAATCTAGAATCCTTGAGCAATAATGTGGGTGATGAAATCTATGTGAGGCGCCCATCGTTCACTTTAGTCATTATGCCTCCTTTCCCAGCTTGCTAAGGATGCTAATACAGAGAAAATGTGACTTACATAATCAATTTATAAATTGATTTGGTCAATTTATTTTATGGACTTGCTATTTGGAGGAGTCTAAGTACTGAAATGACCAAAATTCAGGTTTTACAAGGTTGACAACAGAGCATGGAAGAGGGAAGAGAAGGGACCGCCATTTATACAGAGCGCAAGTCTCTACATCCCTACATGCTGCTGCAGCCCCTGCTTGTGTGGCCAGTGCAATAAGATCATGCCCGGTGAAATGTGGCGGGCCTCCAGGAATGGTACTTTAGAGGCTGGTCAAAAATGGTACAAAACACTAAGGATCCAGTATTTTTGTTTGAGATGGATATCCTAACGGCTGTGAGCAAGCAGTGCCTGATTTAGGGCAAAGATGAGTGGATAGTTTGTAGTAAGTTCGAGAAAATTATGCTGAAAAAATCTAGGAACTACCTGAAGCTCCTCTGGATACACAGTTACCTCCCCACGCCACCCCGTATCTGTCTAAGGAACGCTGTATTGTTAGAATTCTACGTAGAATCTTGTCACGAACAGTATTTTTTAACAGATATTAATGTTGGATTTTCCTCTCCCTTCCACGTCATCTCAACCCTAATCACCCCCAGCCCTTGCTACGGTTACGAGAGATTGAGGTCAGCACTGGGCAAGCTGCTCTCCTGGGAAACAAGATTGCAGAGGATGCAGGGGAAGCCGCAAAAGGACTACATTGTATATCTTCTTGGAGCCTCACCACGCAGGTGAAAATAGGAGCGCTTGAGATCTCCTAGAGCCAGGATACCCATTTAACTTGCCTGAGTCTTTCCTGTCACCTTAAAGCTCAGCCCCACCCCCAGCCCATAGCAAAATGTCAGCATCTTAAGACTGGTCCTTGCAACAGCTGTTTGTAAACACTGCTTGAGATTGTTTCAATCCCTTTTCTGATTGGCTGACAATATGGAAGGAACTACAGTAGCGGCAAACAGACTTCTCATTGTGACAGATGGGCCATGGGTATTTCATGTTTAGTCTGTTTTGTTTAGAATTTATGTTGACAAAAAGAAAAAAAAAAGGAAAGAAAAGATTTCCTGGAAACAAGGAGGTGTTTGTTGTGTTTCACAAGATGCCTGAAAAGCACAAGATTCCCTTCAACTTCAGTCAGGAAATGCTCACACTGCCTGAGGGGTATCAACAGAGGCAGGCTGGCGTCTCGCAATGCAAATCAGACCCGAGACTGACAAAGAAAAGACGGAAAATTGATATTCCATGAGTTTTGAGAAAGCCCACAGAAATGTTTACAAATAAGATCTTTGATGATGCCAGGAGAAACAATTTTAAAACAAAAACTAAAACAGAAAACCATTCTTCTGTTTCTTCTACAAGCGATAGAAATGCAATCCTCACAAGATGACCCTTTGAGCAGTGGTCTTTTCTGGTGAATGTGCCCGCCGCTCATTGGTGAGGGAAACACATATGGAGCCATTAAATTGTGCTGTGGGGTTTCTGGGTTAAATTGGGAATGCCAACGGGAAAATCATTTCCAGGTTCAGTGGTTTAACTTTGGGTTGACAAGATTAAGTTTATTGAACGCATAAAAGAGAAGGTGGAAGAATGACGGAAGCACAAGCATGTAAGTTAGCAAAGTGCCTTATGCCACGCTCAATAATTTTTAGTTATCATTTGCAATTATTATTTTTATTGTAAGTATAAATTGCGATCCATTGTTTATTCTATTTTTTCCATTATCTGGGTAATTCATCACTGTTTTATCTGAATGTTTTTTCGATTCTGTGTTTCTTTTTTACAGCTTAGGAAATATTTCATTGGAAATGTTTGATATAGACCTTTCTAAGGTTTAGGATATAAATATGAAAGTGCTTATCCTTCACTTCCTTTGCTATTTTTAATTTACAGATTGCACAATTGCTTCCTCTTGGGGTTCCAGCACTTCTGTATTGCAACAATTATTTATTATTTGCAGAATTAAATCCTTAGGAAAAGCTCCCCTCAGTCTCCTTCTAGGCTCTTTTTTCTCTTCCAGAGAAATAAACAGTTAGCATAGTAAGTAAAACGCATATTTTTTTCAGTAGAGTGAGATGTTTCATCAGATGTCTGGACAGTTGGAAACCCCTTTCATGCCCACAGCAGCCTTTCTGCCAAATTTGTGCTCAGTGCTTATTATTATCATTATTATTATTTTGAGGAAGATTAGCCCTGAGCTAACATCTGCTGCCAATCCTCCTCTTTTTGCTGAGGAAGACTGGCCCTGAGCTAACATCCATGCCCATCTTCCTCTACTTTATATGTGGGATGCCTGCCACAGCGTGGCTTGACAAGCGGTATGTGGGTCTGCACCCGGGATCTGAACCGGAAAACCCCGGGCAACCGAAGCAGAACGGTTAAGTGGTGTGCACTTAACTGCTGCACCACTGGGCCGGCCCCTCTGTGCTTCTTTTTAGCTATTGCTCATATTCTTCTGGGGGAAGGTCGACACTATCCTTGTACCCCCGTGTTACAGAGTTCCATCTCATCCTCTATAGCTGCTTCTCCACTGCCAATCCATTTTTAGTTTGTGCATTCAACAATGTTTTCTTTAAAAATTTTTACAACTTTTTATTTTGAATTAATTATATAATGACATGCAATTTTAAGGAATATCACCGTCAGATCCTGTATACCCGTCACCTAGTTTTACCCAGTAGTAACATCTTGCAAAACTATGGTACAATATCACAACCAGGAAATTGACATTGATACAATCTGCTGGCCTAATTCAGATTTCACCAGGTTTACGTGCGCTCATTTGAGTGTGTGTCTATGAACATTTGGTTCTATGAAATTGTATTCCATGTGTAGGTTTGTGTGGCCAACATCACAGCAAACACAACAGTTTCATGACAAGGACCCATGCCCTGTCCTTTCATAACCCCAGGCACCTCCCCTCCCACCCCATCCTAAGCCCTGGCAGCGACTGTCCTCCTCTCTGTCTCTATAATGCTGTCATTTCAAATGCTATGTACGGGAAACCTCTGGGGATGTAACCTTTTGACATTACTGACAGCCCTTTTAACCAGGCCACACGGCCCTCATGTTCTTGGGAGCAACACCTTTTTTCCTTGAACTGACCTTTACAATAATTCTGCTTCTTAGTGTCTTGAAATCTTCAACTCTGACAATGTCAGCTCCTCCTCAGTTACAACTGCTTGTAGTGACAGTCACATTTTGCACCTGGACCCCAAAGATCTTGTTGTCAACAATTTCGCTCTTTGACCACAGCTGTTTGGTTTTGCCCCTCAGCTTGCTGGGGACAAACTCTCGCTCCCTTAAAATTCCCTTTGAATACTTTGGCCCTCTTTGCTCTGACAGAAAACAGACTACTTTGCAGTTTACAGTGGGAAAGAGTCGTATGATGAGGCCAGAGAAGCAGGCAGGATCATATCACGAGCTGAGAAGCTGAGATTACCCTGGGTCAGAAACAACTCCAGAAATAATCATGGGCCCCGCCAGCATTTTGAGTGCTCTCAGAAGGGGGCGCTGTCATCTTTCCTGGCCTAATTCTTACAGGTACCATCCTGGGTACCTACCATGTACCAGGTACCACGCTGGATAGGTTTATACAATTCACTCATTTAATGCTCACTACATCTTTACCACCAGGTACATCAGGAATGTTCAGCTATGAACCCCTCAGAGAGATGAAGTAACTTTCCTCTAGCCATGCAGTAGGTGGAGAAGGACGAGATTTTGCCATGAAGATCAAAAGTCCCTCTCAGAATAGCCTAGTTTAGGAATGCAGTCAACGCCCCGTATGTAAAGTTCATGAGTTCCTCCAATGACATAACACACAATTCTCTTCCCCTTCTCCTGGGATCACTTCTTTTTAGTAGTCTTCCTCTAATTATGATCCTTTAGCATAAATTTATGTGATATCTATAAGATAATATGCACCATCTTCTGCTAAAATTTAATTAATACTTTATGCTTATACTTTTTCAAATTCTTCTGTGTCTTCATTCTTACCTTTTCCTTAGAATCTCTTCCATTATTTTTCTTCATTCTATGTCATACCAATATTTATGGCCAACACAATCTCCATTTCCTACCCCACACCTCACATTCAGGTTAGAGTCCTTCTGATCAAATTCTTATTCTTTCCTTTAAGACTTTGGAAGATGTATGTTGCCTACTGTCTACAAGCACATCATTCAGATGTCAGAAGGAGAGATCCGGAAAACTACATGCTCATGCTTTTATTTCTAATCTAGCTACACATATTCCACATCCTTTTTACTCTTTCAAAGTCAATAAAAATAAGTTCCAGGATTTTTTAAGGTCTCTCATTTATTCTCACATGAATCAGCAGAAATGAGTAACAGGCATACGTTTGATGAAACCTGGCAGTCCCTCCATCATCCCTGGGCAGAGAGAACCTCTCATTATCCACGTCAAGGCGATGTATGACTGCTTCTGGACCTCTCGTAGAAATTCACAAGGTCTCCTGTTCCTGGGGTAAACAACAGGAACCGCTGGACTCATGGATACCTGTGCCTTTTTGTTCCCTAGAGACGTGTGAGATGTTAGGTCTTTGTAAGAAACAGTTCCATTCTGTGGGGGCAAAAACTTGATAGACTATTTTTGTTGAATCCTGAACTTCCACTTACTAACCTTTTGAGGCGACTTTTGCATCCTCACCATATTTTTTAAATTTTTGAACTGTTTTTCCTGGATAATTTTCTCCATCCTAAATCAGAACCCTTCATTAGCTCTAACATAAACAGAGATGGACAAAGAGAGAATGTCTCAAGTCTTCTCATCCTCTAACTTGGAGTCCAGCTTGATGGGACATCCAATTGGTGTGATGAGTTCAAGCAGGAGACAAGCCTGACCTTCTGGTCAATAGAAACAGTTTTTCAATAGTCTTCTGTGAGATTTGAAGCTGAATGGGAGTCTTTTTTTCTCTTCACAAGAACTTCACCTCTGATGTGTCTGTTTACCCCTCAGCTTCCAGTGACACTGGAGCTTCTGGGAAGTCTGGGTTTGAGTTGGCCTGATTGCTCAACTTCCTCTCAAGAAACAGTTTTATCACTTGTGCTAGATGTTAAACATTAGCAAAAATATATACATCACATTGGCCATGTGTTCAACACAGCTTTCCACTTCAACCCGACACATACAACAGCACAAACCAGCACCTGCCCTTCCAGATTATCTCACTGTCTTGTCTACTCTGCTCCCAGCTAGTCATCCCCAGGCCCTCAGACAGTCCCACTAAGTTTGGGATTTAGTTCCTTAATTAGTAACATTATATGATTCTGTGAACAAATAGTTCAACATCAAATTTCCTAATCACTATAGTGTCAATGTTTTCAATTTCAGGGGGAAAAAGGAAAAAGAATATGGAAGCTTTGGGAAAATACCTACTCTAACAACAAATTACTAGAAATATGAATGTTACTTTTTGAAAATAATGAAAAGAGCAAAAAAAAAAAACCCACCTCCAACAAGTCCTTGAGGCATAGAAGACAGAATATCTAAGCTTATAAACCATAATATAACTTTTAAAAGTTGTCCTTCTAGTGAATTTGAATTTTATTTCATCCTCTGGATGATACTGAGTCAGAAACTCCCTGGAAGTCTAACATAAAATAATTAGATGGGAAGCGTATTGAAATCTAGTCTTTTCTTTTTTCTGCTTTATCTCCCCAAACCCCCCCGTAAACAGTTGTATATCTTAGTTGCACGTCCTTCTAGTTGTGGGATGTTGAAATCTAGTCTTGTAAAAAGAAAAAAGAAAGATTTTTTTAGCTTCCTTTTTATCGGTCTGATTTTTAAACCCTTGGGTGTGTCAAGAAGTAGAATTTCAGTAAGTACTAGAAAACTTCTGAACAGTGTTGTCCTTCAACTTGTCGATTACTTTGGCATGGTGTGGGATAGATAGAAATGTATCTGTTTGATTTTGTTCTTTCTTTGTCTCCAGGATTTTCTGAGTTTCCCGGTTATTCAACTAAGCACAACTTGCCGTTCACACGGATGCACTGCCATGATTTCTGATTTGCTGGCTGCCATTCCCATCAATACCCAACTAGGCTGTCAGACTGTCATTCCTTGTGGTTGCAACGATTTGTTTCATACAAGGGACTTGATTCATGACGAAGAGCGGGGAGAAGCAAACACCCTGCGGTCGTCCTGTTTCTCACTTGCAAGTACACAGGGGTTCCGCAAAAGCACGAGGAGAAGACATAGACACCACCTTCATCTTCAAAAGTTAATGGCCAAGCACAGAATTTGGATATGTTTTTCAAGCTGAACAAATACTCCTCTTGGAGCTTGAAATTTGGTGGCATTCGGATCAGCTCTCGGGAATGTTTCCATCCACACTGCTCAAGTTGCTTCACCTGACATAGCCCAAAGCACAGTTCTCCAGATGAAGAACAAGGCTCCGCTTCTCAGAGCACACTGCCTCACAGTACCATTGTTAAGCACCTGAGGGTGGCACATTGGCAAGCAGCTCCGAGTCCCACACGCTGCCCACCTCAAGGAAGGTCTAGTTCTCCGAGAGCCCAGACGGTGCAGTGTCTGGCGAGGTTTAACTGCAGTGCCATGCTTCATTCCAGTTTTCAACAGAGTTTTAGTCTGTACCTTGAAAGAACAGCACACTGTGTTGAGTGACTGGCACAGTAGTAGTCATCCTACGCCCCTCATGTCTGATGCTGTTCTCATCTCATTTCCCTGCTCAGCTGGGAATTCTCCCATTCATGTTGGAATTTCCCCAGAGTCCCATTTCCCACACAGAGGGTAAGAGGCCCTGCTCATAGGATAGATGGGTTTGTGAATGTCCCGGACTCCTTGGTGGCAGGTTGCCCCAGGAAGCCCCTGCCCTCCCTCCTTGGCTGTCAGTCTCAGAGCTGCTCCTTCCTCCCCGTTCCAGCACGCCTCCCTCCGGAAGTCCCACCTCCCCTGTTGGAACGGATAGCTATTCTTTTTCTCTTTTCCTCCCCATCCTTAGTTGTCTTTCATAGTTTCTGGCACTCCTTTGAGAAAAGAATCTTAGGTATTTTCTTTGAGTTTTTGTTTCTGCTCTGGGGGCAAGAAAAGAAGAACCTTACCACACAGGAATCCTTTCACTAACGTCCTTTAAAGACCCATCCATCCTGCGCTTGAAGATGCTCAGTGAGACCACCCTACAATCAAGGGACAGTTCCACGGATGAGAGACTTGGAGGGTCTTCCTCATGTGAACATGAACTCTGCTAATAGTGACCACATGGAGACTCCTACTACATCTCCTTTTAAGCTTCTCTGCTCCGGGCCAAGCATCTTCACTTCCAAATCGCTCCATTCATCTCACCAGCTTCATAACCACTCCTTTCTGTCTGATATGATCCTTTGTAAAACGAGATTTCTAGATTAAACACAACATTCTAGATGTGATCAGCTCAGCATAAGGATGCATGCTGAATTTACTTCCTATAATCTTTACACTCATCTCATTTATGCAATATAATTTATAGTCTGGTTTTTCTTCTTTTACCTGCTACAGTGTACCACTGGATTACATATAATTTATAGTTAACTAAGACGCACTAAATATCTACTAGGAAAGTAAACAATTTAGTCATTCAGATGTTTGGCATCAAACACCATATATTCAAATCTTACCGATGTTATTTGAAACTAATTTTCCATTTGATTCAGAAATTTAGTCATGTTAGTTTCTCCAACAGTTTGCAATAATTTGAAAGAGTGAAAATTTAAAGATTGTTTTCTAAAAGTAATTGAATATGTAGTGAATTAGACATTAAGCTTATATTCTAAAAACAAAGTTAGTAATTGAGTGAAGCAGTGTACATCCATATTGTCTAGAAGAGTAGCCTTAACTTTTCTGTCATAACATACATAACTAATCACGTGGTGAATGCCTTTGCATGAAAGCAATGTTTTATGCAATTCGGGGACAATGGCAGCAAACGCCACTCTTCTGCCTGCCCCACAAGAAAGTAAATTAGAATAAAAATGAGGGAGCCACAACAAATATTATTCAAGATAGTTTATAGACTCAAATGTTTGAGGCATAAAAATACAACATCTAGAAGAAAACATAGAAGAATATTTTCATTACTTTAAGGTAGGAAAAAATCTCCTAAACAAGACACAAAAAGCATTAACTATTAGAAAGGTTCATAAATTGCACTTCATTGACATTAAGAATTCTTATTTAACAAAAGACACCATTAATAGAGTCAAAAGTCAAGCCACAGTCTGGGGGAATATATTTGTAATGCATCTATCCAACAAAGGCACTTTGCGATAAAAATATCTCGATGAGCCTACAGCAAGAGGTTCACCATCATTAGTCATCTTGAAAATGCAAATTAAAACCACAATGAAATGCTACTATAGCACCAAGTATTGCTGAGGAAGGGCAGTCAGTGGTGTTCTCGTGTCTTTCTGGTGTGAGCATACACTGTTACAAAAACTTTGGAAAATCGTCAGGCAGTAGAAGTTAAAACTAAACATCTGCCCATACTCTGACCCAGGAAACCCAATCCTGGGTACATGTCCAAGAGAAATATGCACCTATGTCTACCGAAAGACGTGCAGAAGGGTGTCCCCAGCAGCTCTCTTCATGGCAACCAGAAAATGAAGACAGCCCAAATGTCTAACAACAGAAGAATAGATCAATAAGTCATGATCTATTTATACGAGGAAATACTGCACAATAAAATAAAGAAGACAAAACTACCGCTGTCTGCAACAACACAGGTAAGTCTCAGGGCCATGATGTTGAGTGACAGAAGTTAGATACCAAGGAGTGTAAACTGCATGACGTCATTTCTATGGAGTTCAGAAATGGGCAGAACTACTCTACAATATTAGAAATCTGAGGAGTGGTTATCCCTGGGGGTGATTGACTAAGAAAGGGCAAATGAGAGCCTTCTAGGATGCTGGAATGTTCTATGACTTAATATCAATGGGGCTACGTAGACGTATGTATATATATGTATAAATTTCATCAAGCAATTCATTTAAATTAGTGCACTTTACTGTATTTATGTCATTCTCTAATAAACAAGTAAAAAGAATGGATTATGGAGAAAAGAAAAAGCAGGGGTGAGACTTACCCAGCTCTGCTCTCACATTAGTATATAGCAAACTGGAATATTAACAAGAGAAATATGGAAGAACTATAAAATCCTAACTTTTCTTCCAACCCCGAGAGAGGGGAGGTCACAAGGAAACCAAGTAGCCTTAAATCCAGGGAAAGGCAGGCCCCCTGAGGAGGGCTGAGACGGGTGTGCTTGCTCATCCCCTGTGGCAGAGCCAAGAAACAGGAGATTCCAGGCACCACGCAAGCAGGTAAGAAAAACTGGGGTAAAAATTGAGAGCATTTCCAAAGGCCGTCTGTGGACTGGCATGAGAGGCGGACTCCTTGGAAGTCTCAGATGGAGGGGAGATTCGTGTCCACTCACAGGCTTCTTTTCTCAGATGCCCACCAGATGCTCCTGAGAGGTGCTGGGTAGAGGTGGAGACCAAAGATCAACTCCATGGTGATGCGGGCCTGGAGAAGAGGAGGGGCCACGGCCGGAGAGGCACGAAGCCTGCCTGAAGCTTCCTCCTTAGGGAACCAAAGCCTCCTCCTGAGGGAGAGGCAGAGAGAATGCTGCCTACGGGCACAGGTGAAGACTCACTGTGGACAGGGAGAAAATGAAAGAATAACACCTTCTGCCCAGGGAGAGACGCTGGAAACTGCTGGGCCCATGATCCCATATACTATACCAGGAGGAAGGCAGGAAACTCTTCCTTAAACAAGATCCACCAAAGACACAAGGCAGAGATTGGCTGCAAGAGGAGGAAGGCCAGAATGGAGGGGGGGGCCCCACCCCTTAGACTCAGGCACACAGGGCCACCTGGAGATGAAGGCTGGGCGAGAACTATGCAAGCCAGTCGTCAATAGGATGCCATCTTGAAAGCACCAGGGGAAAAACAGAAACTGTGTCTGGAATTCCAGATCCAGCCAAAATATCTATCAAAAATGAAGTCAGAATAAAGACTCTTAAAGGGAAACAAAAGCTAGGAGAATCCAATAGCAGCAGATGATCAGGGAGAAGAAATAGGATACCAGTCAGAAACTTAGACAGGAACTCTGGACATGATTGAAATAGAGTTCATTTTTCTAATTTTTAATCTCTCTAAATGATCACATCTAAAGCAAAATACTAGCCATGTATTCTGGATTTATAGCAGATGTAAGAGTAAAATATACTACAATAGCACAAAAGACTGTAGGGAAAAAATAGAAATAGACTGCTATGTTTTTTATAGTATACGTGTAGCAGTCTACTATTATTTGAAGATATACCGTAATAAATCGAAGATGTGCATTGTAAATTCTAGGACAAGCAAAACACTTTTTAAATATTTTGTTTTATTTAGAACAGTTTTAGAGTCACAGCAAAATTAGACGAAGGTACAGCGATATCCCATATGCCCCCTGCCCCTACAGTGCACATCCTCTCTCATTATCCATACGCCCCATCAGAGTGGTACACTTCTTACAAGTGATGCACCTACCCTGACACATCATTCTTACCCAAAGTCCATCGTTTATATCGGAATTCATTCTTAGTGTTTTACGTTCTATTGTTTTTGACAAATGTATAATGGCATGTATCCACTATTATAGTATTACAGAGTATTTTCATTGCCCTTAAAAGCCTCTTTGCTTTTCCTATTTATCCCTCCTCCCCCAGATCCTTGGCAATCACTGACAATTCTACCATCTCTGTAGTTTTGCATTTTCCAGAATGTCACATGGTTGGAATCATACAATATACAGCCTTTTCAGATTGGCTTCCTTCACTTATTATTGTGGCTTCATAGTTCATTTCTTTTTATCATTGAATAATATTCCATTATCTGGATGGACCACAGTTTATTTATCCATTCACCTACTGAAGAATATCTTAGTTATTTCCAAGTTTTGGCAATTAAGAATAAAACTGCGTGGACATAAATTTTCAACTCCTTTTGGTAAATACCAAGGAGAGTGATTGCTGGACCCCACTGTAAGAGTATATTTGGTTTTGTAAGAAACCACCAAACTGTCTTCCAAAGTGTCTGTACAATTTGCATTCCCACCAGTAATGAATGAGCATTCCTGTTGCTCCACATCCTTGCCAGCATTTGGTGTTGTCAGTGTCCTGGATTTTGGTCATTGTAATAGGTATGTAGTGTTATCTTGTTGTTTTATTTTGTATTTTCCTGATGACATATGATGTGGAGCATCTTTCATGTGCTTATTTGCCACCTGTATATTTTCTTTGGTGAGGCATCTGTTAAAGTTTTCAACTCATTTTTAAAACCAGTTTTTTTTCTTTTCTGATTATTGAGCTTTAAGGGTTCGTTGTATATTTTGGATAAAAGTCCTTTATCAGATGTGTCTTTTGCAAATATTTTCTCCAGTCCTTGGCTTTTCCTCTCATTCTCTTAACATTGTCTTTCTTAGAGCAGAAGTCTTTTTATTTGAATGAAGTCCAGTTTATCAATTATTTCCTTCACGGATTGTGCCTTTAGTGTTGCATCTAAAAAGTCATCATGACAGCTATGGTCATCTAGGTTTTCTCCTATGTTTTCTTCTAGGAGTTTACAGTTTAGCATTTTACATTTAGGTATATAACTCACTTGGAGTTCATTTCTGTGAAGGTTGTAAGGTCTGTGTTTAGATTCATTTTTTTTCATATGGATGTCCCGTTGTTCCAACACCATTTGTTGAAAAAACTATCATTGCTCCATTGTATTGCCTTTCCTCCTTTGTCAAACATGGTTGGATATATATATGTGGTTCTCTTTATGGGTTCTCTATTCTGTTCCAATTATCTATTTGTCTATTCTTTCACAAATACCACACTGTCTTAATTACTGTAGAATTATACTAAATATTGAACTCCAGAGTACTCTGATTTTGCTCTTCTCCTTCAATATTGTGTTGGCTATTCTGGGTCTTTTGCCTGTCCATATAAACTTTCGAATCAGTTTATAAATATCCACAGAATAACTTGCAAAGATTTTGATATACATTGCATTGAATCTGTAGACAAAGTTGGGAAGAATGGACATCCTAACAATATGCTTATTGCTATTCAAATCTTGGAATATCTCTCCATTTATTTAGTTCTTTGATTTCATTAGAGTTTTGTAATTTTCCTCCTATAGATCTTGCATATATTTTGTTAGCTTTATACCTAAGTATTTAATTTTTTTGAGTTGCTAACATAGATGACATTGTGTTTTTAATTTCAAATTCCACTTGTTCATTGTTGGTGTATAGGAAATTGATTGTCTTTTGCATATTAACCTTGTATCCTGCAACCTTGCTACAATCACTTGTCAGTTTTAGAAGTACTTTTGTTGATTTTTTAAAAATTTTCTACATAGACCATCACGTCATCTGTGAACAAAGACAGTTTTATTTCTTCCTTCCAAAGCAGTATATCTTTTATTTGCTTATATTATTGCATTAGTTAGGATATCCAATGTGATGCTGATAAGAAGTGGTGAGGGGGCTATCCTTTCTTTGTTCCTGATGTTAATGGGAAAAATTCCAGTTTCTTACCATTAAGTATGATGTCAGCTGTAGAGTTTTTTTACATATGAAATATTCTTTATCAAGTGAGGAAGTTATCCTCTATTACTAGTTTAGTGAGAACTTTTATCACAAATGAGTGATGGATTTTGTTAAATACTTTTCTGCAGCTATTGATATTATGTGATGTTTTTCGATTTTAGCCTATTGATGTGATGGATTACAATAATTGGTTTTCAAATGTTGAACCAGTCTTGTACACCTGGAATAAATCTCACTTGGTTTTGGTATATAATTCTTTTAATATATTGTTTGATTTGATTTGCTAATATTTGAGGGGGAGATTGCATCTAGATTCATGACAGATATTGGTCTGTAGAGTTTTTTCTTGCAACATCTTCATCTGGTTTGGTATTAGGGTAATGCTGATTTAGGAAATATTCCATTTGTTTCCATCTTCTGAAAGAGACTGTAGAGAACTGGTATAATTTCTTCCTTAAATGTTTGCTAGAATTCACCAGTGAATCCATGCGTCCCTGGTGCTTTCTCTTTTTGAAGGTTATTAATTATTGACTAAATTTCGTTAATAGATATAGGCCTATTCAGACAGTCTATTTCTCCTTGTGTAAGTTTTGGCAGAATTTGTCTTTCAAGGAACTGGTCCATTTCATCTAGGTTATTAAATTTGTGAGATAGAACTGTTCATAGTATTCCTTTATTATCTTTTAATGTCCATAGGATCTGTAGTGATGTCCTTTCTTTCATTTCTGATATTAGTAATTTTTTATATCTTTCTTTTTTCTTAGGCTGGCTAGAGGCTTATAAATTTCATTTATCTTTCCAAAGAACCAGCCTTTTGTTGTTGTTTTTTAAAAATTTTCTCTATTGATTTCCTGTTTTCAATTTCATTGATCTGTGCTCTATTTATTATTATTTTTTTCTTCTGTTTACTTTGGACTTAATTGGTTCTTCTTTTTCTAGTTTCCTGAGGTAGAAGCTTAGATTATTGATTTTGGATCTTTCTTCTTTTCTAATATATTCATTCAATGCTATAAATTTCTCTCTAAGCACTGCTTTCCCTGCATCCCACAAATTCTGATAAGTTGTGTTTTCATTTTCACTTCAAAATATTTTCAAATTTTTCTTGAAATTTCTTCTTTCACTCATGTGTTATTTAGAAGTGTATTGTTTAATCTCCATGTACTTTGGGCTTTTCTAGCTGTCATTCTTTTATTGATTTCTAACTTCATTCTATTATGGTCTGAGAGTAGACATGGTAAGCTTTCTATTCCTTTAAATTTGTTAAGGTATGTTTTCTGGTCCAGAATGTAGTCTATCTTGTTAAATGTTCCACGTGACCTTGAGAAGAATATGTATTATGCTATCATTGGATGAAGTAGTCTATAAATGTCAATTATATCCAGGTAATTGATGGTGTTCTTGAGTTCACCTATGTCCTTATTGATTTTCTAGCTACTGGATCTGTCCGTTTGCTACAGAGCAGTGCCAGAGTCTCCAACTCTAACAGTGGATTCATCTATTTATCCTTGTAATTCTATCAGATTTTTTTCATGTATTTTGATGCTGTGTTTTTAGGTGCATACATATTATTGTTAAATCTTCTTTGGAAATTGACCCCTTTATCATTAGGTAATGCCCTTCTTTATCCCTCATAATTTTCCTTGCTTTGAAGTCACCTGTGTCTGAAATTAATATAGGTACTCTCACTTTCTTTTGATTAGTGTTAGCCTGGCATACCTCTCCACATCCATTTACTTTTAATCTATTTGTGTATTTATATGTAAAGTAGGTTTCTTACAGACAACATATAGTTGGGTCTTGTTTTTTGATCTACTCTGACAGTGTCTGTCTTTTAATTGGTGCATTTAGAACATTGACATTCAAAGGGATTATTGATATAGTTGGATTAATAGCTACCATATTTGTCACTGTTCTCTATTTGTTGCCCTTGTTCTTTTTTCCTTTTTTGTCTTCCACTCTTACTGCCTTTTGTCTTCTAATTGAGCATCTTATATGATTCCATTTTCTCTCATTTCTTAATATATCAGATATACTTCTTTTTTTTTCTTTTTTCCTTTTTTTCAGTAGTTGCTTTAGAATTTACAATATGCATTTACGACTAATTCAAGCCCACTTTCAAATAACACTTACTGCTTCATGGATAGTGTGAATACCTTTTATTTACAAAATAATCCTAATTCCTCCCTCTGTCCCTTGTACCATTGTTGTCATTCATTTTACTTATATATAAGCATAGATGAGCATGTGTGTGTGTATATATATATATATTCATACTCAAATACATTGTTATTATAATTTTGAACAAACTTATCTGTGAGACCAATGAACAATAAGAAAATTACTTTTTTTAACTTTACTTTCACTTATTTCTTCTTCAATATTCTTCCTTTATTTATGTAGATCTGAGTTTCTGACATATTATTTTTCTTCTCTTTGAAGAACTTTTATTAACACTTCTTGCAAGACAGATCTACTG
The DNA here is from genome assembly GCF_041296265.1 of Equus caballus. NCBI lineage: Eukaryota > Metazoa > Chordata > Mammalia > Perissodactyla > Equidae > Equus > Equus caballus. The sequence continues at coordinate 98,491,634 of NC_091691.1, forward strand.
GAAACAAATTCCCTGAATATTTGTTTGTCTGAGAAGGTCTTTATTTCTCCTTTCCTTTTGAAGAGTAATTTCTCAGGGTACAGAATTCTAGGTTGGTGGGTTTTTTCCCTCAGTGTTTTAAACATTTCACTCTACTGTCTTCTTGTTTGTAAAGTTTTTGAGGAGAAGTACAAAGTAATTGTTATCTTTGTTCATCTCTAGGTAAGGTGTGTTTTTACTCTGGCTTCTTTCAGGATTTTTTCTTTATTTTGGATTTTCTGTAGTTTGAAAATTTTCTGCGTAGGTGTAGGCATATAATGGTATTTATATTTATATATTTATATTTATTTAATGGTAGTTTTTGTATTTATCTTGCTTGGTGTTCTCTATGCTTCCTGGATCTGTGGTTTGGTATCCAGCATTAATTTAGGGGCAAATTTTCAGTCTTAATGTTTTCATATATTTCTTCTTTTCCTTTCTCTCCTTATTCTCCTTCTGTTATTCCCATTATGAGTATGTTATACCTTTTGTAGTTGTCCACAGTCCTTGGATATTCTGTTTCTTTCAGTTTTTGTTCTCTTTGCTTTTCAGTTTTGGAGATTTCTATGATATACCCTCAAGCTCAGAGATTCTTTCCTTTATTTGTTTTCTTTGTCTACTTTACCCATTAGAGCCCTTAACATATTAATCATAACTGTTTTAAACTCCCAGTCTCATGATGACTGTTATGTCTGGTTCTGATGGCTGCTTTGTGTCTTCAGACTGTGTTTTTTTGCCATTTGGTATGCCTTGTAATTTTTTCTTGGTGTTCAGACATCATGTACTGGTTAAAAGGAACAGCTGTAAATGAGCTGTTAGTAATGTGGTGGTGAGGTGTGGGATGAGGGGAAGCATTCTACAGCCCTATGATGAGGTCTCAGTCATTAGTGAGCCTGTGTCTCTGGACTGTGAACTTCACAAGTGTTTCTCAGGTGTTTCTCCCCTCTTAGGTGGGAGAGGTTGCCTAGAATGTGCTGGAGTTCAGTGTTCCCCTTCCCTCCGATCAGTTAGTCCCTGGTTATCTAGTTTTTCCTCAGAGTAGCCTTTGTTAAGAAGAACAGAGTGCTCAGGTGTATTTCAAGATGCTTCCTCTTCCCCTCTCTCAGCTGGGAGCACAAGAGGATTTTCTCTGAAGTTTACTGTAAGAATTCAGTAGAGTTCCTAGAGGTAACACTCACAAAAGCGTGGGTTTCCCCCTATGACTGAGTCCCCCTGGAGTTTTTAATCTCAGATTTGTCTACTCTGAACTGCTAGCATTTCCTCAATTACACTTCAGGTTTTCCTATTGCAGCAGTGGTTCCTGTGGAGGTTTCTGCTCATAAGTTTCCGCTCTGGTATACTGCGACTTCTTTTATATCCATCCCTCTGTCTCTCCAATTTGGGGAGTAACAATTTACCCTGTGACCTCACTTCTCTTACCAACCTAAGAAGAGTTGTTGATTTCCCAGTTTGTTCAGCTTTTTACTTGTTGTTAGGAGGAGTGGCAACTTCCAAGCTCCTAACACACAGAACCAGAACCCAGAAGTATCCCTGTAAAAAATGTTTCAGAGTGAGAAATAAAGAGTGATTAGTGGAGATAAAATGAAAACTTAAAACATCTCAAGCTAACAGTGAGCAGAAAGAGATGGGGAGAAAAACAAGAACTGGTGTAGTAGATAGAAAAAAATGAGAAAGCTGCTAGATTTTACTCCAAACACACTAATAGTTATATGTTAAGTACAAATGGACTAAACATACCAATTAAAGACAGATATTCTTGGACTGGATAAAAAAGAAATAGTCAACTATATGGTGTCTGCAAGATATCCACTTTAAATATAAGAATATGGATAGATTAATGTAAAAGGATATAAAAAATGTTATTCCATGTTGACACTAACGAAAAGAAAGTGTGACTATCTTAATATCAGGCAAAGTAAACTTCAAAAAAGGGAAGATTTCTGGGGATAAGGAGGGACAATACATGATGGGAAAAGGGTCAATTTATTTAAAAGACGTAAGAATTCTAAATATGTATGCATCTAACAATGGGGCTTCAAACTCAGAGAATTGAAATAAGAAACAGAAAACCCAAAATTACATTAGACTTCTGGTTTTAGGTCCAAGACGTAAGGAGCTTAGAAATCAACGTCCCCAATGTCACTACAAGAGAAAGCTGAACAAACTGAAAATTCACAACTTTCGCGCATTGCTGTTAGGAACACTAATTGGAAGAGCCACTCTGGAAAACAGTTCAACAGTTTTTCAGGAAGTTAGAGGAAGAGTTACCTTATAATCCAGCAATCCCACTCCCAGATGTTATCCCAGAGAAAAGACAACTTATTTTCACACAGATACCTGTACATAAATGCCTGGCAGAATTATACATAATCACTTGAACTGTAAACAACCCAAATAGCTTTCAATTGGTGAGTGGATAGCCAAACTATGGAACATCCATGCAATGAAATACTACGCAGCAGTAAGTAGGAACGAACTACTGATACACACAAAATGGATGAATCTTAAATGCATTTGCTCAGTGAAAGAAGGCAGACACAAAAGACCACATATTATATGACATTCTGTAAAAGATAAATTATAGAAATAGGCAGTACTTTGCAGGGGTTGGGGCTGGAGAGAAGAATCACTACAAAGGGACACAAGGAAAGTGTTAGGAGTGAAGAAAATGTTCTGTATATTGATTATAGCAGTGGTTCTATGAAAATTTTCATTTTTAAAAAACAATTAAAAAATGTACACTAAAAGCAAATTTTACTTTTGTAAATTATAACTCAATACACTTGATTTTAAATCGATTAACTTAAGCTGTTTTGTTTGCTATAGTTTAGACAAAATTTTAGCCCATTTGTAGATTTTAATAAAAGAGATAAATACAATTTCTGATTTAAAAAGTTGAATTAACAAACCAGAGGAATTACTAACTAGCTGATGTCAAGACTCGTATACATATTTCACTAATGCTTCATTTAAATGTTTTTAACTGTCCCTCCCAGTTGCCATCGCATCAGCCTGCGTCCCTTACAGGTCTAAGCTCCTTGATTTGATTCCAACTGGATGACGATAATAAGGAAAGAACACATTACCCACTTGAATATCTGTAAGAAGAGTGAATGTATAGTTTTGTACATACAATGCTTATATATCTCAAACTCCTAGCAATATTCAGAAGCTACAATTTTTTAAAATCCTTGAATTTTAGCTTGGATAAGTGTTGATGCAAAACCAAGTCCACTTTTCACTGCTGCACTCAACAGACAGCCAACCTGTGGTCCATCAGAGAGGGGACTGGAGCAGAAATAGTACACCCCACTGCACTTTCCCCTGCCCCCTTCCTGTGGGTGCCCCCGTTGAGTGAAGCTCGCTGGTTGGTAGGGAACTAAGAACCTCATTGATGCAGTCTTTTACAATCAGCCTCACAGGGCACAGAGCTGGACGGAGTAGTGTGTGGATCTCAAGGGACACGTGAAAGATATCCATCAAAATATCCTTCATTGAAAAGAATATTTCAGTTTGATGTGTCAAAATCTACCAGTCTTAGCCCTTATGGCTCACGTTTTTGGAGGCTTAAGAAATCCCTGCACTAAATGCTTTCTAGGATTGCTGTACATCAGTTTTTCAGTGATTGGGGTTTAATTCTCCTTTCCTCTGGATACCTCTGTTATCTATTGGTTCAGACTAGAAAAACAAGTAACCAGGCTTTGATAGGAATGTCTTTAAGGGATAAATAGAGTCCATCAGTCTAATTATTCTGATTAAGGATCTGGAAAGTCTTAATGAAGTAGTGGAGGATGCTGGTATTTCTTCTGTTAATAAGAAAAATGTAACGCAATTTGAAACTCCACAAGAAGCCAAAGGAGAGAGGAATGGCCCCAATATTAGCAGGATAGTTAAAAGCACCAACTCTGAGGCTGGCCTGCTTATGTATAAATTCCAGCTCTAATGGTGAGCTGTGTGATCTTGGGTAAGTTACTTATCTTCTCTACGTTTCCTGCTTTTTTCATCTGTAAGACAAGGTTACAATGACAGCTCTTCACGAGTTAGCACATATCCACTTGTTAGAATAGTGCTGATGTATATTACTGCTGTAGGAGTGCTTTCCATGAAATGAAATATGGCATGCCTTTAAACAACTAATGACATGTTGGAACAGAAATCAATTTGACCTTGATGTTTCAAACATTCTCTTTCAAGGGGCACGGATTTAGTGAAGTAAGTTCACATTTTTTTTTTCCACCAGTCCAAACTATCTGGTTTTAAAATAAATTATATAGTCCTAAGTATGAGGTTTGTTATTTTTAAAAATTTTTTTTAAAAGAACTCATGGATAGATGGGAAAAATGTAAATACTATAATAACTAAATAAAACTATAACGGGATAGCCTACAACTTTGGAGATGAAGGGGTTGGGGGAATCTTAGCATTGCCAGGCCGTACCCCCAAGTACAATCATATTAAGGTCTAGGACGTCAACCTACAAATCTTGGGGGGGACACATACATTCAGTCCATGATCGCATCCAATTTAAATTATGGTGACAACCACCAGAATAGCTAAAGATAATACGCTTTGAATGGAAATTGGAAATAAAAAAGAAGTAGTGTTTACTTTTTAATTTAATGACAATGTATTATTGGAATTATTTTTTCACTATGTACATGTATTACCCTAAAAATAAAAAGAAATATAATTTAGGAGAAGCACTCCTAATACTGGTTGCTTATATTGTGCAGGGTTATTCCAAGGTTATGTGTTTGAATTGAAGGGAAGACAAGGCAGGAACATTGCTGAAATCACTGTCAAAAGATGGTAAATGAATCAAAAGAGAAAAAAATCTTCATGCATTTTCACAGGGAAATATAGTTTTAAATGTTTTTTTTTTGTTTTGTTTTTAAAAATACATTTTCCTATTAAAGTTTTTAATCAGTAGATCTTTACAAAGGAAAGAAAATAAGAATATTGCCATAATTGAGATATAAGAAAACTTTAAACACAGAGGTTGTTTTTTATGACGCCTAAGGGGAAAATCTGATAGCTATTCAGAACGAGAAGCTGAGTAATGACGATGTGTGCACAGCTTTAAAAATAATTTGTTGGTGCCTATTACAATTTAAACCAGTAACTTCTTACTTCTTTGTGAGATAAATAGCTCCTTTGACTTCCAAATTGCAAGGACACCTTAGGGTCAAGATCAGGTGTCTGGCTGATATGAAATAAACAAGACTGTCAAAATGGCAGAAGAATGGCATGCACCTGCCCCAGATACTCACACAACCACCTATTTCTGGAAGCGTTTGGACTCCAGGGAGTACTCGGATGGTCCAGAGGCTACTTAGTCAACCAGCCTGTTCTGGAGTTAGTTAATTCTGGAATTCATAATTCAATGCACATACAGCTGGTGTTTGAAGCCAGAAGATCTTTAAACTGTCTCTCTACAAGGAACTTTCAGTCCTAGCTCTTCTTGGGAAGACAGAAACACTTCTTTAAAAACAGAAGGAAAAGGAGGCCAAGGTCAAACAGTGTGCGGGGAAGGTAATGGAAATAAACAACCAGAGAGAAAACAGGTCGACTGAAGTTTCTCAGGACCGCACGTTCCTAGGGGCCCTAGGCTGTTATTTGGGTCATAATGCTGAGAATGGCACTTTACTGTGGCTCCCACTATTTTTTCCTCTCCTTCAGCACAGTATAGAACTAAAGAATAATAAAAAAAAATGACTACAATAATTGTAGGCTGTTCAAAGTGAGCTATCATTTACTCTAATATTTTAGAGAGCCAGCTTGGCCTAAAAATTACCTTCATCTTTAAATTTTACTTTTAATCAACCTAAAGACTTATCTCTGCCAACCATTTCTAGCAGCCTACCTTAAAATCTGTCTATCCCATGGTATTTTCTAGATCAATGTTTGGTTAATGAAGCTCTATGGCAACAGGTTCTCGAGTTTTTACTTTGATCTCCACGGCACTGTAGGAGTCTTAAGTTTCCATACGCACATATCCCCACATTTTCCTTGTCACAAGAAATGTGTATTCATTTTAGAGTTGCAGGGCAATTACAGTAACCATCAGATGCCTAGCAGCTACTCAAGGTGACAGCCTGGAAGTTCTAACTTCTCAGGAGGCAACATCATGGCCTCCAGCAGGTGCAAACCCAACAGCGCAAGGGCCTCCTAAGTCACCATCTCACCATGCTAAATGAAGTTTATCCTAACTCATCACTTTCTAAAATTTTTCTGAACACTGCTTAAGAAGATAGATAAAGAAGGAATTGCATTAAAAAAAAAGGAGACACTAGTTACCTTCTGTTTCTTATATATTGAGCCTTATATTGTCAGGTTCCTGCAGGCAGCTTTGGGTCCGCTCACATTTCTGGGACAGGCAGAAATCTTCCCAGTGAGCTCTTTAGAGTCTGAACATCAGAACTTCAATAGCCACATTATGAGGTAATAAATATAATACCGAGGTAGGTCATTTCTTGAAATACCTATCCTTCACATGGCAAAACACTGCCGCAGCTACAACCAAATCAAATTGAAGAGAGAGGAAGAAAACACATATCTTCAAATAACAACCAACAACCAAAGTTATTTCTTCATAGAAGAAATGGACCAAATTGCTGGGATTCCCTCAGGTTTTAGTATGAGTGTCCATTTCCGGTTTTTGTTACACTTTATTGCCTCAAAACCTGAATGCACCTGTCTCCGGTGGTGCTCATATTTCCAGCCGTTTCCCACCGCATCAGGGACAAAGGCGCACCCGATGGTGCCTATTCTGTTTCCGCTTTATCACGTCGCTACACTCAGAAGGGCTGAAAGCAATTTAAAAAATAAAATAAAACAATGATTTCTGCCGTCTGAAACCTGCTTTGAAGACTCACGTGAAAATATGGCGGGGGGGAGATGAAGGCAGATGGAAGAACAAAAACACTTCTACTTAAAATGTTTCTGCCTGTCGGAATAGAAAATGCACTTTAATTGCAAAAGCACCTACACCACACAGACCCCAAGGCTAGGCAGCAATTGGGATTTGGCTATTTAATCCCAAATTTCACTTTAGGATTCTTGCCAGGACATTCTAATTAAGCTATTTTCCAAACAAGTTGCTTCACTGGATGCCATGAGGCCCTCCCTACTCCATATGATGACAATGACAGTGCTTTTTCTTTCACCTGCTCATGTAGCGTTCATCGTCCTCTACTGAGCTCCCCACTTCCTTATCTGACTCCTGCCTCGCCTCACATCTGTTTCTTACCTGTCCCCCAAGGAAATTCCTTTGAGGCGTTTGGTTTTCTTCCCTGAATCCTAGTGGCTCTTTATAGTCCCTGTTGTCATGGTACACCTTGCCCTTCCACTTATGCAGCTTATAGAACTATTCATGAAGTCACAGAACTAAAGAACATTACAGTTGTGATCAAGTAGGACAATCAGAGCTCCTAAAGTCAGGAGATTGGCACGTTGGCGTTCCAGCCATCAGCGTAGTGTGTGTATGACCATGGGGATCTTACATAGCTTTTCCGACTCCCGGTTTTCCCATTTATAAAATGGGGCACAGAATTTCTGTATTAAATGAGATAACATATGTGAATCCCTCAACGTTCAGCTAAAAGGTCTTTTTCTCAAAACAGGCTTCCATGATTTTTCCAGGTCCTCCCTCCCCTCTATGCTTCCAAACCATGTTCCAAACCAGTACCAACTCTGCTATGGCAGGATTATGTCCTGCTGCAGTTTTTTGTGTATGTGCTTTCCTACGTGGTAGTTAATATCTCAAAGACAAGGACCTGCCTTATTTACATTTGTGCTTTTCTCCAAGGGAGGAAAATAACAAATAGTAAGCACCTAATAACAGTAAGTAACTTATACACTTGATAAACGAATAAAAGCTCATTGTAAACCATAAAGCACCATATAAACATAAGGCGTTACTAAAGGCACAACTGGAAGAGCCCTTCCCACAATTTATGACATCTTTATTTTATAAATGAGGGAACAAAAGTGGTACAAAGAGATGGAATGTCATTACTACATCCCCTGGTTAGTTCTGATACACCTCAATCTAGAGCCAGATGTCTTGACTTTCAATTCTTCTCTCTCCCCACAACTTCTGTCCTATATTTACTTCCATGTACACCATCATCTTCTTAAACCTAACGACTATGTAATCTACTTCTGTATAAACTGTCGCCATTTCAAAAATGCTCAGTAAATGTTCAACAATAACAATTATGATAGTGATTGTGATGATTTTGATGATGAAAAATTATTTGGGATGATAATTTGGGACTTTCAAATACCCACTTAAACTAGCATATACATGTAAACCATTGCAACATGCTTGCTGGAATAAACAATAATGTAGGCCTTTCTTTTGAAAAAGAGAGATAGAATTATTAAACAAAATTCATATTTGTGTTACCATGCTTCATTGTATTTTATTTTTAAATAAATGTCTATATTGTTTTATAAAATGATGCTTGCATCCTGCTTGTGGAATTATAGGTGACTGGATAATCCGAGCTCCTTTTCCCTTATGAGAGAGCTAGATCCTGGGGAAATTACAGCAAAGTTATTTTTAATGGTTTATTGAGCTCAGTGGAAGAAAAGAGACACCTCCAAGGAAAAACAAAACAAATGATAGAAAACCCTGATGACTGAGAATTAAATAAACATAAAATCAAGGTTTGTTCTAGAGGTAAATGCTTTCATTAGCTGCTAGGAAACTCTTCTCTGGGACCACAGCAAAGTTGAGGGCAGAGGAGGGAATAGCCCAGAACTCTCACATTCACTCCTAAATCAACATCTTCCAAGGAGCCTAATGTGACCCTAGGTCGGCAGCTCTTACTGATTCCCAGAACCAAATACAGATTTCTCTTCTAGAGGAAAGCAACTCCAATTTAGGCCTCAGGATTTCCACAAGTTGTGTGCAATAACACGAAAGCAAAATCTTACCACTGGTGAGAGTTAGCAGAAACAACAATTAACAGACCCCTATGGACTACAGATATCAGAGTAATCAATGGGGAATAGGGAAGTATGAAAGGTTTAAGGATATAAACGTTTGAATTAAGTAAGATTTTAAAAAGAATCAGAGACAAGACACCATGTCCTAGAATTCTTGAAGAAGAATTAAGTAGAATTATTTAGAAATGAAAAATTTAACTATTGAGATTAAAAACTCAGTAGATGGCTTAAACTTCAGGACAGAAACAAAGCAGAGAATTACTGAATTGAAAATTGGACATGAAGTTACCCAGAATACAGCACAGAAATAAAAGAAAATTGGAAATATTCGAGTTAGGAGAAATACAAGGTAGAATAAGGTGAAATTGGAGCCTCAGAGGGAAGAATACAGAATGAGGAAGAGGCATTACTTGAAAAGAAAATGGATGAGTATTTTCCAGAAGTGATGAAAGAAAGGAATTCACTGATAAAGAAAGCTCAATGTAAACAATGCAAACAAATGGTGTAAATCTGAAAAGACATTTACGCCAGATACACATGAATGAAAGTGAAGATCCTCAGAGAAGAAAATCCTGAAGTCAGCCAGAGAGAAACGAGAAATCACTTACACATTCACAAGAGCAGAATGAAAGCAGGTTCCTCCAACAACAAAATAAATCAGAAAAATATTAGGATATTATTTTCAAATTCCCGAAATAATTTAACTGCTTAAAATCAAAACTAAATTTCAAGAACAAGGGAAAAAAGTAAAACTATTTTAATTGATCAAAAACAGAGAAAATCTGCTACCAACAGACCTACAATGAAGTAAATTTTAAAAGATGTTATCAAAGGAAGAGAGGAAATGATCCCAGAAAGAAAAGAAGGAGAAATGGTGACCAAAGAAATAAGTATGCATGCAGGTAAATCTAAAGAAACACTTTTGTATAAAATAATACTAATGTTTAATAGTAGGGCTTAAAAAACAGTTCCAAAAGACACTAAAGCAAACTAGACTTAGAAGTCATTGTTTTAGCCACTATATGTTCTGAATATTTTGCAACATATTGAAGAATACATTATTAATTAAGGCACTTCTTTTGGTGTATAGTCCTATAAGTTTTAATACATGTATAGATATTTGTAACCACAACTAAAAACAGGATAAACAATTCAAAAATTGCCAATAAATTCTCTCATCCTATCTCTTTGCAGTCAGACCCATCCTGCTGCCTCTACATCCTGGCAACCATTATGTTCTTTATCCTTACATTTTTGCCTTTTCTAGAATGCCATATATCTGGTATCACATAGTAGGTAACTTTTCAAGATGAACTTTTTTCACTCAACATAATGCAGTTGAGATTCATCCGAGCTATTGTGTGTATGAATATTTCTCCCTCTTTCTTGCTAAATAGTGTTCCCTTGCATGGATGTACTCGTGGTTTATCTATTCACCCACTGAGACATATTTGGTTGTTTTCAATTTGGTTGCACATGAATAACTCTGCTCTAAACATTTGTGTACACGTTTTGTGTGAGCATACATTTTCTTTTCTCTGGGATAATACTTGAAAGTGAGGTTGCTGGTTAATAGGGTAAAGATATGTTTAACTTCATAAGAAACTACAAACTTTTCCACAATAGCTATACCATTTGGCATTAACACAAGCAATGCATGAGAGTTCTAGTTGCTGCGTATCCTTGTCAGCACTTGCTATTGTCTGTATTCTTTATTTTAGCCATTCTAATAGATGTGTAATGGCTTCTCAATTGTGGCTTTAATTTGAATTTCTCTAATTACTAATGATTTTGGAATCTTTTTGAAACCTAGGGCAAGGGAATTAAAGTTTCCCTGGATTAGGGTGAAACCCTGCCTGTACCCACAAGGTTAACATAGGAAACAAAGTAACCAAAGTTTCTGGGCTTGCCTGGCAAAAGAGCAGGAGGACTGCTGATAAACAGAGTAGCTTGCTGGTGCCTGAATAAGCATCTTGCAGGAGCATTGAGCAGCTAAAATGACCCATTGTAAGCTTTACACATCACAGACTAAAAATGCACTGCATGCAATGCATAGAACCCACTCCCGAATTTGCACATGGCACTCATGAAGAAATAGGAAAGCCAATCACCCCTGCACAGAGGATTCCTAGAACTTTAGCCCCCAAGGCCACATGCTGCCGTCCTCATCTTACTCTCACAATCTGTTTGGAAAGACACTTAGAACTGAACTAGGCAAGCTAATCTGTAGCCAGTAGAAAGAATAACTTGTTAGCAGAAAACTTTTGTCCTCTGCCCAAACTATTCCTTCTGTCCCAGATGAAGAAGTAACTGAGGTTTTGTCAGATTCCTCAGCAGCTTCAGAAAGGCACCCACATTCTGCAGTCATCCATCACCAGACATTCCGGAGCCCCCTCCACAACCTTGTTTGCCTTATAGGATATTTCTAAATCAGTTCCCCTTTAAGACACTTTTCTTAGGATGATAGTCCACCATCTTCTGATTTGCTAGCTTATCGCTTATTGAAGCTCTTTCTCTACCACTGCCTGCTTGGCCTTTTGGCTTGCGGTCAGCAGGTTGAGCCCTTGCTTGGTAACGTTTATGTGTTTATTCATCACCTATATATGTTTTTGGTGAAATTTTTGTTGAAATCTTTTGGTCATTTTTTATTGTGATTTTGTTTTCCTATTGAGTTTTAATGATAGAGTCCAGATACAGGTCCTTTGGTGATTATGCAACTTGTAAATAGTTTTGCCCAGTCTGTGACTTTCTTCTCAGTCTCTCTTTATGATGTTCTTCGTAAAGCAAAATTTTTTAATTTCTAATATTGATCAAATCCAATTTACAGATTATTTTCTTTTATGTTTCATATTTTTGGTGTCATGTTAAAACTCTTTGGCTAACCCATGGTTATAAAGAGTTTCTTCTATGTTTTATTCTAAAAGTGACATAGTTTTATGTTTTATATTTAGATCTATGATTCATTTTGAGTTAATTTGTATAAGGTGCGAGATTTAGGTTGAGGTTCATTTCCTTGTATATAGATGTCCAATTGTCTCAGCACTATTGGGTGAAAGAGTACCCATTCTTCATTGAATTGTCTTTGCCTCTTTGTCAAAATCAATTGACCATATTTGAGTGGATCTGTTTATACTCTCTGTTCTCCTCCACTGGTCTATGTGTATCTCTTTTCACTAATTCGACGCTCTTTTGATTATTGTAGCTTTAGAGTACACCTTAATAATGGTAAGATAAACCTTCTATTTTGTTCTTTTTCAAAATTGTTTTAGCTCTTCGAGTTCTTTTACATTTCCATCCACACTTTGGAATCAGCTGTAAATACCTACAAAGAATCCCGCTTGGATTTTGATTGTGATTGCAATGAACCTACAGATCAATTTGCAGAGAATTGACATTCTAACTATATTGAGTCCTCCAATGTATAAACATGGCATGCCTCTCCATTTTTTAAGGTCTTCAATTACTTTTATCAGCATTTTTTTCTTAGTTTTCACAACATACACCCTACATATAATTTTCTTAGGCTTATAACCTAAATATTCCATTTGGAGGGGAGATATTGCACATGGTACTCTTTTCTAAATTAATATTTCCAGTTGTTTATTGATTGTTTATAGATATAAAATTGATTTTATATGTTGACCTCGAATCTTGTATCCTATAATCTTTCTATATCCACTTAAGTTCTAAGAGGTTTTTGCTTTTTGTTAGAATATTTGAGATTTCCTATGTAGACAACCAGGTCAACTGCGAATAGGGATAGGAGTGGTTTCACATCTTCCTTTCTAAAAGGGCATTCTTTTTCATTCTTGTTCTTTTCTTTTACCTTATTGCACTTGCTAGGACTTCAGTGTAATATTAATTGGGAGGGGTAAGACTGAGAATCCTCATCTGGATATCAACCATAAGGGAAAAGAAATGTCTTCATAATTATTATGATATTAGCTATGAACTTTGTGTAGATGTCCTTTATCAAATTGAGGAATTTCTCCTCTGTTCTTCAGTTTTCTGAGAGCTTTTATTATAAGTGGATGTTAAGTGCTTTTTGTGTATCTATTGAGATAATCATGCCATTTTTCTTTTATCCCTGTTGATAAGATACATCACATTGATATTTGAATGTTACTAATATTTGATAATATTTGAATGTTGAAACAGCATTGTAAAACTCTAGTACAATAGCACAAAGTATTTATATTGATAGTGATACAATCTACTAATCTTATTCAGATATCGCTAGTTTCAATTGTACTCTTGTCTCTCTGTGTCCATGTGTGTGTCTCTGTGTCTGCAATTTTATCACGTGTAGTTCGTATATCCAGCCACACAATCAAGACACTGAACTGCTCCATGTCTGCAAGGATGCTTCACGTTGCCTTTATAACCATGCTCCCATTTCTCCCCCCTTCCCGCCCTATCCCTAATCCTTGGCAACTACTAATCTGGTCTCATTTCTGGAACATTGTCATTTCAAGAAAATTATATAAGTGGAGTCATATGGTTTGTAACCTTTTGAGAGTGGCTTTTGTACTGAGTTCGATTCCTTTGAGGTTCATCAATGTTAAGCGAATCAGTGGCCCATTCTACCTCGTTGCTGAGTAGTGTTTCATGGAATGCATGGGCGACAGTTTGGTTGACTATCCACTCACTGAAGAACAACTGGATTGTTGTCAGTTTTCAGCTATCACTAATAAAGCTGCTATGAACATTCATGTGAAGGTATTTTGTGAACATAAGTTTTCATTTTTCTGGAATAAATCCCTAAGACTGCAATCGCTGGGTTGGGTTTCATGTTTTAAAAGAAACTGTCAAACTATTTTTCTACACTGGCTGTATCATTTTACATAACACCAGCAGTGCATGAATGATCGCTTTTCTGCCTCCTTATCAACATTTACTAATATCATTATTTTTTATTTTATCCATTTTGATAGGTGTGTAGTGATATTTCATTGTAGCTTTTTTTTTTTTTTTTTTTGAGGAAGATCAGCCCTGAGCTAACATCTGCTGCCAATCCTCCTCTTTTTGCTGAGGAAGACTGGCCCTGAGCTAACATCCACGCCCATCTTCCTCTATTTTATATGTGGGATGCCTGCCACAGGATGACTTGATGAGCAGTGCCACATGCACACCCAGGATCCAAACTGGTGGACCCTGGGCTGCCGAAGCAGAATGTGCGAACTTAACTGCTGTGCCACCGGGCTGGCCCCTCATTGTAGCTTTAACGTGCACTTCCCAAACAGCTAATGATGTTGAGCATCCTTTCATGTGCTTATTTGCCATCTGTATACCCTCTTCAGCAAAATATCTCTTCACATCTTGCCCATTTTCTAATTAGACTGTTTTTTTATTGTTGAATTTTGAGAGTTCTTTATACACGCTAGACGCAAATGCTTTGTGGGATATGTGATTTTCTACCAGCATGTAGCTGTGTTTCATACTCTTCCAGGGTCTCTCAAGACTCCAGTTCAACTCAAGAAGACTATCTAGCCCCCTTGTATCACTGATCTGGAAGTGGAGAATGCTGGGCTGGGCTCCCTTCTTCTGTTGTGTGGGGGACCCTAAGACACCGTCCTCCTCTATTGTCCCTCAAGTCCTTGGGTCCCTAGCCAGGTTGTTTTCCCTTTTCTCCTTCTGGCATGTTCCCTTGGTTGTCTCTTGCATTATTTCCAGGCTTCATATTTTTGTTAGCTTGAAGGAGCATGGAGAGACAAGTCTATGCCATCTCGTCTGGCATTCACTTTTAATGTGATTGATTAGGTTAAAAGCTACCACTTTACTAGTTATTTTTGACTTCTTCCATCCTTCTTTGTTTCCTTATTTTCAATTTTTCTTCCTTCTCTTGGGTTAATTGAAAAGTTTTTGTGATTGCTTCTTATATCCTATGTTGACATTATTTATATCTCACTTTTTAAAAAAAGATGATCATCAATTCATCACACTCCACTTGCAAATAATAGTATATGTCTTCACATGTAGTATAACAACCTTACAACAGCATAGTTCCAATTATTGTCCACCATCCCTCATTCCTACTGGTGTCTGACTGCGACCATCCCAGGTAAGCAAGTGACAAGTCTTTCTTCCTAAGCTATTAGTCTCTTCAATCTTGGGTGAGTTGTCTGCTCTGCATCTTCAGTTCTCCAGTGAATTAAAAAGAAAGTTATGAATTTGAAGCTCACTTGGATTTTTTTCATTGTAAGTTTGGTAGAAACATTCTTTCCAGCTCATTACGTCTCAGTGCAGAAACAGATTTTTAAATATTAAATTGTTTCATCATGATGTATTTGCCCATTCATATATTGTTGTATTTGATTTGTTAAAATCTTGTTAATGACTTTTGCATTTACAACCATGAGGTAAATTGATCTGTAGATTTCTTTCTTATAATTTTTTTTATCTGGTTTTGATATCAGCTTAATGCTGATCTCATAAACTGAATTGGAAAGTATTCCCTACTCTTCCATTTTCTGAAAGATTTTTGAGTAATTATTATTATGTTGAATAGAACTTAGCAATGAAGTCATTTAGATCTGGAGTTTTCTTACGGTCAAGATTTTTAACTATAGATTAAATTTCTTTAGTATATATAGGGCTATCGAGATTATCCATTTCTTCTTCAGTAAGTTTTCATAATTTTTACATTTCAAAATATTTATCCATTGCATCTAACTTGACAAATTTATTGGCATAAAGTTTTTTCACAATGTTCCCTTATTATTCTTTTAAAGTATATAATATCTAGTGACATCACCTCTTGTATCCTTGATGTTGATCATTGTTGGGTTCTTTCTTTTTTGATCCTATTACTATTCCTTAACTACTGTAGGGTTTGTAGTAATGCCCTCTTGTTCACTGCCAGCATGATAATTTGTATCTTAGTTCCATTTTTTTCCTTTTGGTTTATTGTGGCTAAATGCATTTCAATTTTTTTCTTTTCATGGAACCAACTTTTAGTTTCATTGGTTTGTTGGTCCATTTTAAAATTTATTTATTTCTGCTCATATCTTTGTCATTTCCCTCCTTCTACTTACTTAAAGCTTAATTTGCTCTTCTTTTATTTGACATTTTTCCAGCTTTATTGAGATATAATTGACATTGTGTAACATTGTGTAAGCTTAAGTTGTACAACATGATGATGTGATACATGTACTCATAAAATGGTTATCACTATACAGTTAGGTAAGGTTCCCTCTTAGTGCGGAAGTTCAGGTCACTGATTTGAGACTTTTGTTCTTTTATAACATAGGCATTTAACACGATAAATTTTCCTCAGAGCATTCTTTTAACTGTGTCACACACATTTTGAAATGCTGGTTTTTATTTAATTCAATTTAAATTATTATCTAACTTATCTGGAAATTTCTTCTTTGGCCCATAAATTATTCTGACATGTGTTATTTCGTTGGCAAATACTTAGGGATTTTCCACCTATCTTTTTGTTTGGTTTCTGATTCAATTCTATTGTGATCAGAGAATACACTGTGCATCATCTCAGTCTTTTAAAACTTAGTCTTGCTTTCATTGCTACTATTAGTCATTTGTAATTGTGGAGAGATAAACCTTGGCTGGGTTTCCCAGTGTTCCTGAAAAAGCTCCAGCTTCCTGACACTCTTCTTGTATCCTGAGAAGTTGATCCATAGTCATGCATCTAATAAATCAATCAATAAATAAATAAACTCAGATTCAAAAAAGGTAATAAAACTTCTCTTATCTTTTTAAGAGAGCCAAACAGTTACAGACTAAAGGTCTCCAAGGATGAGTGAATCCCAGGACACTGGAGACATCTCTAGGTGATAAAACCCGAGACGCACAGTCTACTGGCCCTTGGAGAGATCTATCTACACAAAAGGACTGCAGTAAGGATGAGACCTTTTAGAAAGGAGGGAAACAGCTACCTCCCTTCACTTCATAAGCAAAATAATCATTTATTCTAGCTCTTCACTGTATTAGTTTCCTAGAGCTGCTGTAATAAATTGCCAGAAACATGGTGGCTTAGACAACAGAGACTTATTTTATTCTGTTGTGGTTCTGGGGCTAGCGGTATGAAATTGAGGCAGGGCTGGGCTCAGTGTGAAGCTCTTAGGGAGAGTGTGTCTCTTGGCTTTGCTGGAAATCTTGGCTTACAGAGGCATCTCCCCAGCTGCTGTCTCCATCTTCACATGGCCTTCTCTTCTCCCTCCGCCTCTGTGCACTTCACCTCTTATAATAACACCAGTCATACTGCATTAGGGCCCACCCTAATGACATTGTGTTTACTTGATCATCTCTAGAAAGGCCCTATTTCCAAAGAATGTCATAATCACAGGTACCAGAGGTTAGGACATCAATATGTCTTTTTGGGAGGTCAAAATTAAACCTACAACAGATGACTCCCGGAGGTTTCAAATTTAACATGTCCAAACTGAAATTCTGATATTCCCAACTGAAAATATCCACCAGTCACCTTCCTCTTCTCATCTGATGTCAAGCTTACCTACCAGTTATCCACGTCAAACATCTTGTCATCATCTCTGACTCCTCTCTTTTTCTCACATGGCATAACTAATGTCTAAGAGATCTTGTTGACTATCAGACCTTACCACTTCCATTGTCACTGCCTTGGTTCGAGGCATCATATTTATAATTGTTTCATAATGTTAATTGTGTCCCTGTCCTATAACTTATATAACTAGTCTCCTAATGATTAATTTTGCCCCAATTTTTCACTATTATAAAAAACCTTGCAAGGATCATCCTCATGCAAACATTTTTGTGCCCTAAAGCACTTATTTCCTCCAAGTTCAATCCTAGAAGTGGGGCTGCAGAGTCAAAGGCAGGCATGTTTTACATTTTGTTTTATCTCACTCAATTGCCTTTCAGAAAGGTTTTCTGAATGGGTCCCTTTTAAATGATCAGTAATTCACTGCTAAGATACACTTGTTTCACTTTGTGATATGGGTATTGGTTTTTGAAAAAAGTCAAGCCATTTGCTTCTGAGATTTACTTTAAACTCACATTTATTGTGTGCCCACAAGGCACCACGCATGGCTATAGGCCCAGGTTCCTGTCCTCTTGGAGCTTCAGATCTACTTGGGAAGACAGACTATAAGGAATAAACATATATACACATGAACTCTATGGTAGATTGGAAGGTGGTGTTTACCCTGGGAAGAAAAGAGCAGGGTGGGGGCCAGAGCGAGGGAGCTGCAGGCTGCAGCTGTAGGTGGAGGGGCGGGACAGGTCCCATGGAGAAGCCGATAACTGGGCGCAGGCTTGGAGGAGGGCTGAAGTTAGCTCTGCCGCCACCTAGGGGAAGAACACTCCAGCAGAGAGAATACCAGGACAAAGTTCCCGAGGCAGGAGCATCCCTGGTGTGATCAGGAGGTGAGAGTAGATAGGAGTGAAGCCAGAGAGGCAGCGCCCTGAAGGGTCAGCAGGCTGGGGAGGCAGCAGAAGGGCTTCACTTCTCCTCTGTGACCTGGGGCCCTGGGGGTGTGGAGCCAAGAGGGACCTGAGCTGGGTCACTTTTCTGAATAGCACAGAGGATAGACTGCCAGAAGCCGAGGTGCAGGAGATTTCCAACAGCTTGTTCCTCATTTCTTTAACCAGAAGTGCCTTTAATGATCATTATTTCTATCAACGTTATACATATTCTTTGAAAAAATGGAAGCTTTCTCTACTGTGCTTCTCATTTCTTTCTGAGCTCTCACAAGAACTGCCTTTAACATCCATATTTCTACCAACGGTCTCTTCAATGCAATTTGGGCTTCTCCTATTACACTCCGCAAAATAATTCTTCCATCCTCTAACCATTATGCAATTCCTTAGCCATTTCGATATTTTTAGGTATTTGTTACAGCAGCACCCCACTCTTGGTACCAAACTCTGCCTCAATCAGGGCACTACTAGAGAAACAGAACTAGCCGTGTGTATGTGTGTGTGTGTATATTAAATATAAATATGTATATATCTTTACATAATATATGTATAGAGAGAGGCTGACATGATCATGGGAGCTGGCTAGTCAATCAGAAATCTGTAAGTCAGGCAGTGGGCAGCAAACTCGCAGACAGAGCTGACACTGTGGTCCATGAGCAGAATTTCTTCTTCCTCAAGGAAACCTCATTTTTGCTTATAAGTCCTTTCATGCGATTGGATGATGCCCAACCACATTATGGAGGATAATCTACTTTATGTAAAGCCAGTTGAAAAGTAACTTCACAGAAATGCCTGGATTAATGTTTGATGGAATAACAGGGAACTACAGTCTAGCCAATTTGTCACATGAACCAACAGTCACTCTCACTACGGGCTGTCTGGCCATTTGTGTGGGAAGAATTCCCATCAGTTCTCATTGCATTGCCTTAGGGATAAGGACTAGGGGCAAAAAGGGGCTATTGGAGTTATTATTTACTGTGAGGCATTTCATCAGAAACCTGTCTCCGATCCAGAATGCCTCATGTGTGAGTTCAAGATAAAATTAACGAAGATGAATATTAAAAACCCAACAGTAATATAATAATAAAACCATAAATTTTAAGGGAAAGTTTTACTAGTTTAATTAAATGTTGCAATTTTTGAGAACACCTTCCAAAACATGCATCAAGAATTTATTGCTACAACTCACTTGAAAGTCTCAACATCTGTTGACTGTGGATAAAATGTGTCTGTACTCACTAGACTGTTAATACAAAATTATACTATGTGGTGTATATTATCCAGTTATGGAATAGTCAAAATGACCGCTTGATATACTTTAGTTCCTTCATCCATGTCTTTTCTTCTATCACCTTATATTTGTGTTTTTGTATTGAGTTAATATTTTTATTAAATTCTTCTGTAATGAGAAGTACATAAATATATTGGTTGTTATTTCTTTAATTTTTTTTTTCCAATTGGGTTCTTCTTATAGGTTTTACATGTTTTTCTTTTATTTCATTAGCTAACTGATTAATTATGGTCTTTAATATATTTTTATTTTATTTTGGCCTTGGGAATATAGCAACGAAGATATCAGAGAGGACCCTGCTTTCTGGAACTTAAATGCTTGTCCTGAGAGGCAGATGATCAAGCCAACAAAACATCCCATTGACTGTCTCTTTCAGAAGCCCGTCTCGCCCAATCTGGAGGTCATTCCAAGCCCAGTGAACTTACCTCGAAACACACTTGCCATGGAAGATGGCAGGTTCAGAGTCCTTCCTACTCATGCTAACATCCCACAGGTGTAAAAGGGACCTTTCCTTTAAGGGTTTTCTCTCTTGGTTTTACTCAGGGCCACCTTTTCCAAACTATAGGATATTGTGAGAAGTCTTAGAATTTAATCAATTGATCTTCTGAGTTCTGCTTTTTGGAGGCAGCAATAGAATTAAAATGTTCACCTGACTGATTTGAATTTTCGGTTTCTTATCTACCACTATCCCATATACTTGAATTGTTGTTGATGGCAAATTTTTACCTGGTTTTTAATTTTACGTATCAATTTGCCTCTTTGCATTTAATTTGTGTATGTGTATTTTGCCCCACTGTATCCATTTTTCTTAGGTTTTGCATGAGTAACATTCCGTGATAAGGCTTCATTTTGCCATCTTCACCTGAAAATCCAGCACTTCATTTAAAATAGTTACCTGAATGTCTCCAAGAGCAAAATCTCTTGATATTCTTTAATAGTTATCTTTTTTGTCTTCCCACGGTGTCCAGAGGCATTCAAACAGATGATCCTATCTGTCAGCTTCACACAACCATGTCTGTAGCCTCCAGATGAGTATCTGAAATCAATAGGGAGGGAATTGTGGTAATTAAATTATAGCACTTACATATAATTACACTTATGTAAAAAATATCCACCCCTACTCAGAGCTGCTCCTGCATATGATAGACATAAATCTTTGCAAATGATCTCCTTGGGGGTGGGGAGGGGAAAGAGCGTTAATCTTTAAAATTATGCCGGGAAAAATTAGGATACTGGAACTATTTCACTTCAGAGAAATCATTTGATTCAAAGTCCAGCTTTAAGCAGGTTCATTTCAGTAATTTTTATCTTGGAAATTAATTTGGATGTGATTCTTTCTGCAAAGCCGTATGACGAGGAAGCGGATCTCTGAGGCAGAGGATTGAGAAAAGCTGGCACTTGGAGTTGGACAGTGGGTCCTGCACCCTCGTATCATCGGAAGCACACGTCGTGTCACACTGTGCACCTAGTAAGCGTTTAATCAATGAACTATACTTGTTTGAATAAGGTAACTAATTGACATCAAAAAAGGAGCCGTGCTCCCCCAAGCATTCAGTAACATAGTTGAGATGATTACTTTATGTTAGAACAGATTGATTTGCAGACTGGGCGTTTACTACCTGAGATATTCAGAAGGCTCCAGGCTGTGAGGCTTTGCAGGAAGGCTGGCTTCAGGGTCGGGCTGGGAACCATCCCATTGGCAGCTGGTCCTAGATTGGAGAGATGGGCTTCAACGAGCTGCTCAAGGTGGAAGGACCCTGTGGTGCCATGGCGTCAGAAGTAGATTGGGGATAAAAGACTTCTTAACTCACAAAACGTTAACCTTGAGTTCTAAAGGAAAATCCTTAAAAAATCTGTCCCAGTTTAATGGCAGTTCATTTGTCTCAGTTTATGATAAATTCAGTCAAAAGCTAGTACAGATTTAGGTCACTAAGAGAATTAGAGTGATCACTACAAGGGTAGTGAACATTTGTCCAATTGTATGCAGTGGGCCACCCACTGGAAGGTATGCCTGGCCAAGGTCCTGGCTGAAGGCGTCCTTCACTGTGTGATAAGTCACCACGTCTGCAACGGTGGAGAGTGGGAAACACTTCACACGGAGATCGACGGAAGGAACCGAGGGGAAAACTTAGAGACTAAGGACGGCAGTGTCCATGACACATCTTTCCAAATAATTGGTGCTCTGTCCACAGAAGTTAGGATAGTTAGTTTCTGTTGCTTCAAACAGATGAGCTGAAAGCAAAGAGTTTTGGTGTCGCAGTTCCCTGCTCAACATGAGGACATCCTCCTTGTGAGTTAGACTTGCCTGATGGAATAGGCTGCCTTGAAAGCGGCGAGCTTCCATTTCCAGAAGAATGGAAAGCGTATATCTACTAACCTCTTTAAAGTTCCATGACTTAAGTAGCACAGAAGGGGTCTATTTCCCCATAAACTTGTGGAGGAACTCTCTGTGCTGGGTGGAGCTTGATCTGGATGTCCAGTAGTGTGTCTCTGAAGGCTAACTCTTGATGACTTTATGTAATTTCCCCTTATTTTTCTCTTTCCAAACATTTTTTAAAATTTAACTCATTTCCTCTCATTCTTGAATTTATCTTTCCTCTTCCTGTTCTTTAAGTTGTTGCTCAAAATTTATCACTTCTTTCTCTCCTCCATTTTCACAGACAAATCATATTCCATTTCAATACGCCTCAAGGAATGTTGTTTAATCAAATATTGATGCAAACATTTGATCATTGATCAGTAGAAACAAAAATCTTACAAAAATCTTTGCAAGTTGCAAGTTTTAGCAAGATCGTACATGTTGTACTATGAGTGAAATATTTTGCGGAGTATGCCAGATCTAAGAGTGTTTGTTTTTTACAGTTCCTCTCGTAACCTCTTCAAGCTGCTGAAGTTGGTGATGAAATGAGAACGGGCCTGGCAGATGTGGCCTGGACTACGTTTCTGAAAAATACTCAAACTCATCTTCCGACTACAACGTAAACCAGTTTTGATAATGCAGACTGGTGTCTGCGGAGCGCTTCCAGCTACTTCTCCCTCTCCTTTCATTTGGTTGTGATGTGACTTTAATCACTTCATGGTGCAAATCACTCCCCTCAAATTAGTAACCATACACATTTCATTTGGTTAAATTTTCTACTTGTAATGAAATTTCCCTATCCAGGTATATCCTCAACTGTTCAAACAATTCTCACGTATTTGCTAATTCATACTTTAGAAAAATAGTGACTGAGCGTGGGCTCTGCACCAGCACACTGTGGACGCGTGGCTGAATAAAACAGAGCCCTTGTTTTGGAGGAACTGGCAGACTCACGACACAGACATACAGACAAAACATTTGGTCCTCAGCAAACAAACCCTGAGTTTGGCAAATAAAGGGTTCACTGAGTTGAATCAGCACTGGCAATTTTGGTTCCATCGGGAAGGCAATTCCAATGTGCAAGTTCAATTGTCAATACCCACTGATGATTTGGCGTTTGGGATAAGAATTCCACAGTAAGCAAGCCAGAACTGATGGAGCCTGACTGGGACATAGGGGTCTTCTCTGGGACTCCTGCCGCGTTGTGGACCCACCAGCACACCCTTTTACTAAGCCTCTACTTGGAGGGTTCTGTCAAACCACCTTTGAGTTTGGTTCATTGAATGACTAGATATTATAATTGAATGACTAGAAAGTGGTAGCACAGATTCTTAAAATCTGAAGAGTTTTGTTACTACTGGCTGATTTTATTAAGCCCAGGTTAATTTGGGCGGCATGTGGGCAAACGTTTACTTTCCCGCTTATATTGCCCTGTGCCCCCCTTGCCATGCATGTTCCTGTGCATCGTTGTTCATATCCGCTCCTATAGGGCATATGTGCAATTTCTTAATCAACAGAGTTGTGGAGGGCACAGTTTATTGAGTATCTGCTTTTACAGAGAGCACCTAGACTGCTAAAGAAGTTGATTCTAGGTGCTATTGGATAGTTTTTCTCCTTTTGGGTATAAGAAATTTAAAGTTGTCATTGTCACTTATTGTGTACTTGAATTCACTGTTTTGCTTAGCAAAATTGCTGATTTCATTACAACTTGCCTTTCCTGCTTCTCCTATTGGTCACCAATCAAAAGTCTGTTTATGTGAATTCCAAACAGTCAGTGGTGTGTATTCCCTAAAACAATGTTTCCTACCACCCCTGGCTAGGAAACGAGCCAAACAGACGGAGGATAAATGCTTGGGAGGTAAACGCAGGCACTACTATTCACGCGGGGTAGCTGACTACCTGCATTGTGGAAATGTACCCACTGATAAACCACCAGCCTCTACCAACCCAAACCGGTGCAAAATAGAAAGCGTATATCTACTAACCCCTTTAAAGTTCCAGGACTTAAGTAGCACAGCTTATGCTTTTTCCTCCAGAAATATCAGGGAACTAGTCTCCGTTGCCTTCTAGGAGTTGCAAAAAGCACATTTGTCTTTAAATTGGGAGATCTGAGTTTAAGTACAAGTTCCATCAAGACTTGATTTGAGATTTTAAGTTTCACTAGCTACAAAATGAGAATAATACTATTGCTATCTATATTGTGTCTATCACAAGGGAAAAGGAAAATAGGTACCAAAAAGTGCTTTAAATGATAAATTTTTGAATTATTAAATTAGTAAAATAGGTACATAAAGTGCTATAAAAATATAAAGTATTATTACTAAAGTTATCAGCATACTATCATCATCAAAATCACATTTTCTTAGTTAATCTTCTGTTAACATGGACAATTTAGTTAGTCGTAAATAATGAATTTCTGCATGAGCCATACACTATAAAGGTACAGGGCATATATTTAAAAATATAAATAATAAATAACCATGAAGACACTATGCTTAGTTTAGCAACTTCCTTCTCACTGTTACAAATGTGTTATAGATAAGGGCTATGTCTACATACTGCCAAAGAATTTGCAACTTTCAATTATTTAGATATTTGGGCATGATGTACATACAGCATGAATTTTTCACTTTTCATCTTCGAAGATATGTTTTACTGTACTTTGTTACTGTTGAAATAAATGAGAAATATTATTTGCTTCTTTGTAATCACTCTGGCTACTTGGAGAGAAGATGTATAAAATCATAGAATCATTACTTGGAATTGCACATTTCTGACACTGTTGGTGTGGCAAAGAAAAGGAAGGGGGGACCAGCATGGTGGTGCAGTGATTAAGTTCGTGTGCTCCACTTGGGTTGCCTGGGGTTCACAGGTTTGGATCCCAAGAGCAGATATACACCCCTCTCATCAAGCCATGCTGTGGTGGCATCCCACATACAAAATAGAGGAAGATTGGCACAGAGATTAGCTCAGCAACAATCTTCCTCAAGCAAAAAGAAGATTGAAAACAGATGCTAGCTCAGGTCCAATCTTCCTCATTCAAAAAAAGAAGAAGAAGAAGAAGAAGAAGAAGAAGAAGAAAAGGAAGGCTATGGGAGATGGAGCTGTTAATAAAAATTAAAGTGTTTCCATATTGGCAGATGTCCATCACATGTGCCCGTTGCCTGCATCTCTGCATTTGAGAAAAGTGTTCTCCTGAACTCACAACACTCTTCCCAGAGACACAAGACAAGAAATGTAATCTCATGATATTTTCAGCCTCTGCTGGTCTATCACCTTCCACGATGGGGGGATGTCATTGCATCAGTCCTATGAAGAGCTACATCCACTTATTTGCGTCTCCCTATCTCTAAATAGTCCTGCTCTAATATGGTGATAATTTAACCACATGGGTATCTGGATACTGACCCCAATGCAGACAACCCTGTGTAATTTTCTTATATTATAGAAATCCTGGCTCACTCTATGGGTTATTATTAATCATACTCATTTTTAAAGATAATTTAGTTTTAATACATTGTCAATGCAATTCTCTAGGGTACATAAAAAGTGATCTATCTTGCGCACACCTGCTTAGCTCCATTTCCTCCTACTGGAGCAGCTATCTAATATTTCTGCTTTTAGCTAAGGGAAGTGACCTAAAGTAAAAATGTGTAAAGTACGCCCTGATCCATGTTGTAACTTCCAAATGTCATTGGGGTCACTGCTTAAAAATGGTGCCAGAGAGTAATGGCTGCATATTATGAGCATTAGGACTCTTTCATTGGCATCTTATTTAGTTCTCACCTGGCTTGTGCTGCCAGGGACGAGGCTCCCTTCTCAGGCGAGAGGTGGGAGGAAGGATATTTCAGAGAACCAAATAGCCTTTTTGAGAGACTCATAAAGCTACGACTGTAAAAATGGTCTGCTATTGAAAGCACTCAAGTGGTTGCCCACCACCTAGCTATTTGCTTAGGTGGGTGGAATAAAATTTATTGTGTCTAGGAAGCACCATTAATGCTTTGATATTAGACTGAGTCACATGAAATTGCTTTTTTTTGGTAAGTGAAAATGTATTCCAATATTAACCATTTTGTATGATTCAACCTAATACTTGGGAATACTTTTATTTCTCTTCCCTAAGCAATATTTCCCTAGAAATGGAAAATAATGCTTGCCAGTACAAGGGATATTAATGTTCCGATTTGCCCGCATATTTGCAGAATGGCACATTCCCTTTAAGAGGTTGTAGCTGGAAGCTACTTTATAAGATGTGTTCAGAGTAGTTAGACTAGTTGATGAGTAATCTATGGGAATTAAGGCAAAGTAACTTTTTTCCCCTCACAATTTAGGAGCTTCAATAAAGTCTGGTAAGTAAATGATCTTGTTTGCTCCATTCAAAGATTTGTCTGTCAAATAAAGGCTTTTCTGTGGATACAAGAAAAATAATTAATGTGAAGAGGAAAATTGAACATAATTACATCAAGTACACGTACTGACTGCAAGAAGCATCTCAACTTTAGAACTGCTGAGCTGATCCGATGGGGAGGTTGGGTGACAACACTTGTATCAAGGGAATTGCATTTATCCAGTTTGTGCTGGAGCATGTTAGAGATTTGGGGACAAAATCCAAACTACTGTCATGAATATGTACACAATGGGTTCAAAGACATAGAGGCATTTGGAATAAAACGTAGCAGGTCGAAGAGCAGCATTAGGTGGTATTTAGGGACTTAGGAATATTTCATACTCTTCTACCCAGGACATTTTTTCCTGGAAATGAAACATAGGTCTTGCTGTCAGAAAGCATATTAATTTAAACTAAAAGGAGTTAATGTTATCCAGGACTTTAAGGATAGGAAGGGTGAAGAGGTGTGTGCAGGAAGTGTGCACGCTCTGATAAAAGATGCCCTAAAGAGTAAAAGAGAAGCAGCTAATTGAAAAGGAAGCTAATTGAGATTGACGAAGGCACGTTAAATACTTCTAATATGTGCACACAGTTAGTTCAAGGCAGAGGCAAACCTCCTCCGGAAACAACTGAACACACAGTGGAAGTGAGGATGGATATTGTTGGCAGGCTTCTTGATGCCCAGGTTCCACGAGGGAGAGCAAAGAAGGTTAACCCGTAAGTAAGGTCCAGTTCAATGAGGCAGCGATTGACTCAAACACTGGACACACTTCTTCTAGATAATATCTACTGCATGTGAAATAATTTCATGAGAAATAAATTATTTGGTTTATTTGCTTAAAATTTGTCCTTTTCAGATTAACCATGTGAACAATAACACATTATTGACATGAGATATGGATGTATTTTAAATCTGAATGAGTCTCTACGATGAAGAAGGTCAGAAAATTGTTCTCCTCTATTGCCAAACCCTGTGGCATCACCAAATACCTGGGGACTGCCATTCCCAAGTTGAGAAACAGGTGCAGGCTTGTTTTAGCTGACATTTTTTGACTCCCTTGAATAGATGACCTGACGTCTGGCCTGTTCAGTTATATACCATCTGACCTGTATCCACTCTTCATTTTCTGCATCTCTGGATCCAGGAAACATGTTCTCATGATCTAACACCACTCCTCCCGGAGACAAGAGCTGCCCTCCCTCCTGTCAGCATCCTGTGGCCCTTCTATGTTTCAGCCGTAACGTGACCCTGGAATCCTCACAGTTCCTAAATTGACACTCCACACGATAAATCTTACTATCATGCTATACCGGAGAATCTTTGTGAACGTTTGGTGAAGTTTCAGAGATGCGAAATCACGCCATTCTCATAAAATGCTCATTTGGATTTATTTTTCAAGCAATCATAACACGTGTTATTTGCAATCTGTTTCTAATGCATTCAAATTCTTATTTAAAAGGTTTTCCGTGAGCCAGTGGCCCCCTCTTCTAGAATAGTCTGTGCTAACAGAGGGAAATGTCTGCAGCTGTTTCAGGTACTGTCACTAGTGGTTGATTATGTCTATCGCTATAAACTATGTTTATAAATTATGTTTATTGTGTTATAATTAGTAGCGCTAACAGTGCATAATATCAATAAGGTCATTAAATATGTAAATAATGAATAATAGCAATATTAATGCCACCAAGGAGCAGTGCTCCATAGCATCGTGTGTATTCAGTCAGCTTAGGACCACATTTCTCATCATTTCATTGGGAAGACATGGAACGGAGCCAGTCACTAGTTTAATGAATGCACAGCCAAGTGCAGAAGTTGAAGGAACCCTTGCTTAATGGATGGGAAAATAAAACCTGCAGGTTGTTTTCCTAAGAAATGGGGAAATTCTGTACAGTGTTCCTGCTTCACAAAGCTGTGGATTTTTGGCAATGTGAAAAGTGGATTGAGGGCATACTGGGGGAGACCTATTGACCTTTTCATTTAAAATGGCATCTGTTAAAATCTCCTGACACAGCTGCTCCTATATTCCCACTAAAAGCCTATGGAGATATGGGGGGGGGGGAGGGGGAAGGAGACTGAAAGGTACCAGAAAAATAAGAAGGTCCACATAATTTATAGACTGAACCTTGGAAAATTTTTCTACTGGCTCCCTGCCAGTGAAACCGGATTAAAGAACACAGTTGATGGGCAGACTCAGGGAATCTCAGGAAGACTCATCGACCAGCTGGCCATATGGAGAAGGGGCATCTGCACTCAAATGAGCAAGTGGGCCTCAGGGAAGGTCTACATAGACCATCCCTTTGTTTCATGATAAATCTGTAAAAATATATCATAGGAGATGAGAAATGGAACATGCTGAACATGGAGACAAAAAGAGGAATGCTAAAATATATTCCTAGTAAGAAATAAAATTAAATTTTAGAAAACTCTTTGGCATCTTTTCAGTACTATAGTTATGAACCAGGAGTGGAATGTCAAAGCTTAAAGATAAACTTAACAGGGTGTGATGAAATGGGAGATGTGCAAAAGCACAATACAAGGAAGAAAATTTATGCTGTAAGCAGTAGATGTCAGAGCTAATACTAGCCAGAAAAAATGAATTATTAGTGAGAATAATGAAATATTACGGAGAATAACTTTGAGGACTATTTGCTCAAGAGGGGGCAACAGAGGAAAAAATAAAAACAAGAATTTTAAGAGATGGAAAAGTCTTAGACACAACAGGATGCCCGGCCTAAAATAACAGTTTTTTGAAGAATATAAAAGTGGAAGAGGATATTCATCAAAGGCACAGCTGATGAAACATTTCTGGACTGAAATAAGACCTGATTGTGTAGATCAGAAAGCCTCATCACACACTAGATCCCAACCAGGTAAAAGGTCCAATCCTTTTATAATGCTCCACTCTCAAATATGAGCCAAGAATGAAAATAAATTTGAATAAAACAGTCAAAATGAAAGAGAAAGGCCAAAATGAACAAAAGATTAAAAAGAATATTTGAGGAAAAAGTGACTGAGATTGAAGAAAATATTTTAAAAGTTATTGATATTCTCTGAGAGATAAAATAAAATATTGTATTTGTGAAACAAGAGCAGAATGCAATAAAAACAGAATATTCTAAAGTCAGAAAAGCTCTATTGAAAACTAAAATTATGATAGCTGTAATTAAGCACTTAGTGAGTGGAGTGAAGAATAAAATTGAGGCAATCTCAAAAGAGCAGAGCAAACACACATACCCACACAGGAAAATTAAGAGAGAGAAGATGGGGAAACCAGGGAACATTCCAGGAGCTCCAATATCCAAGTAAGTCTTCACTTCTAGAATGAAGTTCCAGTGAAAAAAAAGAGAGTGGGAAGGAAATAAACCAAGGGATAACTCAAAAAATATCATTTGAATTACAGACATGAGTTTCCAGACTGAACAGGCCCGCTAAGCACCAACACTATGGATGAAAACAGCCTCACATCAAGACAACGTGTCATGAAATTCAGAAAAATAGGGAGAAAGAAAAGACTCCACCCACTTGCAGAAGGAGAAAAGATGTGATTCACAGAGAGAACCAGGAATAAGAATGATATTGGACTTTTCAATGGCAACTTGGGATGCTGAAAAAGTGGACAAATACTTCAAATTTCCAGGAAAAACTGTTTCTATCTAGGGTTCTCTGCCCATTAAACTACTAATCAAGTATGAGATAAGAATATAAACACTTTAAACCATGCAATATCTCAAAAAGTAACACAATGGACTCAAGAAATATTATACCGTTTCAATAAAGTAATACCAATGTTAAAAAGTACAAATATTATTTTTAATTGTGAACTAAAAAAACAGGTTAGATACACAGGCCATGTACTCGATTTATTTTAAATCTGGCATATAACCTCTATCAAAACCAGTTGAAAATACTACAAAAATAAAAGAGAAAGTATTAAACAATCATCTTATAAATATAGACTCAGAAATTCTAAATTAAGCTTTTAAAAATAAAATTTAACAACATTTTTAATAATAGTCTTTTTATCCAATAGAATTTATTCAAACAATATAAGGAACTTTAATTATTGGAAATTTGTCAATGTAACGATTAGCTCAGTAAGCCAATTAAAATTTCCACCAAGTCATACTAATTGTGGTTAGAGCTCGTATCTTGTGCCAGAAACTGGCACACTTTGCAAATCCTGAGGATTATGTGGAAAAGTGAAAAGCAGATTTCCTTTTGTGATAGTTTCACAGGATACACAGGAAGTAGGAGTAACAACAGTTGCAGGCCCCTTTGGATTTAGACTTTCAGAGACTACGTACAATGCAGAGCAGGTTGCATTGGGAGCTGGAAAGATAGCTCCACTATGCTTAGGTCAGCAACCTGTGCTCAAGTAGGCAAGATGTCCCTCCATAGGTGAATAGACAAATTATGGTACATCCAGACAATGGAATATTATTCAGTGCTAAACAGAAATGAGCTATGAAGCCATGAAAAGACATGGAGGAACCTTAAATGCATAAGATTAATTGAAAGAAGACAGTCTGAGAAGACTACATAATGCATGATTCCAAATATAAGACATTCTAGAAAAGGTAGAACTAAAGAGGCAAGGAAAAGATCAGTGGTTGCCAGGTATTAAGAGGGGCGGGGAAATATTAATAGTCAGAGTACAGACGATTTTTAGGGCAGTGAAACTATTCTGTATGATTTTATAATGATGGATACATCACATTGTACATTTGTTCAAACCCATAGGATGTACAACCCCAAGAGTAAACCCTAATGTAAATTATGGACTTTGAGCGATAATGATGTGTCAGTGTAGGTTCATCAGTTGTAACAAATGTACTGATCTGGTGGGGATGTTGATAGTGAGGGAGGCTGTGCATGAGTGGAGATAGGGGACTTATAGGAAATCTCTAAACCTTCTCCTCAAATTTGCTGTGAAACTAAAACTTCTCTAAAAAAATTAAGTCTTAAGAAAATTCAATTGGATAAATGTTCACCACTTTCTTCAGAGCACTACAATTAGGGAGTTTGTCACAACGGCCTTCAGGTGGGCGAGGTCCCTCATATCCCGCCTTTGTCCATTTGCTCTGGCTCTGGCTTCAATGTAAACTCACCCTGCGTGACTTGGAGGGCAGGTAGCAAAGCAAAGTATGCATACGATTGTACATACAGTAATGTGTGGAAGAGGCTTGTGTGTGATAAAAATGGCACTTCAAAGTAGTGAAAAGGAGCAGTTATTCAATAACCAACTGTGGGGAGTGTGTGTACATGTATGTAGTTAGAATCATGTGTTCTGATCCCTTTTCTTAATTTAACCAGGGGGAAATTTGAAGAGTCACGGTTAACTACAAATGCAATTTCTTTTTACCTTATTTTGGACATAAAGGACTGATTTCTACCTGATCTGTCTACAAAGACATAGCTGAACCATAAGCAAACAGGACTCCAAAAGAAAGGTTCAAAGAGGGTGTATGACAATGACACCCAGTCATCCTCGGAAAAGCTAGAGTCTGCTTTTGGGGAAAGAATACAGAAATGTTGATGCTTCTTGATTTATGAGACAAATCAGCAGTGTCACCTGTTCTGGGAGAAAGCAGTGTCAGACCTCTCTCTCCATGTCAGGATTATTACAAGAACTCTCTTCACCAAGACTGAAGGTTCAGCAAGGAGAGAACAGATAAAGATATTATGAAAGATGCTAATAGTTCTACCATTTAAAATCTTATTTTAAAAAGAAAAAATATGAGGGCCAGCCCCAAGGCCTAGTGGTTAAGTTTGGTGCACTCAGCTTTGGCAGCCCGAGTTTGCAGGTTTGGATCCTGGGTGCAGACCTACATCATTCATCAGCCATGCTGCGGTGGCATCCCACATATAAAATAGAGGAAGACTGGCACACATGTTAGCCCAGGGCTAATCATCCTCAAGCAAAAAAAGAGGAGGATCAGCAACAGATGTTATCTCAGGGCTAAACTTCCTCAGCAAACAAAAGAAAAATATGCTTTAAATAATGTTTATTTCATTAATTTCCAATCATGAGGGTGTAGTTCCCATCAGGGGACATATCAAAAGCTAGGGATCAGAGAAGGCTGTGAACATGAACTCTGGAAAATCATAGTCAAGGAGTGAGGTCAGCATCACGGTGGAATGAGTTGTTCCCTTAGGCTTTTCCCTCTAAGTTACAACTAAATGGACATTCATTAACCAAAAGAGGATTCCCTACAAAGTACAATGGGGCATCTGAGAGATCCATGCAGCCATACATCTGAAGGTAGAGAGACTGGATTCCCAGGAAGCAGTGGAAAGAAGTGAACGGATCCCTCCCCTTCTCCAGCTGCAGTGATCTAGCTCATGTGTCCTCACACAGCAGCTGGTTTTCAACTGTAAGAGGAGGTGGGGGGCAGCCAGGCCTGCACACAAATGCTCTCATTTTCTGAGTTGCTGCAGGAGAGCCACCATGAAGCAGCAGTCCCTTCCATGGGAATGCTCTCCACTGAGTTGCATTGCTCAGTCCATGTGAAAGAGCCTCCACCAAGTGCAGCAGCTCAGAGCCGACCACACACATCAAAGAAAGTGCCCCTCCCCTCCCACCTAGTGCACCAGCCCAGCTGGTCCTCTGCCAAAGCAATGGCCCCACACCAGAGCACCTGCATGCATAACCAACCAAGTGGTTGCAGCCAGTGGGAAAACACAGACAAGCCTTATCAGCACAACTGACAGCAGACAGGGCAGGTTCAGACAACACAGTTCCTGCTCCCCTGGTACTACTTACTACAAATATCCTGGCAAAGGGTCAGTTCATCAAACACCGTGAAAAACTACAGTAACACTTCAGAGCAGAAGGAAGATCATAAGTCTCCAGAACCCAATCCTGAAGTGATAGAAATTTGCAATCAAAATGACAGAGAATTCAAAATAGCTGTCATAAGGAGACTCAATGAGTTACAAAACACTCAGAAAGACAGTTCAGTGAGCCAAGGAATAAAATTAATGAGCAGAAGGATTACTTCACCAAAGAGATTGAAACTATAAAAACAAAAAACAAAACAGAAATTCTGGGGATGAAGAACACAATTAATGAGATAAAAAATGATCTAGGGGCTGACCTAGTGGCACAGCAGTTAAGTTCACATGCTCTGCTTTGGTGGCCTGGGGTTTGTGGGTTTGGATCCCGGGTGCAGACCTACATACCACTCATCAAGCCATGCTGTGGTGGCATCCCACATAGAAAATAGAGCAAGACTGGCACAGATGCTGACTTACAGACAGTCTTCCTCACCAAAAAAAGAAATCTAGAACCCTTAAATAATAGAGCTGACATTATGGAGGACAGAAATAGTAATTTAAAGGATAGAAATATAGAAATGCTTCAGGTGGAGGAGAAGAGAGAACTAAAACTTTAAAAAATGAAGAAATTCTTTGAGAAATATCTGACTCAGTTAGGAAATGCAGTATAAGAATTATAGATATTGCAGAGGGAGAAAGGAGCAGAGAGTTTGCTCAAAGAAATAATAGCTAAGAACTTCCCAAACCTGGGGAAGGAATTGACTTACAAGTACATGAAACCAATACAACTCCTATTTACAACAACGCAAAAAGACCTTCTCCAAGGCATACAATAGTTAAACTGGCAAAAGTCAATGAGAAAGAAAAAATATTAAGGGAAGCAAGGCAGAAGAAAATAACCTACAAAGGAACCCCTATCAGGCTTTCAGTGGATTTCTGAGAAAAACATTACAGGTTAGGAGAGAATGGAATGATATATTAAAAATACTGAAAGACAAACTCTTTCAGCCAAGAATACTCTATCTAGCAAAACTATCCTTCAGATATGATGGAGAAATAAAAGCTTTCCCAGATAAACAAAAGCTGAGAGAGTCCATCACCAGTAGACCTCCCTTAGAAGAAATATTGAAGGAAGCCCTTGTATCTGAAACAAAAAGGCAAAGGTTTACAAAGCTTTGAGCAAGGAGATAAACAGTCAGACAAAATCAGAAAATTGCAGCTATCAGAACAGGTTAGCAAACACTTAATTATAATGTAAAAGATAAAGGAAAGGAAAGCATCAAAAATAACTACAGACACTTCAATTTAGACACAAACTCACAACACAAAACAGAATCATTTGTGACAACAATCACTCAGAAGGGGAAGAGGAAAAGGATGGAGCCTGCTCAGGTTAATGGAGATAAAGGACTATCAGAAAATGGACTATCTCATCTACAAGATCTTTCATGAAAACCTCATGGTAACCACTAAACAAAAAATCGGAGCAGAGCCACAGTTCATAAATAAAGAGAAAACTGAGAAAACCATCACAGAAAATGAAACTGAAATGGCAGTCAGAAATAAAAGGGAATGGGAATATAGAACAACCAGCAAACAAGAGATAAAATGGCAGTATTAAGCCCTCATGTATCAATAATCATTCTAAATGTAAATGATGTGAATTCTCCAATAAAAAGACAGAGAGAGCTGGATGGATTAAAAAACAAGACCCAACAATATACTGCCTCCAGGAAAAACATCTCAGCTCCAAAGACAAACACAAGCTCAGAGTGAAGGGATATAAGATGATACTCCAAGAAAATGGCAAATAAAAAAGAAAACAGGTGTTGCCATACTTATATCAGACAAAGCAGATTTAAAGACAAAAAGGACAATGAGAAACAGAGTGGCACTATATTGTGATAAAAGTGACAACCCACTGAGAAGACATAACATTTATGAGTGTATATGCACCTAACACAGGAGTATCAAGTATACAAAGCAACTATTAAAAGACCTAAAGGGAGAAATTAACAGCAAAACAATGAGAGTAGGGGACCATAACACCTGATTTACATCAATGGATAGGTCATCAAGACAGAAAGTCAACAAGGAACTGGTGTATTTAAATGAAACACTTGAGCAGATGTACTTAATAGATATACATATAGAACATTCCATCCAAAAACAGCAGAATATAGATTCTTCTCAAGTGCACCCTGGAACACTCTCAAAGGTAGACCATATGTTTGGAAACAAGGCAAACCTCAATAAATTTAAGAAGATTGAAATCACATTAAGCATTTTTTCCAACCACAACACTAGGAAACTAGATATCAACTACAAGAAAAAAGCTGGGAAAGTCAAATATGTGGAGACTAAACAACATGCTACTGAACAACCTTTGTATCCATGAAGAAATCAAAGGAGAAATAAAAAAATAGCTGGACACAAATGCAAATGAAAACACAACATACCAACTCTTATGAGATGCAGCATATGTGGTTCTAAGAGGGAAATTCATAGCCATACAGGTCTACCTCAACAAAAGAGAAAAATCTCAAATAAGTGATCTTAAACTACAGCTAACAGAACTAGAAAAAGAGGAACAAACAAAGCCCAAAGTCAGTAGAAGGAGGAAGTAATAAAAATTAGAGCAGAAAGAAATGAAATAGAGATTAAAAACACCATTTAAAGGGTCAATGAAACTAAGAGCTGGTTCTTTGGGAAGATAAACAAAATTGACAAATCCCTAGCCAAACTCACTAAGAACAGAAGAGACAAGTCTCAAATAAAATTAGAAATGAAAGAGGAGAAATTATGATGGATAACACAGAAATACTAAGGATTCTAAGAGACTACTATGAAAAACTACATGCCAATAAATTGGGTAACTTGGAAGAAATGGACAAATTCTTAGTCTCATGCAACCTCCCCAAACTGAATTAAGAAGAAATAGAGAACCTAAATAAAGCAATCACCAGTAATGAGATTGAAACAGTAATCAAAAACTTCCCCAAAAAACAAAAATCCAGGACCAGATGGCTTCTCTGGAGAATTCTATGAAACATTCAAGGAATATTTATGACCTATCCTTCTCAAACTATTCAAAAAAACTGAAGAAGATGGAAAACTTCCTAACTCATTCTATGACGCCAACATTACCCTGATACCAAAACCAGACAAGGACAACACAAAGAAGGAAAATTACAGGCCAATATCACTAATGAACATTCTCATCAAAATATCAGCAAACCGAATACAGCAATACATTAAAAGGATCATACACCATGATCAAGAGGGATTTATACCAGGGTGGTATGGATGATTCAACATCCACAAATCAATCAATGTGATACAGCACAACAACAAAATGAGGAATAAAAATCACATGATCATCTGAATAGATGCAGAAAAAGCATTTGACAAGATCCAACATCCATTTATGATAAAAAAAAAAAAACAACCTCTCAGTAAAATGGGTATAGAAGGAAAGTACCTCAACATGAAGGCCATATATGACAAACCCACAGCCAACATCTTACTTAATGGTGAAAAACTAAAAGCCATCCCTCTGAGAACAGGAACAAGACAAGGGTGCCCACTCTCACCAGTACTACACAACACAGTACTGGAGGTTTTGGACAGAACAATTAGGCAAGAAAAAGGAATAAAAGGTATTTAAATTGGAAAAGAACAAGTGAAACTCTCACTGTTTGTGGATGACATGATTCTATATATATAGAAAACCCTAAAGAATCCACCAGAAAACTATTAGAAATAATCAACAACTACAGCAAAGTTGCAGGGTACAAAATCAAATTACAAAAATCAGTTACATTTCTATAGACTAATAATGAACTAGCAGAGAGAGAAGTCAAGAATATCATCCCATTTACAATTGCAACAAAAGCAGTTTAAAAATCTAGGAATAAATTTAACCAAGAAGGTGAAAGACCTATACACTGAAAACTATAAGACATGATTGAAAGAAATCAAAGAAGACGTAAAGAAATGGAAAGATATTCCATGCTCATGTATTGGAAAAACGAACATAGTTAAAATGGCCATATTACCAAAAGCAACCTACAGATTCAATGCAATCCCAATCAGAATCCCAATGACATTCTTCATGGAAATAGAACAAAGAGTCCTAAAATTTACATGGAACAACGAAAGAGTGGAATAGCCAAAGCAATTCTGAGAAAAAAGAACAAAGCTGGAGGCATCACAATCTCTGACTTCAAAATATAGTATAAAGCTATAGTAATCAAAACAGCATGGTACTGGCACAAAAACAGACACACAGATCAATGGAACAGAATTGAAAGCCCAGAAATAAAACCACACATCTACAGACAGATAATCTTCAATAAAGGAGCCAAGAACATACACTGGAGAAAGGAAAGTCTCTTCAATAAATGGAGTTGGGAAAACTGGACAGCCACATGCAAAAGAATGAAAGTAGACGATTGTCTTACACCATAAGCAAAAATTAACTCAGAATGGATTAAAGACTTGATCGTGAAACCATAAAACTCCTGGAATAATATATAGGCCGTATGCTCTTCAACATCGGTGTTAGAAGCATCTTTTTGAATACCATGTCTACACAAACATGGGAAACAAAAGACAAAATAAACAAATGGAAATACATCAAACTAAAAAGTTTTTGAAAGGCAAAGGAAATCAAGAACAAAATGAAAGACAACCCACCAACTGGGAGAAAATATTTGCAAATCATATATCCAACAAGGGGTTAATTTTCAAAATATATAAAGAACTCATACAACTTAACAACAGAAAAACAAACAATCTGATCAAAAGATGGGTAGAGGACATGAACAGACATTTTTCCAAAGAAGATATAGAGATGGCCAATAGGCAAATGAAAAGATGTTCACATCACTAACTGCTAGGGAAATGCAAATCAAAACTACAATGAGATTGGGGCTGGCCCCGTGGCTGAGGGGTTAAGTTCGAGCGCTCCGCTCCAGGCGGCCCAGTGTTTCGTTGGTTCAAATCCTGGGTGCGGACATGGCACTGCTCATCAAACCACGCTGAGGCAGTGTCCCACATGCCACAGCTAGAAGGACCCACAACAAAGAATACACAACTATGTACTGGGGGGCTTTGGGGAGAAAAAGGAAAAAAACAAAATCTATAAAAAAACACAATGAGATTTCACCTCACACCTGTCAGAATGGCTATAATTAATAAGAGAAAAAATAATAAATGGAGAGGATGTGGAGAAAAGGGAACCCTCACACATTGCTGGTGAGAATGCAAACTGGTGCAGCCACTATGGAAAACAGTATGGAGATTTCTCAAAAAATTAAAAATAGAAATACTGTATGATCCACCTATCCCATTACTGGGTATCTATGCAAAGAACTTGAAATCAACAATTCAAAGAGACTCATGCACCCCTTTGTTCACTGAAGCACTATTCACAATAGCCAAGACATGGAAGCAGCCCACGTGCCCACCAACTGATGAATGGACAAAGAAGATGTAGTATATCTATACAATGAAATACTACTCAGTCCTAAAAAAAGACAAAATCATCCCATTTGCAACAACACGGATGGACCTTGAGGGTATGATGTTAAGTGAAATAAGCCAGACAGAGAAAGACAAACACTGCATGATTTCACTCGTATGTGGCAGATAAACAAACACATGGATAAAGAGAACAGATTAGTGGTTACCAGAGGGCAAGGGTTTTAGGGGGTGGACAAAAGGGGTAAAGGGGCACATTTATATGGTGACTGATGAAAAATTAGACTATTGGTGGTGAGCACGATGCAATCTATAGAGAAACTGATAAGCAGTAACGTACACTTGAAATTACACAATGTTATTAAGCATTATGACCTCAATAAAATAATTGAAGAAACCCCCCTCCCCACAAAAAAGTCAATAGTTTAAGTTTATATTTGGGCATAAGAATAAGTACCTACTGTTTTCCTAACATAAACTAAAATTAGTAAAGCTTGTAGAGCTACACAGATGATAGAAGGTAACACCAGTCTTCTCACCAGGGAAGGACATGCTCCAGGAGGTACACAATTTTCATGTCTTTCAAAAAGTGGAATGAATTTTAAACAATTGAGTACCTCAAACTGAATAAAATACAAAATGCTTCTGAACACAAAATCATAGAAGAATAGAAGATGAGGATCAAACAATATCATTGAAATTAAAGATTGTGTATAAATAGACACGCACATATTAATGTCTATTACGCATATGTGACTAGAAGAAAGACTGAAAGGA
The DNA here is from genome assembly GCF_041296265.1 of Equus caballus. Classification (NCBI taxonomy): domain Eukaryota; kingdom Metazoa; phylum Chordata; class Mammalia; order Perissodactyla; family Equidae; genus Equus; species Equus caballus. The sequence continues at coordinate 98,531,103 of NC_091691.1, forward strand.
AAAACTCCAAAATATTCAAAATGTATATGTCATGATGGTGGATCTAAGAGTCTACCTATGGTGGATCTATTTTCTTTTTTGTTTTAACGTGTCTCTGCATAATTCTCTAAATTAACATATTGCACTCATAATGAAAACATGAATTAAAAAGAAAGGAGTGAAAACCTGCTGTGCCGACCTGTTGGTGAAGGCTTGCCCCCTTGAGTCTGTTGTAGGAGGAAGACGAGTCAGTGCCAGGCACTGACAGTCCTGGCGAGGACTCCTGTTGGTAAACCGCCTGCACCTCGGCTCCCGACAGTCAATCCCCTGTGCTATTCCCAAGCGTGACCCAGCTCACGTCCCGCCCCAGCTCACGTCCCGACCCAGCTCACGTCCCTCTTCGCTCCACACCCCCAGGTCATAGAGGAGAAGCGAAGTCCTTCCGCTGCCCCCCCCAGCCTGCTGACCGTTCAAGGCCACTGCTTCTCCGACTTCGCTCTGATCTGCTCTGTCTCCCTGATTCACGCCAGGGATGCTCCCGCCTCGGGGACTTTGTCTTGGGGTTTCCCTCTGGACTGTTCTTGCCCCAACACGGACCTGCTCTGATGCAGAATGATCCTCCACGTCCTTCCGCGTAGGCGATTGGACAGCCACCCTCCTGCCCCTGCCTCATCACCGAATCGCTGATTACTCTCGTCTTGCCGGTTAACCTGGGCACTCCTCCTGATCCACGTCTCTGGACAGTGTGTGGTCAGGGGCTCTTCTTTCTTCTTCGAAGGCGCTCCGAATCTGTTCTACCTCCGTTAAAAAAACAACCGTTTCCCTCTAGGTCTGTGGAAGTCAGTTTCTCTGTTACCCCTTCTGTGTTTTCTTTTTCTTTCTTTCTTGTTATTCATTCTCCTATGAAATAGTTGCCTATGTGCTTCTCAAGTGTTTCTTAAGAGGAAGGATTGATCCATTTCCCAGTGCCAGGCCTCCTCGGGGCCCAGCACTCTGTAGGCACAGCTCGCTTCCTGGATGGCGATGTTCATGGAGAAGTGTGTCTTCCTGCTGACGGCGTCCTCTGCAGTGTTTCCTAGCACCTGACCTAGACCGTTTCTGGTTACCTGGGTGCCAAAGGGAATTATTTCATTAAAATTAATGCTCATTGTCAGACTTCCAACTGCTCTTACAGCTACTTGCATTAGCCCTCTATCTTTACTCCAGGCTAAATTATCCAATGACACCCACATGTAAAATGAAGAAATGGAAAGTTCAATTTCCGAGATATATATTTTCCAGATATGTTTGTGATGTCAAATGCTTAGACACAATGGCACAATGCATAATTCCAGGTTTCTATTCTGGGTACATGTTGAGACCTGGAAGTGAGCAGAACACTTCTGAGAAAATAGGTGTTGTGAAGCCTGTACGTACCCAGAGGTTTGGGTTTAGCATAAGGTGGTTAAATACAGCCACTGGGTGTGACTGCTGATGCATATCTTGATAATATTTTCTCCTTGATAAACATTTTCATTCCCATCTTTCCCCAACCCCAACAGATGGGGAAAAAAAAAAAAATGGGAAAAGTCTACTGAGTAATGTATCTAGCCCTTTCTCAGCCTATCTCCCCCTGGCAACCTTGATTTTAAATGGATCACCTTTAAACCCAAAGAGAAAACTCTTGGTTGTAATCTCAAGGATTTCCTGGAAAGGTTCTGGAAGTAAATGTAGGGAAGTAACAGTGTCTACAGTTAAGGGTTGCAGAGATCTGCACAACATAGTAAACGAAAGAAACAAACCATGAGTGAAGTTGGTCCTTCATGGCTCCACCGCTGGGTCCTTCCCATCCCTCACCCTCTGGTTCTGACGCCCCGCGGCTGAGTTCTTCATCTCCCTCTTTGGACAATCCAAACTCACACCTTCAGTGTTCAGAGCCATTTTGTGTCTTTAAACACAATCTATACGCCCAAATTCCTAAAGTTGTCTCCTGCCCAGACCTCTCTCTTGAACTCCAGACTTACACTGAGCTGCCAACTCAAAATCTCCACTTGCATGTCTAAAAGACACCTCAAGTGGACATATCCCCAACTGAATTTCTGATTCCTCCTGCTCCCCCTTCTCCCCAAGAAAACACACATCTGACTCCGCCACCTCCCCCTTCTCAGTTAACACCAAACTCTATCATTCCAGGTGCTGGGGCCAGGTCCCTAGAGGTCACTCTTGACTCCTTCCCTCCTGTAACACTCCATAACCAACCATCAGCAGACCAGTCCCAGCTCGTCCAGTATGTAACCAGCAATTAACTGTCACCCCTCCAGCTTTCTTCCCCTTCAATCTTTTAATATCCTATGCACAAGAGCCAGAATCCTCTTCAAAGTTTAAGCCAGATTGTATGTAAACAGCCTGATGCACTTACTCCATCCCTTTTCTCTCTGGCCTCACTTCCTCCCACTCTTCCCCTTGCTCTTTCATCTGTATCTGTTCTGGTTTCCTTGCTGTTTCTTGAAATTACCTGGCATGCTCCTCAGGGCCTCTGTTCTCTCTGATTGGAGCACTCTTCCTCCGAAATCTTCACGTCCAAAGTCAAGCTCCTGCAAGTCCCTAGTCACCCTATTTAAACAGTAACTTGCTCCCTCTTCCCTACACTCATGATCCACTCCTTGCTCTTTCTCCTCCAAAGCACTCACTCCCTTGTAATGTGTTCTATTTACTTTTTATTTAGTGTATTATTGTCTCTACCTCCCCACAGAACCTAAACTCTATGAAGACAGTGATTTCCAGCATCGTGTTGTTTTTTCCCTGATGAATCCCAAAGCATCTAGAATAGTGCCTAGTTCATAGTGGTTGTCCAATATCTGTTTAATGAATGAATGCATTTTCTGTAGCTAAGGTTTGTATTTTAGCCATAGTATTTTAATCATTTTAAGCACAAAACTTCCAGTTCTATATTCTAGTTCTAATATTAATACTAGAGAACAACCTATCCAGTGTGCATGAACTTGAGACTTGAAGAAAATGCTTCTGGTGGACAAGAGGATGTTATGGGACCAGGGTGGAAGAGTTTCCCAGCAGGACACCCTTGTGGGCTCAGCCAATATGCTTTTGAGAGTGATACAGTGGATGCCAATACCCTATACAATAACACACTATTGCATTGTGTTGCATTGTATGGTATGTCATGGCGTTGTGCTGTGTCATATTATCTATTGTAGTATATTTTTAAGCTATTGTAAAACTGGATATAGCTCCTTTCTGGCTATATTTCCTAATATTTTCATCTAGATATTCTGTTTTCCTTACAAAGTCACTATCTTTATGTTTCATTTTCACTCAGATGTTTTCTTCTTTAGCCTTTGCAAAAGTTAAATCAGAATGGTCCAGGTGTACTCAGCCAATGTTATAGCATTGACTTAGCATCCTGATAGAATGGACCAAGTCACTCAACTAATGGTATAGCTGCTGTCTTAGAGTCCTGATAAGATGGAACAGATCACTAATCCCATGGTATAGTCATTGTCCTAGTGTCCTGATAGAATGGACCAGGTCATTCACCCAATGGTATAGTTGCTATCCTAGAGTCCTGATAAAATGGACCAGATCACTCACCCAATGGTATATTTATTGTCCTAGTGTCCTGATAGAATGGAACATGTCATTCACCCAATGGTATAGTCACTGTCCTAGTGTCCTGATAGAATAGTCCAGGTCATTCACCCAATGGTATAATTGTTGTCTTAGAGTCCTGATAAAATGGACCAGATCACTCACTCAATGGTGTAGTCACTGTCCTATTGTCCTGAGAAATGGACCAGATCACTCACCCAATGTTATAGTCATTGTCCTAGCATCGAGATAGAATGGACCAGTTATAGTGGTCATAGTGGTTGTACTAGCCTCCAGATCAGGTGGGTTGATGTGAGCACTTAACTTCTAAGAAAATTCCTTATTTATTCTCACCCATCAGTCAGAAAACATTTTGGTTCTTCTTCTATAGGCGAAACACTAGGATAATTGTTGGGAACAAAAAGAGAGATAAAATTATAGACTCGTCTCCCAAAATGTTGATTTTCTTGTTTCCAGACTACAGCATATTAGGAACAGGATATGTTAAGGGCAGAGAGAATGTGAGCAAGTGCCTTGACCTTAGTAAGAAGTGAAAAGGGAGAGTCCCTTTAAAAGTAGACAATAAAAAAATAGCAGATATCAATAAATAAGAAATAAATTTTAAAAAGCAGACAACAATAAATAAGAACTATCAGCTATCTAGTGTCATTTCATATAGGAACAAAGAGCTGTACACACATCTCTAGTTTGTAGGTCATCCCTGTAGTTTATAATGTGGATAACCTTAGCAATGAGCCTGTGTTCTAAACCCTGTTTAAGAAGGCAGGCACGCATAGAATATATTCAAGAAATAATTCCATCTAAAATTATATTTAAACTTTATACATCAGGAAATTTCCTAATGCCATCATGTTAGGAAGAAGCACATTGAACGTCTGAATGTGCCCTTTTTTTGTTCAGATGTTTATCATCTTGATGACAAAATTTCTGAATTATTTTATTTATTTATTTTTTTGAGGAAGATTGGCCTTGAGTTAACATCTGTTGCCAATCTTCTTTTTGCTTAAAGAAGATTGTCCTTGAGTAAACATCCATGCCGTCTTCCTCTACTTTGTATATGGGATGCTGCCGCAGATGGCTTGATGAACTGTGTGCAGGTCTGAGCCCAGGATCCGAACCTGTGAACCCCGAGTCACCGAAGCAGAGGGTGCGAACTTCACTACTACACCACCAGGCCAGCCCTTAAATTATTTTGTCTTAAAAATCAACTCTCAAAAGTTACGAAATTTTCCATTTTTGTTAAAACTTTTGAGCAAGTGGTCTAAAATGCCATTATAGTCAGATTTTTTCCATTTCGTAGAAGCTCCTTTCTAATTCATAGGCACTGATAGTGCAAATTCACAAGACTAACACTTTTATGATTGGAACATGCAAAACGCTGTCAGCAAAATAGAGAGGTTCCTACTCTATGCTGGATGACCTGTGGGATGTTTCACCCCCTATATTTTGGATACTTCTTTCTGAAACTGTACTAGAAATTCATCAGTTGAAAATAAGCTGATTATAAATAGGCACAAAAGCTAGCTATATCCATGGGGAGGTGTGTGCTTGAAGCTTTAAGGCTCTCGGCTGATTTCACTGATATTGGGGACATGCGAGGTTCACTCTCAGTCCTGCTGCAGTTACTGAAAAGGCCGTGTCCTTCCTCGTTCCGCTGTGCTCCTCGCTGCGGTTTCCATGGTGCGGGGCCCTGCTTATTGACCATCACTCAGGAGGCATCGCCTTCTTGCACAGGGAACCAAACAGTAATAGTTCTGACGTTGTTTGAACCGTCCAAGAAGGTCAAAGTTGGGATAATTACAGTCATCCGACTGATGTTCAGAAGCTCGCATTCTCAGATGAATCTGTAACTAACTCTATGTGATGGAAATATCTCGCATTATTCTTGTGTTTGCCAGCTTGCACTGTCATTCCAGATGGCAAATACAAAAATAGCATGAAAAGTTTCCTCCTGAAATGCCCTCTTTGAAAGTGTTCTATTAGCCCAATAACAGAGAATCCAAGATGTTCCAACATTCCAATTCTAATGAACATGAATGATATGCCCTCCTCCTCTTAAAAAAAGTCCATAGATTAAAATGCTTCATTATAGCAAATTGCTGGTTGTTATTAATGTCATTATTGGGTGCTTGCAAAAGTCCTGTCTCCCACCCTAAGGAAACACCCTGTGCTTTATTCCTAGAATCTGCATTCATTATATAGGAGGATCTCCAGAGCCACAGAAACACAAAGGTCTCAGTTGTTAACAGGAAAGTGGAACTGCTTAAATTTGATTACCTTGTTTAATGAAGTGTCACATTTATTTACAAGATGACATGATGAATCGCATCACTGCTACCATAAATCAGCTTATAAAAATGGACAAATGGCTCAATAAAGTGATGCATTTACAAATTCAAGATGTAGAGATTTGAACCCATTCTGATATTTCTCACATTTTTAAAAAAACGCTATTTTGAGATCAGCCTAGCAATTAAATTGGATGATTTTTCTTAAACTCTTTCACGTTCTTCTTTCACGGAGGCCCTGAATTCTATCCCGGCCTCCATTTGCATCTTGCAGTGACTGGGGAAACTCCTTCCCTTCAACCTTCTCAACATCAGCATCTGCAAACACAGCTCCATCGTTATACATGCAAGCCCAGCCCTCAGGCTCCGGTGGCTTCAACATGCAAGGCGGAAAATCACCGTGATGTCTGACAACTGGACAGAATCGCCAGGGGCACCGGCTCCTCTTGTCTCAGATTTTTGTTTTAATCGGCTGGGTGGAAAAGTATGAGTAACCCCTTAGATCACAGGGCGAATGCCCACATCTGCTTGGAGTACTTTCAAATGTATATTCACTATGAGCTTTACCAGAGAACATGTCTCCGACATGTAGAAAGAACAAATGTGAAGTTAAACTACGGGGACTGGGTCTGGTGATGCTGCCCTTCTCATGGGCACGAGCCTCAGACCCACAGCCAGCTGTGACGCAAGGGGAGGAAGCCTAGGCAGGCATCGTTGACGTGGGTCAGGGTCTGCCCTTAGCAGCTGGGTCACATGACCAAATCCTTTGGTTTCTAAACCTCAGTTTCTTCAGGAGTGGATTGAGGGGAGAGAGGAGAGATTAATAATCTTTACAACCTAACCAGGCTGAAAGAGTCACCGTGATGAGATCCATGGTCACACTCCAGAGTTGCTATTCTGTGAGGCACATGTGTGCAGAACAGGACCTCTGCTTCTGGATTCATGAAAGAAATGTTGCACGGACATGAAGGAAGGAAAATGGTGAAAACGGATTCATTAGTTATCATTACTTGCCACAACCAACAGTGAACAGGAAGGGTTTGGTGCTTTTCTGAGTTAATCTTCCCCTGGTAAGCTAGACCTGTATTAATCAGATATAGTGAAAATGGATTGCAAGTTTGGGTTAGAAGACTTAGTTTCATAATCCATTTTTTTATTTCCTAATTGTGTGACTTGGACAAATGACTGGTTTTCTCTTCTATAAATGAGAGATATTAAAACTTAACTTTCCAAAATCGTTGTGAAGGTTAAATGAGGTAAGGAACTACCAGAGAGCCAGATACAGCCAATCACGGGACACACGGGAATTTCTTCCCGCCCTCCTTCTCTCTCTTCTGCCCTCCTTCTCACCCTCCGCTCTCTTGTTTCTCTCACACACACCCCTCTCCAAACACAATCACACAACCCACCGTCTTGTGTATCGTATTCGCTGTATACTGAAAAGTATTCTTGGTGGATTCTGAATGGCTATACTTTTAGTATATTTTGAAGGTAGCCCACAGGGAAAAAAAAAGAGGGATACTTAAATTTAATCCTCCAGGAAGATAGTTTATAGAGTTCTTAATTTCAGTCACAAAAGGTAAATCTAAGCCTTCAGATTCTGTCTTTCTGGGTTTTGTCACCAGGTGAGCAGATACCCTAAACCTCAGGTCTCTGGGGCCTTGGTGGAGGAAAACAAAGGAAGAAGAAATGTGAAGCCATTGTGGCCTTTTCAATAGGTCTCAAACCTGCATCTTAAGTGGAAGTTGGGTAAGGATTCGGTGGGGTAAACCCATGGGAAGGATCAGCGTGAACTGACTTTAAGCTTGAAAATCTGAGCATTTGGGATATCTTAATGAGAACAATACTAACAGAGGCACAATTTCCTTCTCAGACTCTGGGGACCCGGCGCACACTGAGGGGTGGAGTAGGGTCATACCCACGGCACTGTTTCTTCTGGAAAGCAGCACCCACCTGCCCACTCCGTGTGGGAACCAGTCCATTCAGAAAAAGGACCATGTTTCCAAGCCCTCTTAGAGGCTCTTACATCCATGATGAGGCTTCTTTTCATAATAATAAGAAGTTTTGGCAGTTTTTCTTCATCTTTTTGGTAACTTTTAAGTCACCACATGCTGAGATTGCTACTGCCGAATCAAAAAACTAGGAAAATGCTCCCCAAATTTAGAAATCTACCCCTCAATCTTGCACCTAATAGAATGTAGTAGAGTTTGGCTGGAAGGAAATTCCTGGGATGGGACCTCAAGCTTTCCCAGGAATTCGTGTGGGACAGCTTTGCCTGTCTCTGCACAGGTCTGCACTGGGTCGCCCTGCAGATCTGCTCACACAGGCTCACAGCTCTGATGCACAGCCCCATGACACGCCAAGGCCCCGCACGCATGTGGCCTCCACAGCGACGCCACAGGGTGGGCAGGAGGGCAGCCAAACGCCTCTCTGCATGTGCACAGCGCCAGGTGGGGGTGGGGGCAGGGAGGGCCCCCACGGCTGAACCTGAGCCTGCCTGCCACATCTGCACGGAGCGCCCTTGAGTGACAGGTGTACACGGATGCCACATCGCTGCCAATATGTTATGAGACCATGGTAACAATCGCGCATCTCCAGGGAGCATGCTGCTTCGTTCTTCACTATCAGACATGAAAGAAATCATTTCAGGTGCCAGAAAAGGATCTCTGATAAAAGAAAACATTTCAGCTTTCATCGCACTGGAGTTTGCCCCGCAGCAATGGCTTTGATAGGTTTTTTTTCAGTCTCTTTCTTTATGTTTACAATTAATCCATGATTATCTACAAACAATCTTCTGGCCTATAGGGTGCTAGTAGAAAAGAATCGGTTTCTTTCTTTAAAAGAACATTCTTTTTAAAAATTTATTTGAATGTTATATATAGTAACATTTACATAGTGCTTGACCGTTTGCAAACAACTTTCACACACAGAACCTGATTTTAGTTCACTTAATACTCACAACAAACATGCGAGGTAAGAATTACAAGATTATCTCTGTTCTGTAATGAATAATATTATGTTTCATTCAAAGGGATCAATAAACGTGGAATTACCCCCTGAAAATTTCTTGACATCCTTTTGATGAAATTCTCCTGCCATCAACGCATCCATGGAAAACTGTGAAGAAATGGTGGAATTGTTTGAAACAAGCCAGATGTCTGAGGCTGTTTCCTGCTTTTCCTAAAGTGCTGTCCTCAGTTACACATGACAAGGATGGTGGTAGGAAGTGGAACTCAGGAGCTCTGCTCTGTTTTCCTCCTCAAAGTCTTATTTATTCATTGGAATTTGCTTTGTGTTTAAGAACCCATGACAAATAGAGAGCAAATTTACCCAAATGAAGCATCAGCTTTGTGTCACAATTCCTCCTTCTGTAGGGCTTGAAATGTAGAGTATAGCAGTGCTAAATCTATGTATGCCTATTTATATATATAGATCACTGCATTGTATCCTCATTAGAGCGTGCCCTTGATCTTAATTAATTGAAATTAAAAGCCTCAAACTGTGGTAGCAAGAAAGAAACCCGGAGTCCTTGCCCAGGATTACATTGGATTCAGGAGCCTTTGGGATCAGGAACACGATGCTCCCTGGCTTCCCTGGAGCACGGCAGTGGGTGGCTCCCAGTCCCATCTGTTTCATGATCTCAAGGCCTGTGATAACACCAACCCCGGCTCTAGTCAGTATCCATTGCGGTCACAGGAGCCCACGGGCCAGGAGAGGAGGGAGGGAGCGTTCCACTGCGTCCACTGTGGACGGACTGCAAGGCCTTCCCCGGAAGAGGCAACTAGAAGTGAAGATGATTCAGAGACAAGTTAACGCAGGTGCTCAGAAAACTGTCATGACTGCTTCTGAACAGTGGAAAGGAGACAAGGGAAGTGCTTATATTTGGGAAAATTAGGATAAAGTCCCACATTAACCAATCCCTAACCTCTTCGTCTCTGACCTTTATTATTCTCAACTGTAAAATGAGTGATGTAACCAGATCAAAATTGTATGATCTTTACTTCCACTATTCTTGGATCGATGGTGAGTTGGGGAGAAGTGTCTGAGGAGTGTGGGCAGCTCTGACTCCCGTCCCTCCTTCCTCGCTCCCTGCATTCAGTCATTCACCCATAAACACAGGTGTTAGAAGCTGGGTGCTCAAGGCGTCTGGGTGCTCCTCGCAAGGCATATAATGATTCGTTTAATTAAGTGACCCCAGAGGAATTAATTTTCCTCTGAAGTTCAGCGGGCTCTTGAGAGGATGCTTTATTATCCCCGCTCCCCACAGCATGGGCCCAGCCCCTTCGCTGCAGGCCAGGCTTGCAAAACAGAACAGTTGAGCTTTGAAGGCAGGAAGGATGATGTTCTGGGAGGAGTTAGGACACATGGCTTGACCCTCTGCTCCCCCCAGGACCAAGCCCTGGTGGGGTCAGGTGGGAGGCACTGTTCCCACTCGTGAGGAAGCCCCACGGGATGACAGGGAGCTCCTCTGTTGTGCAGTATTTTGTCAAGCACGTTTTCGTCCACTTATCCCAAGATCAATTCCCATTAAACCTGACTGTTCAACACTTCCAGCGGTTCTAATGAGCAGGCAGAGCCAGGGTGCTGACGCCACGTGGAAGACAAGACGAGGCCAGTGTTGGGGACGAGGTTGGACTCCCATCAGGAGGTGACCCAGCAGTTCAGCTCCCAGAGCTGTCCACTCGCTGGAGTCCAGAGGAGGGGCCCACGCTTCCTGCCCCGGGTCATCCTGACCGTCTCCTTCCTGGGTCTCTCTCCAGCTTATCAAGGCGAGAACACCGGTGTCCTATTCCCTTCGTGCCTCTCTGCCTCGCCTGTGACCCTCACTGCCCTTCCTCCTCCCATCCACCTGCCTTCCTGTATCTCCCTGGGACTCCCACGATGATCTTTTCTTCTAATTTTCAGCCGATTTTCATTTAATCTTATAATTATTGCGGGGGGAGAAGGACTTAGGAAATTAAAAATAACACAATTAATAATGTTTAAAAATCTGCTTTGCCTGGAAAACATTGTGGAACAGAGTCGGTCTGAGATGGTGATGAAGAGCGGTCTGCTTAGGAACAACCAGCTCCAGTACCTCCTGTGTGACCCTGGACAAGAGCGATCTCTCTGTGTCTCAGTTTCTCCATTTGCCAACTGGGGCAACAGTAGTGCCCGCCTTGGAGGGCCAATGGACTGAGAACCAGACGCCCGCGGGCACTGACGCCAGGCCAGGGGTGCGGGAGTGCTTGGGAGACCTGCGCTCCGGGCAATTAGAGTGTTGGCTCTTCTGCTTGCGTCGTGCTCAGGGAAAATTGATCAGTCATTGATACCACCTGAGGGGAAACCACCAGCAGGATGGACCAAGCTCAGGCCAAGACTAGGCCAAGAGCCTGCCCGTGATCTACAGCTAGAGTCTCCATCGATAGATGCCATCCACTGTGTTGAGCAGATTGAGTGTATTGATGTAAAAGAATTATAGTCTTATGTATATATACAGGAGAAACACTCATAATTCCTAAATGATATACCCTTCATATTTTCAGATTTTTGCGACTTTACGTCATTCTCCCCCCGGGTTGATTAAAATGGCCAAAATCCAGTTTGCACACCCTGCTGCTTTTATTTAATTAAAAGGAAAAGAAAGCATAAAGTGAAAGTGATCCTTTCTTTCTTTTCTCTCCTTGCTTACTCCTGCTGGAAACTTCCTCTCGCCAAGATCCACTTGGGAAATTTCCATTCCAGGAATTTTTTATGAAGTTGCAAGAGACAAATTAGGTGATTTGAATAAGTTAACATTGTGTCTGCTGCTTTGAAGATCACAATACACAGCATAAGTAATACATGCTATTTTCCTTGTGGGGGATGCAAAACTTCATTAGCTGAGATTTTATAAAACATTTACAGATCCTTAATCAAGAGGCCGCTGGAGAAGGACAGGCAGTGTGGTGAGGAATGCTTGGCTGACAACAGACACAGATATTTAAACTCTAAGTTAGTTTGTGTAGTGACACCAGACCTCATAATGCAAAAATGGCAGCAGAGCCCTGCCTTAGAAAAGTGAGTGGCATTCCTAGGGTACAGGCAGCAAACATAGACTTATTACTCCAGAGTAGTTTAGTTAGATGCAAATAGGATACGCTGAACTGATTATCAAGATTGAAAGCACTGTACATTCATCCATGTTGCAAATTTAGCCATCTTCACTGTTGCCAACAACTGATGAGCTTTCTTCTTTCCAAGAACAAGAAGGCATTAATTCTTGGGGGCTGGTCCCGTGGCCGAGTGGTTAAGTTTGCACACTGCTTTGGCGGCTCGGAGTTCAATGGCTCAGATCCTGGGTGCAGACCTACACACCGCTCATCAAGCCATGCTGTGGCAGCATCCCACATAGAAGAGCTAGAATGACTCACAACTAGCGTATACAATTATGCACTATGGCTTTGGGGAGAAAAAAAAAGAGGAAGATTGGCAGCAGATGTTAGCTTAGGACCAATCTTTCTCACCAAAAAGCATACCTTTAACAACAACAACAAAAAGAACGGAGAGATGTCCATTTGTCACTGATAGATAACTCCAAAAAGTTTCTGCTGGTGCATTCACAAAAAAGAAAAAGAAAAAAGAAGAAGGCATCAGTTCAGCACTTGGCAAATAGGCTTTTCCTCCATTCGTGCCTCCCTCCTGGTTCACACTGACTCTTTCGGGGAGACTGGAGCTTCACCTTGTTTAGAGGGGAGACTATTTCAGGAGAACACATTTCGCTCCAGGTGTGTTAAAGGAAGAAGATTTTCTCCCACATTAGGATTGCTTAAAACCTCTAACCTGGCAGGTAACCTCTTTCTATCCAGTGTCCCCACCATGGTCAGCAGCTCAGGAGTGGACTAGTGGCTGAAGACCCACAGGCCCGTGGAGCTGGCCGTCTTCTCTCCCTGTCTAGCAGAGCATGGAAGTGCTTCTCCGTGCAAACATACGTGCCACATCCCCAGGTGCCAGGGTGAGATGGAATGTCCGGTGGGAGCCCACCCTGAGGCTTCTGTGGAAACCATCGAAGCCACCAGTGTAGAAAGACTTCAGCATTCCTACTAACTCCCTCTCAGAACCTCTACATTGCCAAAAATTATAGTTCTGAAATAGCAGCTGAAGGAAGAGAGGCACAATATGCTACAGACAGAGACCACTGAGGCTCCCACCCAGGTCAGAAGGCCACCCTGTGATGATGTGTCACCTCATGAAGTGCCAAGGGCCTTTAAGTGCTATTGGGAGAAGGATGGAATGACTAGTCTGCCCCCAAATGCTCCAATTTAACTTACCAACCAGTGCAAATGCAAGTCGGCCCTACCCCTTAGTGCATGCTAAGAGCCATCTGTAGACTGGAAACTGCCGTGGAGGCTGTGCGGATGGGGGGCTCCCCTTTCTTAGCTCGGGGCTGTCAGTTTCCGGATCCTTCCCTCATGGAGAATGCACCTTCTATTCCCACTCTGTTTTGGCAGTCTGAAGGGGTGCTTTGGCCGAGACTGCTTTATCTGGGGGGAAATGGCTCCGCAGCATGCAAGGCTCTGCAGTGCGCGAACTGAGCATTTCAAGGCAATAGAAGAACCTTGGCAAAATCTGGAAAAATTATCTTCAAACCTACAAAAACGAAGGTTAGCGATTTCTCGCCGTTCCCGTAGTTCGAGCCCCCTCAGCTCTGCTGCCTCCTCTCTCCTCCCTCTGTCCTCACCGTCTCTCCTTCTGGGTGGACGTCTCTGTCTGTTTATCATTCTTCCTCCCTCCTTCGCTCCACCCTCCCTCCGCTCTCTGTATCAACATGCCTCCCGTCCAGTTTTATGTTACTGTCTTCCAACTAACCAAGCAGGGGTGCTTTTAAAGATGGGCTGATTTATGGAAAGAAATAAAAACAATCCGAAGGATAATAACAAACAGATTGGAGAGATGAAGGAATTATTAAGGAGCGAAGCCCAGTCGGGTTTCATGCCATTATGCACGGCTCGCTCCCTCGGCCTGAAAGTCTGTGCAAACGTTGGACACTCTTCTGCTTTCTCTTTTCCTCTCTTCTCTTCTTTTCCTTTTTCCCTTTTCAAAACAAAAATAGAAAGAAGACAATCCACAAAACAGAGCTTTCGCATGTATGTTTGTTCATGTTTTAGAGAAAAAAAAAAAAAACTCAGGGCATTGTGTGAGAGAGAGCTGCTCTGCGGCGAATCGACAAGGGTTTATTATTCTGAGCAGCACTCAATCAAATGTGGCCCCATGAACAGAGAGTAATGTTGGCGAATCATCCTGCGGGCTTTTTTTCTGTGTGTGAGTGGTATCCATCTGTCAGCTGTCAATGCCAGTGAGAGATATACAGGGCTGTCACTTCTCGTCAAGCAGCATTTGTGAAGTCTTTTGCAGCTGCTGCACAACACATACTGTCCTTATTGAAGGCCAGCGAGCAGTCAGAGACGATTGTGCTGGCCAGGGCGAGAGGGAGAAAAGAGATGTCAGGGCTGCTCTGGGATAACAGTGTCGACTCGTCAAAGACACAAGTATGAACCGCATTTGTTTCTTTAAAAAAGAAAAAAAAAGGAATTACATTAAAGAAAGGAAAAAAACTCTTGGAAGGTAATGTAACTATACTTTGTCTCCAGAGGATCCTATGCAGTTTGGGGTTCGAGGGCCTGTGAAACCCATAACAGCGACCAAAATTTATATCCCAGTAAACGGACATGTTCAAGGTAGAGACCAGGATACATATTTTTAAAATCAGTGAATATAGGGAGAGCATTGGTTTTTTATGGTCTCCCCTAAATAAATTATATTACTACAAAGATTATGCATCTGCATAAAAGTTTGCATAATAGCATATATGCTTAATATGTGTTTGTAATGCAAAAAGAACATCGTGAACCACGGACATGCCCATACTATAATAATGCAGATGTTAGAAACTGGGCTAATTTTGATATGGAAACACTCTATTAATCATTACTCTGCTACTCCATTGGACATTTCAATATGTTTATTTATAGGGTGACTTCCGCCTAATTGAATTATTCTAAACTAACCATGGTTCTGGTTTTCTGATCCCCCGTCTCCAGGAAGTTCTTTGTACAACATCTGCCTGAGCAAAACTGCCTTTGCGAGCCCTTAATATACCCACTGGTGCCCAGCTGGGAATGAAATGGAGAAGTTCAGTGTGCCCTTTTGTTTGCTTCTTGTTTTAAGGTATTGCAAAATTTGATTGTGTTTTAGTTTTTTTGACACAGGTCTAGTTAAAAAAGAAGTCAGATATTTTGGGCTTCCATATATCACATATTCTTATTTTCAAAAAGAAAGGGCTAAGGGATTTCTTGGAAAAATGAAGGATTAATTGATGGAAGAGCTGCTGAAATAGTGAAAAGAAGAAATGCAGACAGAGTTGGTGATCAGAGTAGTACCTTACAGCATCCTAATGATGATATTAGCTGGAGTGCATAAAAGGAGAGGAGGTGAAGGCTGTAGCCAGTGAAATAAGTATCATGGGGTGTATTGACTAAAATCTTTGGGCTGAAAGCCTAAGATGTAATGTTTATATTCCTGTCGTATAAAATGCTTTCTTCATGGGCCAATGGGTAGAGGATGAGTTGAGGTGAAAGAAGAGAAATTGACGAATCATGCTTATTATGGTCTTGGATTTGATTCCAGGGGATCCTGCAAGAAAAATTTGAGTGCACAGTTTCTGTATTCAAAGAGGCTATAATCAGGTTGTGAAGACCACATTTAACATGACAAAGGTGAATAAACCAAGTATGTTACAGAAGTGTTCACATACAATTTAAGAGGGTGGCCAATAGAGTGCCATTTTTGTTTTAACTGAGTGGATCCGAGACAATAATTGTCACATGTGTCTAAGAAGGAGATCAATCACTTCACATCTGAGTCATAAATAAACTCTGGATCTGGAGGGCTGGGAGGGACCCATTAGGTAGAATGAAGAGCAGAAAGTGTTTTGGGCATATTTCTGCCCCTATGGCTGCTGTAACAAATTACCATAAAGTTAAAGGCTTAAAAAGTCCCACAAATTTATTACTTACAATTCTGGAGATCAGAAATTCTACAATCAAGGTGTCTGCAGGGCTGTGTTCCTTTGGGAGGTTCTAGTGGAGAACCTATTTCCTTGCCTTTTCCAGCTTCTAGAGGCTGCCTGCTTTCCTGGGCTTGTGGCTCCTTCCTCCTTTCTCAGAGCTAACAGAGCAGTATCTTCAAATCTCTCTCTCTCATCTGTACTTCTGTCTTCACATCTCCTTCTCCCTCTGCTTCCATTGTCACATCCCTTTCTCTGACTCTGACTCTCCTGTCTCCCTCTTATAAGGACCCTTGTGATTAAATTTTTCCCGCTTAGATAGTCCAGGATAATCTTCCCATCTCAAGGTCCTCAACTTAGTCATGTCTGCAAAATCCTTCTCCCCATGTAAAGTACCATACTTAGAGATTGCGAAGATTAGGATTCACCAATCTTTGGGAAGGACCATTTTCCAGCCAACCGTAGGCAGCAAAGACCTTGGAGCAGGGATTAGAGATGGGAAACTGCATGGCACATCTGGGGAAGCCTGGTTGGAAGCAATTTGCCTGGAGCGGAGGGGTGGGAAGAAAAGTGAGTTTAGACAAGTATTGAATCCATTGTGGGACCAAATTACAGGGATTGTTAAATTCCAGGCATAGAATATGGAGAATATGGCAAGGTGAATGTCAGTTCAGTGTGAGGACAACTTTCTAATAGAGAAAGCAGTGCAGAGATGGAATGGGGAAGTAACGAGTTCTCTGATGCCAGAGATGTTGAAGCCAATATGAGTGGTAAGGCTAGACAGAGTTTTAAGATTCTCCCAGTTCTGAGACTCTAAGATACTTTATTTTCACGAAATTGACACCTACAAGATTAGGCTTACTTCAAAAGCGTGCATTTTGCGGCACTAAGAGAAGTCTACTGGTCTCTCTTTATGTTAAACTCATTAGAATCACAAAATTATATCATAAACAGTAAGATTGTATGGTTCACATTGCCACTAAAGAATGAAAAGCAAGATTTTTTTTTTTAGCTTTAGGAGTGTCTGAGCAAACTTTGAAATAGTCTGAAAGCTCTGCTTCTCCTCACCGTAGGCGAGCATCAAACAATAAGTGAAACGAGCCAGGATCCTGTCAACCATTTTGACCTTTTGGTATTTTGGTTGTTACTCTAATCAATTTTTCAAATCCAGATGAGTAAAGAAAAAAATTCAAAGAGATGAATAAGGGAAACTAAAGGATTGCACACGCAGTGCACACATTATTGGCAATGACTCCCAAACACAGATGTAAAGAAGAGCACCTGGGGGTTTTGTGGTCCACTTTACAAATGTACGTGAAATCTATGTTCTACAGGAGTAAATCCGTCAGAGCGACCGTCCGAGGATGCACTGCTCTGTGGCATTCACCAAAGGAGAATTGACGGGATTACAACAGATTGCCTTGTAAAAGTTATTCTTTCCTGGGGGGCACAAAAGAAATGGGCTTCTCTGGAGGTGGGGAGGAGTGGGGAGGGGTCATGGTACCAGTTATCATGATTAAGAAGCCCAAGAGGCAAGGGGATCTTTATAAACTTAGTTATTCTCAAGGATAGAAAGCGACAAGCCTGAAGTAAATTGGATCTAGAGAAGCCTGTTTTCCACCAGGTACTGAAGAGGGAATACTTTGGACTAGAGAAACAAAGAATTATGGCTTCTCTCTTACCACTTTGAAGTCACCAGATCATATAGTGTTTAAATGACTTACCACCATTATCATTATTTTTTTCTTTCCCTTCCTCCTTGTTCCCCTTTCCCTTCTCTTCCATGCTTTCTTCCCTCCCTCCTATCTTTCTGTCTCCCTTCCTCCCTCCTTCTTTCTTTCTTCTTTTCTCCTCACTTTTTATATTGCAGCTTTGTGGGGACAGACATGCCCTTTAAATCACCTCTCTCCTCATGTCTCCATGGGTTATATATCCAACCTGCTAAGATTCAAGGTGGGCACAATAAATGGTAAGAGGTGGGTCTAGAAGTGGATGGTAGTTATCAGGCAGCTCCCACTGACAGGAGACTATATTTCAGCACTTTCGAGCTTTGTGTCGCATACGTGCATATGACGATATCTAGATTGATGGGCATCTGGACACAGTTAAAATACATTGTGTGGAAAATATGAAGTCCTCACTGCTTGACTTACAATAAACCCAAATTTGTGAATTAACAGAACACATATTGCTGGATATTCTTTGAATCCCAAAACTTCTAAACATGAGGGGATAGTCAGCAAGTTGCAAATCTTTAGCAGAAACAGTCATAAACTATGATGAGATGCAAGCTTGGATTGAAAATAAAAGGACAACAAAGTGTGTTTTGTGTATTGACATTTTTATTAGCAAAATATAACTAAAAGATCAAAATTGACAGGGATAAAATTTTCCAAACAGCAGTGGTACAATTATAGCTTGGAGATCTTGTCAAACATCAGGAGACCATTAAGAAGCAGTCCTAGTCATCACACACCAAAGAAAACAAATTCACAAAAAATACCTTGTCAGGGTAAATTCCTTTCTGCTCCAGATACGAAGCATCTAGCAATTTTCTCCCCAGGAGAGGTAATGAAGTGAATGCATTAGAATAACAATAATAATAATTCCTATGGTTGTAAATTATTTCAGTTTTTTATCCAAATTTCCAAATGTCCCTGTTAGTCTAGTGGAACTACAAGAAATCCTAAGAAGATGTGAAATGATCAGGTCAGGGTCATTGGCGTGTGCTGCCTTTTATGCTTCTCTCCTCCATGGAAATGCTTCTTTGTAGAAGGGAAGTGTAGAAAATTATTTCCTCCATTATGTTTCCTCATGTGCCATTGCCTATCTAAACCCACCCTCTCCCCATCACAGTGTGTATGCGCACATACGCACGCACATACACACATGTTGAGGGTGAGAATAGGAAGTATTTTGGTTATGCCCTGACCTTCTTATCATTCTTTAAGGCCTTAAAGATGGAGAAGTTTTATTATTAAGGCAATAGGAGCAATATAAAGAGTTAGAGTGATATGAGCTAGGCATCATGGAGAGCACCGAGTCAAAGTGATCAAGAGGAAACCCAGAGGACTGAAACCCAGTCGGACCAGAGACAGGGGTCAAGTTGAATAGGGAGCAGAACTCCAGTGGCCTTCCATCGCACTTCAAATGAGATCCAATCACCTTACCTTGCGTTCCCAGCCTCTTCAAGGTCTTGCTCTGCTCACCTCTCCTACCTCATCTTCTCCTCCAACACCAAGATTCAACCACTCCAGCCTTTTGGTCTGTTTGTCAAACTTGTTCTCACCAAGTACCTTTCCTCTGGCAGGTTCAACTTCCTTGGACCTAGGATGTTCCTTTTGCCTTTCAGAAGTCAGCTTTCATTTCAGCTTCATACAGCTTTATACTTTCTGTCATTCAGATCTCAGCCTAAATGTTGTCTCCATTGTGTGACTTTCACTTCTGGCCAAGATAGAGTTACGGTACCTGGATTTATCTTCCTATCTGAAGCAATAAGAAATACATTAAAGGAATGTAAATATATTTTTAAAGCAATTTCCAAGAAACTGAACATCAACAACAAAGGATGGAGATTCTTGAGACACAGGATACAATTGAACTGAATTCTCCAACAATCTCAACTTACTGACCAGAGAGTTTCCAGGCCATGGTACAGAGAGGAGGAAGCCATGAAGAGCCAGGCAGATACCCTGAGTTGAGGAGACAAGGAGAAATTCAGGGGAGAATAAGGCAGTCAGATTCACAGAACAGAGTTCCAGAAAAGAGAACTGCACAGAAAGGGAACCTGAGAGATCTGCAGAGGGGCCCCCTCAAGAATTTATCAAAGTACTGATCAGCACATGCATGTGAACAAACTAACTGAGCTTGAGAGAGGAACCATCCAAGACTATTAGAGGAGAGGCCAGCCCAGTGGTGTAGTGGTTAAGTTTGCATGCTTTACTTTGGTGGCCTGCGGTTCGTGGGTTCAGATCATAGGCATGGACTTACACACTGTTCATCAAGCCATGCTGTGGCAGCATCTCACATACAAAATAAAGGAAAATTGGCAACAGATGTTAGCTCAGGGCCAATCTTCCTCACCAAAAAAAAAAAAAAAAAGGACTAGTAGGATAGATAAATTCAATCTCATCAAAAATTCAAAACTTTTGTGCATCAAATGATACCATTACGAAAGTGAAGACAAGGAAAAGACTGGGAGTAAATATTTACAAAACACATATCTGATAAGACACTTGTATCCAGACTATCCAAAAAGCAAAACAAAGCAAAAACAAAAGTATTCCTTGATAATATGAAGACAAACAATCAAAAGAGTGAGCAAATGAATTCTGCGGACATTTCATCAAAGAAGCTATACGAATGGCCAGTAAGTACAAGATCGACTTTGCATTAGGGAAATGCAAATTAAAAGTGCAATGCAATACCATTTCTCACTGACTAGAATGGCTATCGTAAAAAAGACACACAATAAAAAATATTGGCAAGGATGTGGAGAAACAGGAACCCTCATACATTACTTGTGAGAATTGCAGTCACTTTGGAAAAGTATTTTGCAATTTCTTCAAAAGTTAAATATAAATTTGTACTGCGACTCAGCAGTTCCACTCTTGGGTATCTACTCAGGAGACAAGAAAACACATGTCTACACAAAGACTTACACATGAGCATTCTTAGCAGCAGTCTATGGGAAAATAGGTTAGCAGTTGCCTAGGGCAGGGAAGGAGAATAAACAACAAATGGGCATAAAGAATCTTATTGATATGATGGAAATATTCTAAAACTGATTTATGGTGATGGTTTCATAACTTGGTAAATTTACTAAAAATCATTGAATTATATACTTGAAATGGCTGAACTATGTTATATGTTAAAAATATATATTAGAGGAAACAGTGCCATTACTCACACAGGGCCAAGTATAGTACCTTTTCCCACCAGTAAGCCTGGACTATCTCATAAGTCATGGGGCATTGGATAGATTTCTTAGAATAGTCTTGCCCCAGAAGGTGGGACTAGTTAGCCCTAGGTGAGACACTGTTCTCATACTACCTAACAAATATTAAGAGTGAGAACTGAGAGGAAGAAACTATTTCCATGTAACTTAACTGCACCTCAGAATAAAGGTCAAAAATATTTTTAGGAATAGAAAGATATACAACAACAAACAAGGTAATATTCTCAATGTCTGGCTGGCATCCAATCAAAGATGAAGAGAGATACAAAGAAGAAACAGGGAAATGCAAATGATAACAAGAATTTTAAAGCATCAATAAGCTGAAATTTATCCAGAACTATTAGACCCAGAAATGTTAGAATTAGCAAACAAGGATATTAAACAGTTGTAATAGCTTTATTCTGTATGTTGAAAACATTAGAGACACCAATGATATAAAAAAGATCCAAATAGAACTTTGAAAGATGAAAACCACAATGGCAGTGATGAAAATACACTAGAGGAGAATAAAAACTAGGTAAATAAAACACATAGGCAAAAAAGAATTATTTTAAAAATGAAACTGAACTTTGAAATGTGGAACAACTTTAATGGGTGAAAAATTTCCAAATTTGATTTTTATAAAACTATAAATCCACAAATGTAAGAAGCTCAAAGAAACCCAAGCACAAGAAACATGAAGAAAACTACACCATGGTGTATCATAATAAAATTACTCAAAACCAGTTCTAAAGAGAGAATTTTATAAGCCTCTAAAAGGGAAGGACATGTTAGTTACAGAGGAACAAAATAAAGTGATGGCAGAATTCTTGTCAAAGATGATGTAAGTGAGAAGGCAGTGGAGTAGCATCCTTAAAGTATTGAAAAAAAAGTGAAAACTATCAACACCTTAAAATATTGAAAATGGGGATGGCACCATGGTGTAGCAGTTGAGTTTGGCACACTCTGCTTTGGTGGCCTGGGTTTGTGTGTTTGAATCCCAGGCGCAGACCTACACCACTCATCGGCCACACTGTGGTGTTGACCCACATATAAAACAGAGGAAGATGGTCACAGATGCTTTCTCAGGGCTAATCTTCCTCAGCAAAAAAAAAAAAAAATCAAAAGAAAAGTCCAAACTATCAACTTGATTTCTACAGCCAGTGAAAATAACTTTCAAAAAAGTATGACTTTTTTCAAACTTACAACATCTGTCTAGATCGGTAGATTGGCAATACAGAATCCAGAAGCAGATGATCACCAAGAGATCCATGGTACAAGAAATGTGAAAGGAAGAAAAGATATCGGACAGAAAGAAAATGATGCCAAATAGAAATATAGATCTACACAAAGGAATGAAGAGCACTGGGAATGGTAATGCAAAGTGCTTTCTTATAAAATACATGAAATGGTATATCTCTCGAGGGCAAATTGTGCTAAATAAAGGACAAGGAAGGAGATAAAGTGGAATCATAAAATACACTCAATTTAAAAGAAGGCAGAAAAATAGGAAAAGGGAAACAAAGAACAGATGAAATTGAAGAAAACATTGCAAGACTTAATAATAATAAATATAGACTTAATAATAATAAAACTAAATGTAAATGGTGTAAATATTCTACTTAAAAGGCAGAGGTTGTTGGATTCGATAAAAGAATGAGACCCAACTATATGCTGCCTACAGGAAATGTACTTTGGATGTAAAGACACAAATAGATTAAAAGTAAAAAGATGGAAAAAAGATATACCATGCTAACAAAAATCAAAAGAAAAATGATGAGGCTTTATTATCAGAAAAGATAGATATCAGAGCAAAGAATATTACCCAGCATAAAGATCATTTTGTAATTATAAAGGACTCAATTTATCCAGAGGGCAACCATACTAAACATTTATGTATCTAATAACAAAACTTCAAAATATATAAAGCAAAAACTGGTAGAAATACAAAGAGAAATATACAATTCACAGTTATAATCAGAGATTTCAATCTCTCTCTCTCAATAACTGATAGAACAGGAAGACTGAAAATCAATAAGGATATAAAAGATGACCAATACTGTCAATCAATTTGATCAAATTATTATTTATAGAACATCCCACCCAACAACAACAGAACACGTGTTCTTTAAATTTGCACACAGAATATTTACCAAGGTAGACCATATTCTGGTCCTTAAAACCATAACGTAAATCTCCATATCTACAAGAATTCAAATCATACAATGCATGTTTTCTGACCAAATAGAGTTAAATTAGAAATCAGTAATAGAAATAGTTCTAGAAAGTTCTCAAATACCTGAAAAGTGAATAACACATTCCTAAATAACACATGGGTTAAAGAAGAAATAAAAATGGAAACTATAAAGTAGTTTGAATGAAGTGAAAATGAAAATACAACATAAAAGGAAGTGTCACCTACCTAGTCATCCTCTATCACATCAGCTAATTTTAATTCTCTGTATGAAACCTCCTTATATCTGATATTTTGTACTTACTTAATCCCTTTACTTGATGGTTGTATATCTTTCGGCTTGAGAATTGAGACTCCATGCGAGTAGAACATTTTCTATCTTGTTCATCACTGTATCCTCAGGACAGTATCTGGCACCTATTAGAGTTCCCTAAACATTTACAGAATAAATAAATGATGGATGGATGGATGGACGAATACAAACAAGGCATCAACAAGGATAAAAATAGGGGCTGGGAGCAGAAGGTAGAAAGAAAGAGGAAAGGACATCTTTGTTACAAACCAAACTGAAGATGGGGTGGGAATTCGTCCAACCAGCAGAGGGCTGGACAGAGAGACATCCAGAAATTTTACCTAGCAAACAGATCTTCTGAGCTGTCTGACCATTTTCATAGCTGCTTTTATGATGCTTTGGCAAAGAAAACTTGAGTATTATTTGCCTAAAGAAATACCCACTTTGACAATGATTGGTATTGAGAACCACAAAGCACAGATTCTCTGTGGAAGTTCCCCGCCGTTGTAAGAAAGTCTCCTTGTGTTTGGTCCTGCGTCTGGCATCTACCTGTCCTTTGCTTCTATGGAGCAATGATTTCACTGCACTGTAGCTTCAACAACTAGTATCTTGGAAATTCTTATCTGCGTGGCATGAAGGTATACTGATGATAACCACAACATGAATAAAATTAAAATATTGCAGACTAAATTAAGTAATGAGTAAATCTCTCAAGGGTTTATACAAATCTCACAAACAAGCAGTAGTTGAACAGAGGGCTGGGGTTACTATATTTAAATTAACCTCAAACAAACCGCAATTCAAACTGTGTATAGGTATGATAGTCCGGGAAGACCTACTGTCAGCTCAGAGTGCCCTTGATAACCTTCTGAAAGAACCACTGAGACCCTCTTCTTAGACAAAGCCTATCATATTGATGATAGTGGTTTAAAGGAGAACAGGGGCAAAGACACATATACATACATATACTTCTAACTGTACACGTGCATACACACACATACAGTGCATCCTCATTATTCACAAACGTTATGTTCTATAAAGTCACTGTGAACACTGAACTGATGAATACTGAACCCATTGCTACTAGAGGAAATATGGAGAGATAGATAGATAGATAGAGTCATATATAGAGAGATATATATAGATATATATATAAAATCTTCATTTCTAAGATTTTTTCTAACATTTTTCATTTCTACTAACGTTTAACATCTCTTCCCAAACTCTTCCGTTTCTTCTTTCTAGTCTTCTGGAGGCAATTACAGTTTTAAGTTTTTTAAAACATTTCAATATATTTTCACACAATTTTCGTCTTATGTGAAAGATAATCATTTTCCAGTTAGTGACATTTATTTCTGATTAGTAGCATTTATCTAATGTTAAACTTTGCTGTCTTTTCCCACAACTTTTTTCTTACAGTGGCTTTGTATCAGTGCTATGGCAGCTCAACCTTTACTACTCATCATGGAAAAACCTGGATTTTCCTTAGGCAGTTATGTGTAGGAGGTGCCCGTGTCTGAGCAGCAGAGGGGGAGGGCCAGAATGGCTCCCCACAAGGTACCCATCTTGGATTTGTATCCTATCTCACAGCTTCTCTCTGCTTTTGCTGCCCCAGAGCTACACCCCTTCCTACCACCATGGCTCATCTCTGTGATTCCTTGCACAGCCCCACCTTCTCTGCTTCTCTGAGTCCAACAGCCAATCTGCTCTTGGCTCTGCCTCCCTCCAGGTCTGACACCCTTTGTTACAAACATGGCATACGGCATGTTTTTAACTTCGAGGTGAGCTCTTCACCTTCAGGAAATTTTCCTTTGCTGACATTTCCGGAGATCTGCCTCCCCTGGCCTGCAATCTGTTTCCACCCATCTCTTCTCTTCTCTCGCCTCTTCCTCCCAATCTCGGCTGCCTTTGAAAGCCTTTTCACATAAATCAGAAACATTGCATTTGTCCCCTTGTTTCGCTGAAAATGGAGTTGGCGAGATTTTTTGTTTCTTTAGTGTGATTTGTAGAGAAATGTAGCCATAATCATACACTTATTACTTTTAAGAATTATGTTTAAAATTATGTGTCTCCTGAATCTACTCCAGGCCTTCGGCACTCCAGAACTGACATTTTAGAGGTGATCTTCATTTTTCCTGAAGGACACTGTGGCTAAGTCTGGGACTCCCTCCCCTTACTGTGAATCTATTTGGGGTGGGCCATTTAGAGTTATTTGCAACGAATTCATTAGCCTTGCCAGCAAAGCTGATTCTCCTCTCTGAGGATGCCGTTCTCCTCTTTCTCTTCTCTCCTCCCTTTCTTCTTCTTTAATTCCTTCTGGGCCTCATCTTTTAAATAGCCAGTGGACTCCCGTCTTTGTGACATCACCCCAGAAATCTCTCAAAGTCATGTTGGTTCTCTGCTGGGCTGAGGAGCGTCCTCTCTTCCTGTTTATAGCACACCTCTGACTGGATTTCTATTTCAAGATATGGGCCATATAGTAATCAGAATAATGGCCCCCAAGGGTGTCCACATCCTAATGCTTGAAGTCTGTGAATGTTACCTTACATGGGAAAACGACTTTGCATCTGTGGTTAAATTGAGGATCTTGAGATGGAGAGATTATCCCAGATT
This sequence comes from Equus caballus, assembly GCF_041296265.1. Lineage (NCBI taxonomy): Eukaryota > Metazoa > Chordata > Mammalia > Perissodactyla > Equidae > Equus > Equus caballus. The sequence goes on from NC_091691.1 coordinate 98,557,035, forward strand.
ATCTGGGTGAGTCCAATGTAATCAAAAGGATCTTTATAAGAAGGAGGCAGGAGGGTCAGAGTGAGACACAGGTAGGGATTTGAAGATGCTGCTCTGCTGGTTTTGAAGATGGAGGAAGGAGTCATAAACCAAGGAATGCAGGAGGCTTCTAGAAGTTGGAAAAGGCAGGAAAACAATTCTTCCCTGGAGCCTCCAAAGGAGCAAAGCCCCACTAACACCTTGATTTGGGCCCAGTAAGACTTCTGACCCACAGAACTTTAAGTTAATAAATATGTGTTGTGTAAGCCAGTAAATGTGTGGTCAATTTATTACAGCTACAATTGGAAACTTGGACAGGTCATGTCTTGTCTTTGTGGAATGTAGTGTAGTGATGATCAACAACCTACTTTAGGCTATCAAAACCTTTTTGCTTTTCTAAATTCTTCTCTCCCATTATATTATTTCACACAACACTTTTCACTTCCACCATGACTAGGACAGCTGTTTTGATTTTAATAAAACCATCAAAGTTTACAACCAGACAAAACAAGAGTAACTTGCGGCAAATATATATTTTATTATTCAAAAATTACTATCATGTTGGGCCAGCCCAGCGGCATAATGGTTAAGTTTGCACACTCCACTTCAGCAGCCCGGGATTCACAGGTCCGGATCCTGGGCGTGGACCTAGCACCACTCATCAAGCCATGCTGTGGCAGCATCCCACATAAAATAGAGGAAGATAGGCACAGATGTTAGTTCAGCGACAATCTTCCTCAAGCAAAAAGAGAAAGACTGGCAACAGATATTAGCTCAGGGCCAATCTTCCTCACACACACACACACACACAAAACTACTATCATCTTCCTCATCAATCCATTTTCCCTTATTCAGGCTAAACATTCATGGTTCTGTTATCTATTCTTCATATGACAGTTTCTAGATTTTATGTCATCATTCTCTTGAAATTCTTTGGCTTGGCGATGTCCCACTTAATGTGTGCTTATCAGAACTGGACACCAAAATAAGAGCTAATTAGATAATAATAATAGCTTAGATTTAGTGAGTGTTTTCCATGTGTGAGAAATTGTTCTAAGCATTAGACAGATCCACGATTTAAATTTCAAAACAATTCCACAACAAGACCAGGAAGCAGAGGCACAGAGAGTTAAGTAACCTGCTGATGGCTGTATGGCTAGTAAGTGGAAGTTGAAACCAGGCAGACTCGCTCTAGGAATTATGTTGTTAACAACGCTACTAGGACTGTGTGCTGCTCTACTTCCGTTCTATTTAAACTAATATTAATAAAATATTTCATTGAGTTAAGGAATGAACTGTACATTTGAAAATCTCTATCCTGCAAAAGACATAGCAAAAGAAGTAAAGGCAAAATGGAACCAAATGGAAATAGAGACAGTCAGTGAGAGAAGAAAATTATAAGGAAAATTTAGTGAATGGCCATAGAGAAAAGAAGAGATATCACATCAATGAAAATATAGACAAGATGCTCTAAAATTAGAGTAGTGAACATGAGCTCTCATGAATAAAAAATGTAGTAACCCAAATAAAAATTAAGTTGAAAGGTTGGGAGATCAATCAAGGATATTTTCCTAGAAGTCAACACAAGTATGGACAATGTGAGATAAGTAATAATAAGAAAAATAGAGCAGAATTAATCCACAAGGACTAATTTCTAACAAACAGAAATTTTTTTTAAAATTCCGGCATTGAAGAACATGAAAATCCAGAGAAAGCATTCCATGAATACTAAGAACAATGTTGGAATAAGACTACAACACCAAGGATAAAGAAATTCCTATATGCTTTGAGAAAGAGAGAGACAGACCAGCCTGGTAACATGATGGCTCATAAGAATCAAGATGGCATGAGACTTCTCAACTTGGATTTCTATACCCAGTCAAATTACCATCAAATGAAAGAATAAGATGACATTTTCAGACATATACACTCATAAAATTTACTTCCTATGTATTCTTTTTCAGGAAGCAATGGAAAAAGTGCTCTGCCCAAACAATGGAATAAACCAAGAAAGAGAATAGCATGATAATCAACACAGAAAAGGAATTAATAGGGGCTGACCCCATGGCCAAGTGCTTAAGTTCACGCACTCCGCTCCAGGAGGCCCAGTGTTTCGTCGGTTCGAATCCTGGGTGCAGACATGGCACTGCTCATCAAACCACGCTGAGGCAGCGTCCCACATGCCACAACTAGAAGAACCCACAACTAAAATATACAACTATGTACCAGGGACTTTGGGGAAGAAAAAGGAAAAAAATAAAATCTTTTAAAAAAAAAGGAATTAATAGAATGACTACAAAGCAAGTTCTAGGATGACAGCTGCACAAGCAAGCCTGGAAAACAAATAGTCCAGCCTGGAGTGGGGGTGGATGGCTCACAGCGGGTGTCAAAGGGCAGATCAACAGGGATGTCTTCTGGAAAAAGAATACTGATAGTTGATGGGGAAAATTGTATAGATAATATTGAGCCGGATACTCATGAAAAAACTAAGCAAGTGAGAAAAAGGAGCATTTATTAACTCCAGGGAAAACTAAAACTTGTAGAAGAAAGGAAGTGCAAATATAGTATCCCCCTAGACTCAGTAGTAAACAATATTTTCATAGTCATAATAATGAAAGTTCAGACAATGGATTTAACCCCAAAATTATGATAGAATTATATTTGGAAGTATGAAGGGAGGGGGAGAAAGTTGTAAAAAGTTAATACCTTCATTTACCATAATAAAAAGCCAAGAAAATTTAAAATTTATGCACCAAATAACAGTGCATCATATTACTTAGGAATATGGAGGTAAATATCAGAATAAACAGCTAAAAGAGTTGAAAGTAGATACCATTGAAAAGCAGAAAGAGACAGAATGGCTGCTACCACTGGGGACAGTTGGTGTTGCAAATCTTAAAGCCTATTTGTCTTTTTTTCTTTTCCTTTTTTTTTAAAGATTCGCATCTGAGCTAACAACTGCTGTCAATCTTCTTTTTTTCCTCTGCTTTTCCTCCCCCAAATCCCCCCCGTACATAGTTGTATATTTTTAGTTGTAGGTCCTTCTAGGTGTGGCATGTGAGACACCCCCTCACAGTGGCCTGATGAGCGGTGCCATGTCGGCAACCAGGATCCGAACCAGTGAAACCCTGGGCCGCTGAAGCAGAGCACACGAACTCAACCACTCGGCCACAGGGCCGGCCCTGTCTTTTTTTCTTTAGATTTATTGAGATATAATTGACATGCAGCACTGTATAAGTTTAGGGCACACAATACAATGATTTGACTTACATACATTATGAAAAGATTACCACAATAAGTTTAGTTAACATCTATCATGTCTTGTAGATACAGAAAAGAAAAAGAAAAAAAAACGTGTTTTCCTTGTAATGAGAACTCTTGGGATCTACTCTCTTAACAACTTTCACATGTATCATATGTCACTTTAAAAAATTGTTAACTCAAAGATAAAAGACACCATTAGACCAAAAAATAAAAGAAAATCTCAAGGCATATGAACATTGTAAATTCCTGGTTGCGTATTTGACCAAGTGTTCCAGACTCTGAATCGTTTTACATTCCTATGGATTGCTGTCATCACATTTGACAGGTATTGTGAGCATTATCATAGTTTTGGCATTTAACAGACGAAAGAGAGTAACTTTTAAAAATTCACATTGTTGAGGTGCTGGTGAAGATGAGCGATTTTATATGCTCATTCACCAGTTAATGTCTTTTTCTGTGAACTCTCTGTTCCACTCTCTTGCCTATTGGAGTCTCACGCACTTCTCATTGACCAAAAAGGGTCTTTCACATCGTAAGATGATTGGCTTGTTGGCCAGTATTTTTATCAGATAATTATTTAGCTTTACATTTTCATACTTTAAAACATTTTTTATGTGGCCGAAACTTTTTTTGTAATTCTTTCAACTATGTGGTGAGCTGTATTCAGAGAGTAAATAAGCCTGCACTTAAAAATCAAAACCAGCAGTGTTATTCTGCCCTTTCCCTGAAGTTCCTGCCTTCTTTCTGCCCCTTGGCTTCCCATATCTGACTCTGATATTCCACCTCAGCCCCGTTTGTGCAGCTAGGGCCACAAAGCTCTGTTTTTCCTAATCCATCATCCCCTCCACCCCTGTCCCTCCTGTTTCCCTGGGGCCTTGCTCAGTGAGAGTCACCTGGCAAACCAGCTCCTGGGAACTGTTGATGCGAGGTAATGACTCCATGGGGTATTCTCAGGTCACACATTCACTTTTGAGCATGTGTATTCAAAACTCAATCTCAAGGCCAGCATTTACATGGAAGGGACCAGCACACAGACCTGATTTCCTCAGCCTTCAAAGGAGGTCATACCCTCTCCACGGTCATTCCATGGCCAGTTGAGAGTCGATGGGCAGAGGACATGTTGTCCTGGCATAGCACCATTTTCAGTAGCTTCTGACACTGCTGCTTATGGAGATGTGACTCTGACTGGTCATGGGCAGCTATGGCTCACACAGCTCTGTGGGGAGAGGAAATTGTCTGGAAGGGGTGAGATTATGGAGGAAGCTCACTTTCCATCACATAACCCTCCAGAGTCCTGTGGATTCCAGCTCATACCACTTTCTGGATTTCCCTGAATTGGCCTGTGGTTTGCATCAGTATCACTCAAGCTTTTAAACTAGAAAGCAATATACAAATATTAATACTTTAAAAAATATTGCTATTACAAACGATGACTTTATTTTAATATACAATCTATAAATTATGTTATATTAATTACATGTAATGAATTAAATTCATTAATATAATTATATAATAAAATATAAAAATTATAAAATATAATTTTAATAATTATATTATTTAATTTTATGTGATTTTATTATATAATTAATATTATGTAGTATATAATTATTACATAATTATTTTTACATAATTAATTATAAATCTATATAGTAAACAAATGGGTGCACTTTATTACAAAAATATCAACTCGTATAAGCACAGACATAGCTAAAGTATTGATAAATTTCCCCCAAATGATGCTTAGGTCATTTAACATTTAAATCAAGCACATGGTATGAATCCCTTTAAAACACGCTTTTGCTGAAGTAATTTGTGCACATACATGATTAGAGTCCTTTCTTTCTGTTGACTGATCACACCAGTGAAATGTGAAATGAGTTGTTTGACTGACTTGACTTTTAAAAATCAAATGGGATAGGCACAGGGTTTAGAGAAAAGCCAGGTTTCACGTACAGCAGTATTCTAAAGTGCAGAGACGGCCACTTTCAGATGGCTTTGGGTCTGGGCTGCCCGTGGCCTGTGTGTGATGCTGTCAGTGACGGGCCCTGAGATCCCCCACAAGCCCCGGAGCTGGTGGTGCTTCAGTTGACCAGTTGACCCATCTCTACCACAGATACACGGCACAAATCACACTGAGAGGTTGTGAAGCTCAGTTAATATTTAAAACATTTTGATGCTCAGATAAAAGGGGATTCAAGTTGTCACCAATTAGTAGGAAAAGACTAATTATTATACAGACCTATGATCTTTTATAAGTAGAAACATTAAAGGAATCTAAAAGCTATCACTTTTTATGAAAGAGCAGATGGCCTGAATTAGACCCCTAAAATATAATAAGTGTGAGTGTGTCTGTCTAGGTCTGGATGCAGATGATCCAGATCTAGATATAGACAACTGAACAGGAACACTTTTAAGGGCTGTTGGGGGAGGGGGAGAGAAGAGAATGGAAAACACACTGTCGATGTCCTTTGAGTCATTCCATACAGTACTATCTATAGGGATTGATCCAGAAAAAGCAGTGCCTTCTGTTCCAGACTTTTAACTACTTGGAAATATGTTTAAATTATCATGTTTCGATAAAATTCATAGTTTAGGCAGTAGAGACTTCCTGAGTCCCTCCTCTGGGCCAGACACTCAGCTACTATGATGAACAAGCCACAGCACTGGCTCTCCAGGAGCTGACAGTCCAGTGGAAGGAGACGGGTATATGAATAGGGCTGTTACCCTACACCCCAATTTTCTACCTTATCACCCCATCACCACTAAATTAGCATCTGGTTCTTGGAAGGAGTAGTTTGTCTCATGTCAGCTCCTGAGTTTTCTCCTTAGTGGTCGTGTTCCTCCCCAAACCCCTAAGTCAAAGGCCACCACTGCCTTTGCTGCAGCTCATCTCCTGAAACCCCCCAAAGGGCTCCACATACAATTATGGAGATTGTGTAAGGCACCCTTTGGGGACATAGACTACTGTAGGTTCACCAGGTGACTAAGGGAACTTCATGTAGGAGAAAACATGGCAGGCTAAGTCTGGCTTTTCCCAAAGGCAAAAGAAAACTTTTTGCAAAGAAGTTCAAATCTTTGTAACCCTCCCAAGCATCTCCCCAAGAAAGAAACTTGAAGAACACCCGTGCCCTTTGCTAAAGCAATTATCTTCTAGTTGGGACTGGGGACTGGGGTGATGGCTGAGGGAGCCTCCTTCCCCTGAGAGATCTAGCTGGTGCTTTGCCATTTAAGGCTGATCTTTGAGGTCTCTGTGGCAGTCTGAAGTGAGAGTGGTCCTCATCACTCTTCCAGGTCTTCTGGAGGAAACCTTTGATTCAAACACACACACACACACACACAGACACAAACAGGCACACACATACACCACCTGTTTCCTTTGCCCTTAGACACAGGAATTCTTAAGCACGGGGTCATCAATGCTTGTTTCCCAGAGCAAACCCCTAGGGACTGGAGGAGGGTGATGAGTGAAGGGAGTAGCTAGTCTTCCAAATAAAGCAGGAACAAGCAATAATAGCCACAGGACTGTGGCCTTTGGGGAGGGACTGGATTAAACTGTCTGCTTTGAAGGTAAATTGTTTGACTGAATTAGATAAGATTTTTTTCCAATTTGGTTTGCAAATATAGTGACAGGAACATTTTTGTTGAGTTTACTCCACAATCTCAGTAGCCATAGATTATCTACAAAGAGGTTCAGATACTTGAGGAATAAGGATTTTGGGTAATAAAGATTCTTTTCATTGAGTGTGGGGTAGTAACTAGGAACAACAAGAAGAAGTATGCTAAAGTGGTGGGATGATTCAACATGGCGAAAAATATTGAACCTTCTGTAAACCTGAGGATCTTTTCTTGACTCAGCAGCAAGAACTGGTGTCTTAACACTTTTTTGCCAGAGTTACTAATGACCCATTATAAAAGAACAACTGAGGTTGATTATTTATCATGAAGGGATTTCTGTGTGTAGATAGAGCAGCATTTGCTCAATTGAGCCTCTCTCAGTCCTAATCCAGCGCAAAGGCACTGCTTGGCCTGGAAAGGGGTGTGGCGTACCCTGAGGAAGCTGGACAGAATCTTCTTCCCTCGAACCACGTGTTCATTCATCTAGTTTCTACTCTGCTCACTCTTCCACTAGTCTGTTTTCTCCACTAACGGCCTGCCCCACCTCTCTCTCCGTTCCAACACTTTCTATTCTCCATGCATATGGCAGACCGAAGATGCTGTGCATAATGGAGCCCAGTTCGTGAACACAGGTCTCTCCTGGTCAGAGGGGAACTTCTCCTGTTTTCTTTTATTCTCCTTTTGTCCCTCTTTTCAGAATTTTAGCCAATTGCCTCTTTTTGCTCCTCACCTTCTGTGACAAGTCCACCGAGCTTCTTAGTTTTGGGACAATAAGGGGGATTTGTTCCTGTAAACTCTTTGGTTAAAAAAAATGAAAAGAAAATGGAAAACAGTTCTGTCAGAGATGGAAGTACAGGTAAGATCTGAAGCTCGTCACCGCTGGGCAGTTCCAGTTCACTGGGGGCTCTGTAAGTGACCTGAGAGGAGACATATTTAGCAGTTAAAAGTATTTTTAGGAGACCTTAAAATAGAGCCAAAGAATAAATCTAATAGAAACAAGAAAAGGAGAACTTTGATTCTGGGATACCCTGTGGTTCTTGAAATGTGAATAAAATGACTTCCTGGAAAAGCTCAAAAAAGTTGTTAATCATTCTCTTCTCAGTCACAATGTTTAGCAGGTCTCAGGTGCCTGTCTAACAAATAGTTCCATGGGCGTGAGTGATCCAAACGAGGCACAAATCTTTACACACTTCCTACGTGTCAAAACAGCCTGTAAGATTTTAAATAAACGTCCTCACTTGACAGCTCCCCTGTCAGTAGGCCCTGGGACCATGCGGGGACCCGACATGTTAGGTGGACCTGTTCCAGCTACTCCATTCTTTCCTTTTTCATTCCCTTTCTTTTCCTCTCTCTTTTTAATTGTGTATTTTATATGTTACCATCTTCATAACTCTAGTGTTCTTGGTGATCAAATGTTACTGAAATCAGGATCCTGAGAGTAGTTCAAAAAATAGTGTAAGTGGGAGTGCAAGAAAGGTTCTTCGAAGGATGTGTTGAGTCCAGCACACTTTTATCTTAGTTGGTTTCTTCTTCCTTGAGAGAAGGAGGGGTATATCTTGAATGAAAACTACATAGACCAACTTGCTATAATGTGTCATCTTAAAAGTTGACTTTAGACAGATAAAGTTGAAGTCGTATGTGAACACATAGTACACCAATTCCTTCCCTAACCCTTCTATTAGGGCTCACTGTGCCCTCACCACGTGATGGTCATTGTGTTTTTGTGCTATGCTCCATGAGAGCTATCAGCTGCATATAACCACCTCCTTTTCAGATATTTAAAATCTACCAGTAGGAACAAGTACGTACACAAATAACTTTATTACTAAGTGGAAGGTAATGTCCCTGTAAAGATATAAATAAAGCTCTTGAGTGTTCTTAGGAGAAAAAGATCAGATCTAACCAGAGGAATGTGAGGAATTCATGCAGGAATGGATTTTCCACTCAAAATGATTTCTCAAGAACTACTAAGCCTCCAGCAGCTAGAGATTCGTAAGAGGTCATTCCAAAGCTATGGGAATTGTGCCTGGAAAGCCAATAATGTGGTACGGTTTAGGTGTATTTGGGAAATGTTCATGTAGGCTCACTGAGATGTTCCAGGAGACATTTATGGATAAAAGGCAAGGAAGAAGACACAGATCCTGTCCATGGAGAGCTTCCAGTCTGGTGTGGGACATGATGAATAAAAAACAATGTTTGCCACAGTGTTAGAAGTGCTGTATTAGAGACGCAGACAAGGGAGGAGGAGGAGGAGTCAGAGAAGGCAGTAAAGACTGGTCCTGAAAGAGACAGACAATTTTATTAACCTGCATGAATTACAGGGGAAACTAGAGTTTATACAGAGATACAGAGATGTGAAATGCACATCCTGTTGAGCAAATTGTAAGATTCAGTGGCTAGAGCGTGTGGGACAGGACGAGCCAGGAGGGGCAAGAAATGAGAAAGTCCAGATAATTAGGTTAGGGAAGGACCTTGAAGGCCAAGGAAAAGAATTTGGATTTATTTGCCAGGCAACAAAGGCTTCTGAGTGAGGAAATAAAATAATCCTAAAAAATTATATAAGGAAATACTTTTTTCTTTAATCAAAATAAAACACAGAATCTCCTCTCCTAAAGACTATGGAATACCAAAGAATAGACAGACATACAAATCCAAATAATCTGGTGAATAGGGCAGTTTAAAATTTTTCATCATGGTCAAGGGCAAGGACAGCCCTGAGCTCCTAGGATTTTAAGATCCATGAGAGCGCCAATGTCTGTGTTCATCACCAAGCCCCAAGCGTTCAATTAAAATTTGTTGAAAAAGTGAAGGAAATATCGGATAAGCAAGTGAAACAATGAAAATGACCCCCAAATAATTTCAATCTTTATGAAAGGAGGAAGAACGAGGAAGACCAGTGCCCTCCGGCTTTGCATAGACAGCTTCTACATGAGAAGGAGGGAATCAATCCTACATCTTGTGTTCTCCTTGGATGAGTCAATAGCTAAATGGTAGTAAAAAGAATATGTCCCAAAGTCAGGGGAAAACAAGAGGTACCATTCCTAGTGAGCACACTTCCTGTGGACTTTCAACACGTGTGCACAACACATAGGTAGGAATGAAGAGATGACAGGATGCTGTAATTGGCGAAACTGAGAGCAACAAACGTACTCATCTTGGTTACATGATAAAAATGACTATAAGAGGGATGAAAACTAACACTCCATAGCAGAATAAATATCAAGTAGTTAATTAATAGGTTCAGCAGAAGTGATATGTAAATACACATAGTTACTAAGGAAAACAATGTAGGGAATCCTATTATCTGTTTAACAATATCTGTGACCTCTTTAAAGCTAGAAACCACATATTTGATGTCTTTGGTTCCTAGCACTGAGCACACTGCCTTAGTAGGCTAGCAGGCTCTCAAAAAATAAATACTAAATGCAAATGAATATACTCAGATGCCCCTTCAAGTCTCTGCATCCATCACCTGCCTCCAGGATGTGAAGGTGGTGTGGTCTACCCACCATCACCTGCCATCACCCAGGGGAACCTCAGGAGACCATCTTTCCTCTGGAGCCCACCTGTCATTTCAAATTTATGACAGTAAGGTGGAAATTTTTTATGAGATTTTCTCCTTCTTTCCTTTTACTGTTTCGAGGATCGCTAGGGTGGCCATAAAAACAAGAGCCTGATAGCTCTGGAGAGAGCCAGGAGGAGGGCAGGGCAGGTTGTACAAGCCCTTCCACAAATGCTCTGCCAGGTCCCTGCTTTGTGTGCGCCACACCTCAAAGCTGACTTAAATGCATCCCACTGTTCCAGGATGGCTGCCTTTCCAGACTGTAGACTGCTGGCTGGGGCAACTTGCCAAATGCTGCTCCTGGTCTGAGAAGGTTAACCAGTGTCCATGCTGCATGGGAATGAGCCTGCAGAATCAATGCCTATCGACACTGAGATTCCACTTGGATCTAACTCTGCCAGATAAAGCAGTAAGAGGCGTGAAACCCAGCAGTTCACCTGAGAACAAATTTCATGCCGGTAAATTCTAATCTTTGCTATTGGCAGTGTTGTTCAGCTCTGCAAAGGCTGCCCCGCCTTCTGCCCTTTCCCAGCCTGGAAAGCAAAGCCAGCTTGGGTCACACCTGTCCTGGTGGCAGAATCCATTGTGTGTCATGGCCTCCCCTCCATGTCAGTACAAATATCCTTTAAGCCAAAACTTTCCTCTTACCATTTCCATGACGGAATCGTTTCATCTGTAATAATTTTCCAACAGAGGCTGGAGAGGAGGCTGCTGGAGTTTACCTGCTGTTCAAACCAGGCACGGTGGAGAGAGACCATTTTTCTTTGTGTTTGTTTGAAACCAACAGGAGGATGAAAAGGCCCCATAAATACAGCCAATCAGGAGTATTTTATATCTATTGCTGCAATGAGAAAGCCCACCTGTAACAAAATAGAAGAGGGATGCAAAGAAATAAGAAGCAAAAAATAAGGAAGAGAAGGAAGAAAGATTTAGAGAAAAAAGGGAGCAGGATTAGTCAATCCTTCCTGTCAAAATGCTCTGTGGTTTATAGCAAAATAGTGCTTTGCACAGTCGGGGTTATTTGTCAAGGGTTAAATGTCACTCAAATCACGCCCGTTATGAACTGGAAAGTGTGCACGTGTGTATGCGTGTGTGTGTGTGTCTGGAAGGATCGAAATGGGATGCTACTTTCTTATGCATTTCAAATGGAGCCACGCTGGCCTGGAGATGACCTGCCACACGATTTTTAAATTATCTCTGTGCGCGCTCCGCTTGTTTTGGAAATGCTCTAAATAAAAATAATGGACTGTCTTTTAATAAGTCTCATTGTGAGGATTCCACATATCAAACCACGCAGCGCAGCTTGGAGGCAAACATCGGGCATGTGTGATCTCGCTGGAAGAGAGACAAATGGTGATGCAAGGAGCTCCATCGAGGGACTGCTGACAAGAAAATGGCATTCGCAAACCGACACATCTGTCAGGGTGGAGAATATTGGCACCTGTCATGCAATTTCAGTCATGACTTTTAATAAAGCTGCTTTCCCTTAGGTAAAATTGGAACTTGACTGTAATATTAGCTGCGAGCACGTCTTGTTTTCCCCTTCAGAGCGCTTTTGTACGTGAGGCGGTTCAAATGAGTCTTAAAGCCGAAGTAATGATGTTTACCAGCCTTTCCCCTGTCTCCCCAGAACTCTGGATTTGAAAAAGATGTTGCACTGAGTTTTTTTTTTTTCTTTCTTTCTTTCTTTTGCAAAATGTCTCCTTTTGCCAATGAATGCTGGTTTCCGCATAGACTTTCATAAGGTTTGGCTCTCCGTTCTCCCCATCATCCCTGACCTCCCTCTCCCCCTCGCCTCCGCCTCTGACTGGGTTGTTGTTTGAGAGAATTTAGCCCGAGGAAGTATGTATATCATAAAAACTCGGTTGGGATTTGTTGGCTGTCAGTCAATAAATCAGTCAGAGTTTAATTACCAGGCAAGTGATGGGCTGTGGTGACAGGCACCAGCTCCAGTGGAGAACATTTCTTTTGGGGCAACCACTACAAAAAAAAAAAAACCCTAAAAATGACGTTACTCTGAATGTGTGTGTGAGAGAGAGAGAGACAGACGCAAGGAGAAGCTAAGAGACAAAATCAAAAACCAAAAAGTTGAGTGCAAAAGCCAAAGAGAAATGAAAAGTTAAGGAACTCCATTGCTGCTGTCAACCCTAAAAGCTTAAGAGAGCGGAAGTTTGTGGAGTCATTTCAATAAAATGCTCTCTGTTAAGAGCTTTTCATGTGCTGTTTGAAACATCAGTAGTCGAGCGTTACATGATTTCTGGACTAACATATATTAATTTCATTTCTTTGTTCAACACACAGAAACATTTTATTTGTAATCCATTGAATTAAAAAAAAGCTCAAAACTGGAAATCTCACTTCCTACCAAAACTATCGGAAAGAATTACTGTATAAAAAAATGACATAATGTGATAAATGCTGTTTCACACAGTAGGAATCAAGTGTGTTTTCTCCCTTATTAACGTTCCCACAAACAATGAACCATTTCTTTCCCACCCCTCCCAGCCCCCAAACACCACTTTGGAGCAAGATTCTGGGTTGAGAGACCCTACTACAGATTCAGGATTATTGGGGCGGGGAGCAGGGGGAATATTCTTTTCTTTTTTTTCTAAAGGCAATTCACACTCAACATAGATTTTATTTTTGACTAGTTATAGGAAATGCCATCTCCTACCTGTCATGTGTCATGAAGCTGTATGTGAAGATGCTGCAGGGTATTTTGACTGAAGGGATGTTCTATTTTCTTTTAACTGTTCTCCAGTGGTATGTCTCAGTTTGTTTATTTGAAATTCTTAGACCATTTTAAGGAATTGTGGGGATCTTTGACTCAAGGTAGTATATCCACTACTCAGAGAACCCCTCTCGGCTGGAGTAGGAGAGGAAGGGAGGTATCGGGCTGCGCTGAGAATCCGGGATGGTGGACGAGGCCCAGAGTATAGATCCTTTTCTAGAATTTAAATTCCATTGAATTTTACCAGAGTACCCTGGATCTTTTCCTCCTTTCTGGAATTCTTTTAGAATTATACAAACGCATGAGATTTTTATAAATGTATCATAAAGGTTTAAGACAAAAAAAGATCAGGCAGGATGAGCTGTGAAGATATAGGAAAAAAAAAAAAATTATACACAGCACCAAAGCAAAATCAGCAGGCTTTCGGCTTTTGCCAATTCTTTGTGAAGAAAATATTTGGCATTTTGCCTAAAATCTTAGCAGCAAACAACAGCTATTCCAGCTTAAATTGATATTAAAAAACAAAACCAAAAAGGAAAACAAGACAAAACAAAACCCTATACCCCTGGGCCAGAAAATTGCCTGTGACCTGAGTCCTGGAAACCTATAAACTAGAGCCAATTCCCCCGCTTCCATTTGCCCTGGGTTGAATCCTTTCTAGGCCTCAGTTTACCCAGCTTGCTGCTCAAATGCCAACACTCTTGGGGACCAATAAATTCCTCTATGGTTTCAGTCCAGGTAGCAAGTGATCAATTTGAATAAACTTAAGAATGAGCAGGCTTTGTTTAAATGTCTGTTAAAACAAATTTTATGACTGCTCCAGTGCTGTATCAGATAGCCCACCATGTCCACATACCCCATAAAACACTTCACCAGGCTTCCCGAATATGTCAAGTTAAGAGAACCAGAATCTTTCCTGGAGCATTTCTTTTTTGAATGTCTCACCCCATATGAACAACCTTTAAGTCCAAACCTAATGTGACATTGTAACCAGAAGAAGTAGAATTAGAAGAAATAATAGTGGTATTGTCTCAGAGAAAAAAGGAAGATCATGAAGTGGAAAAAATAAGCGAAATACTATTTTAAATTAGCCAAAAAGAGCTTCATTCTCTATGGTTTGACATTTTGCAGTGTCAAAAAACTGCCTGCGTTTTCAACCCATCAGGATTCTTACCTGCCGCAAAACTGCGTTCCAAGGAAAGGCACAGACAATCATCCAGCCACAAGTGGATTATAACCCAATGCTTACCAAGAAGGTAAGACAAACCTAAACACGCCTCAACAACAAAAAGACAGGCGGGTCCCTCTTTTAAGCCCACTATTTCTGTTGAGTATCATTTATGTACATCTTCAAATAAAAGAGAAAAGCAAACACTGAAACAGTTATTAAGTGTGCAGCTTTCCACTGCTTCCAGGCGATCACTATCATAGAGAGATGTCTATGGTGACTCTCTGTGCAACATCCCTCATTGCTGTTGTTGTTGAAATAACCATGGGGTTTCAGAAATGAGTAAAAATTAAACTACATCTTTACATTATCCTATTTTTAAAGATCTCCAGGAATGGGATTTTGACAAAAGGAATAACACTTTCTTATGGTGCCCTAAAACCCTTCACCACTTTATATTCGAAGTGCTGCACTAGGAGCTCGTTTCCTCGTGTTCTCCTAAGAGAGAGAGGAGAGATTTCACTTACGTGCTGTGTTTTTAATTTTTATAGACCAGCTCACTAGCACAGGATGAAAGATTGGCACAAAAATGGGTGTGGAAGTCACTGTTGGCAACAAGTCCCTGCTGGCGGATTGTTCCCCGGTAGCAAGCTCCTTTGTGCCCAGCACTCCCGTTGTAGTTGTTAGCACACGCTCCTTCATTCACTCACACACGGATCCCTCGTTCATTGGGGCAGGCCACACATTTTGACTAAAGACCTCCTTAAGCTCTAGGGAGATATTCAAAAAAAGGAAGGCAAGGCCCCTGCTTTAAAAGAGCTGGCCTTCTCATGGGGATAGACTGAAAACAAACAAACACGTAAGCAAGAGAAACATCAGATGGCGCTGAGTGCTATGTGGAAAATGAAAATAACACACACTAGGAAGCCCCTTTGGTTTTCTGGTCAGGAAAGATCTCTCTGAAGAGGTGACACTGAAGCAAAGGAGCCAGGTGAGTGAAGGTCAAAGCAAGAACATTCCGGGCAGAGGGGACATCTTGGAACCTTGGGAAAGGAAACGAAGGCTGGCGTTTTTGAAGTGTAATGAACAAAGGCAATGTGACCGGAGACGAGTTAGGACAGGCACGCGGGAGGAAGACCGTGTAGGGTCTTGTACCCACGGCAGCAGTTTACATTTTCTGCTAGGTTTAACAGCAAGCTATTGTAGGGTTTCAGAATGAAGACTGACATGATTTGATTTGAGTTGAGTTTTAAAAGCATCACTCTAATGTCTATTTAAGTGGCCAAAAGTAGAAACAAGGAGACCAAAGAGGGGATATTGCAATGGTCCAGGCAAAAGATGGCTTGTGGCTTGGGCTGGGATGACTGTAAGGAGATGATGAGAAGTGGAGAGATCCAGGACTTAGCTTGAATTAGTCAACAGGAACTGCTGATGTATTGCATGATGCTGAGAGATAGAGAAGTATATCCTTCAGTATGAGCGGGCTATACTGTGTGACACACAGCACCAAAATCTTAATGGCTTAGAACAACTTAGATTAATGCCCCCTCCATGCTCCATGTCCATGGCAAGTCAGCAGGGACTTTGTTCCACATTGTCCCCACTCAAAGACCCGGGTTGATGGAGACGCTGCACTTGGAATGTGGCTGCTTGCTGAATTAGGATTAAAAGAATACAGACAATCATGCACTGACTTGTAAATGCTTCCACACAATGGTGACACCTGTCACCTCTACTCACAGCTCATTGGCAAGGATCATTTGGTCAAGGGGAGGGAAAAGTGGAGTTATTCTCTGTGGAGAACAGTGGAGGGAAACCGGGTATTGGGGCACATAGCTAATATTGATCACAGGAGGTGTCAAGGGCAATGCCTCCATTTTTGATTTGAGTAATGGCATAGATGGTGCCGCCATTTCTTGACTGGGAGATGAGGGGAGGAGCTCTTGTAATCCTTCACCATGATTATAGCTGTTGGTTCAACACTCATCTTGCCAGAGATGGTGCAAGCTCCATACTCCCCAGGTCACTACTGTCCTAGACTCTATGAACCCAGCACCATGACTGGAGTATAATATTTGGTGATTTTATGAATGAATTAATGAAGCAAAGAATAAGTCATTAAGCCTTTTTTTTTTTTTCACTTTCCAAGGGTGGCAAATGATTGTATTTTCAACCTTCCTGTCTGAAGTCAACCCGGAAGTCCACGTTTAAGCCTGTATTATAAGCCAGGGCTCAGCTGCATGCACTGATTCACACAGGAGGGGTTAACAGCTACATACTTTCCCCGGCCATCATTTGGCTGTGATGAAGTTTCGTGCTCTAGTTCCTGATACCTCCATAAGTTTTGGCAACTTATTTGAATGCTTCAGATTACCTACCTAGTCACCAGCTTACTTCTCAGGTTTTGAGTTAGATGCACTTTCAACTCCAGCTAAGGGACACTTTGGTCAGACAAGGCATTTTGACACTATCCTATGAGCCATTGGAGGTATGGACCATTTTCAAGGAAGAATTGGCATGAACTGTGTCCTGAGTGGAAACTCCTGAGGGCTGGTGCTATATTCCTTGAGTCTAAGCATTCCCAACACCAATCAGAGTAATGGTCACACATAGGCACACAATAAAAACTTGACATGTGAATTACTGAGCAAATGAATGAACACATGGATGATTGAATGAGGTTTAAAAAGATTAATGTTGTGGCAGTAGCAGGTTTAACTGGAGGAGGTACAAGCTTGTGGCAGAAAAACCGGCCGTGTTGGAAGAGTCTAGAGGTGAATTTATAATGCCCAGATACCGTCTGTCTCAGCTCAGTGAGTCCCTGGCTGAAGATGAGTGATATTTAAAATTGCAACTCAATATTCTTTCTGATTCAATGTCAGTGCGACTCATTAGAAAGACAGAGGGCAAGATTTAAAGAAATAACTTGTAAAAAATTTATATAGAGAGATAAATAAAGTTACGTCATCAGAATTACTAATACCTGACTCCCCATGCAACAGTAACTCTGAATTCCAACACTATATAATTTGATCTAATGAAAACATGCATTGAGTACAACTTTAAGATGACAAGGCATATGGTTTTCAAACCCTTTTTAAATCTGTGATATCAATTTAGGTACCTGCTCAAGACATCCAAACTACACTTTTGGCATATAAGAATACTAAAATCCACTTAATTTTCCAGTGGTATATTAACTTGGAGTTGTTTACTTGCAAGAACAGAAACACAACTAAACTAGCTTAGAGGAATGCAAGTGCTCATATGAACAAACCACAAGCAGGACAGGACACAGCTGGAAAGGTTGTGTGCAGCTGAGCTTTGAGGATGGCTGAGACTAGGTTCTCACACACCGTCAGCTTCTCTCCTTGTCTCCCACTCAAGTCCACTTCCTTCTGTATGTTGACTCTGTTCCTTCACACGACAGATCGGCTTCTTTCACAGTAAGGAAGACATGGCAGCCAACAGCCCTAGACTCTGATGTCTCCTCTAGGGAGGAATTCAATCCCTTTTCCAAGCTCTAATTGGATGACAAAGCAAGATACAGATCATCTGTCACCTGGAGATGAGAGGGAAAGTGATTGGCAGCTTTTACTGAAACCACAGGGCTATGGCTCTTGATCAGTGGTAGGAGCAGCTCTCTGAAGAAGAATGGGGTTGTTTCCAGAAGAAGAGAGCCTAGGCACTCATTCTTCCACCATCTCTCTATGCTGTAAACCTTCAGGAGGCTGCTGCTGCTGCTGTTTACTCTGCTGGGGTTGTTTTTTATTTTTAACCCCCACTGCATGAGTGAGAGAATGAGCGTGTATTCGCTTGTTCAGGCCGCCATAACAAAGCACCGCAAACTGGGTGGCTTCAACAACACAGATTTATTCTCTTACAGCACTAGAGGCTGGAAGTCCAAGATTACGGTTTCAGCAGATTTGGTTCCTTCTGACGCTGTGAGGGAGAACCTGTTCCAGGTCTTTCTCCTAGTTTCTGGTGGTTTGCTGGCAATCTTTGGTGTTCCTTGGCTTGCAGATACACCCCCTTGATCTTTGCCTACATCTTCACCTGGCACTCTCCTTATGTGCATACACATCCAAATTCCCCTTCTTAAAGGGACACCAGTCATATTGGATTGGGGCCCACTCTTGTGACCTCATTTAAACTGAACCTCTGCAAAGACCGTGTCTCCGAATAAGGTCCCACTCTGAGGAGCTAGGAGTTAGAAGCGCAACATGTCCTTTATGGGGGGAGGGGGGACACAATTCAACCCATTACAGAGGGCGAGGACATTTTTGCTCAATAAAATGGGTGGACTTCCTGAGAGTGAGCATCATTCAGTCTCTAATTCAGTTCTTCTTAAATCCCTTTCACTTGCTAATTTCTTGTGTTCTTAACATTGCTATCTGTGTTTTAGGAGTTTTTTTTTTTTAACCAAAGTTAAAATTGTCTATTTGCATTTAACTCTGGCAATACAAATGTAAACAACTTTACTTTTCTTGACTGTTACCAAATAATAAGTAATTACACATTTTTTATTGTAGACCTATGGACAATCAACATACAAATTCTTTAATTAGAATTTTTTCCACCAAATTAGTTTTTCTTTAGAATATTTCTCAAAAGGAACATTGGCTACTTCCCCATCTAGTTACTAAAATAATTCTCAATAAACGCAATCACTACAGTATAATATATTAAAACTGTTTCATATATTGCGGTAATCAAGTACTGGATCCCTTTTGAACATTATGTCTTGCATGTTACATCACAATAGGTATTAAAGAAAGAGGTTAAGGGAAAAAATGAATGACTAATAAGCGGTATTATTCATTGTTATAATTTGTGAAGGGGAGAAAATTCGGTTTTCAAATGAAAAGGTATCACAATCAAGGATTAATCTGAAATTTTGTTTTAAAATAGTGTCATTTTTTGCCCTGGTCTGTGAAATCATTTGTGCCCTCAGATGAGCCACTGGGAAGACTTGCTGGAGTCTCTGAGCGGAGGAATTCCTGGACACCCAGCTGACCCATTCTGGACTCTCATAAAATGTTGTATTAGTTGGCATTTATTTGGGGAAGGCAGTGATGGCTTCTACTGGTGTATGCTGCTTGTGTACGTGTAAACACGGCTGTGTCTTTCCTTTATTCTGTGAGTGACAGTGGAAAAAAGTGTGTTCTGGATGTACTGACATCAATATATTGTTACAACATGAGTAACAAGACAGCCCGCTGACAGATGGGGC
This sequence comes from Equus caballus, assembly GCF_041296265.1. Taxonomy (NCBI): domain Eukaryota; kingdom Metazoa; phylum Chordata; class Mammalia; order Perissodactyla; family Equidae; genus Equus; species Equus caballus. The sequence goes on from NC_091691.1 coordinate 98,576,626, forward strand.
TGCTCCAGTTATAATGCTCGCAGCCTCCTTTCTTCTACACTCGAGGGCGGGTTTGCACGCTGCGTGCTGGGGACAAACATGGTGGGAACTGATACTTAGTAATGACACATTATGTACTACAGGTTTTCCCTGTGCGTGTGCCCTCATGTTCCCGTCCCAGCATCAGGGACCGGCAACACACTCCATTCGGCAGCATTGTCCAACCTTACCTCCCACTGGAGTCTTGGAGAACAGACCCACCCATTGTGTTTGCACACACCCAGATGCTCACGAGGAAATGCCACTAACTCAGTAGGGTACTATTAGGTCCCGGAGAATCCAAACCCAAAGATGTGAAACTGTTTTTAACAGCTTATTTTTACTTCCAGGTTTTACTGTATGTATTCCTTCCATTTCAGTGTCAAGCTCAAACACATTTTTTGTTTCAAATCACATCTGCTATAATTTCATCAGAACCAGCACCAGATATAAGGACGTGCTTTCTCCTCCTTCCTTCCCCCTTGTACGCATGTGTGATCGTCGGAGTGGATACAGTGGAAGGTGAAGAAGAAGCCTACCAGGATCTCTTGAACCACATATATAATAACACTGCCTGTGGATGACCCTGCTCTTCCAGGCAGCAAAAGCATTCATGACCTGGAAGGGCACAAAGTAAGCCATTTTCCCAACAGTTTCCCAAGCAGCAATACACAGACAAAGAGGTCAGGTCTGGTGGCCCCTCTAGCATACGAACGCCTGTTTATGAAGACACTTAGCGTGGATTTAATAAGTTCACCGCAAAGCTCCAGGGGCGCCTGTCTCTTTAAATCCGTCTCCTCCCAGGTGAAATTTGTGGCCCTGATGAATGGCAGAGCAGAGTCATCCATAAAAGGGCAGAGGAAAATCACATTCATTTGCATACAGTAATTATTCTGTGAATCAGGCCACCTTTATTGCTGGCAGAAAATCTACTGTCAGCATCACTCTATAGATCACGTTTGAAAATCTAACAGCTGAGGAAAGTAATTGTTTGGAATCCATGTGGTCCTGCACTCCTGTCGCCAGCATGTCAATTATCATGTTTCTAGGTAGACAGCAAAGTTTCCGGGTGCCAGTCAACAAGCCTGTATTTTCTTTTCTTCCCCCCTCTGCAATGCCTCTATCCGTTTCTGGGGAGGTCCCCTACATATTAGGCATGGCCCGAGTTCCAAAAGATGAGTGTGAGCATGAGAATGCACTGGACCCAAACCCGGGTTGACTTGTCATAGTCAGCATCAATTGTAAATCGCAGGAGGGTCTTGTTCCCCCTTCTCTAGAACCCTCACCTCACCCACATCAAGCCACAAACATACAAACATCGTCACCACGTCTACTAACTCCAGCTGAATCCACCTTTTCTTGTGACCAGAGGAGGAAGCCAGTCCCAGACATGGCCGCTGCAGGTCTCTCCGTGACGTTATGGACAGCAAGAAGGATGTATTCGCTGTCGGTGGCTCTCCAATTTTTGGAAAGGAGGGGGAATTGAGGTAGAATGGAAGAAAAGCTGTACTAGCGGCTCTGAAAAGGAATTAAATTCATTATTTATAGGGTGGTGGAAGACACATAGCACATATTTTAATCTCCAGAGGAACACTGTAAAGGAATGTTTCCATTTAGAAGAATTTGTATGGGCACAGTTGACGGAGCAGGACTTGCGTCAGGCTTAATTCAGAGGGTTAGCAAGAATATCATGAGCAGAAAGCTCAACGGGGGACCATCAAGAGTAAGACAAACAGCTAATGTGATTGAAACAGGTGCTTTCCGATTTTGATCCTTTCCATTTTGCCTGTAATATACAGTTTCCTTCCGATCTGCCAAGTTTTAAGATGCACAATGTGACTGGGGCAAAGACTAAACAGATCCTGAGAAATAAGTCTGCAAACCAATGATTTTCCTGGGCATTTTGATTTATCCTTTCTATACCCAGGTCCAAATGCCTGTTGTAAAAGCAGAGTAAAAATATATGTATATTAGAAATTCAAGTAAGACACTTGGTGTATAAAAGGCAACATTTGAAATACCATGAGCTGAAGGGCTGTGTGAAGCCACTTTCCTGCCACCAGGAATTCACTTAAGAAGTTAGAGGGAAAAAAGTCAATTAGGGAAGTACTGCTATGCTGTCTCATTGAAGAGGGGGCTGACACCGGAAGTTTTAGATAACTGGCATTCCGGCCTCAGAGTTCCCACGGGCTGAGATTGGGTTTGGATGAGTTACTTAGATGTAAATGTTTATAGAAGAAGACTTAAATTCTCCGAGACTCTTGATTTTTCTTTTTCTCCTTTCACTTATTCTTCTCATTTAAAAAAAAAAAATGCTCTTCACAGCATGGATGAAACTTGAGGACACTATGTTAAGTGAGATAAGCCAGACACAAAAGGACAAATGCTGAATGATTCCACTTACGTGGGGCTCCCAGAGTAGTCAGATTCATAGAGACAGCAAGTACAAGGGTGGGTGCCAGGCGCTTAGTGTTTAATGGGGACAGAGTTTCAATTTGAGAAGATGAAAAAGATCTGGAGATGGATGGTGGTGATGGTTGCACAACAATGTGACTTTACTTAATGCCACTAAACTGTACAACGGTAAATTTCGTGTTTTGTATAGTTAACTACAGTGATAAAAATAATAATGTCTACCTTAAAAATTGCTTGTCTTCTTAGCCAATGGGCAGATTCCAAAGGGGAAGAAATTAGAAATCTTTTAATCTATATGATTTTATAACACAGGATCTTTCAATAATATAAAAATAATGATATATGACTAATTCAGCAATAGTCACTGTCATGACATAGCATTTAACGAAGATGACGATAGTATTAAAATGCATATGTCACCAGTACTGGTTCATACCATCATTGTACTACTGCTCTCACTAGTATAAGAATATTTATTTGTATGCTCTTCCAATTTGTAGATAACTAAGTTGACATAGAACAGTTTGGTAATTTATCAAACTCACAAAATTAGCTAATGTTGGAAAGAGGTGTAATACTGCTAAAGGCCACTCCTAGTCCGGTACTTTCGGCTCACAACATTTCTACCAAATTTATCACTTATTTCCTAAGTTCTATTTACAGCGGAAGGACAAAAGTCAATATTGAAGTGAACATGATGTGAGTTGATGCCATCTATATTGCCACTGCTCATACAATGAGACAATCTTGAAAGGATTCCAAAAAAAAATGTTTTACTTTGCTTCCAAAATAGCAAATTAAGAGCCAAAGCAAAAGTCAAAACCATTTAGTTACTCAGAAACTGCTAACTTTTCCATTTGTCTGTGCTGGGTTAATACTCCTGGTCAAGTTTTTGACGTTGATCCAGACAAAAATAGAAAAATCTTCAATAAAATCTTACAATAAATATTAGAAATTGCAAAATCTCTCCTAATTTAACTTTATTGAGAATGTTTCGCTCTTTTTTGTTGTTTGAAGGTACATATTTCCATTGATCACGAAAAGGTGAGTTTTAAAGGGCCAACCAAGTTCATGCTTTTCGGCAGGCCAGTACTTGAAAGACCTATCTACTCCTCACAGAAAGGAGGCGGCTTATGGGCTAAGTTGTGCCACAGACACTTATTGTGTTCCCAGTGGCTGACGAGTGCTGTTTAGGCTCCAGGGACTTGCCAGTGGACAAGGCAACAAAGATCCACCCCTCAAGGAGCTTACACTGTAGTCAGAGTGAGAGGACAGGGGCAACAAATGCTAAATCAATGGGACAATTTCAGAAAGTGGTAAATGCAAAGATATAGAAATGGGATATGAGCGAGCATCGAGAGGGCAGGCTGGGGGACATGAGAGAGCATCGAGAGGGCAGGCTGGGGGACACGAGAGAGCATCGAGAGGGCAGGCTGGGGGACATGAGAGAGCATCGAGAGGGCAGGCTGGGGGGACATGAGAGAGCATCGAAAGGGAAGGCTGGGGGACATGAGAGAGCATCGAGAGGGCAGGATGGCACTCTTCTAGGCTGGGCAGTGACGGTGAGCTCTCCGAGGAAGGACGACCTGGAAGTGGAGTCTTCTAGTCAGAAAGAATGTGGAGCACATCGGTCCTGATCAATCCCGGGGCAAGCTGGAGTGAAGGAAGACCAGACAGGTGGGCAGTGTGTCTACAGGGTAGTGAGCAAACCAGATCATTGAAGGCTGTAGAGAAAACAGTATGAAACTTAAGAATTATTCTGATCACATTGGGAGGCCACGTGAGGGTTTAGGAGAGAACTGTGATGTGATTTATGTCTTAAAAATATCACTCTGGCTGCTATGAAGAGAATAGATTCTAAGTGTGCAAAAAACAGAAGCAGAGAGACCAGTCAGGAGGGTGTTGAAAGCATTTAGCAAGAGATGATGGTGGCTCTGATTAAGGAAAAGGTGAAGCTACAGAGAAGTTGATGGATTCAAGATTTGCCTTGGAGGTGGAATCAGTCGTCTTGGCTGGAGATGTGAATTTTGGAGTCATAAATAGAAAGACATTATTGAAAGCCATATTACTAGTTGAGATTACCCAGAGAGGTGTGTAAACAGCCAAGAAAAGACTGCTGAAGAGAAGCCCAGGAGGTCTCTGATGCTAGTGATCTAGAACAGAAGGAACAACAGCGTAGAGGGCTGAGAAGTGGCCGCTGAGGTGGGGAAGAACCAGGGGAGTGAGGCGTCTGGAAGCTCAAGAGAATAAAGGGCTTTGGGGCACAGTGAGCAACCCTGCCAAGCACTGCTGAGACGTCAAGTGGGATGGAGACTGAGACTTAGCCATTGTCAGCAAGATGGTGAGCCTGAAAAAGATTTTTCCATGGAGTGTTAAGGATTAACTCCAGATGGTATAGGCTGAGGGATAGGTGAGCTCCAGCATTGGAGACAGTGAGTACAGGCAAATTTGGCAGGGCATTTTGCTGTGATTAGGGCATAGAAATGGTGCAAAGGGAGCATAGTGTCAAGAGGATGGTTTACTTTTTTAAAATGAGTATATTCATGGTATTAATCCTGCAAAGTGGGAGACACTGCTGACGAAGAAGAAAAGAGGAATAATTGCAGGAGAGAAAGTCTTGGGGAACAAGGCTAGATGGGGTCTAGAGCACAAGTTGGGGACTGGCCATCATAGAGCATGGCCCCTCCTCCCTTTAAGAGTGAAGACAGAGCATGTGGGTACAGCAAGTAGGGTGAGGATTTGGTGGAGAAAAGATGGGGCATTTCTCCTCTGGTGAATCCTGTTTCCTCTCTGCTATATGAGGCAAGATCATGAGCAGAGAGTGCAGGGGGAATGGGTGTCAGAGACTGGAGGTAGGTGTAAGTTATGAAATAGTCATTGCAGAGAGTAGACCAAATTTCCTGAGGCAGCGTCCTGGGATTGCCTGGCTGTTTTGAGTGCTTGTTTGAGATTTGTTGTTGTAATTTAATGTGTGTCCAGTTTGCATGGTTGGATACATTTTTGTCTCCAGTCCTATTTGCGCACAGGTATCAAGTTATTTCGGTGTCAGAGGAAGAATGGAACAAGGAAATTAAGGATGATTTCGAGGTACCCAGGAATAAGGTGAGTAAAGACAGAAGAGGGAGCATAAACAGGAATTATTGATGGTGAAAACTAACGTGGTCACTGGATGGATGGGGAGTCTCAGTGGAGGTCAAGGTAGCATTGGAGAACAGGTAAGGGGCGTGTGTCAGAGGATCCTCAAAATCAAGACTTCTAAAGTAATAAAGTTTTCAGAAATCACAAAGCTTACAAGTCCATGTGAGTGGGGAGCTAGGCAAATAGGAGAAAACATAGTTAATCTGAGGATCAAAGCATGAAAGGTGATAATGACGGGTTATCCCGTGGATGTACATTCAACGGACCACTGATGATGACAGTTGTGGCAGAGGGAAAAATAATGTTCCAAGTCCTAGATTCATCAGTGAATGAGGGGAGTTGCCAGGAATTTGGAGGAGGATGCAAACACCTAGTGGGTGATACCATGTGCTTCCAATAACGTAGGGATTTTGAAGTTGGAGAAATGGTCTTAGGTAAAACAGAGGGCAATGAAGACACCCACCCACCTCAGCATTTGAGGGTCAAAGGTTATAGGGAAAGAAAGCGCCCTTGATTTGAGGATCCTGCTCAGGGGCAGCCGAGTTTCCTAGAGAAGTCAAAGAATATTTTCAGAGAAGTATGTTGTGGAGGTGCTTGGAGACTGCATCACTAGGGAACACAGAGGAGACATAAAATGTGCTGGCCAAGCAGCCAGAGAGGCACAGATTTCGGAGTTCTTACCCCAAAGAGGGACTTGTTGGGGTGGGGCACAACAGGAAATGCCCTAGAAAGTACTCAGCAGAGACCACGCCCCTCTCCCATCCTGCTTTTCCTGTTGGAGGTCCAGGGAGCCCTCATCCAAGCAAAGGAGCCTCCTGGGTCCCAGAAAGGTCTTTCTAGAGCAGAGCTGAGCTGGTGGAGTGCCACCAGGGCACCAGTATCAGCCAGAGACTGTGCTCTTCAGACCAGGCGTGGCTCAACACAAGGCTGCCAGAATGAGTGGCAGGGACAGCCTTCAAGGACAAAAGGCGTGACTTCTCCCAAGTGGTTGAGGACACCTGGAGGTGGCTGAGGTGGCCTCTGAGCTCCTGAGTACTCCATAAGAGGAGTGTGGTGGGCCAGAGTGTTGAGAGGCAGGCCTGGGAGGGGAGACAAGATGCATGGGCTGAGGCTTGTTTTCTCTGACGATTAATATTGCGTGAAGATTGATTTCCAAAGGGACTGGAATTAACTTGAAGCGAAGTGTGGCTGGATTGGAGGAAGAGTTAGCTTGCCACTACTAAAAAAAAAAAAAAAACAAGGACTTCGGAATTGACTTATTACTTCAACCAGGACTACCTAAGAAGGTATAATCTGCTGAAGTCACAGGTACAAAGAGAAATGGGAATGTCGAGTTATGATGCTGTACACCTGAAACTTACATAATAATTTTTTTGAAAAGAGAGAAAACGGACCCCATTCATCGGGAGTCACCCTGCACGAGTACCAGGCCAACGCGGTCTCCCACTAGGAGCTCTGTGGTCACAGTGCTTTGACACAGTTACAAGATCCTGGTTCAAGGGCAGGGACCATTTCTTATCCAGTTTTGTCTTCCTTCCTAATGCAGCCGAACAGTTTACTTTGTAAGACTGAGCATTTAGTAAATATTTGTTGATTCATTAAATAAAAGCTGAAATGTAAGTGATTAATGTGAAGGGAAAAAACTACAAAAGGAAAAGCCATACCACCAAGAAAATAAATATCAAAGATTTTAGCATATTTTAGGCTGCAAACAAAAATAGTTTTAAAATCTTAGTTTAAAATTCACATGGCTCTCATGGCCATATTGGGTCAGACTCTATTAGGGGAGTTAGAATTTTTCTCTGCTGAACTTTATATGCAAGTTGTAGTCAGAAATTGCAACCATGTAATTGTTTTTCAAAATTTCTTCCTTATCATATGAATTTTAATGCAAAAAAAAGAGAATCAACTTAAAATATCCCCAATATTGTGATATATTCTCTGCATGTGAAATATGATATTTTCCTGCAGAGGGCCCTGTCTCAGGCACACGTGGCATATTCCAGCTCCTCAGCAACTTTATCTTTCTCACCTCCTTTATCAAGCTCGCCCCGTGAAGGGAAGTCTAAGGCACTGTCTGGAGAGCTGCCCAAGTTCATTAATGCATTAGACATACAGAGAGATGGTAGGCAAATTTACTTTTTAGAATATTATATTCCCAAAGAGGAGCACAGAATTTAGCATTTGCAAATGGTAGAACCACTCTGAGGGTTAGAGAATGCCCCCGTTAATTCACGGGGAGTTCCATGATCTGGTTCTCTCTCCTGTTTTCATCGACTTCCTGGGTGACTGCCGTGCCCACTGTCCCTAGGAAGGGTGGTGAAAAGTGCAGACACTGCTAAGCTAACATTGCGTCTTATGTCTCTCCCTTGTCAGACTGAAACACAGCAAAGAAGTGCTGGGGAAGGTAGACAGAGCTGCAGTTCTTTTTCTTTTTTCCTTCTAGCAAGTGGCGCTACTTCAGGGTTCTGCTGTTCATTAGGGATCAAGCTGCCAATATTGGCTCGCTCAGATTAGTTCTTTATATAACTGTACCGATACCAGTGTTTGCATTCCTCTTCAACTGAAAATTTGTCAGAGAAGAAAGGCATTAAAACTGTCACTGCAGATAAAGATCAGATGTTTGATTTCAAACAGAAGAAGCAAACACCCCACCGTGCACTCCATTAACTCTTGAGTCCTCTGCTCAAAGTAATGTGCAGAACTAGACCAGAGCTGGAGAGGGGGGAATGCATCCAAATCTCACCACTGGGGGAGCAGCTCCAGAGGACATTGGACTTGGAGCAAACACGTGGGGGAAGGAACTAAATTGCGAAAGCTTTCCCAGGTTTTCCCTTTGTTTCCTTTTATTACAAATACGATTTCACAAAACAAATAAGTCCAGCGTATTTTATCTGAAAAACAAATAAGACTATATTCAACCATTTACGTGTAATCAGAGATGAGGGGAAATTGTTCTGGAAAAATATTTCGACACTAGAAAATTAAGCCATTTCACAATACCTGCATATCATTAGTAGAAAACCAGCCCCATGGTGATGAATAAAATGCATACTTTCAAAAACTTCCCTATCATTCCACACCGTTCTTTCCTCCATTTAAATAAAACCAACGTATTTCTCTATTTCACTGAATAACACAGAAGTAGATGTCTTTGATCTTAACCTAAACCCTGAATTTATTTATGGCAGCTATTTCTAAATGCTCTGATCACTAAAAAGATTAATATGCATAATATTTCTGTGACAAGCTGGATGTCAAGTAGTATCATCCCCATTTTATGGATTCAGACATTGGGGCAGGGAGAGGTTAAGAGACAAGCTGAGTGTCATAAGGAAAATTAGACTCTCAAATTTAGTGTACTTTTTATTATTCTATTTCCGAAGGGAGGTGTAAGGTGGTAGATCAGAAGTCAAGAATCCAGGGCTGTAATCTAAACTGGTACTGACTCATCCGATAGCCTTCGGCAAGTCGTTTCACCTCTGCAGCCCTGTCTCACCATTAGGTCAAACTGACACTTCTCCCCAGCCCTCCGCTGCCCTGCTGCGAGGATTAACGCTATGAGACCTGTGCTGTGCGTTTGTGCGGCTTGTTGGTAAAAGGCACTCTACAAATCCAAAATATACTAAGTGACTTCCAGTAGGTTCTGCAGTTTGAGGAGGCCTTGAGACAGTGAAACATCCTGCTGTGCATTTGAATAGACTGTCCCCAAGTGCCTGGGGCAGGGCTGGAGCACAGCAAGACCATGGGTTTTGTTCTGAGCGGAGTAGAGGCTGCCAAGTGTCCTAGCTGCTCTGGGAATACCACGGTCACCTCACCTGTGCAGCCTGGGATGGGGCATCTGACTGGGAACTGCCAGGCAGTCCTGCTGCCCCCTCCAACTGTCCCTGGAAACTGGAGGGATCACCTGGTAGGTGGGTTTGTTCTTGGAAATCCCATCAAAAGTCAATTCTGTCTAGAAGACTGCCTTGGCAGTTGTGAAAATGGATTTAGACTCGCTTCAGTCCAGCCAGGGAGCGCTTGCATGACCCCCCTACGGTACACATCCCAGAAGAGGGAGTCAAGCCCGGAGGCCAGCAGTGCTGGTAGGTGATAGTGCATGGGAGGAGATGTCAGACATGGGATTTCACATTTTGGGTGTGGAGTGCCACCGTGCACAAACAAGGGATGGAAGCAATAACCCTTCCTTTACACACCCCAAAGCAGACCCCTTTTGACTTTGTACTTGAAAAACGCAGGAAGGGCCTTCTCTTCTCCATCCGTGCTGTCCCTTACTGATTTTACATACAGCGTGGATGATGAGAGCTCTCAAATATCTGTCTCCAAACCAGAGCTTCCTCTCAAACTCCAAATTCACTTACGCAGCTGCGCAGTCAACATCTCTGCCAGGATGTTGAGGAGGCTTCTCAAATTCGAGTCCAATACTGAACCCCTGACCTTCCCACACAAAACCTGCTCCCCCAACAATCTTCTGTATCTCAGGTTAAGGCAGCTCCATCTTTCCAGTGGCTCAGGCAAAGACATGGGAGCCACTTTGACATTTATCTTCTCTCATAAGCCCCTGTCCCCTTCAGGAGCCCTTTGGGCACCACAATCACAGTCTGCCTACGTTCATTCTCTTCTTACCTCCTCCAAGGCAAGCACTCTGGTCCCAGCCACCACCACTGGCACACATGTCACAGTAGTAGCCTACTAGCTGGTTTTCTTACTTCTCTCTTTCCCTCTAGGATCTATTCTCAGTCCAGCATACAATTATTCTTGGAAAATATAAAGACCATTTAATGCTTTTTGCTCAAAACACAGCAAAGGCACCCATCTCAGTCAGGGTAGAAACCAGCACAAAACCTGGTCCCTGTTACCTCCCTGTCCTCATCTCCTACTAATCAGTGCATGACCCAGCCCCTGTTACCACCATGTCCTCATCTCCTACTCACCAGTGCATGACATGGCCCCCATTACCTCCCTGATGTCATCTCCTATTGACCAGTGCATGACCTGGCCCCCGTTACCTCGTTGTCCTCATCTCCTCGTAAGCAGTGCCTCAGGGCCTTTGTACTGCCACTCCCTCTGCAGAAATGGTCTTCTCCCAAGTATCCACTTGCCTAGTTTCCTGAAGTCCTCCGAGTCCGTGCTCGAGCCCGAACTTTTCAGGGAGGTCTACAGGGACCCTCCGTATTTCACACTGCAGCCTCCCCACTGCCCTGAGCATCTCCAGTCCCCCTGAGCAGCCCAGGGGGACTTCTTTGTTCCCCCTGCATTTATTGCCTCCAGTATACTGTGTCAGTTTCCTAGGGCTGACATAGCAGAATACCACCAACTGAGCAGCTTAAACACAGAAGTGTATTGTCTCACACTTCTAGAGGCCAAAGTTCCAAGGCTAAGGTTCCTTCAGAGGGCCATGAGGGATGGACCTGTCCCAGGCCTGTCTCCTGGCTTCTGGGGGTTGCTGGCAATCTCGGCATTCTTCGGTTTGTAGACGGCTTTCTCCCTCTGTCTCCACATTGTCTTCCCTCTCTGTGTATCTCTGCGCCCAAATTCCGCTTTTATATGGACACCAGGCATACTGAATTCAGGCCTGCACGGATAACCTCGCTTTCACTTGATTACCTCTGCAGGTAATCACTCTGAGGGTCACACTCTGAGGGACCCAGGGTTAGGACCCCAAGTTCTCTTCTCTTAGAGGACATAATTCAAACCATAACACATGTAATATGTTCATTTAATGTGTTTAATTTTGTTGTCTGTTTTCCCTTGCTAGAAAGTCAGCTCTGTGAGGCAGACAATTTTGGGTGTTTGGTTGTTGATGTCATTCTCCTGACATAAAGCAAGCTAAGCATTTAGAATACTGATGGGAGCATAGCAGATATCAATACATAGTTTTTAATTGACTGAATGAATGGACTTCATCACCATTTGCAGACGAGCTCCGTGCCTTGCCCAAGATCCTGCAGATATTTAATCAGAGTCTGGACCCAGGTCTCAGGCCCCCAACTCAACACGTGGGATCAGGATAAGTCACTGATTAAATGGCCTGGTGGTAATAGACATGATGAGATGATTATCAGATGGAAAATGTGGGCTGCAAAAGCCTAGGAATCTGGCTAACTCCGAGGCAAAACTTTTCTGGGCTCTGGTTTCAGCCGGTCATTTGGAGACTTGGAATCTCGTGAGCTCATCCTGCTCAGTGTCTCTGTGTTAATCAAACAGCACAATAGTTGCCTGGATACCCTCCTCATCTCATCAGCCACAGTGGCCTGTTACCAATTTTCAGAAAATGAAACGAGACCCCTGAGGACTGTAATTTGGGGAGTGCAGTAATTTAGGAATGTTTGGAGGGATCTGGAAAACCTGTCCAGCCAGTTCTTTCACAGGCACAAATGGCAGGAGGCCCGGGTGTGTGAGGATGAATACCAAGGGCTGTGCTGCCCTCCTTATCAGTCTCAGGACCAGGAACCTTTGTTTGTTTACTCTCTTAGATAAACTCTTGAATCCTTGGGAATGCTTCAATAAATCTGTTTTCCTAAATACTTCATTCTTGTTTATAGAACACCTTCAAAAGATGTGACAGCTTGTTGCAGACAGAAGCAACGCCTCACTCCTAGCAAACCCCGTCTTCTTCCCTCGCCCCAAAATATTTCTTGAAAATGTGAAAGCCCGCTAGTACTGATCTCAAGGCTTAGCTGACGTGGACAAGCCTCGCTGGGATTCCTTTGGGTAAATTTTGCATATTCTAACTCAAGATCATTTCATGAAAGCTCAGCTCACTCCTCAATTACATTTGGATTCCTTAACATATTTCAGTATACGACCATAATATAATGTCTATTTCACCTGAAAACCTCGAAGTTATTTTTATTTTTCATCATTATGAAAATGACCCAATAGAAAATTTCAATCATTTTGCTTTATAGAAACAGGATTTTAGCAAATTGTATTGACGTGTTTTTCCCAGTCACAATTAGTCCAGTGTCAAACCTAGTTCTCACACATGGATTTTTATAGTTCCCAGGTAGTTGGGTGTAATTCCAACAGCCTTGCCTTTATTATCTATCTAATAGATTATCCTGCTTCATATCTCCATGGCACCAGATGGCATTATCTCCTTAGACTGGCTGTTGCCTTGTTAATACAGAGTTACCTAGAAACATTAAAGGTCAGGAGGATACCATATGGTCCACTCCGTCCTGCCCTTTTATCCCAGGAAAGGCCAGATCATCATCTGAGTGTCACCTCCGCCAGGAGCTGCTTATATCTGATTCTCCTTTAGACTCGTTATTCCACTTCTATTGAAATACTATAGCCAAGAATGCCTTCAATGTCTACAATTTGGCCATTCTTTTTATAGTCCAAACACCTTATCTTATAGAAAACTAAAACATAAGACAAATTTTACCTGTTTTTTAAATAGATGCTGCTGTATACTTGTTTTTATAAGTTTTTTTTCTAACAATCCTAATATACTTTGCTGCTGTTTTTAGTTATGGTTCATGTTCCAGGTCTACTGTGCCATTGGCTTGTAACTATCATTTGAAATCTGGGTTGTGTTTGTGCAATCTATTTGCGTCTGTCAAGGATATCTGGTCCTGTGTCTTGCTAGTTGGGTTTAACCCTTATTTCATCTTTAAATTGTTGCCTCAAATGTCTGCCATTCAAATATAGAGGCCTTTACCTCCCTAATGAATGCCAGTTCTAATAAGATGAAAGCAATTTGAACTGTTGACTTTTAGGGAAGAGCTTCTCAAGGAGAAACATCCTCGCTTGGAACCAGTAGTCATCAGTCCCAGGAGAATTGCCACAGGAGTTCTTTCAGAAGTCGATGCAATACCAGAGAGGCAGTGAATCAGTAATTCTGGTACTGAGCCTTTTCCTCTTCCGGAGCCTCACGCACGTTCCTGGTGAGTTCCTAAAGCACCTCACCTCACCTGGCAGCACCTTGTAATCCTCTCTCTCTCTTTTTTCTTTTTCTTTCTTTCTTTTTTTTTTTTTTCAGCTAAGTAAATTTGGATGAAAATCTTGATTCTTCTTAAATCTCTCTCTCTCTCTCTCTTTGAGTCAAATTAGGTCAGATTCACCCTTTAGGGCAGCATGTTACGGTTTTTAGCAGATCTCACTTTAACTTCTCTTTGTTATTGTTGATTTATAAGCAGCTCTTGAAGTTGTGGGAAGTATTTGTTTGTTCCCATTAGTTTGGATTAAATTTTTCTTCCCTCCCTTTTACCTTGGGCTTTAAAGTCCAGACCATAGTTGAATTTTTACGAGATATAATTAATAAATAACATATGAAATGACTCCATACGAAATGAGCATATAAATCAGTTATTAATCTCAAGTCTCAATACCCTTCCTACATCCCTCACTCTCAAGCAGCTTAGAAATTCTGTTTATAATTTCAGATACTTTCCTTCATATTCAAGATCAGTTGGTGCCCCATTTCTCTTTTTACGAAAGTCATCTGGCTCCATTCCTGGTATTTCGTAAGCGCCAGAATCATGAGACAAGTTTTAGACCAGAACTCAGACAATTTTAAGCTGTGCACCTTCCTGTAGCATTGCGCTGTCACCTATATGTTATCCTTGGGGTTGTTTAAAAGTCATTTGTAACCAAGACATTTGAAGATTCTTTTTCAAGATGCTACAAATAGACTCAAAGACTGCAGAGATTATGAGGAAATACTCAAAGAACACAGGATTTACAAAGGCATTACAGAGAGGAAAGAAGATCCGAAACACTCCTAATGTTTCCGTGTTATCCGGGGATGGTGGTAGTAATGAAATCTGCCTCCTGGGATTGGCATGTGCTGAGCAGATGGTCCCATGAAACACTTATCTCAATGCAACAGGATTCAGTAAATAGTATTATTGCATGAGATCTAATGGTGATTGCAAGGTGATTGTTATTATTCCCATTTCACAGATAGATAAACTGAGGCACAGATAGGTGAAAAGACTCCACTCAACTCAAACTGAGTCTGTGAAAAAGGCAGGACAAAAGCCCACAAATTCTAAATTTTATCTGATTTATACACAGTACAGCCCAACAATATAATACAATATGTATTACAGACAGAAATGAGTCTCCTGGTTATCATTTCCCCAAACAAATAGAAATAGAAGTCATTCAACCCCGAAACCCACATAAGTGCAGGTAGATCAAAGCTTTTCCTCTCCAGGTATGGTCAAGGAGGATGGCATCCTTGATCCAGGCAACACAAGGATTCCGATGGCACAGACTGGGGCCAGGCTAACTGACTGAGGGTGTGGCATCCCTGAGAAGACGGGTTAGTATGAATGCTTGATGTTTCAGATTATTGAAATAAACCTCTGACGTTCTTAACACTTATCTAGATTAAGCCCCACTCCTGAACCCCTGCACGCGTCTCCAGCTCTAATAGCATGTCAGTAATGGTGACCAGTAAATTAACCCTGGAAAACACTTATTGATCTCTACCTCAGATTGCTGACTTCAAAAAAATGTCATTGTTTCATCACATACACTGTTCTGCCTCATTAGCTGCTGTCACTGTGTTCTCGGGCACCCAGGGACTCATTATTCGTGACACAGTAACTCTGTGTGAACTTGCCGGGTGTTACCAGACCCAGACAACAAGTGGTTCTCATCCTGCCATCGTCTGCCCCCACAGTGGGCGGAAGGGGCGCCCAATCCTGATCCCTAGACCAGTAGAAAAAGAGCCTGAAACATCCAAGGATGATCCAAAGCATCCATTCTCTTCTTCAGAGCCTAGATAAGTACCTGAGCTCACGTCTCCTCAAAGGCAACTTTCAAGGCCTAATAAAGCTCCTTTTCATATAATAATTGGCATCTCCTAAGCTCCTGTTGATGACCCTGCTCACCCCAGGAACGTTTATAGTAGAAGTTGCTGAGCTCCATTAGACGATTCTTAATTAGAGAAGAACTAGACAGAGATCTAAAATGCAAATTAGAAGGCCATGAGAAGTGGAAATCAGACCAGGTCATTAAGGAGCAGGCTGGGAAAGAGCCTAAGTTTGTAAGAACAAGAATGTGAAGGCAAAAAAGGAAATTCAGCTTCCACGGACATAGGAGGCAACGGGAAAACATAAACTCTGGTATATGCAGGATTTGTCATTTATTGGTACATGGACAGGCAAGTCATGGAAGGCAAGAGAATTTTTACTTCCCTTTTTCTTAAAATAGTGCCCGGGAATGGAAAAAATTTACCTTTTGTGAAAGGTTAAAAGATCAAGCAGGAGTGGGTAAAAATGTGAGAGGGATGAGGCATTTAAATTGTGGAATTTGGTATAAAATATTTCAAAGGAAGATCCAACCTTGGGGAGTGGCCTTAAGAAGCAAACCCAGACACCCTCAAAGCACACGGCCTGCTGTCCCAGCAGGTGGCCATCTCCTTGGGTGCTCACTCATGAAGTCAGGCATCGTCTCTCCCATGTTTCTGGTGCTTCTCTTTCAGATGGAACTTCTGCCACATCCACATTCTTCTGGTGATTGAGAGCAATAAATGCTTATTCTTGGAGGTTTGATTCAATTCTACAAACAGCCGAAAATCTTTCTCAACCAGTATTTGTGAACAATATGTGTGATGAAGTTTGGTAACGTGGGAGTTCTTTGGAGGGAGAGGGAAAATTGTTTGGAGTTTTTTTCCATAATGCAATAAAACTAAATTTTCTTTCATGATTTGTAAAATGATCCTAAAGGAGAAATGTAAGTAATAGAAGTTTATCATTGATTTTAATTCCAGTTAATCAGGGTTTCTCTGCAATGGAGAAATATTTGAAAAAAAGTCTTCCCTCTATTGTCCGTTTTAGCATACATTTTTCAGAAGGACAATGTCTAATTTTATTTTCTGCAATTTGATTTCTACAGAAAAATTAGAATTTTTTTGAGAAAATTAAGCTTATCAAAGTTTTTGAAAATGTGACTCATGAGAACAGGTTAAAGGAGGTGGGTTTAGTTTAAATGAGAACATGCTGAGAGTGTGTCAAGTGGTGACCGCCCAGGACGCAGGCTTGGGTGGGGAAACGAGGTGGGCAGGAGAGCTGGAACTATAACTCTGCATTGTCACTGAGCGCAGAATAATGGCACTGTGCACGAACACAAATGACAGTTATGGAAAATTGAGCCCCTATGAGGAGAGCAGTTTCCATCCTAGGAAACACTTAGCTGCTTGCTGAGCCCCTGAATGGGTCTGGGGAGGCCCAAGGTAAGCCCAGAGTAGAATTTGAAGGTGACAGCTGAGAGGAGGTCCCTCTGCCTGAGAGCGTGGGATTGCTTTGGCAAGTAATGAGGACCAGAGGAGAGAGGTGGACAGAGAGAGATGATAAGAGGTGGGGTTCCAAGTGGCAGAAATGGCTCAGATGCTTTTAGAAACTAGAACGTCTAACCTGAGATATTGAGAATTGTTTCAAAATTTTGACTTCAACACGGGTTTGAACAGAGGAGCATGGGGTCACTGCGAGCATGGTGAACTGGCTGCCACATCAGTCTTTCAACTCCCCATGCTGTTTTCTACAAATGGATTTTTCATGAGTTTGGAGAGGAAATTTTTTGAAAAGAACTGCCTTCCATATCTAGGTTCAAGTAGCAGAAACTAGAAGACGAGGGAAAATGATCTATAAATGGACTAGTTAAGCAAAGTTAGAACCGGAAGCCAGGACGCACTGTCAAAATTGAACCACCCCAGGAATGTTCATCTGTCATTCTTGAAATGTTAGCGTACTAGATTTCTACAAATTTCCACAAACACAGGAGCCTAAAGCAATACTTATTTATTTCCTCACAATTCTGTAGGTCAGAGGCTGGACACGGGGTCCCTCCAGGCTAACATCAAGGGCTGGGCAGGGCTGCATCCCTTACAGAGGCTCCGGCAGATTCTGCTCCCAACTCAGCCAGGCCGTTGGCCAATTCACTTCCTTAGAGTTGGGGGCTGGGACACGGTTCACTTGCTGACTATCACCCATCTTTGCTCCCAGAGGCTTGCAAAGTTTCTTTTCAGGCTTTCTGTGCTCCTTGAGGTCTGTCTCAGGCCGGGGCGTGTGGGCCCTACTTCTCCGAAGTGGCAGTGTGCAGCAAGTCCCTCTCATGCTTGGAATCTTTCCCACTTCTTCTTCCAGCCAGAGAAAGCACTCTGCTTTTAAGGGCTCCTGCGATTAGATTGAGCCCATCTGGATAATCCAAGATAATCTCCCTATTTTAACGTCCTTAATATCGGTTACATCTGCAAAGTCACTTTTGTCGTGAAAGAAACATATTCATAGGTAGCAGGGGTTATGGCACAGACATCTTTGGGGGTAAGCCATTCAGCCTACCACAATACTCAAATCTTTAGCAGTTGAAGACACCTTTACAGCTCCTAAAAAGGTGGCCAATTAGGTGATGGTAGAAAAGTGAGGGGAAAGGAAGAAGTGCTAAAAAGTTGAACGGGATGGAGAAGCAGGCGGCACAGTCATAGAAATCAAATCCAGGAGAGGCTACTGGAGCAGCTTGCAACAAGGTGGGCTGAGCTCTGCATGGCTGCAAGTGTAACCCCGGCACCTGTCGCACAGGCGACCCTACTCACAGCATCTCCCTGTGTAGGGTGGCACCAGAAAAATGTGAGCAGGGAGGGGAGTCTTTGATTTTATTATTCAACTCTTACAACTCAAATTGTGGGCCTGCCCCCTCTTTGAATCCCGTTAAGATATCCACACACACATTCACACCTGCTATGAAATTTATTTGCCACGTTTTAGTTCACAGCAAGTTTATGGCTAAGTTATAAACTCTATAAACAGGGAGTTATACTGCAAATTTGAGAGCCCTTTAACTACACGGTAAGTGTTATAATGACAGATAGGGTTGACTGAAGACTATATCTTTTCTTTCAATAGTATGAGGTTTACCTTACATTTATTTTCATTTAAGTTTGCAACATTCTTTTGCATTAGCTACTTTTTTGTGTGGTGAAGAGAGTTTTCCTCATCTTATACTACAGTTTTCATATTGGCCGAAACATTCTTTTGAGAGCAGTATAGCTTCCAGGTCAGTGTTCCAGAACACCTGGCCAGGTCAGGCCAATCCAGCCACTCCTTTTCCTATGGCATCAAGGCCCCCAGTTTTCTCATCCCTTCTTTTAATTCTTTATTCCAATATAAATACCTGTGAATGTTTTAACTTCCCTGATTCTCCCTTTAAATAATGTTTTCTGGTTTCTTTCTAATTTTCCAAGTTGAGAAGCTAGTAAATATTTGTTTTCAGGTTGCCTATCCAAAAGCCAATCCACCATTAATAGAACATTGATATGCTTCAAACTCTCAAATACAGTATTCTAGAAGAGAACATGCACCTTTCCAAGTCTGTGCATATATGCATAGCTGCTTCCACTATTTTTGCCTAAATGATAGAACAAATTAATTTAAAACAATTTCTATCAAACTTTTTTGTTTGTTTTTTCAAGGCATTGGCTAACGGCCAATTAAGCCCATCAAATAACCAAAGGGATCATGGACACACCTATTAGACTCAGCTGGTGAATTTTGGCCATATTCCCTGATGTATAAATATTGCCTAACCACTCTCTTTATTTCATGTTCCAAGAGGAAAATTTTCTCCTGGAAAAGTATATAGATTTTTGTATAGTACTATAATAAGAACTTTCTTCATATGCAGATTAAGTATAACATGTCTGCATTTAGAAGGATTAACAGTCCACATCTTCTTGCTTAGTTGGCACCGATGTAAATGTGTATATTTAAGAGCATATCAAATATTCTTTGCAGGAGTGTACTAACACCTGCTGTTTATGATATCCTCGGAAACCTTAATGACCCACTCTTGAATATACATCTCAGAAGAATGTAATGATACATTTGGTGTACAAGGTTCTGGAGATAACCTTCTCAAACTCCAGGAAGGAGTAACCAAACTCATCACTCTGAGCAAGAAGGAGGATTGAGGTAAACAACCTACTGTGTGTAGTAGAAGTATGAATAGACAGCAGGCACAATCACGAAAACCTCTGGTCCCAAGCAACAAGTCTTAAATTTAAAATTAAAAACAAGTCTTAAATGGCCAGTTGTCAATTTCCTAAATAATATGCCAACTAAATAGTAATAGGACACAAAAAACATCTGGAATAGTCACCAAAAAGCCTAATAGCTGACCACAAGATGTCAATGTTCGGCCATGCCTGCCCACAGCGATTGCCAGCTGAGTGACACTACTTAAAAGAATTGAATAATTGGAGAAACTGAGAAGAACTGGTAACCAGCTTGAAGAAGAAGCCATAATTATTTTGGAGGGATTGTGGTGGAACTCTTCAGGGAACCACAGAGCATGGGCATCATTGGGAACAAACCCCATGATTCCCCATCTCGTGCCCATTAGATGCAAGAGAAAGAAAGCGCAAGGAAACAACTGGAATGTACTTAGAAAACGTATAAATGTAGCGTTCTTGGAGATCAAAAAAGTTCATCTCATCATCCTATAGATCTGTCTATCCTCGTTGCCAATGTGGGTGCTTGATTAATCTATTCTTAGAGATTTCCACAAATAAGCTAATTCAGCAACATTGGAGTTTATCAAGCCTTTCCATTGATATGAAAGTTTTTCCCTCAAACAAGAAGCTTAGATGTCAGTGGGATAGATCACTGCTCCAAGCACCCGGTTGTAGGCAGAGTGGCTCTCCAAAGATGCTCACGACAATCCCCAGAACCTGTGTCTATGTTACCTTACACGGCATGAAGGACTTTGAAGATGTGATTTAGGTTATAGATAGCAAAACAGGGAGATTATCTTGGATTTCCTAGTTTTACCCAAGCTATCACAGGAGCCCTTAAAAGCAGACGCTCTCTGGCCGGAAGCAGAGGAGACAGGCAGGAAAAGCTGTTAGAAGGGTAAGAAGGACCCACCATGCTTTGCTGGTGTGAAGGAGCAGCCATGTGATAAACGCAGTGGCCTGGGAGCAGGGAACAGCCCCAGTGGTCAGCCAAGAAGGAAACGGGGACCTCTGCTCTGCGACCCCAGGGAAATAACCTCAGTAACAAAGAGCATGAGCTTGAAGTGGACTCTCCCCGGGTCTCCAGACCAGAGCCCAGCCCGGAGCAGCTGGGGAGACCCGAAGCAGAGGAACCAGTCAAGACCCCTGGGCATCTGATCTCCTGGACATGATAGAGAGGTGTTGCTTTAGGCACCTAAGTTTGTAAGAAAGTTTTATGGCGGCAATAAAAAACTGATAGAAGGATTTTTGACAGTATTTTGAAATTTTCTTATTAAATAAACCTTCTCTATGTACATTAGGAATTGAGTCCACTATTGGGGAAGGCAAGCTTATCTGACTCCGCACACCATCCAGAGCCAGTTCTTCGGGACACAGTATGCAGGGAGCAGCTGATATGTGTGCGTGCTGTTGCTGGGTGTGGTATCTGCAGGGGTCCTGAAGTCACAAGGGAGAGAAACAACAAAGAATCGTCACCCATATGGGGCACTTCTATGGCAGTGTTTAAGGTATGTTGGAAAGGCTATAGCATTCCCCTCCAGATCATCTCCCCACGGCCCCCTCTGTTTATTTACAGGATGATTCCACTGATCAGAGAATTTTTGCTTAATTCAAATTTCCTGTTGGGAAAGTGGGGGCTCCCATTTACATTTTAGCAGACATTTAATCAGTTTCTTTCTTTCAAACATCTAGAATAATCAGCTTCAAAGAAGAAAGGGAGGTTCTTTGGATCTGGAAAAAGATTTAAAGGAGAAGTTAGGTTGAAACCTGAGGCAGTTTGGGAGAGGCAGACTTGTAGGGTGTCACAGACCCTCAGCGAATTCCCAAGCACTGTGAAGGCGCTGAACCTCTGCGCGGGAGAAATGGAAAACCGGAGAGCAGGAGAAGCACACAGGAGAAGGAGGCTGACAAGCCAGCCTGCACCAACAGCGCCATTTTACTTAGGGCGAACCCTCCTCTGGGTCAGAGCCTGGACCCTTTGCAGTCTAGCACCCGTGGACCCCTTCTCCAAATAATTTATAAACAAATAAAAAAGAGTGCACAGGATTATCAAGGAAATTAATTGCATTGAAATTCAGATATTACAATGTTAAAAAAAGTGTGGTATCATAATATACGTTTCTTTATTAGTGTTTTAAATAAATTGAATTGGTTCGAATAACCACACCAAAGTTTCAAAATAGTAATGAGCTTAAATGATATTTCAAGTTATCTGCAACACAGTAATATGATATGGAAATGTCTGTGACTCTTACTGTTGACAAAATCACAGTACTGCTGTGCTCCCACAGTTTGTGGCCTACATTCGTCATTGAAAGAAATGCTCCTTCTAGTTAGAGGCTGGTATGAAATTAAGATGTAATTTTTGCCCCTCCAAGGCTATGCACTCTGAATTCTCCTCAGGGACCCAACCAGCAGGGAGGAGCTCTGTGGAAGAACTCCTGACCCAGGGCACCCCAGGCCCAGGGCATCTGCATAGCACTTAGTTTGCTTTAAAAACTTACAATGTCATGTAAACTTTATGAATAAAACTTACTGAAAAATCAATAAAATTTATAAAATTAAAAACATAATTTGAAAATAAAGGATTCAGACAAAAGACGCAGCCTGGATTTTGCTAAATGACACAAGCAGATGATTTCAAAGCAGATTTTTCTACGAAACTATGAGTCTCGTTTTCATCTGAATTGTGCTCTGTGCAGGGACAGTCATTCTAGCCAGGAGAAGACACATCTAATTACACAATGGTTTTCTCTTTCTATCGAGGGGGCTGATGAAGTTGTTTTACAGAGTTTACTTTGAAGTCCGTTAATTCAGGTCAAACAGTGGGTACAAGGGAGGCTCCCTACAAATTCCCATCTTTTGGAATTTAAGGCCTTTGTGGAGCTGATCTCATAACAACACCTGGGATGAGATTGCCTACTTCCTGACGTCCAAGTTAGGATTCGATCCACCGCCCCAGACCCTTCCACAAGGCACTGCATTAAATTAAATATACATAAACAAGTTAGTACATTTTTCTGTCCAATCATCCAAAGGGAACAAGTACTTCAATCTTTTAAACATGAGCAGCACATATTTAAGTGGCCCCCAAAGTGTTTTTTTTTTTTACCCCTGTGGATAATTATAAAACAATCAGGAAGTAATCGAGAATTTCTAAGTTATGAGAAATGTGTTCTCGTTAAAAATCTAGAATTTTCAAAGTCATGCAGAGATAAAGACACTGCTAGGCCTTCATTGAGTCATAATTGACATGTTTTTGATATTAGAGAAACATTCATTCCCAGATTTTATTCAGATCTGGAGATCCGTAGAGAAGCAAATAGAAACAGAAATGATTGCCATTACAATTATTGAAGATGTTGCAATTTACAGTCATGAGCCCAGCACAATTTCAGACAGAGACAGGGACTTGCCTGTGATAGCGCCTCCCCAGGAGCCGAATGTGATACACATGAGGGTCAACAGACACACAGACACAGGCGCTGTGACAATGCAGACAGACCACTGGAGACGTCTCAGTCGCCCTGGTTGCCGGGTTGAGAGGCTCCACCAGCCGTATTATACCTCTGTCGGAGGTCGTTTTTGGGTTCTTTTATGAAAATATATGCTTAGGTCAATGGTACAGCCAACTGCATCTTGTAGTTTGTAGTTTTTCGTTATCTATAAATTTCCAATTAGAATAGTTTCTTTGGTTGCTGTTGTGGTCATTTTTATTCTTCTGTGCCCAGAAGCCCTTTCCTCCACTGTCACAGACTGAAGGTGTCCCTTCAAATTCATATGTTGAAAACATAATGTCCAATGTGACTGGACGTGGAGACAGGGCCTGTGAGGAGGTGAGAAGGGTTAAATGAGTTCATAGGGTGGAGCTTTAATCCAATACTTTAATCCAATAGGGCTGGAGCCCTAAGAAGAGGAAGAGACACCAGAACTCTCTCTTTGAGCAGGTGAAGACACAGCCAGAAGGCGGCCACCTACACGCCAGGAAGAAAGCCCTCACCAGGTACCAAATCAAATCAGCTGGCATCCTGATCGTGGACTTCTAGCCTCCAGAAATAAATGTCTGTTGCTTAAGCTGCCAGTCAGTGGTGTTCTGTTATGGCAGCCTGAGCTGACTCCTACACCCATCTTCTCATAAGAGCACTCCCCTTTTGGGGGGATATTTCCCTTCATCTCCTCTTGAGATTCTGATGAGGCTGCCAATCAAAGCCCCCAAACACCCTGACTATGGGTGGGAGACCAGAGAGAGACGTGGATCTGCCTAATTATAAGTCCACCACCATAGACAAATGGGAGGGAGGAGGACAGTGTTTCCCTGGGCTTGCTAAACTGGGTGATGGGAGCCTGTCTGGAGCTGTCTGAACCTTGCCCCTCGCTTTCTTCCTCTCCACCAAGCAAGCCCACTAACCATTGGAAAAAGGGCTGACCACACAAATCGAAAAGGGAGAGGCTGATGGATTGAGAGAGGGAGTGAGGGAGAAGGATGGGAGATTGAGGAAGTGAGGGAGAGAGGGAAGAAGGGAGGAAGGTGCCACAGCGGACACCTGGAGCTGCCGCAGGATCCTGAGAACTAGGGCAACTTGAAGAAATGTTTCCCTGACCTTGGCAACATCAACAGCTTTGATTGGTTGGCCTGAGTATTCCGTGGTTTTGAAAGAACAAGAATGCCTAACAAGATGTACCTTGGCCACTTATTCGTTGGGCAACCCAAGCATTTGACACACTTGCTCTTTCAATGGCTATCAAAAAGGAGGTGGTGGGGCTGGCCCTGTGGCCGAGTGGTTAAGTTCGCGCGCTCCCCAGGCGGCCCAGTGTTTCGTTGCTTCGAATCCTGGGCACGGACATGGCACCGCTCATCAAACCATGCTGAGGCGGCATCCCACATGCCACAACTAGAGGGACCCACAACAAAGAATATACAACTATGTACCGGGGGGCTTTGGGGAGAAAAAGGAAAAAAATAAAATTTAAAACAAACAAAAAAAAGGGGGTGGTGAAGCCGGCTCTTGGCTGAGCTCAGGCAGCAAGGGAAGACTACACTAGTTATTACCAGTATATTGATCATCATCACAAGTAGGCATGGGCAGTGGACAGTTAAGATTGTGTCACTGAACAGTGCAAGAATTCTGGTAGAACAACGCTTCCACAGATCTCTGTCATGTGTCTTTTGCTGAGACCTTTCCTCTAAATATCTTGTACAGAGAGCTAAGCCATTCCACTGGTTTCAGAAGTGCTCTCTTAAAATCGTGGTGTGGGAGGTGGGGGCTGTGCGCACTAAAATATTTGGAATAGATTAAAAGCAGTCCCACTGTATGACATTTAAGTTGTTTCTTTGGGCTCACTGGAATCTTCTTTCTCTCCTCCACCTTCTCCCCCTCCTCTTCCTCTTTTTCCCATGGAAATATGTTACTTGTGAGATAACAAAATAGGCTTTAAAATTTTTTAAAGTATTAAACAATCAAAAACTAATCAAACAAAAGCCAAATAAAAATAAATGAAATCTTGATAATAGGCAGGCCCTGGTAAATGTCTTACTAACTTCCCACTAAATTGTGAACAATGTTAATCCCCACCCCCACTCCACTTCAAGGATAATCCCCACAAAAACCAAGACAGTGTTGGTGAATCCGGGAGGAATCTGCTTGTTCCAAATCATTTAGAACTAAAATTACTTATTATTTTAATTTTTTATAATGGAAAATTTTCAAACACAGAAGGAGAAAAAAATAATATAATGTGCCCCTTGTACATATCTTGGAGTTTTAAAAATTATCAAATCATTGCCAATGTGGTTTCGATTATATCCCCATCAACTTCTCTCCCTCTTCCAGGACACTGCTGCGAATTCTGGATAACACCCATAAATATTTCATGGTGTATTGTATTTGGAATTAAAAGACTGCCCCGGCTTTGCATCATGAAACAAAGTTGGGAAGACATTTCATCCAACCATCTCCTATAGATGTGGGCATGAGCCTTTTTGGCCTCGCTGTTTGAAGGCCCTGACACTGCTTCTTGTTCCGAATCTGGGCTGTCCCACGACTTGCTTTGATCAGAGAATGCAGCAATGCTGTGCCAATTTTAGGCCTAGTTCTTAAGAGGCCAGGAAGCTTTCATTGTCACTGTCTTGGAATGTGTGCTCTTAGAAGCAATCCGCCACATTAAAACATTCAGGCTGGACCACTAAATAACTAGAGGCCTCGACAAGGAGAGTGAAGGTGCCCCTCGGAGCCCGGTCAGCCCTGCTCTTCCATCCTGCACACTATCGCTCATGCAACCCAGAGTCGTGAAGGGACCCAGGTGTTCAGGAGGAGCCAAAGGCCATGCACTTGAGCCCAGTGAATCTACAGACAGTGGGAAACAAGACTGTTGTGCTAAATTGCTAAGGTTGAGGGTTTGGAGACAGAATTTTTTAAATGATCAAAATACAAATGTAAAAACTTTGAACAATGATCCACTCAGCATTCCACAAAGCTATTAGGCAAAAGTAAGATTACAAAAAAACAAAACTGTAGCTATGTGAGTGGTAGGACTGAAATAATGGTGGCAAAATGGCATAGCAGCCAGAAATAAGACTGGCTTGGCCAACAACATCCTATTCCTATGACTGTGGAAAAGTTGCCTCGGTTTTCTTATCTGTAAAATGCAAATAGATTATCTACCGTCTAAGGTTGTCATGAGGCGCAAATGAAATGATGAAGGAAAAACATGTAAAATCAGAAATAATGCAGTCAAAGCCACAAGAGTAGAGTGGAATTGACAAGCCCAAGATACCAAAATATTGACAAATATTGACATTAAATATTGACATTCAAAACTGACAAATATTTGGCAAATGTAGAAGGTAAAAAGAGAGGAGAAAGAAAGAGACTGAGGGAAGAAAATGAATGAAAATGAAGGTGACAGTACAAATAGTAAACATTAGGAACCAAAAAAGGTAATATAATTACAAAGGTGAAGAAAAAGTTAATCTAAGAAAATCTGTATAAACCTCTGAACAAACAAATTAGAAGATCTTGAAGAGATAACTGTTTCTGACGACCAACTTTGACGGAAGAAGAGATGGCAATGCGGAACAGACAAAGCGGAAACACTCAACACAGCGTCAAAGAACTGCTTCCAACAAGGTCGCGGAACCCGCGTCGCTCTACTTTTTTTTTCCCTTTTTCCCTTTCAAATAACTGATAATTCTCGTGATATTTTAAAATCCAGAGCAGGGGACAGTGGACATTGGTTTTTGTTTGTTAGTCCTGCAGCGAGCTGATTCCTACCTCTCACTTTATTTTCTTAGTTTTGCAATATTCCTTTTTCATCTGATTCTGTTGTTTTATCTTTGGGGTGTGACTTCATGCCCTATTGAGTTTATGTTCTCATGAAAGTATCTATAGAAATAGGAGAATTTTCCACACTTGTGGAAATTTCTTCTCTCCTTGAGTTATGCTTTTTTTTCCAGACTAGGTTCTTGTTTAAAGAATTTATGGCAGGTATTCATCTCTTATACAATCACGAAGAAAATCTAAAAACAGTATGGAAAACAAGTGTTAGGAGAGGAAATTTACTCCATATTAAATAAAAACATATTGAAAATGTACAATAATTGAAAGTTTATGTTTTTCTGGCATAAGAAACAATAGTTAATCAGCGAGAATCTTCTTTAAAAGGTGGTTTGTGGACATCTGTCTATATCTATCATCTGTCCGTCTATCTGTCTATCTATCTATCTATCATCTATCTCTCTTTTATTTTTTACTCAGCCTCTAATCAACATCCTGCTTCCTTATTTCCTTCTGCAGGTCCATTCCTTCCTGAACTCTCATGCCCACGGTATTTTTCTGGGTCAATTCGGAATGTAACTTTGGCATTTGCCTGCTAGCTCTGAGGCTGCAAGGTGGTTAGTTACGGAGCTGCTTTGGGGAGCATAGATGTTCCAGAGGCCCCCGTGCAAAGCCTTTGAAGGAGAGCAAGCTGCAAGATGGAGAATGCGAGGAGCTTGACATTGTTTCAACTCTCAATCCAGCAAGCCTCAGGTTAACCTCATCCCTTGGCTTTTCAATTGATTAACCAAAATCTCCCTTTTTTACTTAAGTCTGTTTGGTTGAGTTACATTGGTCCTAACTGCTATCGGTTTATTTTCTGAACTTCTTTATTTTCAAATAACTTTATTGAGGTATAATTCACAGACCACACAATTCACTTAAAGTGTAGAATTGAATGACTTTTAGTATATTCACAAATGCTTGCATCCACCACCACAATTTTAGAGCTTATCTGTTACCCTGTACTCATGAGCCAGGATTGCCCCACCCCCAGCTCCTCCAGCCCTAGAAACAACCATTCTACTTTTTGTTTCTATAGATTTGCCTATTC
Organism: Equus caballus; assembly: GCF_041296265.1. Classification (NCBI taxonomy): domain Eukaryota; kingdom Metazoa; phylum Chordata; class Mammalia; order Perissodactyla; family Equidae; genus Equus; species Equus caballus. The sequence continues at coordinate 98,604,530 of NC_091691.1, forward strand.
TGGACTTTTCGTATAGATGGAATCATGCAACAGGTAGTCCTCCGTGACTGCCTTCCTTCACGTGGCACGATGCTTTCAAAGTTCATCCACACAGTAGCATGTATCAGTACCTCATTCTTTTTTGTTGCCAAATAACATTCCATGATATGGGTATAATATATTTTATTTATCCATTCATCAGTTGATGGACATATGAAGAAGAGAAAAAAGACCCGTAGATAAAATATTTTGGCAGTGTTTTGCTCCTTTTATTTTCTTTTTCTATTAAGCAATCGCTCTGACGCTGAAACTGACCAGGTCTACAGTGAACACCCATTGTTTAGATGCAGGGTTCTTAGCTGGACATCCTCTGCGTCTGGCAAGGACAGATGAGTTGAAATGACTAAGATGCTCTTATCAGCATATATGGAATTAAATAGCAGCTGAAGCAAACCTCCACCTTTTGAAATTTCAGAGCCCAGAGTTAGCAATTCTGGAACATTAATACTCAGTTGTGAGCATCACGTAGTTGCTTGCCTTTTCTGAAAAACTGACTCCTCTTAACTTGCTAGTCGAGAGCTGAGCGTCTGTGTGGAAGACACAAACTGCCTAAACCTAAACAAAAACAGATTGCTAATCAGGCAGTCCTAAAAGTTTTAACTCATTTACTGATTCTTATCTTTTTCTCCAAGCGCTCCCACTCTACCCTCAACACCTGGAATCACGGACAGCTGTATGGGAGAGTAATAATGCAAACCAAATTCTATTGGTGTAACTAAATTTTCACATCCACGACTTATTCACACCTCTGCTAGGATGTGAACAAGCATTCAGGTCTGGCCCCTGAATGCTGTAAGACGCAGTTGGAGGAGAAGTTGATCAGCAGCTACAAAGAGCTCTACTCAACAGACCAGGGCAGTAAGCTGAGAAAAACTTAATCTATTGGTAACATGATCACTTTTTTTCTCTTCTAGGATGTTCTAGCAGATTATGAGCCATCGAGGGAAAACATCATCATGACCTTCCTCTCAGTTTTAAACATGTTTCCTGAAAGAATCTAGGGATAGTAACTATTTATCAATACCTACTTGACTTCCCTCTTTGTTTTTATTTTTTTTTCCTTTCAATCCCTTCTCGCGCGTGCAGAATCCGTCTGCCTCTGGAGCAGGGATCTGTCGTTTGCCTGGGGCAGGTCATCTTCTGGGTATGGCATGTACCTTTTATGGCCCTTTATATAGACCAGCTTGAGTGAAATAAATACATGAGATGCAAAGCTCAAAGTGACATATTCCAGAGCTGACATTCTTACCATGGCTTTGAGCTTCAGGCATTGACAAATATTCCACTCGTACCAACACTCCCAGAGGAGGAAATGTAATGATGTTTATGTTATGCAATATGTAAAATATTTATACCCCAGCTTCAACGCAAACTGACTATCATTTAAATCAAGAGGTAGTGTTTACAATAAGGACAAGGGAAGTTATCTGTGCCACTCTTTCTAGGCAAAAGGGGAACCCAATAGAATAAATGAGCAGTTTATGTACAGAAGAAGATTTCCCCAACGTCAATGTTTTGAAGAATAACAGTTATGGGAAAGGTTTTTAATGTGCATGCTTCTTTTAGAATTGTTAAATTACCAAGAAGGGCAAAATTTATGCCTTTCTGACTATTGCCCTTATCTTTAGAATGGAAAAGTCTTTTCTTTTGACAAACCATTCTTTCATGAATAACCTCTTCAAGAGCATTTAGTTATCATTATTAATAAATTGTTACAGTAATAAATTATATTTTAAACATTTTATTAAATGCAGTTCTCATGTACTTAAAATAAATTGCAAAGCCAGCTTTTTTCATGATATTTAATATATATGGTATGACACAATGTGCTTTTAATATATTTAATGTTATATACTTTAAAATGTAAGTGTGTTGTACTTTTATGGAACTTACTTTATATTCCTTTCTGTATGGAAAATGTATTACTTTTTAATATGCGTTCATTGTGGAGTGCCATTAGGAAATAGAGCACGGTTCTTAAAAGTGGTAACTTTCAGAATTTAAGTACATTAAATGTGGGGGAGGGGGAGAGACTGCATTATGGTAACATCAAGCATCTAATTGAAACTGACAAAAGCAAGAGGAGAAATCTCACGTTGACATTGTAATGGCACTCGCATTTGCATTGACATCATAACAGTTCTAATGCAAGCACATGAGACACTTCCACTGACAAAAAAAGTCTTCCCCTGACATCCCGCCACTTTCGCACTTTCTTTGGACATGCTATCACTGTCATTCAAGATAAAGATAAAAATATTATGAAAAATATCTTCAGTCCATGCTTATTAGATACTTCCCACAGTCGAGATATGGTGGTCGCTTGCAAAAGCTTCTTATTTTTAAGCCTCAAAAATATACTGTTGGACTCTGTGGGAAGAATGCATCACCAAATTCTCAACCACTTAAAATTATTCTGTGAAAAAGAAATTTAAAAATGAATTTTGCAGGAAAAAGATTTGCATAGATCCTTAAGGCAAGAGAGAATTACTGTTCTTCTTTTGAAGCTGCAGTAAATCTTTCAGGTCAGCAGGTGCAACATGTTGAAATCAGACATAGGTGAAAAATGTGTCCCCCAGTGAAGCAAAATAATTCATGAATTCAAAGGGAGCTGTTGGACACCACGTTTACAATGACTAACCAAACTAAGTTAGGGAAACACATTTGCAGTTTAAAATTCTGGAACTCGACCTTTGCTCTTTAGCTAGCCGGAGTTGAATATCAGGCTTCAGGCCCAATAGCAGGCTTTCAAACAAAGAACATCTGTCTTAGAATGCTACCTGGTAACTGAGTGTCACTCCACTGGGCCCTCCCAGCCAGCATCGAACATGCTGCTCCCTCACTGTCCCTGCCTCTGCCCCCCTGGCTGGGCCCTGCTAGCTACTGACTGCTTTTCCTGGTTCCCCAGTTGGTTCCAGAACCAGAATTTTCCCCAACACCAGAATATGAGTCTGACCCCCTTAAAGTCCCTTTTCCAGAAGTTCTTTTCCAGATGGTCCATCTCATTCTAGACACCCCATCTTCTTGCCCAACTCACCTATCACAATATAGGTCACCAGGTTTTCCCGGCCATGTCCTCACAAGTGACATGAGCAGAATCATTTAAGCCTCAGTAGCATTTTCATGTTAAAATGTTAACTCCTCAAAGAGAAGGTGAATTTTTCTCCTTTTCATTATTCAACATCTATTCACCAGATATTTGACAAGTGCCAGCTACATCTTTCGCCCTGCTATAGACACTGTTCCTCAGAGATTAAGAAAAGAATGTCATTTGAGAGTAAGAAGTCAGACCATAAACAAGTAACCAGCCAACAAATGCATGGTCTCAAATGGGGATGATGCTATCAAGACAATCGGATGAAGACATGGAGTTTAACTCAGAGAGAAGGCGCTTTCTCAACATCATCAGGAAAGTTTTCTCTCACATCCAAGGCCTCAGGAAAGAAAAGGAGCCATGAGACAGTGTAAAGATGATTCCAAGGTGGGAAGATGTGAGGAACTAGGAAGAATCCTGTTTAACTACAGCACAGATGATGAAGCTGGATTTGGGAAGAGCCTGATATGAAGCCTGCTGGTCATGTCACAGAGTTTGGAAGCCACAAAAGGATTTAAATAGCAAATTCCCGTTCTAATTTGTGTTTTTAAAGGATGCCTAACTGCTCTCTGAAGAGTAGATTGAAAGGGATCAAGAGTGGAATGTGCAAGAAAAATAAAGATGACATTGCAGTAATCCAGGAAGAGAGGTTAGTTCTTTGACTAGAGTGATGTTGGTTGGGATGGAAGGAAGTAGATGGATTCAAAATATACTTTAAAGAAAGAAACCATAGGACTTTATGCTGTGGGAGGTAAAAGAAAGAGAGGAATCCAAGATGACACAAAGATTCCTACCTGAGTAATTATGCAGATGGTGGACCATATTCTGAGATAAGAGAATCTGAGACAGGCACAGGCTAAGGTGGCATGCCACATATGTGCACGTGTGCCTGTGCTTGTCAGAAGTGGACAGGTATCATGCACTCTGTTTTCAAAATGCTATGTTTGAAATGTTTCTGCAAACTCCAAGAAGAGATGCCACATAGGCAGTTGGGTAAATGACTTCCAAGCTTAGAAGAAAAGTTAGAGTTAGATATAAATGTTTTAGGGTCATCAGCAACTAGTGATGTTTAAAGCGCTCATACAAAGACAGTTACCCAAAGAGAGAGCACAGGGTGAGGTGACAAGAGGCCCCAGGACTGAAGGGATGGGAACAGCAAAATTTTGATATCAGGTTGAAGGGTAAGAGTCCAAAAACAGAATAGCCAGAAAGAAGAGAGTGCATTGTATGGTGTTCACCCAAAAGATATGTCCATGTTCTAACCTCCAGAACCTAAGAAGGTGACCTTATTTGGAAAGGTAGTTTTTACAGATGTAATCAAGTTAAGGATCTTGAGATGAGATCACCCTGGATTATCCAGATGTGCTCTAAATCCAATGATAACTGTCCTTATAAGAAATAGAAAAGGGAAGACACAGAGTAGAAGGCCATGTGAAGACAAAGGCAGAGATTGGAGTGATGCAGCCACAAGCGACGGAACACACGAGGCCATCAGAAGCTGAGGAGGCAAGGAAGAACTCTCCGCCAGGGTCTTCAGCGGGAGCATGGCTCTGCCAATGCCTTAATTTCAGACTCCTGGCCTCCAGAACTGCGCTCGGATAAATCGCTGCTGTTTTAAGCCACCGAGTTTGTGGGAGCTCGTTAGGGTGGCCCCAGGACACTGATGAGCCAGGCAGGCTGTGCGTCACACAGGACTCTGCACTCAGAGGGCTCCATTACTCTACTGTCACCATTTTGAAATTCCTTATAATTTTTGAATATGGGCTCCACATTTCCAGTTTGCATTGGGTCCTGAAAACAATGTATCTGGTCCTGCTAAGGTCCTAGCAAATAAGGGCTGAAACCAAGCCAGAACGCCTCCAACCCTTAGACCGACACTCTGGGTAATGACAATTGCACAAATGCTCTGCATGGACGGGCACAGCTATTGCCTCTATTTTCTCAGAAAGAATGCATGCATGTGGACGATGGCAAAGAATACAAGAATCATGAGGTGCTCAACAGCTCAATATACAGGGCTAACTCAGAATCCAACGCTTTAGCAGGAGAATAATCATCCGTTTCAGAAGGAAAAACTTACCAAGAATAAAGACACGTTTCACAATCCATCTTAAATCTCTGAAAAATTTTTATTGAAAAATTTTAATTTTACATATTGAAAAATTTGACATATATTTCAGTTCTCACACTCCCACAGTTTATGAACACATAGTCTACATATCAAATAAATGAAAATAGAGGCTGAGTTAATCCACTTATTTGTTCTTTCATTCTTTTAGTCAATAAACACGTATTAGGTACAAAATATGTTTAAAGTATTCAGTTAAGCATAGGAGAACAAACAAAGAAGAGTAAAAGACAGTGCCTGTCACCTAGAAGCCTATGTAGAAAGAGAAAGATGCCTCAAGTAAGAACATTCAGTCAAACTTTTGAAGTACATGTGTTTCAACTTCATGGAAAATAGTAAAATTACTGCTGAACAAAACATACAAAACAGAGTATTATGGCTTTTAGTCAATCTATATATAGACTAGTAAACTAATTTAGTACAAGAGGATTCAGTAAAAAATAATTGTAGTGAATATGCGTATTCCTTGCGAAATTTTAGATATCCAAGAATGCTTGTCCACTGTCATTCAATGACAGGAAGAGCAAATGTCTCAATGACAAGAAAATGGAACACAAAAAAGAAGCAAAGAGTCAATCAATCATGAAAGGAAAGGTTAGGTAAGAGGTTAGACCACCAGATAAAGGTGTAAATGAAAAAGCTGATTTCCAGGCTGGTGAGATATTTGCCTCCTCAAAGACCAAGGTTGTACCTTCAGGCTGCTTGCCAAAGGTAGCTGTTCAGAAAGACCTCGTAAAGACACAACAGCAAGTGCTCAGTTTCACTGGGTAAAGTGCAAGCTAAGCCATGTCATTGTTGTCACCATCATCATCATCATCACGATCACCAACACCCACTCATCATTATCATCATCATGACCATCATCTTCATCATCACCACCATCATCATCACCATCACCAATCTCATCGTCATCACCATCCTCCTCATCACCATCACTTTGCCACCATCATTATTTAATATTTATTTAGCATACACCACTTCCTAGATACTGAAATGGAAAATGAAATAAAATCTCTTTTGAGCTTTCACTTAAACATTTTTATTCTAGGAATATAGAATTATAAATACTACCCATTTCTCAATGCCTTGGATCTCATGTTTTTTTGTCTCTCCAACTAGACTGTAAGCTTGTTGATGACACACCACGTCAGATTTCTATAGAATTTCTCCCAGCATCAAGCCAACATTGTTTGGAGCACAAATGCATTCATAAGTAAATAGTGGACTGAATCTAAGATGAGGTAATTCTACCAAATAGAAAAACTAATGGTTCTTTTGCATGAATGACTATGGATCATTGATTATTATACAAAAATGGAGAGAGGCTTATCTGTTGCCAATAATGGGAAAGGGAAATTGTTTTATAAAATGTAGATAAGTGGGAGGACACAGAGCTATTTTTAAGTCTAAGTAGTTACACGGCAAAGAGCTTAAGAAGCAGAGGTGGGTGGAAGGGGTGATATGGAAATCATCTTAAATATCCCCAAGGTTGTCATGAACTTCTCACATAATTATTTGAAAAAAAATTAAATATATTAATTTGAGACTAGAAACTGACTTCTAACTTTCCCATCATCTGAGTAAACTCTTTGAACTTGTGAAATTTATTTATCCTTATGACATCATACTTAAACTTCATACTATGAAACATATGATCTATGCATCCAATACTCTCATCTGTTGCTTTTTGCATCTCTATAGCTATTCATCCATTTGCCCATTGATTCATTCCTCAATTACGTGTTTGCTATGATTCAACAAACATTCCGCCTTCTATTTGTTAAGCATTGCATCAGGTAATGTGGTTACAAGATAAATAAGCCACAATTTCTGAGTTGTTCAGATCCAGTGGACACTAAAGTGTAAATAATTAAAGCAAATTGAGGGTAGTTATGTTATACAGGTACTTTAAAGGGTCTGAGACATCGTAAATGAATGAGTCACTAAGTCTTTACAAAATGTCAGTGAAATGTCTCGGATTTTTCCAGGGATGGAATGTGGGGGTTGGGTCTTGTAAAAAGAGAGAGTACCACCTACACAAGTATGGTGGCATGAAAGAGTGCAGGGTCTGTCAGAGAGGGTTCAACCAGAGAAGTAGGAGACATTCACATACATGCACCCCAAAGCATACACAAACACACACATGCACAAGCACACGTGAACACCACAAACACACATGTAAACTCAAACACACGCACACACAGGAACACACACTCCTGGCCCAGGAGTCAAAGGGTGGGGAAGGTGGAGCACCCCCAACCCCAGCCCAGCGGCCTCCCGCCCACCGTGAGGGTCCACAAGGAGTAACAGTGTGTGCGAGCTCCCAATCATCTTCCTGGTGGGTCCCCAAACAGGAACGGTACAAGAAAGGGAATTTTGGGAGATGCAATTGAGCCTGGCCCTGTTGACACATTTCACAGCTCCCACGGTGGGTAAACAGAAGGTGCCTACTGTGTGAGTGGATTGGAGATTGCATCACAGGGAGCTTTGGGTCAGGGTAGATCAGGAAAAGCTTGTGTTCTCTGCGGGAGGTGGGAGTTAGGGAGAGACTTAGTTGCTGCAGGTGAGGGTCAAGGTGGGAGACTAACAGGTTCGGATGAGGCTCTAACAGCAGGAATGATAGCTGGCAGGGCAGGCGATGAGAGCAGTAGCAACAAGGACATGGAGTCGGCCACAGGTCCACATCTCAACCACGTGGTCTTAGGTGAGTTACTTATGCTCCCTCTGTCTCTGTCACCTCATTGATAAAAATGGAGAAAATAACAATATTTACGCCTGAAGATTACTATGACCATTAAAGGGGATGGTGCCTGTGAAGTGTCTTAGCAAATAGCATTGGACAAATGCTACTCATTCTTGTTTTAACAGACAATTAGCTCAAAACCTGTAATGTATGTTGCATCTTTTGTTTCTCCCCTTCCCGCAAAAGCTTGAGCACTTGAGACTATCTGCTCTTGCACCCTGACTAAATAAATAGAGAGCCAAAGTGAGAAAGAAAATATTGGGAGAGGGAGATCTGGCTACTATTTCAAAACACTATCCTATAACCCTGTCATCTTTGAGATGCAGCAGCATCCTAGAGTGACTTCGATATTATCAAATAAATTGACTTTACTATATTGTATTTTAATTTATTTACATTCATCATCATCTAATATGGTAACCTTCTATTAACCATCATATTTAATGAATCCTAATTCTCTAGATCTGTCTTATGAGGACAATTCACCGAGGTTGCCAGAAAGCAAAAAAATCAAATTTTGGAAGAATGAATTACTAAAAATATGGAAGCATCATTGGAATCTATTATGTGTAAAAAGCCATAGTCTGTATTTTCCTTGGTGTGTTAAATTTTGGGATATTTTGAAAACTGCATTGTTTTCTCTCTGCTAAATAATTTTGTATAGCTGAATGTTATGGATCTAGACATTTTGGGTGGGCCGGTACCAAATACTGTAATCTAATATGAGTATCTTTTTCTTTCAAATGATGTTGTGAATAAGATGACAGTTAGGAGAGCTGGCTTCTAGTCCAGCCCAAAGAGTACACAGGGCAGGTCACTAGAATTTGCATTAGATTTCTTCTGCGATCTTTTTCGTATCTGTACTTTGAAAGTAAATTGATCCTAAATGTGTTTAGTAAGGTCGGAGAAAGAGAAACCATTTCCAGCCTCCAGTGCGGGCAGTCGTGTGGAGTGGAGTCCATGGTCATGGACTCCTGGGGCACATTCCAGGTCTGCGTCTTCCTGGAGCACCACTGGGCAAGTTGCTTATTCTCTCTGGACCTCAACTTTCCATTGGGAAAATGGGCATGATGGTTGTACCACTTCATAGCGTTGTTGCAGCCCTGACACAGCGGTTGGACAAATGTTAGCTAGTGTTGCTATGTCCTCGCATCTAAGGGAAGAGTCCCCTCAGCAGCACCCCTCACGGTTAAGAAGACTGGGTGCAGGTGGCTGCGAGTAGCAAATGTGAAGTGTTGGTGGCTGTTTGGAGGTTCCTGCAGTTTACGGAGAGGTCTGGCTCCTAGTCGAAAGCTTACTCACTGAAGAATACTGGTTTGATTATAATTGCCAAGCATTTTTCCATTTTTTATTACCCTATATTTAGTTAGTTGAATTTTCCAAGATATTTGGTAAAACTCACCAGAAATTTAAAATAAATTGTATTATTCTTTCTTAAATGAAAAAAAATTTTGCCCCCTTTCCTCTTCATCTCCCTTATTTAGTTCATTCGTATCTTTTCTTCAAACATATCCTAGGTTCTGGGTAGCTTTCCAGAATTAAAAAAAAAAAAAATGTCTTTTTGTTTGAAAAGTTCCACCATAGGCTGAAGGGCCTCAGAAAGCTCTTAAATCACCTGGCGAGTGTCCTACAGCCCCAGGTGTGGAGAGCTCCCCCTGCCCGCTGCGTTAGTGTGTCCACGAGCGGGGCTGCCTCTGAATGTGGGAACGTCTCAGCAAAGGTCCTCAACCTTCCTATGTTTTCCTCTCTTCTTAGGTCCTTGAGCGCTGGGAAATTTTCAGGAAGGGCAGAGGAAGGAGCAACATCACACATTGTTCTCCTGGCAACAAAAGCCCAGGGAGGTTACAGCACTGGGAACACCAAGAAAGTATGCGAGCGTTGGTCAACAGGGAGAAAGGCAACATTTGAAGGACAAAGGGGACAAGCTGTGCTGGGTTGAATAGTGTCCCCCTGAACTCGTGTCCACCTGGAACCTGTGAATATAACTTTATTTGGAAATGGGATCTTTGCAGAAGAGATGAAGTTAAAAATCGAGTGGGCCCCAACGTGATTAATATCCTTACAAGGAGAGAAAAGATACGAAGAGAGGGACAACGTGAAAGTTCACAGACAGAGGAGAAGGAAAGATATCAAACTCAAATTTTGAACACCGTTTCCCAAAGCTGGCATTGACTGTTTCCAAAAATTATGAATTTTCACAGTCAACTTTAATTTTACCCATTACCAAACATTTCTAATTTGTGGAATATATTTTTATTTTATTTATGGGGTATACTAGGATAATAATGTGTTGTATTTTTCCCTTATACTTTGTTTTTGAAGGAAATATTTATTTAGCAGATGAAGAAGTAGATATGAAAAGATAAAATGCTCAAATAAAGCACCTAGTTCATGAAAAATAAATCATCCCTCTTAACTTCTTTTCCATGTTCAAGACACATCCCACAGCCACACTTTCTCTAGAGCAATCTTTTTTTTCCTCCCCAAAGGCCCCCAGTACATCGTTGTATATTGTAGCTGTGAGTTCCTCAGGTTGTGTCTAGAGCAACCTTGATGAGTGTGTAAGGAATGGAAAAATGTTATTTTGATTCTTCTGTCCCCTGATGATTCATGTTTCTTTGTAAACTGAAATGTTGAGAGTCAAATAGATTGTATCAGAAACAACAAAGTGGTTAAAGAAACAGAGAGATGGAAAGATGTTGAAAAGGCAGGTCTGCAGGACTGTTTGTAATGGATTCTATAAACACTCTCTTTCTTTAGAAATGTTTCTTTCCTAACACAAAAGAAACAAGAAAAAGAGTTTTCAGTGGCCTCCATGACAAGATGTAATGTCCCATCATTTCTATTAAGATCTCAGTGGTAATATGGAAGCATTGGCATTTAATAGAAACAGATTTGAGGTCAGGTGGTTTTTTAAAAATAGTTCTCTCCTTGCTTGGAAAGGAACGTAAGTTAGAGAGTAATCCATCAATCTTTTAGAGTGGTTTTAAACTTCTACCAGCCTGGAAAATTTCCCCCATACTTACCAGAAGTAAGACAGTGACATATCTGATGGCACTGAGCTTCAGAGTCATGAGTTTTATTTGGAAATGCTTTTCAAAGTGCTACTTGCCCTGTCTCAACTCTTTAAAACAGGGCTGACTTTATTGCATCTTTCATTCTGAAACCTCTATCAATTCCTGTGTCTTGAATATGTGCGATTTTACAATTGACGTAGATCTTTTTCTCACTTATTTATAATGTGAGAAACACCATGGATTTGTGTGTTCCTTCTTCCACGTTTCCAGCATCCTGTAGGCTCAAGGATGGTGGCAGTACCATGATCTATGGTTTGGAAAACAGTCGCCAGGTTGCCATTCAGATCGCCTGCTGCGTTGACAGACAGGAAAAGAACGAATCAATGAAATCTCAACCAGTTCAGACACTTTATTCTATGCTTATTTTAGCTTCTCAACTACTCCAAGGGCCAGAAGGCCAAAGAAAAAAAACTAAGTTACTAATAGTGGTAGTAGTTAAAAGAGATTGAGTTGTTCTTTAAGAATGAGGCACTGTGTATTTGATATCCTGTTTTCATTTCCTTTGGATATATACCAAGAAAGGGAATGGCTGGGTCATATGCTTGTGCTATTTTTAGTTTTTTGAGGAACCTCCATACTGTTTTCCATAATAGCTGTATCAGTTTACATTCCCACCAACAGGGCACAAGGGTTTCCTTTTCTCCACCTCCTCAACAACACTTGTCTCTTGACCTTAAACTTGCACTGTTATATGTCAATTACATCTCAATAAAAACAAGACTGAGGCACGTGGTAAGAACTCTCCCGGAGGCCCGTACTGCTCAGCCTTTCCTAAGGTGTGTGCCCCGGAATGGTGCAGCTGCAGACGAGGCAGTGCTCCAGGGAACAGTATTGAGCAACATTGCTTCCAGCCATCAACCTCAAGCGTTCATTGGCTTAAGTCCCGCAACCTAACAAGGGTCTTGCTGAAATCTCCCACTTCCCCATCCTGGAGAGAAAATCATAATAATTGCTCTGGTTGTGAGGGAGACGGAAGCTAAGTTTCCATGCCCCTCGATTTGTGGTCCCTCAGAGAGGCCCTCGGCCACTCCAAGACAATGTAGCCTTGAATTTGAGTTTGGTTTTCCTTGCCTTCACCTTCATAGAGATTACCCTGTCTAGGGTTCAGATGCTCACTGAAATGTCTACCAGCTGGGTAACAAAAAGGAGGAATACACAAATATAAGATGTGAGAAGCATAGGTAACCCCAATTTGAATAATCTTCTCTAACTGATTGAACTCTGGCTTCGCAGAAGGCATGTTGGCCTGTCTCTCCTCCCTGCTCCCAGGAAGTTTTGCATTTCTGTTTTAATGTTGCTCCTCATTAAAATGAGTCGTAGCGTGAAACAGTGTTTGCCTCTCTCTCCCCTCCTTATTAAAAATTTAAAAGAACATTACCCCCCAGAATAGCTTTATCAGTTTGCAAATACAGGAAAGTGTGTTTCCATCATTTACTCATTTTTGGATCTTATCTATCAAATTTAGCTAAGCAGAGGCTGTGCCTAACTCTTAGCTTTGCATAGTGCTTAGCACATAGATCATATCTAATGTATGAAAATAATAATAGCAAATGTATAAAGTGATTATGAAGATACATCGCCATGGCTAATGCTGATAGTAAATCCTCTAAAGAGGATTTCTTTTCTCCTGTGCATTAGGAGGTGGGGCACCTGGGCTACAGCACCAGTGGAGCACGGTGGCCTGTGTGACAGCTGAACGCTGCCCAGGGGGTCCTGACTTCTCAGTTCAACCGAATGTAAAGAGGTGAGGGCCCCTCGGTTTCCGTGCTCACTCAGCTGTTCCTGTAGACAGGGAACTCAGCTTCTGCTGTGGACTAAGGGTGGGGAGGCTGATTCATGCCCCTCCGACTCTCGTAAGATGAAGGGACAGCAGTGTAAGCTCCTTATAGACCGTGTCCACAACCGTCTTATGCTAAAATTTTTCTGAGCCTAATGAATTCGCCGATGTCTGTTGTTTCATTGAAAACATGAACTAGATATGCCTTGTAAGAGTAAATCTGAATGCCTTTCCAGACTGGCAGATTTCTGGTAATATTAAACACAGTGTGTTAGTCCAGCCATATCCAGATGTAAGCTGTCACTCGGACAGGCAATAGGTCATATTCCAACTTCTATTTTTCCAGATGTCTACATGGTTTATTAACTGCTTTTCTCCCTAACTTGAATGTCTTACATATTAAACATGTTGGTAGGGATTTATTTGTGTGTTTATTTATTTTGCTCTTTCCCTTCTTCTAAAAGTAATTTAAGCCAACTTAGAAGAATATAAACAATGCAACAAAGTGACAGAAAAGAAGTAATTGAGGACACTTTAGGGAAGGAAAAAAAAGAAGTAAAGTTCGTAACGGAGTGAGTTAATGCACAACCAGCTACTCTTGAAGTCTGTACCTGTCAGGGTTGGGGACAAACAGGGCCATGCATGTCGTGGCAGCCAAAACAAAGAGAGAAAGGACACAATTTGCGTGATTCACTATGTCTATAAAGTTAAAAGATATTTGCTAGGAGAAGTATCGTCATCCCGACCACTGCAGCTAGTGAGAATTTTGTTTGTGGGTTCACACAAAGAGGACGCCATATAATGCCAGGAACAGCAGCCTCAATAGCTTACCCTCCAGAGGGGCCATTTCTTGGAACATCCCTCAGTGCGGTCTGAATACAAAACATCGAAGTGTCACTCAGGTCAGGCAGTTCCACAGGGGCAGAAACAAGGAGGTCTGGCTACGCAAGTCCCTGCTGGCTTGGTTAAACCAGAAGTAGATTTTAAAGCACAGAAGAGGTTGGATGGCATGTTGCTCAGGCTCTTGTGCATCGACCAGGCTTTTGGTGAGCATCACACAATAGGGAGCTTGAGGTTTGACTTCCCGGGCGACAAGTGCAGTGTGGTTCCTCTGTGTGGCTGGATAAGGGCACAGTTGTGTGCTTTACTAGTCAGCCATGCTGGGAGGAGAATGAGATCCTCTCCCAACAGTGAAGGAGCCTGATAAGAACATGTGCCTGTCAGTATGGCTGTCTGCTTCCCCATAAGGAGGATCTGAGCAGGTAGACCAGAAGGACGACCTGGGCCTAAGCAAGAGAAAGCACATGTGTTCTAAATACTGATCTTGTCCGGGTAAGGAAATGTGCTGAGTCTCATCCTACTTGAATAGCTTCATGAAGGAGCTTAGATTGATCCCTGTTCTGAAGGTGAATCCCTGGGAGAGGATTCGACACTGATTCTAGAGTGGAGCTGCTGAAAGACATTCTACTCTATTTACTCAGCTTTCCATGTATGCATGCTTCAGAATTCGGTGACAGCTGCCAGTCTTTACTCACGGTTCCTCATAGCCTTTATCTGCAGCAACTAGGAAATATACTTGTTACTGAGTGACAACCGATAATGACATAGAAAAGACTGCAGCTCAACCTCTAGCACGGAAGTGAACATGCTCACAAACGTCTTCCATAGCAAGAAACATTAACAGACAACCTAACACAATTTGCCACAGCCCTAGGATGGCGGGGTAAAGAGGAGCTGGAATAATCAAAGACAAACAGCTCCCTTTGAACAAATGTGTCACATAGTATATGAGACAAGGAGACCAAGTTAAAACGCATTGTGGTTTCTTAGGAGCTATTTGAGGCTGGACCTCAAAGGCCTTGCAGCCCCCATGTGGTCTTTTTAACCACAAAGAGGTATCACACACACACACACACACACACATACACATTGGGAAGGGGACCCACCTGAAAGAATACTCAGGGCCAGGGAAACACGGATTCCCGCCTTAACTCTATCACCTTCCCACCATGTAGGTTTGGACAAGCACATTAACATCTTTGTGCTTCAGATGCCTTGTTGTGAAAATGAGTAATATTGAATTAGATATTTTCTAAGAATCCTTAAAACTCAGTGAACCTTTGGAGTTAGGCACAAAATGTTTCATTTAAGGTGATGTTTTCATTCCTAAAATAGAAAGTAGAGAAGGAGAGGAAATATTTCACCTGATAACAAATACAACTAGTAAGGTCATTTCTCGAAGGAGAGCCACTTAAAAGATGGAGAGATAATATCTGATGACAGTGTTCTAATGTAATGTTGTTTCATACAGAAAAAATAAAGTGTGTTTTTGCTTCTTTAAAATCAAGTTTAAAAAATAATTCATGTGATTCTCATTAATAAGTTCAAACACATCTTACTGGGGTGAACTTATCTTACCATGCTATCTCATTGAAGGAATAGGAAAATATCGCCAATTTACTGCAATAAGGTAATTACTGTAATAAGATAAATGTTAACTTTTTAATGAAAACCACTGTACTTGAGTAATTACCCTTCTGGGGACTACTCCATATATGATTTCTTTGCAATTATTAAGATTAATTCACTTTTTTAGTAGGAAGAGACCAAAATTCTAAGCCAAATGATCATTTTTATAAGCACATTTTCAAATGTCCTAGAACTTAAAAAGAGGGAGAGAGAAATGGATTTAAGTCTTTTTTCCAAATCTGTTTTATTAAGTCAGAGGCTGTCAAGTGCCCAGGTTCAGTTAAATGCAAATAAAAGTAACAAAAGCTTGGTAAGAATAGATGTGATTAAAAATAGGAGTGTCCATTGACCATCAGCTATAGCACCACCGTAGAGAGTGAAAATTTAATTAGAACTTTCTTTGTTCACAAATCCACTAGCTTTCCATAAATAACTCATTGCATGAACATCCTAAATGCATAAATAGATGTGTGACAGCACTATACCTTCAGCATTCCTGTGGATTCTGCACGCCTCCAGGATGCTATTTAAGGAGGATTATCGCAATATCAGCTTAACGTTAAAAGTAGCACAGCTAATGAAACAGCAAAAGCCAACCCAAGTAGTACCTGGAGAGCATAAGTTTTACATCAAGATGTTTCATGTTCACATTTGTTTTTGTTAACACGGGGTTTGCTCGGCCTGATCGTATCTTTGTCTCAGAGGAAACGATGGGCTTGCTCGTCAGAGTTCTTTCCTGATCTCTGGCTGTCACTTCTATTTCTAACCAACAGAGGAACCTAGGAGGAAGAAGTAAGCCTTTCTTGTGTTATCAGGTTGGTGGATTTCAGCATTGCTTTCTGGAGAGCATCCCACTGGGATTTGGTGTGGGTCTGAGGGACTCCAGCCAACACGTGATCTGAAGGGAATATTCCTTTAAAAACATGAACTCTTTGCCCAACTCTTACTTGTTCCTTTTTTAGAGTGGCTCAGGAAAAGACAAGAGAAAAGCTATTTATTAAATCTATCTAATTATAATCTATCCATCCATCCATCCACTCATCTCTCTCTCTCTAATCAAGTGTACCATTCTCAATGCTGTCATGTTGAGAAAGGGCAAGAAGAGCAGCTCCTCCGTTACTGTCGTCTTTTCTGGTTTTCACCACATTCTGCCAAGTCGAATGAAACAGTCCAATCACCTACTACAATCTCGCTGCATTTCACCCATTTCCTGACCCCGCCAAGACAGGAGCAGAGCTCAGAGGGAGCTTGGTTTAGAGGAACAGCAAGGGAGAATCCTCCTGGTGTTGGCCCTCAACCCCATTCCTAGAGCTCAGGAGAAAGGAGCCCAGTGCAGAGCTTAGGACCGTGGATGCCGGAGCCAGACTGCCCCTAATGTACTGCTCGAGATCGGAGCCAATAACTGGACCTCACCATGCCTCAGTTTCCTCATCAGTCAAATGAGGAAAAGAGTGCTCATCTCATTTGAGGTTACTCACCTCAGAGTGCATGACACATTGTAAGCACCATATAACTATTAGCTATCATTACTATTGAGTGAAGTTAAAATGCAGGATAGTTAGTATAATGTGACAGTCAAACTTCTAAAGATGCCCCCAAAGGTTCTCAACCTCTGGTTATTCAATCAAACAGTGATCTAGGCACTGCTGTGAGGGGGCTAGGGAGATGATCTTAGTGGTCCTGGTCCAGTCAAGGGAGCCCTTTAAGAGCAGAGAGTTTTCCCAAGCAGGTGCAGGAGGAGAAGTAGCAGAGATTTAAAGAATGAGCAGGACTCATCATGCCACTGCTAGCTTTGAAGATGGAGCATCTGAGAAGAAATGTGTGTGGACTCTGGGAGCAGAGGCCCACCCTGGCCAGCTGCCAGCTAGGAAATAGGGCCTCAGTCTCACAACCACAAGAAACTGGATTCCAACAACCACCTGTTTGAGTGCAGAAGGAGCGTCTCCCACGGAGATTCCCGATGAGAGTCCAGCTCAGCTGACACCATAATTTTGGGCTTGTGAGACCCTGAGTGGAGAAGTCAGTTGAGCCCACCTGGTCTTCCAACTTACAGGAGCGTGAGCTAATAAATGGGGTTGTTTCAAGCTGCTAAGTTTGTGGAAATTGTTATGTGGCAACAGAAAACTAATATATAACTTGGCGTGCCAGTAGAGTAAGGTAATGAGAACTATATTCCCTTTAGGATATTTTACACTAACTCTAACAAGAGTAGAACTCATAGGAGGGTTAAATTGTGGAGAAGACTTGGAGGGAGGGGGGCGCTGTAGCTGCCTCGGATGTGAAGGCCATCTGTCTGAGCCATGTCTCAGGTACCTGATCACCAGGGTTGCTTGTCCATCTGTCTTCTTTACATTCTGGAATGAGTCTCACATGGGAGAGAGTTTAGGGTTGTTCTGTGTAATCCAAAAGGAAAATCCTGTGGATCAATGTGCCATATGAAGCAGGCCTAGCCGCCATTCAGAACTATTAACGGCGACATGGGTCAAATCAGAAAATTAGGGAACAAGACACAGGCTGAATCACTATTGTAACCAAGACTGTTACATATGTCCACTAAATCCAGGCCCACGTTCTCCTCCCTGGGAATCTGGAAGGTCATAATTTCTAGCACCTGCACTTAGGTGGCCATAAGGTGAGTCCTAAGCAATATGAGCAGAAACGATGGCCATTACTTCCTCGTGGTTCTCCACTGTCTTTGCCCTGGCTCGGTGACCAAGGAGGCCTTGGGATCAATGGGCAGGGCTAGGGGCTAGGATAGCAGCCTGGATCCCTGAGTCACAACATGAAGGACAACTGTCCTGGGAAGTTGCCTACATTCCGTTGGATAATTAATGAATGAGAAATTAATTTTTTCTGTGTTTTGTGGCTATTTGTTACTGCACTATAAGCTAGAATATCCAGCTACTCAACAAAACCATTGGAAGCATGGGTTTAAGTATCAGATGGACTTAAACGTGTGAGTTCTAAGACCATTTCATCTAAGAGCCTTGATTTTCTGACATCAAGTTGTATCAACTAGTCAATGACAATTGCAGAGACATTAATAATAATAAGTACTGCTAATATTAATTGTGGACCTAATATGTGCCAAGCACCATGCTGCACACTATATGCATATATGCATACTGCTTCCTATATCCTCACAGCAATCCCATCAAGTAGGCACTATTCTTATTCTCCTTATAGGGAGGAGGGAGCTGAGGCAAGAGGGACTGACGAACTAGCCCAACGTCACACTAGCGGCAAATGGCAGATCTGGGAAGGGGAGCTGGGTCTCCAGGACATAACTTTGTCCTGCAAGCACAGCACATGGAGCAGATGGCACATAGCATTCTAGATGTCTTTGCAAAAGAGAAGGTGGCGTTTTCTGTTTGTTTCCTGATCCTCTCTCTGCTAACACCACTTAATTGCTTGCATTAGCCTTGCATGACACCTTCAAGGAGCTGTCAAACTTCTCTTACAGGGTCTTAATTACTATTTCAGGGTACATAATGATAAATAAATGGGGATAAAAATGTGGTAGATTTTAAAAGGCCACAAATTGTTTGAAGCTCCTCCTATGAAAAGGGGGAGTCTCTTTAGCCACCTTAAATCTGCACTGGCCCTAAGACGGGCTTTCTCCAGTAGAATGGAGCAGAAAAGACATCGGGTACCTGTGAGCCTCAGCCTCCAAGAAATCCTGCAGCTCCTGCTCTCGGGAAGCCTCCATCATGCTGTGTAGCAGCTGTGACCACAGACCACGCAAAGGCAGAGAGGCTCCACTCTTCAGCCTTTCCATCCAGCTGAGGCCCCAGACATAAGAGTGTGGCCATACTCAACCTCCTGACCCTGCCGAGCCACCCACTGACTAACTTCTCAAGGACCGTAGGACCAACCTAGGGGAGCCTGAGAAGGACTAAGTCATTGCTTCTTTTTTCAGCAATATTGATACTTTAATAAAGTTGAAGTCTTTTATTAAACCTAAGAAAACCCTAGAAAATTCAGTTTAGGAAATTCTCCTAGATTAACTATAGGAAGTAGCCCTCGTGACCTCAAAGAGATTTTTTTTTAATCCCATTTGCTAAATCTAATTATTCCATCATTGATTTTGGAAATAATAAAAGGTAATTTTTCCATCAATTGGTCAAAATTCAATTTCATTTATCACTAGGAGATAAAAAGGTGTCTATTCCCTTACTCGACTCTATTTTGTTCATTTTCTGAGTAGTCGAATAGCATTGCATGCGAAGTATCTTTTGGGAAATAATTCTGTACTTAATGTTAGAGCCTGTTAGACCTCACATGCTTGGGTAGGTCACGGAGGGTCAATTATTGGTCATTTCTGAGAACTCTCTTCTTATGTGCTGCTGGAAGTGTCACCAGAGATTTACTGCTGCCATATTGAGCCAACAACCTGGCATGGAGGGACTCTGTCTTTTGGAGAGGATATAAAAGTAAAGAAGTGAGCACTCAGGTACATGAAAGAGTTCATGGCGTTTAGTTGATCCTAACATCTTGGAGAAATCCCAATCATAGTAATGACAGTCACTTGTGCTTTTGTTATAAGCAATTAAGGCATCTACTGTTTAGTTCTGTTTAGTTCTCTTTAACTCATCACTTCTGTCTAGTCAACTGGTTCTTGTATTGCTGAGTGATCAGATGCTGCTTAGGCCAGGGTCTGCAAACTTTGTTCTGTAAAGGGCAAAGAGTAAATATTTTAGGATTTGCAGGCCAAGAGGTAAAATTGAAGACATTATCTTGGTATTTATGTAATAAAAAAGAAAACATATTTCCACAAATATTTTGATGAAATTCAAAATATAGTAATAACAATTGAGCACAATATTTTAGGTCAAAAGCTAACGAAAAACATGGACTTCTTTGCAGCATAGCTTGTCATGTAATTGGGGTTCTACGTTAGTGTTCCTTATGATCAAATCAACGGCAAATGTTTATCTGTAAAACCATTCTTAGCTTGCAGGCCATCCAAAGGTAGTCAAGGGCTGGATGGGACCCCCAGGTTGCAGTTTGCCGGTGCCTGGCTTAGATGATGGCTCCATCTATACTCAGGTGGCAAATAGGCTTCCTCATCCAAATTGGGTCAATGGGTGGTGGACACTGCAAGTGTGGTGCCAAGCAGGATTGGGCCACAGAGTTGGGTCTCGGGAGGAAGGTGTACCTCTGGTTCCCACTGGCTGCCCAGGGAATGACAACCTTAGCACCACTGCTTATCAGATCCCAGTCTACATATGGCTTTGTAGATTGGTTGTTCTGGTTGGGTAGAGCATCCTTTTATGAAAGTTCTCAAGTTCTCTGGCCCTGTGGAAGGGAGAGGATTTTTCTTATATGATAGTTTTACTCCTCACCTTGTTGAGTGTAGCCGACTGGCCTGCCCTCACCTAGCTGTCCGGGGAGGCCTGGGCTACAGCGACTGGCCCAGCACTCCCTTCGTTTAAGTGCCCATTGTTCTCTCATCTTACTTTTCAACAGACTCGCAAGATTTATTCTGAGCCCGTTTTAGTCTGTTAACACGTTATTGGTAGAAAGCCTTGGGAAAATTGTTTTAAAACAAACAATTTTTAAAAGTCACTTTTCATTTGAATGGATCATTGAAAATCTGAATATTATGGCTTGATATTTCAGTCTAATTGAAACTAATTTAAATTATTTAATGGTAAATATACATAGACTCTTCGTATCGCAATCTGTTCAAGCCGCTGCACCACGGCAACTTAATTGCTTTGAACCTGGTGCTTTGAACGCTCAATCAGAACAAAATTTACGTCAGGCCGGCCTGCAGCAAGCTGGACTGATTTGTGTTCAGAAGTTACAAACTTGTTCTCTCTCAAGAGATCCAGGCCTGCAGTCTAGGCCAAGTGGACAAGCAGTTGGTGTGCATTTTGCTGGGAGTGAATGTTTGGACTTTCTGATCTTCAAACATTTCAGCCCTGGGATCTGAGGTCAAAAGCATGAGTTGGAGTATCACAGATCATACCACCCCTCTAAGCCAGCTAGTTAAAAATATGTCTTCATATAGGAAATGAGAGACCATGTACAAACTTACCACTGCCACCAGAAAAAGCCATGCCATACGTCTATCATACAGTCTGGGGATTAATATTACATCTCTCTACTGCATTTAACTCTTGTCAATCACCTAAATATTACATAGGCACATGTATAATGAGTACATGCATTTGATATGGACCTTGCTTAATACCATACGGTTATCAACTGTAAAATATTTTTCATAAATTTCATAGATTTTAAAATGTGACCACACTATGGTCTAAAACTCTAATTGAAGACCTTACTTGTAGGGGTATGGGTATTTAGCAATGTATTCAACAGAGCTCCTAGCCTGGGACAGAA
Source organism: Equus caballus (assembly GCF_041296265.1). Classification (NCBI taxonomy): domain Eukaryota; kingdom Metazoa; phylum Chordata; class Mammalia; order Perissodactyla; family Equidae; genus Equus; species Equus caballus. Next base: position 98,626,208 of record NC_091691.1, read on the forward strand.
TTTAGAGCATCCAACAGGGACTCCTTATCTGTAAAAAATATTCTTTTAGCCCAGGTGCCTAGCACACCTGAAGCCCTCCAGCTGCACAATGTCTGGCTTGTAAGCCAGACGCACCGAAAGACAGATTCTGCTGGTCCTTAAGTCATGACGCACAAAAGAACTCTTGAGGGAGCTGCCCTGAACCATCCCTGCGCCTGCAGGCAGAGGACTGCGGTGCGTGCCCCGGGGACTTGCCTGGAGGAAGTTGTGGGAAGTCAATGCAAATGAGAGCTGCTTCCTCGGGAGCAGACAGGAAGCTTCAGGAACCTCGAAGGCAGACATGCATCAGAGGACAGCACTTATGCCCGGCCAGACCAATATCGCTCCACGACATTTCAATCCACTGACTGGGAACTTCAGCTTCCGTCTTTAACCTGCACGCCACAATGAGAAGGAGACAGAAAAACTACTGCCTGCACATTTCTGTTAGTTAAAAAAACTTTAAAAATTCTAGAATTTAAATTTGAGGAAAAAGGTGGTTCAGTAACAAATCTTAGATCTGTGTTGTTGATTTTTTTAAAATTGAAGTATAATTTACAGAGTAAAATTCACTCTTTTTTTAAATCTATGGGTCTTAACAAATGCAGGGTCATATAACCACTGTCACAATCAAGATACAAGAGAAGATTTCTGTACTCCCTCCTTGGTATTCATCCCTCTTCTAACTATCAGCCCCCGGCAGCCAAGGACGCATTCTCTGTTCCTGTAGCTTTGCCTTTTCCAGAATGTTATATAAAATTATACAGCACATAGTCTTTTGAGTCTGGCTTCTTTCACTTAGCGCGTAACTCACTCGAGATTCATCCATGTTGTTGTGCGTGTTCCTTCCTTTGTTTTTTTTGAGAGAAATGATATATTTATTTGCGCACTTTTTTATTGCAATAAGAACAAATAAGATGAGCTCTATCCTCTCAACAGATTTTGAAGTGCACAGTACAGTATTGTTAACTATAGGCGTGACGTTCCATGACAGATCTCTGGAACGTACTCATCTTGCATAACTGAAACTTCATAGCCCCTGAACAACAACTTCCACTTCTTGCTCCCCCCACTCTCTCGCAACCACCATCCTACTTTCTGTCTCTGTGATTTTGACTGCTTTAAGCATCTCATGTAAGTGGAATCATACGGGATTTGTCTTTCTGTGACTGCTTATGTCACTTAGAATAATGTCCTCCAGCTTCATCCATGTTGTTGCATATGACAAGATTTCCTTCTTTTTTAAAGCAGAAGAATATTCCATTGTGTGTGTGTATATATATGTACACATAATGGAATATATATATGTGTATATATACGTATATACAATGGAGCATGTATATGTATATATGCAATGGAATATTCATATTCGTATATATATATATACATATTTTCTTTATCCATTCATTGTCTTCAAGTGTCTTTTGATGGACACTTAGATTGCTTTCACATCTTGACTATTGTGAATCATGCTTTGATGAGCGTGGGCATGCAGATATCTCTTCAAGATCCTGATTTTAATTCCTTTGGATAAACACCCAAAAATGGGATTGCAGGATCTTGTGCTAGTACTATTTTTGATTTGGGGGGAACCTCCATACTGTTTTCCATAGTGCCTGCACCGTTTTACATTCCTACTAACAGTGTACAAAGGTTCCAATTTCTCCACATCCTCAGCAACACCTGTTATGTTTTTTTATATAATAGCCATTCTAACAGGTGTGAAATGATCTGTCATTGTGGTTTTGATTTACTGGTTTTGAATATCTTTTCATGTATCTCTTGGCCATTCGTAGGTCTTTTTTAGAGAAATATTTATTCAAGTCCTTTGACCATTTTTTAATAGGATTATTTGGCTTTTTGCTACTGAGTTGTACAAATTCCTTAGATATTTTGGGTATTAACCCCTCAGCAGATCCATGATTTGTAAGTATTTTCTCCCGTTCGTCCATGTTGTGTGTGTGTCACAATGTCTTCCTTTTTATCACCGAGTGGTATTCCTTCGCGTGGCTATATCACAGTTTGTTTAATCCCTTCACCAACTGAAAGACACTTGGAGTGTTTCAAGTTTGGGTGATTATGAATAAAGCAGCTATAAATATTTGAGTACAGTTTTTTTGTGTGTGAAAAGATAATTTTTCATTTCTTTTGGGTAAATACCTACCCAAAAGAAATCAAGGAGAGGTTTGCTGGATCACATGGTAAATATATGCTTAACTTTTTGAAAAACTATGCAGTTTATTTTCCAGTCAACACAGACTAAGGATATATGGTGTTTCCTTTAAGAGCAAAGGATAAAAATTCTTTCTATTAGGAAATTTGTCTTCACAGAAACAGTGACTAGAAATAATGCATGGAAAAGCAGAGTCAGAAGAATTGTAAATTTTGTTTGGTCCAATCTCTGCATTTTTCAGAACAAGGAAACTGAGGCCCAGAGAGATGGAGCCCGTCCACATACGTGCAACGAGGAAGGACAGAGCGCCATGGAGGCTGGACCTCTGGGCTCCACTTCTGTTTGCGGTCTCTGTGCTGCATGCTTTTTGTGGAGTTGTCTGTGAATTAGAGAGAGGGGAGGAAAATCTATTTATGGAAAACATGCCCTATATTTTAAGGAATAAGTAGGGTATAGGAGTGAAAGGATGCAGATAAGTTATTTACATTAATCAAATTCATTAAGAAATGATTCAACTCCCCGTTTCCTTTAGCCCAATTACGTATGTATCTAAACTACTATATTTTAGTCCATCTCTCTTTTCTGGAGAATAGTTAATACAAGCATTAACACATTTGTGTTTATCTTAATTATTATTAAATTCCTATATATAAAAATCGAAAATTTGTATCTATCAAAGCTCACTGTAGTAGCCCCTGACACAGAGCCAACACCATGTTCTGAATTTTGTTAGGAGCCCATTCGCTTGATTCAAGTGCCTATTATTGGCTGAAGTCACAGTTACTGCAGAGAAATTTTCTAATAAACATCTGAGATTAAGTACCATTGCTGACAGTAAAATTATAATTTGTAGACTAAAGATGCATTCAATTATGATCACTGAGAGAGAGAAAAAATAAGGGGAGAAAAACAAAATATGAAAACCACATGTACCAAGGAAAAGCAAGGTCTTCGAAAGTAATTCAAATCTTAATTCAATAATCCATTTTTAATCTCCCACATTACGGTTATTTACTGGGTGACCATTTCAGAGTTGCAAATATCCAGTCTTTGGGCCAAAGCCGTGGGGGTAATTGCTTTATCTCTGGGTAAGATATATCACTGATGTCTGCTCTAGACTCAGCAAGAGTGTTTGTAACCAATATCTAAAGCTGCATTTCTGGATGGGACTCAGGCTGCCTGAAGTCTTCCTGCTAAGATAGCTCACTTTGTCTCATACCTTCACAAAGTGTTTAAAATATGTTTATGCCTTGAACAACTACTTCTACTTTCTAGTTCCGTAACGTGGTCATGTGGTTTTGAGGGAGAATCTAGGAAACAGCCAATGCATCTGTTGCTGCCAACATCCTAGAAATTCCTAATGTCAACTGGTGTGTAAAGTAAGAGCTGCTCTGCAGGATAAACGACCGCTCCAACCTCAGACTTACCCCAGCCCTCTTCATTCTACTTTTCTGCATTTCACCTGGGCCCTTCTTCCCGCCGTTAGCACTCTGCTCTGCTGGCCTCAGGTGTGTTCCAATTATTCTGGAATAGTCTGCCCTGGCAGTCAGAACCCAAAGTTCAAAAACCCTCCGTTGTTCCTGGTACAGATGAGACAGGCTGGGGCTTTCACAGAAGCCACGTTAAATAGGAAAGGAGGGTGGAGAAGAGTGGATTGCAGCGAGTGCCGGTGGGGGATGACTCTAACCCTTCCACACCCATCTTACCTCCTGGGCCACTGAGTTCTGTTTCATTTCACATGGCTTCCTAAAGCACAAAGAGGTTCCACCTCAGTCTTTTCTCTTCCCCTTTTCTCTCTTGAATCCAAATACCTTTTCATTTTTCTCAGTTTGCGTTCGCAATCTGAGAAACATACTTGGAACCCAGCCCTCAGAAATCAGGCACGCTTCTCCATCCAGGGGAGATTCCCCCCTGCTCCCTCTGACAGTGATGGCCTCGCCCTCAGTAGTTCTGTTTCCTCACATACCTAAGCTTCACAATGACAGTGAGACACATCCAAAAGAAGTCCACGCCTGCGCAAACAGGAGAGTGGATCACCAGGATTTAGTGGGCCCTGCTCAGGAGGGCAGTCACGTGCTTTCCATCCCAGGGGCTGGCCTTGAATGCAGTCAGGCAGTGCTCTTTCTCATGACCTTTGGGCTCAGAGCTCTCTCCTCCAGGACTGGCACAGAGGAGCCTAGTAAGCACAGGCACATTGCCAGCAGCTGTCCCCCTCTTCATCATGGAAGGCCCTGGAAATCACTCATGCACATGGCAAGCAAGCGTGTCAGCTTTTGTTTGTTGTTCAGCCTGTGCCAGCTGGTGAGCTGCTACCACGGCTTGTCCTGGCCTCCTCGGTTCCTCATGCTCAGCTTACGTGTTTATGCAAACAAAACACATCACCCCGAGGAGGTGCCCTCTCGGATCCAGTGACTCCCTTTTCTCAGACACTGAGATGTTTGAGGGATGTTTGGAGGATTCGGCTGTCCACAGCGATGGGTCCCGGGGCTGTACTTCCTGGGCTGGAACAATGACACAAAGGTGCCCAGGGTTAGTCAGCCTGAGTGGGTGCAGCAGGACCCTGTCTCTGCCTCCACCCTCCATGTTGTCTTTGGTCCCATCCATTCCTGATTTATAAAGACATCCAAAGGCATGCAAGGGCCTCATGCATATGATCTTAGAGGTCTTGCAGAGTGGCAGCGCCTGCCAGGACCCAGTGCTGCAGTGCTGGCAAAGCAAGGAGGTTGTGTTCCCTGTCCCCTAAGTTTAATGTTCCATCCCAAAGATTCAGAAGGAAACAGTGCTCTGAAGCCAAGTCATGTCCTGCGGTGATGTGGGACAATCCTTATTGCCAGAATGCTGCTGTAGGGCATGGGCTCTCCCTACACGGTAACACAGCCATGCCCTTGGAAACACTGTAAATGGTCCCTGGTGGCATAACTCAGAATATGCTGCAACCACATGTTCTTTATAATCATTAGGCTGAGAATAAGTGGTTCCAAACTCTGGCAAATATAACATTTTGATACCCATTGCCTCCATCTGATAATTCAAGCTTGATCACAATGCGCTACTTCCAACGGGAAGTAATGGAGCAGAACTCTCAGCCGGGGAACTTTCTCCTCCATATGGTTCACAAGTTCCCTGGGATGTGTAATCCTACTGGGAGTGCCATCTGTATAGACTCCACACAGGCCCGTGTCTGGGGAAGTTCTTCGCTGCTAACTCAGCCGCAGATTTTATTCTACTGCGAATACATTCAGACAAAAGGCAAGACCCTCTTCTGCCTGTCTTCTCAGTCACTCACAATCATAAGGGGCAGCTTATGAGGGATGTCTCTTTTCTGGGTGATGAGCCAACCTTGCAAATCCCAAAAGGATGAACCGGAGAATCCCTAGCTCATGGAGAACCCACACAAGCAATCTTCTCTACAGATGTGAGTGGTTTCAGAGGGAGAATGATCACATTATGTGTAATAACCACACAAAGGGTGAACTTGCCTTATCTCACCTACCTCAGTGAGAAGTCCTTCAGGTGCCAGGGAGGGCCTTACTCATCTGTGGGGCCCCCAGTGTCCAGCACAGGGAATTAGTTAGGACACTTAGCTGCAAGCAAAAGATTGACATAACAGGAGAAACTGTATTGAGAGGATGTTGGGTGGCTCAGGGAAACACCGGGGAGGCTAGGGATCAAGCTGGAGGCTACATTTAAGAAACACTACCCAAATAAGCTGCCCGCTGGAGTGCGGAGAAACCACATATGCTGACACTGAGCCCTCAATGCCGCTGTCCTGCACCAGGGTGTGGCTGCCATCAGCTGTGGTGGGTCTTCTTGCAGGTGGACAATTGCATCCCCTTACATCCTCTCTCCCAGCATCCACTTTCTTGTGCCTCTCACTTTGAGTCAGTCTAGTGAGAGTGAGTCTAATTGGCAGAGACTAGTTCCACAACTGAGCCTCAGGTGCAACGGAGGCTGGGAAAGTCAATATCTAGAATTTTCTGCTCCTAAAGAGGAGTTACTCTTTGTACCTTAGCAAAACTTACAAAACAGTTTCAGATGCTAGACAGGCAAAAGGAATCACAAATAACCACTATTCGCAGTATGTCTTATGTTGCTTTTTATGTATACAAACTGAATACACTAATTACAGAGTGATTAGGAATGAATGTGCTAAGGCTTAGGTCAGTTTTTTAAAGGCTTCAATTCACTCATGTTGTCTCTCCAGATGAGATGATCTTCCTAATTAACCACTTGACGAGTTCTAGAAACACTGATAGACTTTCCAGTCTGCAAGACCCACAACAGAGCTACAAGTCCTGATCGGTCAGACACAGAACAACCTTCTACAACCTCCTTTCTCGGCTGACAGTCTTAAAATTGTCATCCTCCGTGAGCCCATAGATAGTGCGTTTCTATGTTCTTCTAGGCCTGGTGCATGTTACGCTTTTAACAATATTTAGGATTCTTCAAAGAATATGTTAAAGCTCTATCCTGGGAATTAGCAGGTCCATAGAGATGAGAGATACAAGGAAGGCAGAGCTAATTCATTGTATACTTTCCAGTCCTGTGTGTCCGTGTGTGCATCTGAGTGTGAGTGTGGCTGAACGTGTATGTGTGTGTGCGAGTTGTGTGAGCATGTATGTGAGAAAAATGACATCACGTTTCTGATCTAGGCCCACTAAGAATCCATCTGTGCCAAGACAAGTTACACAGAGCTTCCGCTCACTTGAATGTTCCTTAGCTGAATCCAAACTTACCAGATAATTTATACAGTCATCTGCTCAGCTTTGACTGCATAGACCAACCCTACAAAAATGCAGACAGAAGCCTGCCTAATTCTTTCTTGCCAGACCTGAACTGACAATATATTCAGAGCATTTTTTCTAGTCACGAAAGCTACATAATTTTAGAGAATTCCATTTTTAAAAACTTAAGAATTTCATACATGTGCAATTTTATATGTGTGCTCAGAAATGCTTTAGAGCCTATGAAAATGATTAAGACACCAACTCTACTTTAGGAAATCTCACTACCAAGTAGTGAATAAAAATAGGGCATGACGTAAAGCTCTGTTCATGAATGTTGCTTTAATATTATCTTAGTAATGACAGAAACAGAGTGGCAGAAATTTTACAAGCGACTCAAAAAAGATGCCCCTGGGACTTATTTGTGGATTTTAAAATACATAAATACTTAAATAAACATATTGAAATAAGAAAACAGGAAGCTGGCCTGGTGGTGTAGTGGTTGGGTCTGCGTACTCCACTTTGGCGGCCCAGGGTTCGCAGGTTCACCTCTGTCCTGAGTGACTGTTAATTCTCTCCTTAAACGCATTTTTAGATGATTCAGTATAGTCATTATCCCTACAGATCTTGAAGTCAGACAGAAATGAGTTTTAATTCCTGTTCTGCTGCTTTAAATTATAAATTGGGGCAGATCACTTAAACTCTCTAAGCCTCTAGCTATTGTTGTTGTTGTTGTTGTTGTTAAAAATGGTAATAAGGACGCCTACTTTACAAGTCATTACAAGTTTAAGTGAAATGCTGACCATAAATGAGTACCTGTTGCAAAGCCTGGTACTAGAGAAACTCAAGAGAAGGTGAATATTAATTTGGTCTCCTCTCATTCTGACCCATTTCGCATGTAGCTGCCATATTTTAATTTCTGAACGCATAAAACTAATCACACTACATCTTGGATCACAAATATTGCTGGCTTGACGTTGAATAAAGTTCAAAAACCTTAAGTCTAAAATTTAAACCCAATTCCTATGAATACCCTTCGTATATCCCACATTCCACTTAAAATGAACAAAGTATTAATTCCTCCCTGCACCTTAATTTTCTGTATCTTTGTTCTTATTTCCTTGTTGCTCAAAATATTCCAATTTGCATTTTTCAAAGTTCAATTTAAGGACAATTCTTATATTATATTCTTACGTATACACATCTTATTTCTCCTTAAGGGGACGAGTCCCTTCTTCAAGGACAGGTGAGCCTGAAGGGTGCTTGAAATTCCCCATGATTCAGCCATCTTCCACATCCAGATGGGAGTGAAGAATTGTTCTTTAAGGAGGAGACAGTAGGTTTCTTTCTAGATCAACTCACGTGTACTGATCTTCTCTGCTTCTTGGGAAGGGGCTATTAGAATGGAGCTCCTGGGGACTCACCCATGATTATCACGAAAGGAAATTAAACTCTTAAATCCAAGGCTCTTAATTAGAAGTCATATTAAAATCATCTGGCAAGTTTTTTCAAAATGCTTATGCCTGGACTTCGCACAGACATTTCAAGTCAGAATTTCTGGAGTTGGGACAGGGGCATGAGCAAGCTGAGAAAGCTCCCTCTGTAGGTTGTTCAAGGCCACCTAAAGCCAAATCACTCTCCCATCATTTGCCAGGCTGGAACCACGTGGGATTGCGTATTAGAGCAATTTCCACCTCATTATTTAATCGACACGCCATTCTGATATATATTGACTCCCAGCGCTGGGCAAATATTAGACTAGTTTTTAAGAAGTGGCATTATCTAGAACAAATGAAACTATCTCACTGTATTTCATCTCACTATAAAGTCTTGCCCCAGTCTTTGACTATCAACAATCTTGGCTGCAGTTAATCTCTACAGATCTTTATGATCACTACAGTTTCTCAGCATGCCAGCACATTTACAACTTGTATGAAGGAGTCTGCATTTAACCTCATGAAAAGATTTTGTCTTAAGATTTCTCTACAAACCTGAGGACTTTAGGTTTGGTGAATTGGCAACTTTGCAAATCTCCATTTCTCTTCCCACGCTGCTTTCTTTATCTTTTCTGACTAGTCCTATAGATTGCTCAAAGGATGAAGTTCATTGAGCGTGTCGATGGCACATATCGCTACATATACATTTTTGTCTTTAAGGAAGCGGCTTGGGGGTGAGAAGGCGTGCATTTGGAAGGGGGAGGGAATGCTTATTACAATCTTCAGCAATTCTTAATCTTTTCTCCCCAATTCACTGTGGCCCAAAGAAAGAGCATGCTCAGTGGCACTTTGGGACATTTTGTGCCACCTGGTGGAATTTTCTTGAAAGAGGATTATCAGGGGCCTGAATTACCGCTCAGCTGGATCATCACCTGAGGCCTTTTCTTAGTGCTTAATATCACCGGTCTAAGTATAGATTCCCTACTGTGTCAGGCAATTTAACTGCACTAGGCCCGTAATAAGGATTTTTTTTTAATGTGAAAATTAGTCTTTAGTGAAAGAGACCTATTTTGTTAGCTGCTGGGTAAATTCAGGTAACACAACGACATCCACACTTGGGTCATTCTATTCCACTCTGGCTAATACACAGAGATTTTTGCCAACCTTGCAGCAGGGAGCACACAGATGTTAACACTGCTTTCCATTAGTTAGAGACAAAAGTAATTGTAATTAACCTTTTTCCTTACCCTCACCCCCAGGAAGTCACAACAATCTGATAATGTCATATTTAGCAATTAGTGATGTAACTGTTTACTCAAGCAGAGATTTTCACCGAACATAAAAGGGATTTTAAAAACACATGTCCTGAAGCGATAACTGATTTGGGTAGTTGAAAATCTCTTTCTGAGACACTCAAACTAATGCCAGGGAAAGGCAGCTGGGTGGAGGCGCCATGTCAACGCCACCCTCACAGGAGGCTGTCACAGCAGCTTTGGGCCAGGCATCCATGTTGCTTGTCTAATGTAGTGACTTTTGTTCTTTCACATTGCAATCATTAGCTCCCCCACTAGGTTCTAGGCCGCATTGACAGAATTCAGCTCTCGTTTGTTCATACAGTTTCCTTTGTACCATGAGATCTACCAAGAAGAGATGCAAATTTCTCTTCAAAGACAGATTAGTTGAAGCCAAGGACAGTGTTCATTTTGCACTGAGAGAAAGGTCAAACTAACCAAAGAATGCAATAATCCAGAAAAAATTCCAAACTTCCCAATTCAATGGTAAAAAACAAAAAACTCCACCTCCTTTGAAACTAGAAATGGGTGAATAGGCAAAGGGCCATTTTTTTGCAAATATTTATACAGAATTCCAAGGAGCATGGTGTACGCCCTGCCTGCTGAACTAGATGGTAAATTTGAGGGGGTCCAGGATTGAGTCCAATAACACTAATTCAGGCGTGTTGATAATATCATTTTCTACATGTTCAAAGACAGCTCCTCTGAAGGTGTTTTCCTGTTTCTGGTATTGTTCTAGTTTGTTCTAATTTGCTTGGTTTAAGCCATGCATGCATATTTGTTGCCAGAAATTCTTTCCACATTTACTCAAGAAAAGACTTTTCCTTTGGCCCACAACTATAGCCACTATTTGCACTGCTTGTAACTTCTGACATTTCTATCTCTGAGATTCATGTTTGCTGGCTTCTCCTGCCCTGAAAGAACCACCCAGTTCTGATTGCTCTGTGCCGGGCCGGTCCCAGTAGTGCCCAATCATACGGCATTCCGAGGCGAGTTGTTCCGCACCAGTCCCGGGAGCAATTCCTTCTCTCCACCCTGTCTGCAGCTACCCCATTAAAGCTCGTCACACAGCAGCTGCTTAGGTGTCCTTTTGTCATCTAATATCTATTTTCCATAAATATCCATGGCAGCGACATCACTTCAGTATTTGTAGATGTGCTGTATTCCACGGCTCGGTTACAGATGTGAAAAATAAGGAACAGGAGCCAAGGATCCTAGCCCAGCATCACTGCCTCAACTTAATCTGAAAAGTGAGATCAGACGCACCGAGAAGACTGAAAAATTAGGCTATCAGATCAAGAATTTTTAAACGATGGACATTTTTGCTATGTAAAAATCTGTGTGATTTGAAGCCAGCCCTGAAGTTCTCTGACCATCAATATTTCTATCTGAAAAAGAAAAAAACCTAATTGTACCTACTTTGTGGAATCATCATAAAAATTGGAAACAACTTGTAGAGATTAAATGCCCCAATATCTGATACAAAATGGAAGTTCAAAGCAAACACGGTAGATATTGTTATTATTAAATAATTACTATTAATATTATAAAGCAAAGAAAATCACTTCCTTCAAAACCTGGAAAATGGAAAGAAGTTACTGGACCGGAATAAAAATGGGAAAGAGTAAGAGAAAGAGTAGGAGTAATAATAGAAGTTGTAATAAATTAGATGGTTCCTAGACGCTCCTAAGAATTATTACAAAAAGGGACACATGGTAAACCACATTTACTAAGCTTGCTGAGCCAAGCGTGCTGAGACATGAGATGTACCCCTGAGTCTGAGCTACGTCGTTTACAATTCACTTTAACGTGGAGAATTCACTGAACTTTTCCAGTGCTCAGGTACGTCACTCACAAAATGATGACATTTGATTGTTTCCAATGTTTTATGATTCTATATATCTTTTAAAAGTCTTCAAAGATTTTTTCTATACATTGTGAAACTCAAATACTCTCTCTACTTATTCATAATAGCCAGGTCCTGAGGGGAGAGAAGTTTAATCTATTGGTTTGAACAGGCGTCAGCAAGCTAGGCTTGTGTATCAAATCTGGCCCACTGCTTGTTTCTGTAAATAAAGTTTTATTGGAACACAAACACCTTCATTCACTTACATATTGTCTATGACAACTTCACATTACAAGAGCAGAATGGAGTAGTTGAGACAGAGACAATACGGCCCATAAAACCTAAAGTATTTACTATTTTGACCTTTATAGAGTTTTCTGAACCCCTGGGCTAGAATCAACATAAAATCAAAAAACAAAAACAAAAAACAAAACAATAAATCACAGCTTGTCACACAATTTCTTGAAGTCATTTGGTGAACAGTTTCTTATTTTAAAAGACAGAGAACTCTGGATTTGATCTTTTGTCTATTTGTTTTTCAAGGAATGGTTGGTTGCCAGTGTGCAAATCGCGTTGAGGGTGATCAAAAGAAAATCGACCTCATGACTTAGAAAAATTAGTAAAGAAAAGGAAATGCCTTTCAGAGAGATAAATTTCAACAAGTTTAAAGAGTGGCTAAGAAGCATTTAACTGGAATAAAATCTCGGAGAGATGAGACGGAAGAACGTCGGTTAGTTCTCACCCTCTTCCACAGACAGAAAAACAAACCAAAGGGAAACATTGGGAGTAAACGAGGAGATAGTGTCTCAAATACTGGAATTTTGAGGGAAACGGAGCTTGGGTATGCCTGTAGGTATTTTAACAAACACAAAGCTCAGCCAGGACTAAAGATGTTCAAAGACAGAACACACTTAGAAGAGTGAGACAAAGAAATCCTTTTATTTCATACGGAAAAAATTCCACAGCCACAGAATACAAAAGAAGTGAAAGGAGTAAAAACATATCACCTCAAGAAGAACAGGCAATAATAAACCATTAAGAAAAGGTGGAGGAATCTTGTGGATTTTTTTTCACATGGAAAGGTGATCCACAGCAGCTACACAGGCCTGTCCTACACTGCTAGGAGCCTGCGGCCAGGCGGCCGGTCCCCGCAAGAACCCTGCCTTCTCTCAACCCCTGGATCTCAAGGTCAAGGTTTCTGCAGCCCCTACTGCCCTCAGGTCCCAACTTAGTCCCAGACTTGTCCAGAGAGGGTGGCCCCAGGTCTGCAGGGTGAGGGAGAAGCCAAGGAGGAGAAAGGAAAGACGCTCGTCCTTCTTTTGTGTCCACGATCTTCTCATTAACATCATTCCAACCCCTTCTCGTGGTCATTCAGACCCAGAAGAAAGTGAGCAGTTGGCCTTGCTCACCTGCACCTGAGAATCCCCACATCAGCAAGACCTGAGCACAGCTCCTGAGGGGCACAGGGCACCCTCTGGAGGGGCGAAGGCTGCTGCAGACGCCTGCATAGAACCGCTCGTCGTGAACACCCAGGGAGAAAAGGGTATTTGAAGACTAAGGGGCAGGGTTAGTTTTTTCTTAATTGCAAACAATACATTTGCTGATTTTCCTTTCTTTTAATAAATCAAAAGAACATGATGCCGTCACTAAAAATCAAATGGCTAAAGAAGTTTCAATGCTCATGATAGGTTATTTCAAGAAATACAGAAGAGCGCATGAAAGTACATTACTCTAAAATGTCAAATGTCATTTTGCCTGAGTGGTAGAATTTAGTTGATTTTTTCCATAATTTGGGTATTTTCTAAATGGATTTAAGCTGTTTTCATTACTAGAAAAAAATGTACTAGATGTTATCAGTGCTTAATTCATCCTCCTGATTCACTGTGGCTGGTGCATTTGGAAGAAGTCAAGAGGCACCAACCCATGAGGACCTCCAAGAACAGGGACTGCTTTCCCCTGTATTTGGGCTAGGGCGTGACCCGAGGGGATTGTGACAACCCCACGACATACCCAGGACTCCTCTGATCATGGGCCCCTTGTCCAAAGTCACAGGTAGAGAAGGGATTTTGCCTAAGTCACATCTCTGTCTTCAGTTCCTCGTTGCCGACCATTCAACATTCCCCTTAGCCAGTAACTCTAACGGCTCAAAAATCATCACTGCACCAAAGAATGGTGTACGACATTTACGAGGAGATGTGTTACTCATCTGACATGCTCGTGATCTTTGGCGGTAAACTCTCCCAGGGAGCAAGGATGTGCATTTCACTTGGTCAAGCTCTAGAGCACCAAGTACAAGTGCTGCTGGTCCTGTAATGAGAGAGAAGCAAAGTTAGGGAGCACTGCCTTCTCTTCTAATATCGTGGGATGTTTAGCAAGACGGATGAAACTAGGGCTGCCGTCCCAAATGGTCAGTTATTTCAGAAAAGGCATTTTGGAGAAATAACTGTTTAAAAGATGAATATCTTATGATCTATGTGCTGATAGACAATTTATTTGGTTGTCGTGTTGCCTTATACCCCACACTTCCTTTTTAATTCTTTGGTCCATCGTTTCAGCTCACTGTCTCCCCTACTTATACCTTCTCCTGCTCTCCTCTCTCACCTTCTCTGAGCAGCATCCCAGGGTTTTATGTGCGAGACATACGCTCTTGTCCAGTATATCTTTCCTAAAAATTTCCTCCAGCAGCACTGTCTTCCACTCTTCTCTGTCCCAGTCATATCTGCACAAATGAAATTTTTACTGCTGGCCGCCATCTCCTTTATGTCTGGCTCAGGTTGTAAACTCTTCAGGGCTGGGGCCTTGTCTTTTTATGTCCCATAAAGGCGTGTGCGCACCTGCAGCAGTCCGTAGTGCTGCACACAAGTAAAAAGCTTTACTGCAGCCTGCTTCACCCCAAAGGAGAAACCAGCTCGGTTGGGCATCCTAAACCCCAAGTCAAAGATACCATTGATAAACAGGGAAGTTCTCCATTTCCATAGGGTATTTGGAATTTTTGCTTGCTTGTTCTTTAAAGCCAAAAGCTATCAACAACCAGAAGTTGAAGCATCTCTCTCCATGAGAAACAGACTTGACACACAATCAGTGCAACACCTTGACCAACGGATTAGATGGAAGATAGTTTAGGGTGCTGCCGACCTGAAAAGGTGAGAACATACTTTAGAATCGAATGCTTGATTCATTGTAGCAAGCCCGGATGATAAATTTGGAATCGAAAAGTTTAAGAGGAAAATCAACACTAGGAATTAACATGAGTTGAAAAACTCCCAAAGGGAGATAAATGAATCAGATATTTAAAGGTGTAGAATGAAGTCAAAAGAATAATTTACACAGGGAGCATGCTCGCTGGTCTCATTCACTACTCGTTCACCATCTGCACTTTGTGGGGTAATCCCACACCTGAACCCCAGTCTTTCAGTTATTAACTTGGATGCCCTTTCCACGTCCTTTCTTGGCTTATCACAACTGTGGAGGCCAAATGGCTGGCTCTATCACTTTCCCTCTGTGTGACCTTGGTCACAGAACCTGCTTCAAGGACTCTCTAAGGGAAATAGAGGAGACAGTGGGCTCCACAAGCACCTGGCCCCATGTACACACTCAATGAACAACCTCTATTGTTTCGCTCCCCGTGCTCCTAGAGGAAGAGTGGCTGCTATGCATCAATGTGTCATAGTAGTCTCTAACGCTTACACATCCTCGCACATCCACACACTCAGTGTTATTATCTTATTCACTAATTGTAAATATGTCTTACCTCCCCAACAACTTCCTAAGCTTTTCGTGGGTAGAGAGTCTTATACTACTATTTTTGATTGATCTAATGTATTTGAAGTAGCTTCCCCCCCTATTCTTTGACTTAATAATAGCATTCTTTGATGTATAAATTGGGCTTCTATGTATCTGAAAATGATATTCTTTCAGCTTTGTCAGTTATGATAGTTTATTTTGCAATCCATCAAGCAATTTTGAATACCTACTTGTGTGTTATAACCTAGCATGTGAGAGAAAAAAATAGAAAACAGTGAACGAAACAAGCTGCAGAGAGTCCACAGAGACCCTGCCATCCTCTCCGCTTCTCCAGTTTTCCCTGGGGTCATCTAGGGCACAGGCCCTTCCTACTCATTCCTGCTGCTCAGGCCAGTGGAAGAAGTAAGGAAGGGCTTCCTATTGCTCCTGGTGGAGTTTCATGGGGGGAAGAGATGTTCTCGGTAACCCAGGTTGGAAGTCAAAGTGAGAAATACAAACATTTCACAAGGTAATTCATGTGCTATCAGCACTGGAGCCAGGGTGCTGGGGGTGGCATGCAGAACAGGCCAGGAGGAGCCAGGAGAGGCCAGAGCGATGAGAAGACAGTGCAGAGGCTGAGCGTCTCCAGCAAGTTCAGAGTAAGACACTCAGGAGTCACAGAGAAGGGCAAGTGAAAGGTGAGTTGGCCACAGCATCAAAGGTTGAAGTCAGGGTGTCAAACCAAACCAGAGGAGAGACAGGATCCATATTTGAGAATTTTTTCTAGCGTCCACATTTTAGCGACCACAGGCAGGGCCAGAGGGTCAGGGCAGAGGCAAAGACCAAATACAGATCTTGAGGGGCCAAGTGAGGCTGGAGGAAAGGCACAGTGGAAGCAGCACTGAGCAGAGAGCCAGCAGTGTCCTGTTACATGACAATTCACATCTGGGGCTTAGTTTAATGGAGTTGATCGGGCTTCAGATTCTACATGACCTCAGATCCTTTCCACCTCTGAAATTCTGTAATTTTACGGTTCGGTGCAAGACAGTTTTTTCTTTCTGTGAACTCACAGGCTTTAACTCCATGGCCCCAGGAGAGCATGGGGGTGTGCTGTGTGGTGATTTCCCATGTCTATACAACACTACTTTGCCTTCCCCAAGAACTGAATCAGAATAGCATATGTGTCAAACCATTCATTGTTCACTATGATCCAGCTTCTAGCTTATCTAATTAGAGAGGAGCACACCAAAAAGAAAAGGCAAAAAAACAGAGTTCACAAAAAATGGATGGCAATGGATCACAGCTTACAGAATTAAGTGTATGTAACTCTGTGTATGTACGTAAACTCTGTGTTGATCAGAAGAAGAAGCAGCCATCTGGTTGCTACCTTCAGAAAGCTCTTCAAAACAAAATTCAAAATCTTGTTTCTGGATTTCCACTCACTTGTTGTGCTTGTTGAAAAGATACATAGTGTGGATGTAGAGTGAGGGCTTTGGTCAGAAAGGACCTCAAGGAAAGTCAATGCGATGTGCAACTGCCTATCAGCAAAAGAGGTGCAAGAGAGGCACCTGCCCAGGGAAGCTGGGAAGTGTTGCTGAATTCAATGGCCACCAATAAGGTCGTTTTGTCCTTGGTGAGGAGGAGATGGTAATGCTGAGAATGAAGCTATGGTCTATGGTCTGCGGGAGTTTCTGGCATTTGGTTCAGTTGGTCTGGAGGTGCCCACCTCAGTATAGATCCTCATGACCAGCTAGGGCTGACCGCTGCTCTGGCATCTTGGTACTCAAAGAGTAGTCTGTGTCCAGCTCCAGCAACATTGGCACACCTGCAAGTTTGGTGGAAATGCAGAATCTCAGGCTCCCCAGTGGACCTGCTAAATAAGAATCTACATCTTAGCAAGATCATCAGCGATTCATATGCACGTGGAAGCTTGGGAACCACCGATTCTTGTTCTCAAAGTGTGGTCCCCAGATCAGCTGCATCAGCATCACCTGGAGCTTGTTAGAAATGCACGTTTTCCAGTCCCAGGCCAGACCTACTGAATCAGAAGCTCTGGTGTGGGGCCACCGTGCTGAGTTTTTACAAGCCCTTTGGAAGATTCCAATAAATGTGCCAGTGTGAGAACCAGTGCTCCAGAGCAGCCCCAGAAGCAGCTGCTGTGCATCTTCACTTGGGTGAAGGCCCACTGAAACGGCAGCCTTCGCTGGGTGGTCCCCTCCTTGAAGTCCTAGCCCAGGAGCTGCAGGTTCCTGTGGGAGTGTTGCTGAGTTTCGCTACGTTCCAGGTGCTATCCTAAGGCACTTGGGATGAATAAGACAATGTTTTTGCCCTGGAGATGATCAAAGTAGGTGAGCCTTTTGCATCTCTGTCTGGGGCCTGAGCATGCCCTCTCCCGCAGCAATCTCAGAATGAAATCTCCTCTGAAGTTTGCTCCTATAGCTTTTATATTTCTCATTCAGAGCTTTGCATGTTTAAGAAATAAGATAAAACCTTGGGTTGCCTTATGAACTATAAGAACCAAAGAAGGCCACATCAACTCCTGTGGGTGAGATGATTCCTCAAAGATATCTTTAATCACTAAATATTACTGGATTCAATTGCCATTGTTTTATTGGGAGTAAAACGCAAAGGGCAGAGCCTGAAGTAAGGAGGAAGGGCATGATCCCCAAGCCGCTGGCTCGGTCACCAATCAGCTCCCTGGCATTGGAGAGGAGGCAGGCAGTGGATTCACGCTACAGTAAATGCAACTTAGAACCAGTCAAACGCTGGAGACTGAAAATAGAAGAGATTGAGGAAGCCCCTTGAAACGGTTCACACAGACAGGAGTGACGAGCTCTGTGTAAGGCAACGTCACCGGCAAATTTCAACTTCCAACTCTTTGAAGGTATAGCTCACAGTGTGAACACACATTTCTCATGATTTTAATACAATTGTGCTTTGGTTATGTAAGTGTGCTTGCACTTTTACAATGGAAAAAACTTGAAATTGTATCAAGTTCATGAGCACTTTTAATTATGTACTACTGAGAGCTTGCTGGAGCACTGCAATAGCCAAACCCTCATACTGCAGAAAGCACATTCAGTGTAGTCTTCTACTCATCTTAGGATATGCATATAAGACATAAACGTCTTTCCCTGTTAAAAATTTACGTAACCAGGGGCTGGCCTGGTGGTGCAGTGATTAAGTGCGCATGTTCCACTTCGGCTGTCCAGAGTTTGCTGGTTCGCATCCCGGGTACGGACATGGCACCTCTTGGCAAAAGGCATGCTGTGGTAGGTGTCCCACGTATAACGTAGAGGAAGATGGGCACAGATGTTAGCTCAGGACCAGTCTTCCTTAGCAAAAGGAGGAGGATTGGCAGCAGTTAGCTCAGGGCTAATCTTCCTCAAAAAAAAAACAAAAATGTACATAACCAAAGTTCCCCTGTAGCTACTTGACATGATAAGAAATAAAAAGTTTATTGAGCCACTACAGTGTGTCATGCTGTAGGGGACACAACAATGAAAATGAAACAGCCCTGGCTGTCACGCAGGTCGTATCTAATGAAGGAGCCCACCATATACAGAACTTCACCAACAGAGAGGAATGAAACAGCACTACAGGAAAGCAGGTGGGTCAGTCCTAGGGAGAAGGAGGCAGCTCATGGGGCTGATGGCTTTGAGAATAGGTAGGCTTTTAGGGGGTAACATTGAGGAAAGGTCAAACCACACTCACCACGCATCCCTTCAGCGTGAGGGTGTGGCCTGTTGGGGAAAACCAACTATTCTGGCTGTTTCCCGCCATGAGTGTTGAGAATAGTGAGTCCCGGGGAGGATGGAAACCTGGAGATCAGTGAGGAGCATCTGGAACTATTTCAGGTAATGGATTCTGAGCGCAGCGGCAATGGAATTAGACAGGATGGTTTAAGAGGTATTCTGGAGGCAGCATCAATGACAGCTGGCAAATGTGAAGTCCAAAGTAAGTCAAAGATGCTTCGAAATATGGTGCCTGAGTGACTGAGAGATGGTGGTGGAATTATCTTACTCAATGCTGTATCTTCACCTTGAAGGCTGAATAAGACATGAAAAGGGCTCAACAAACAGAGCCTTTTTGTCGGAAGTGACGTAGGTTTTGGAGTAAAGATACTGAGTTTGGTTTCAGATATGTGTCTGAAAATCAGGATGCTGCTGTGGCAGTCCCGTAGGCAGTAGAAAATAGAAATCTGAAGATCAAGGGGAGTTGAGATCTAGGGGAATACATCTGGAAACATTGTGTGTAGGAGTGGGAGTTGCACACATCAGAAGAGATGAACTTAGCCTAGCAGAGCACACAGAGGGAGAGAGGGAGAGTGAGGCAAAATATTGGGGGATATCTGTATTTAAGCCATAGAAGTTATCAGAGGAATAAACTTCTGAGAAAAAGCAGGCAGCGAGGGTTAGAGGGAACCCAGAGAGCCAGAGCTACAGAAAAAAAGGGAGGAAACGTTTTCTAGGAGGTTAAACTTTACGCGTTAATTCTTCCAAGGTTGTCGGGTGAAACCTCAAAAGAAGTCCATCAATTTAGCAACTAGAAGGTTACTGGTGCCAACCAAAGGCCTGAAAGGAGTGTGCCCTCCCTGGAGCACAATTTGGCACATGTATCAAAAGTGAAGATGTATACACTCTTCTCCACCCAATAATTCCATTCAAGGAATTTATCCTAGCGCACAAATTGCGGCAGAGTATTAAGATTCGGGTATCAGGAGGAAAAAGACGGCATTGTTTGTAACAATTCAATACATATGATAAAATTTTGCAAAACAAAAACTGACTATGTTGTAACCATTAAGAGTGATACTATGACATAATTGCTGTTAAATAAAGATGTGCATCATATATTGTACAGTGATAAAAGCACATAAAATAGTTTGTAGGGTATCCTTCCATTTCTGTTGACATGTATGTAGTAAAAAATGTAATGGTTTTCTCTGTCCAGCAGCACAAGAACATGTGACAGATAAGGACTGCCTGACTGCGTCCAGCTCTTCCACTTACGTGCAGCTGAACGACCTCCAGTAAGTTGTGTGTCCTCTGTACCTCCATTTCTTCACCCGGAAAGTGGGAGGATAATAATTATAATAGCTCAAAGAGTGTGAGGATCAAATGAGCAGATAAAGTCAAATCACTTGCAAGAGTAACTGATATATAGTAAGCACTATGTATGTGTTTTCTCTTATTACAACAGATTATACTGTTTAAACTTCTTTATTTGGAATACATTTTATTTCTGTAAAAAAAGAGATTTATATTAATTTTTTGAAAAAGTATAAATATTGATGAGATTCAAGAAAATAAATTTTGGTATGGGGCTAAAGAGTGTCTTTCTTGGGGTCATATCATTCATATTGATATCATTGGAAGATTTTGGGGAGCATTAGCGTATCCATTTGAGATCGAACCATTTTTGAGACATTGATTTGAAAAGGTCTACTTTGAAATTTACTACTTGTAAGTTTCCCTGAATCGTGCATAATTATTAGCAATTAAATTTTAGACATTCTGATTCATTTAATTGAGATATATTTATTCAAAAATACCAATACTATTTTCAAAGTTTGGAGGCCTCACTCATATGGTTTCAAATCTTATTTTAAAAGAGAGAATATAATCTGAAATGCTTTGTTAATTTGGGTTAATTTTTAAACTATGCCTTAGTTTCTTTCTTTTTTTTATTTTAAATAAGCTGGTCTAGAGAATGAGAAGCTTTTTTATGGGAAGATTGGCCCTGAGGTAACATCTGTTGCCAGTCTTCCTCTTTTTTTTTTTCTGCCCAAAGCCCCAGTGCACAGTTGCATATCCTAGTTGGAAGTCCTTCTAGTTCTTCTACGTGGGACGCTGCCTCTGCATGGCTTGATGAGCCATGTCTAGGTCTGCACCTGGGATCCGAACCCACAAGCCTCAGGTGGCCAAAGCAGAGTGCGAGAACCTAACCACTGCACCTGGGCCAGCCCCATGTGCTTCAGTTTCATTGAGGATGTTTAGCCCCTCAAAAAGCAGACTTTTCATTTTTTTTCAAATTCTCCTGTTTCATTCTGATTCAATAACACATGCAGTACCTAGAGTAATGTACGGAAGATTTTCCTTGTATAAGTATGTATTTCTAAATTTACCCATGCTGTTTGGCACAGAATTGCTCATAGATTTTGTAATCATATTCTTCTTTCAATGGTACTAGTAAAATCACTATAAAATACACCTTTTAGAGATATTGTTTGATAGGAAGAAATGCCCATGAACAAGAATTTCTAAACCTCATGAAATGAATATAAATTCTAGAAATTAACAAACCATTGATACATCTCAGTAAGGGAAAAAAATACTTTTAACAGTGAAAGGATTTATTGTAAACATAAATTAATTTTTTACTTTTCATTCAAGAAAACAGAAATAGGGTGGTACCTGGGATTCATGTGTCTTTTCAAAGTACAGCATGCCACATCCAGTCGTCTCAACTGGCTGCATTTAGAGATTCACTGTGTGGTTTGGAGTAGTCCATGCAGCATCTCCAGCCACAAGTTTCCTGAGGATTTGGAGCAGAAGATACTGAAGATGCTTTTTGTGACCATAATCCCGTGTACCTAAAAATGAACAGATATTAACACTGGGCTATTAAGAAGAGAAGTGCAGTATGGAAACCTTTCAGAGTCTAACTATGACGTATCCACTATTTTGGTGAGTGCTTCCACAGCACCCTGTGTCTGGCACCCTGCACAGTATAATAAAGTTATTTATTGTCTCTCTTTCCTGCCAACTTCAAGCTAACAGCAAGAGCAAACATTGTTGTCTTATGTTTTGCAACTTTATCCCAGTGTCTCACACATAATAAGCATTTGCTATGTAACACTAAATTCCTGAGGTCTTTGGGATAGGATGCTTAAAAACAAGGCACGGTGCAGTCTGCGAGGCTATTGGACATCTCGTTGGGGACACCATTTCATGAACAGCCCTCAGGACTGTCAACAAAAATAATCCATATCCAGTTCATAAGTGAAAATTGGGGTGAGTTTATTCTGAGCCAGATCTGAGGACTAGTGTAGCCCCGGGCATCCTTCCCCAAGGAAAGAAGGGCACCAAAGAAGTGGGGTGTGCAGAGTGGTTATATACCCTCAAAAAGCATGTATCACATATGATTGAAATGTCCCTTTTATAACAGTCACGGGACTGCTCTGTCGGCACAGCAATTGATGGACACAGCAGGTAACAGGTCTGCTGTCTCGGTGGGCACAGCAGGTAGTCGTCTGTTGTCTCCAGCCTGGTGGTCACAGTGTGGGTGCAGCGATCAATTCCTAGCTAGGGAGAGATGCTCATCCTTAAGGAAATGCCAACGTGGGGGAAGTTGCATCTTTGTCTTGAGGCCATTTGTTCCTGTCTTTGGGACACAGAAAATGCTTAAAGCAGATGTGCAATGCAGGCTCAACGGCCACGGCAGGCCCTTTTGGAAAATCAAGGTCAGGCTGAATTAGGTTGACACCAAATGGCTTCCTCATATACTCCAATATATCCTACTGATGGCCATTTGTTTGTCAGGCCTTATTTTAGAATCTGAGGCTGGAACTCACTGTCAAAGGAGACAGTAATGAATTTTGTCAGAATGCCATGTACTTTGTATAATTTCACATAGGAACGGAGGTGGAGGGAAGTGAAGACAAAAAAAAGCAAGAAAATAAAATTTCTTTTTGCATTTTATTTCTCGGATTCTTTGCTTGTTGGTAAGTCTTTCAGAAGCAAAGTGGGAGAAACCAATTAAACATTCCCATTTATGATTAAATTTCTCCTGGTAGAACGCAAAGCTGATCCTCAAAGGTCACTATTTCAGCATTTTGTCAGTGCCTTTTTTTTTAATCCTCCTGCACTGACTTTATTTTATCTTTTCCAATATCTATTTAAGTAATTCAGCCCACTCAATTATTCTTTAACAAATTTTTATCAATGACCTCTCTCAAGTATGGTATGTGGGTTGCCTGCTATTAGCTTAATGCCTTGCAATTAATATCTTCTCGGTATTCCTTCTTTACTCAACAAGTAGTACTGGTAAGGGCCAAGCCGTCTTTCACAGGTAAACCTTGTCCAGTTAAACAAGAATGAAACCACTAAGGATCTATTATTTCTCGGAACAGAATATTTCCATTTGCATAAAATATTCTTCCTTTGACAAGTTGCCAGGAAGAAACACCTCCTGCCTATTCTTCACAGTGCTCTTTCTGTGGCATTAAGAATAGAAGAAATTACCATGGTGGCCTTAAAATGATTATTCTCTCCCCTTACACCTCCTGGCCCTTCCTGACTCACAGCATCGTGCCTCTTTGAGAGCTCTGTCACTGACATGCCCACATAATGGACCAACGCGAGCCTCTCACATAATGTCATCTCACACTAAGGAAACTGGGTCATAGGTTGGAATATTAGGGTCGAATGCAGAGCCTCTGACCCTTAAGTTGCTTGAGAAATACTGACTAGAGTCAAAATTTAAATAAAACTTAAATCTGAACAAGTCAAATGATCTGTGAGCCTTAGGGACAAGTGATCTAGTAGAGCAAAAATATGCTTAAATACCAAGGAAAAAAGTACTGGGTGCTCTCAGGGGAGTGTTGTACAAGTAACACAACTGGTTAAGGAAGGAATGCCTTTCTTTAAAACATAAATGTGAAAGATAATGCTTCTAAATATAAGAGTTCTGTTCCAAGGAAATGGGAGGGTTGACCACTTAGGAATAAAGACCTCATCTATCAATAGGCAAGTGTGATGGCTAATTTTATGTGTCAACTTGACTGTACCACAGATTGCCCAGATTTTGGTCAAACAGTATTCTGGGTGTGTCTGTGAGGGTGTTTCTGGATGAGATGAACATTCGCATCATAGACCTCAAGTCAATTGCCCTCCATAATGTGGCTGGGCCTCATCCAACCAGTTGAAGGCCTGATAGAGCAAAAGGTTGATCCTCCCCCAGTCAAGAGGGAATTCCTCCTGCCTGACTGCTTTGAGACTGGGACACAGGCTTTCTTCTGCCTTTGGACTAGAGTTGCAACACAAGCTCTCCTGGGTCTTGGGCCTTCAAACTGAAACTAAACCATCAGCTCTCCTGGGACTCCAGCTTGCCACCCGGGGATCCAGAGACTTGTCAACCCCCATAATCACATGAGTCATTTCCTTCTAATAAATCTCTTGGTAGATAGATAGATAAATAGATAGATACATATATATCTATCTATACATCTATGTACAGATATATATCTAAAGATCCTATTGGTTCTGTTTCTCTGGAGAGCCCTGACTAGCACATGGTAATTTTTCCAGTTGCCATTTAAACACTTGTATTTGGCACATTCGATTCTGACGGTCAGAGCAGAGCACCCTCGCCTGGAAGGCCGTCTGCCCTTGCAGGCACGTGCCCTCATCCTCACCTGGACGCTTTAATTCTGGAGATTGAAACATTGCATATACTTGTGCCGTTGGTTTCCTAAAATAAAGTTGTCATTTTCCATGACTCAGTCATGAGTGACAGCTTAGAAAAGGTAAAAGCAGAAGTACAAGGCTTCTATGTTTCTTCATTTCTGGGGCAGGTGGTTCTCAATTACAAATGGGGCAAGAGTCGGTGTGTATGTCAGCCAGCTGATCCTGAAATCCCGGCCCTTGTTTATCTTTCATTGCCTGTGGAACTTGTACAAGTCGGACAAACTCTTGAAGCCACAGAGTCTTCATCTATAACAGAGGAGTATATCAGATTCCTTGAGCTGCTGTAACAAGGTGACCACAAATGCAGGTTCCTTAAACAACAGAAATTCATTTCCTCACTTCTGGAGACTGGAAGTCCAAGATCAAGGTGTTGGCAGGGTTGGTTCCTTCTGGAGATTCTGAGGACAAACCTCTTTCCCAGCTTCTGGTGACGGCCGGCAATCCTTGGTGTTCTTTGTAGATGCATCATTCCAATTTCCGCCTCCATGGTGACATGGCCGTCTTCCCTCCATGTTTCTATATTTGTGTCTCTTTCTCTCTTCATATAAGAATACCAGTGATATCGAACTAGGGCCCACCCTAACCCAGTATACCTCAAATTAACTAATTACAACTGCAAAGACCCTATTTCCAAATAGGGTCACATTCTGAGGCTCTGGGAGTTAGAACTTCAACATATCTTTTATTTATATTTTTCTAATTGTTTTTTGGTATGCTTTGTGTGTGTGTGTGTGTGTGAAGAAGATTGGCCCTGAGCTAACATCTGTTGCCAATCTTCCTCTTTCTTTTTTTTTTCTCCCCAAAGCCCCAGTACATAGCTGTATATCCCAGTTGTAAGTCATTCTAGTTTTTCTATGTGGGAAGCCGCCACGGCATGGCTTGATGAGCTCCTTGTAGGTCTGTACCCAGGATCCAAACTGGTGAAACCTCGCCTGCCAAAGTGGTTGCACGAACTTAACAACTCAGCCACAGGGCCGGCCCCTCAAGGTATCCTTTTAGACAATGGACCTTTCTGCACATGACTGAAGTGTTAAACCCTCCACTTGCATTATGAGAAGTGTCACCTACACCTGCTCAGCTATATCACACAGGTCATCACTTGGCATCCTCTGAACAAACTCGTGAGGAAGGTGCACAGTGGTCTTTTTATTCTGTAGAGATGATCATTGGAGGTGCATCACTCCATTTAGGTCAGCTTAGGAGAGAGGCCTCCAGTGACAAGGAAAACATCACCTCCCCTTGCCCACAATCCTCTCTCCTCACCTTGCTTTCTATTCCTGTAATAGTGCTTACTACCACCTACGTGGTGAATATGTGGTTTCATTTGTGGTTTTTCTCCCCATGACAGAATATAAGCCCCATGGGACCAGGGATTTTTATCTGTTTGGCTCACTGCTCCATCCCTAGCTCCTAAGATGGGATGAATAAATAAGCAAACGAATAAATGAAAAGAAGGAGAGATCGGGAAACAGGTCAATGGATTCCCCAGTGCGTGGTGGAGCTAGGGTTCAAACCCAGGTTTTTCTGACACTGGAGCCCACGCTCCATGGGCAGCTCCATCATCTGCATCATAGTCCAGCTATCCGTCATGTCAACCCCCTGCCAAGGCTTTGGAATTTGGAGACAGAGCAGAGTTGCCCCCAGAATGGGCAAGGCCTTGGGACTCAGCTTTCCTTCTCTGCTCACCTGCACCCCAAAGTGCAGCTGTGGACCAAACCATTACTTTCCTAGAACCAACATTTCTAGGGGAAAAACCAGCCTATTGTCTGTGACAACTGATGCTGTTTGTCCAAATGCTTTGTGAAATGTCAGAAAACATACGTACAATCTAACGTCAGAGTCGGAAAAGGTCTGAGAGATTATTTTAGTCCAAAACCCTCATTTAGCTGATACGATATGTGGTCCTTCATCCCAGCTGGTTGAAATACAATGAATATTTGATGCCTGCTTTATATTATAGTTTCTTTTTCTCAGATTCATAAGAATGTTTGTTGTCTTCTGAAAGAATTAGGAAAATCCTCTGTATTAGTGACCAGTCTAGATTTCTTTGTGTTTCCCGTATCAGTTATTCAAACAAAATGCAGGATTATTTCTTGGTGATTGATTGTCCAGGAAAACCTGTTTAAGTAGCTTGATTTCTTTCCCTTATCTTTAGGTTCAGGAAATATGGAACTTTGTTAATTTGTTGCCAAAATTTTTCACTTTGCAAATACAATATTATGAACAATTCTAAATAAACCTCTGCCTTTGCCAGAGAAAAAAGCAAGACGGGTCAGCAGCAATTCTGCAGGCAGAGGTTCTAGCCTTAAGGTTGGGTAAGGGACAGATTTAACAGCTGTTAGGGGGTCCTAGAAATCGATTGAAAAATGTCTCTTAAGAAAGGAAGAATGTGAGTCACTCAAAATTGCAGCCAAGTGCAATGGCTATTTGGGGTCAGTTTCTCCAGGGTAGCATCCTGTGATACACACGTGGGTGCATCTTACATCTGATTTTTTGCACTCACTGTTTCGCATAGGGAATGCTGAAGAACACCTCATGCAGTAAGTGAATGCAAATGCACACCGAGGTGCCCTTTGGGAGGCCTGCACTTTATCCCACACAATCCCCCCCCCATCGTCTAAGGAATAATGGTGAGCAGGGCTGACCCTGGAGCCCTGCGGGTCAGGAGACATGTCACTGCTTCTCAGCACAGTGCTGGGCTCTGGCGACTGGCAGGCAGAGATGCCATGCAACTCTGGACGAGATCTGAGGCTGTCAGCACAAGCCGAGGAGGGCCAGTTAAGCCACACAGAGTTGCCAGATTTGTTGTTAGAAACATTTAGCTTCTATATTTAATATCTGGAGCTCACCATCTCTGCCATCTCATGCACGTAGGGATTCCAACAGACGGGAGGGTGGAACGGTCCGTTTTAAAAATCTGGCCTGCTTGGCTAAAAACGCCTGGCAAGCTGGAGCCGTTCCTAGGAGCCAGGCCCCCGTCCAACCTGCATCCATCCGCACTGCTGTCTGCCAGGGAGTTAGCAGCCTCCCAGCAGCCAGCAACTGGAGTGCAGTCTGCCTGCCCGCACTGAGTCCTGGCCCCAAGTGCAGCCCGCTGGCCCGGCTCAGAGAATTCAATTACCTACTCGCCACCTACAAAGCTCCCCTGAGAAGGGGGTCCCCTCCTTCATTTTCACGGGACCAGAGAAGAGAGAGGGCACAGAAAGGGGCAAGAGAGTAAATGAGGGGCAGGCAGCCCTTGGAGAGCAGGGGTCCACTGGGCCAGGCCTGGCCGGATTTTCCCAGCAGCCGGCGCAGTCTTGGCAGAGCTCCTGGGCTCCTTCCAGGGTGCGGAGTCGACCTGTCCGAGTTACTATGGTAACAAGTTTCCCTGGTTACCTGGAAGGGAGAGTCCTCTGAGAGGAGCAAGGAACAGCTGAAGAGATGTGTGAAGGGAGGATTTGGGCTCAAAGAGAGGGAAACTCTGAGGACAGAGACCTCACAGAGCCCTTGTCAGGGGACACCAGGGAGCACCAACTTGAGAAGGGCCAGCGGCCACCAGCTCACTCTCCGAGTATCCACCAGGTATTAGGCACCTGCAGATGGACTTACCTGAGATGGGGGCTGTGTGTCCAAATGGAAGTGACCCGCCCACAGACGCTGCTCTTGGGGACCCACTCTGACTCTGAATTTTGTTTCCAGGAACACGAGATGGCTGCTAGAGGAATGTGCCTTAGGTGCAAGCTCAGGTCTGAAAATCACCTACATTACAGGTGGTCCAGAGAGATCTAGATGAAACGGGGCATTAGCACATCTCAGAGAATCATTTCCCCAGTAGGTGGGGCAAATTCTGGACCATCTGGGCGAGAAGATGCACTGGTCAGGTACGTCCCTCCCCTTGAGCCTTCTCTGCTTCCCCTGCACGCTCTTCTGCCTCTCAATAGCTGTTGGTCTGTCTCTGTGTCTGTCTCTCTTTCGTCTCTCTCTCTCTCCTATCCATCTCTGTCTCTGTCTCTCTCAGTCTTTCTCTACTTCCTGTCTCTCTGTCTTTCTCTGTCTCTCTATCTCTGTTTCTCTCTCTCTTACTGTACAGCTGTAACTCCTGCGCTTTCCATCAGGCACAGTGTGTTTCCTCTTAATGTAAATGCTGAAGGAACCAGGAAGCCAGCACTTGAAGATTTGAGAAGGACCATTTAATGATCTTCAATCTTTGCCAATTTATTTCCTGTTACTAAAAAAATAAAAACAAAAGAAACAAGAAAACACACCTGCATGGCCCAGAGACACGGTCCCTGATGGTTCTGTTGCCCAAGAAACAGTTCGCGTTCTATCAGATATAGGGTGCTACGGACTCAGTTTCCCGGGCTGTCTACACAGGGAAACCGTGTTTCTACAGCAGACCGGATAGAAGATTGTGCACGGAATCCAAACTGCTCTCTATTTCTACTCGCCACCTACGCTACCCCACCGCACTTCGTAGGGGGGAGACTTTCTTAACGTGTGGTCACACATGGGGTTCTTACCCATTTCCTTGGGAAGAAGAGCCTGTCTGTCCTGTGGCTGATAAGTCCCATCACCATCACACTCCAAATGGTCCAGGTGGTCCAGGTGCCCCGAGCCTGCGGCGGTCCCGGCCACAGCAGCCAGGGAGACCACACGCCCACATGCCCGAGGCACAGGAGCTCCAGGCCAGGGGCTGGCAGGGACATGGAGAAGGCCCGAAGCCCTGTGGCCATTGGAATGTCGCATCTCCTGGACTGCTCATGGGCAGCGTGTGGTGGCCCCGTGCGGAGAGGGCTGATCTCCTGGGCATCTGGGTCCATCACAACATCTGAACTCCAGGATTCACCTCGGCGGCAGATAACAAATACACCTTTTGAGAAACTAAGGAAGTGTTGAATTTGTGCACCTTTTCTTTTGTAGCCTTTAAAAACTTAGGACTAACCTTGAGTGTGCCTTAAGGGCTAAATCTTCTGGTTTAGCAAAGTCAAAATAATGAGAGTTAGCCTGCTTTTATATATAACTCAGAAGCCTCCTGCACATCTCTTTCACAGAAGTGCAGTGAGGATTAATCATTAATGTTTATAATAAGATCTGGAGAAAGAAATCATTACTCATAAATGATAAATATTACTAAAGATTTGGATATTATCAAGGTAAATATAAAATAATGCCATGTATTTGCTATGTGTATTAATAATAACCTGGGTTGCATGTTTGCTGGCACAGTGAAAACACCCACATTATTGGGTGTTCCTTTGGTGTCATTTGAACAGCTGACACGACTGACTTTAGAGAGTCATTCAAGACCCCGTGTTATCCAGGTACACTGAATTATACAAGCTTGATGATTTCCATAAAGTTTGTTTCACAGGTATCTTCGAGGCAGTATTATGGGCTATTCAGGCCATTAATAAAATGGAGCAACACCTGATGCCCACGCCGTACATCCCACAGCAGGAAGCTCAGCTTTCTTCACACTTAGAATACTATTCACATGCTAAGACCTTGAACCAAGGCACATAGATTTAGTTAACGAACCTCTGCTCACTTCAGCTAATTGCAGTGTAAGCAAATGGACAGTTCATGAATTTTCTGATTGTTCTTCCTTTTGCAGAACACCAGCTCTAATATTTTACCATGTTTCAGGGCCAGTTTTTATCTAAGGGTATTAAATAGGTAAGTATCACTATAGAATTGATTAGAGACATTACTGTAACTTTATTAAATACAAACACATCCCCCCAAATTGAAGGGAGTTTACAACTCTTGAAGTTACCAACGGCAAGTCACTCCCATGTGTCCCATGAGTGTTGTCATTCCTGTTTTATTGATAAAGAAGATCCGGGATGTTAACTCACTCGTCAAAGTCACCCAGGGCTATCCCCTACACTCAGAGGCCTACATGTATAAAAGTTAGTGGCTCATTGGGGACAAATTCTTTGAACTAATTGCAAAGTAAAAGCATGAAAAAAGAATAGTGAAGAAAAGCTAGTTCATCTGCAAACATATGTATGTCATGGAAACAATCTCTAGTCCTAACTTGAAAGCTTGTTTTGTTTTGTTTTAAAACACACTCACGCGCACCAAATGGAGAACTTAGCCATAAATGCTGCATGTGCAGAGAGCACACATGCAGAAGGCGTCTCCTTATAGGAAGGAGAACAAGAGAAAAGACCGCCAACCCGACTCACACATGTCCCCAGGAAGCAGTGACCAGGCCTCCTTGGCCGGCTGGCATGGATTTAAAGTCAGGGGACACTCCAGGGGCGTGAAGCAGCCCAGCCCCGAGAACCATGGTTCTCAGTCTTCTAAATAGGCCAGTTGAAAACAGATACATCCCCTCAGAGCCCACAAGCCTAATTAAGATTTTTTGAACCTGATCAAAACGTTAATTACTTTGCACAAACTGGGCAAACATATAGATGTCACATCCTATGAATGTTTCTTTCAATTGCTGTCCTGGGAAGATAGACGGAAATTAAAACAGCTCACCA
This sequence comes from Equus caballus, assembly GCF_041296265.1. Lineage (NCBI taxonomy): Eukaryota > Metazoa > Chordata > Mammalia > Perissodactyla > Equidae > Equus > Equus caballus. Next base: position 98,657,366 of record NC_091691.1, read on the forward strand.
CTAAGCGGACTACAGCTCTCTTCCCCTTTGTTCTCGTGGGGTTAAATCTTCACTGACCACTTCGTTTTTCTTTATTGTCCACCAGGTGGGATATTTTAATCCCAATTATCAATATTTATTGAACACCTACTCTTATCAGCCACTTTACCTTCTCTCCTCTGCTGAATCTGCCAATATAATTACAAGATAGATTTTAATATTTGCATTTCATGTGCATTTATACTCAGAGAGGCCAAGAATTTGCTCTAAGTTACACAGCTAATGAATGGTAGACCTCTGTCAAATCTGGGTCTGTCGCCTCTGAAGTCCGCTCCTCTCGCTGCACCACCCCTCCTTGTCAATGAAGGAGGGCAAAGAAGGCAACTCGGCCGCGGCACGACCTGCCCTGCAGTACGGCGGAGAGTAGGCTCGCCTGACTGTGCAAACGTGGAGGACGCCATTGGTCTCCTCCTGATTCACCCTGCTGTACTAGTCTCAATCTGCATTTTCACCCGTGGGTGTTTGTATGTGTGAGTGGGATCACTAATGGCTTACATGCTGTCCTGACTCAGCCCTGGAAATACACAGAAACGTGTTCACAGAAATTCTTCTTGATACTCTTTTAATGGATTCCAATGAATATTAACTCAGGAGAGAGATCCTCTGCTGTAAGCCGAAGCTGGGAGTGCGCTTCGCTGCTGCACGCGACATTTCCACGCCTGGCCTGTGGACTTTGTCTTGTATACCATCCACGTCTTCCTTTTCTCTTCGTGAGTGAAATTCTCTCCCCATCCTTCCAAGGCCGTTTGAAGGACATTCCCCTTTTCTTTTCTTCTCTCCTGCGTTGAGGGCCGACTGCAAACGTTCACGGAATTGAGGATTCGTTCTCCAGCAGACCACGCAGCACCCTGAGGAGCGTCCTGGGAGGAGTCCAGCTGTGGAGCAGAAGACAGCTGCAAGTCCAGAAGCGACCTCCTGGCCTGTGAGCTCCTGGAGAAACCGGGACTAGCGGCTAGTTTCACCCTGTAATTCTTTCATTCCACATATTATGCATACGATAGAGACTCATGAATTAACAAATAAACTAATTCTCTGAGCAACTGGAATAGACGTCCCCAGAGCCACAGATCAGCCTTTCTTGTGCTGCTTTCCTCGGCCCCTCAGGTGTTCCTTTAGGGCTTATTAACTCTTGTTCTACGCACAGTCCTAACAAACTTTAGACTTGGGCTTTCTCATCCCCAGCATTTAAAAACAAGTTGAAAGGGAGGAGGATGTATTTTCAGAGACAAGCAAGCAGTCATCAATGGGAAGGTACCCTGAAAACATTTGAACCAGAAGTGGAGAAGGTAAAAAAAAAAAATAATCATGGTTCCAAACGCACAGGAAAAAACAACTCGAATCCCTCCGCGGTCGCCGAGGAGCGAGGCATTGCGTGATCTAGGAATTAACGGCGATGCTGACGAGCCAGGGCTGTGCCAAGGGTGAACGTTGATTCTCTACTCTTTGTTTTAGGAGGAAAGGTGTCAGATTTGGGGAAAATGCTAAAAACTTCAAAGTGCTAGCTCCTAGAATGATGTATCCTTTGTTGGAAAGTAACTCAGGGGGACTCCCTGGTCACTTCACCGTTTTCCTCACTGAGCGTCAACTTTGAAACGTGCTCGCTCTGGCAGAGGCTGGGCCAGCAGAAGCCCACAGGCCGCGCTCCGTCCACTCACACGGCTGCTGCTCCTCGCTGGGCACTCATTAGGAGACGGAAAACGATGATCACCGAGACTTCAAACGCAGCTGCTCACTGTGGTGTGGTTTTCATTATGTGCTGCTGCAGGCACTTTCGCTAACCCTCAATATAAATTATTTATCTGTGGGGGAAAAAAAGGACAATTTCCTTCTTGCATGAAAATAATAAAAGGAAGCATAAAATTATGTATTTACATTTGGTAAAGGCTGAATCATGTATTCATAGTTACTCTAATAGTGACGCTGAAAATACTAATAGTCATAGCACTTGTCTATCTTTCATAGGCTTGACCTTGTGCTGAGAAATTATGCACATTGTATTAGTTAAAATTCACAACAACCCTAAAAGGTTCAGACTGTTATTATCCCATTTTACAGATGAGGAAACTGAGGCCCAGAGAAACATGCAACTTGCCCAAGGTGACATATCTAGTGAGGAGTGCAGCCAAGACGAGTTGAGGGTCTCAGCCTCGTGGTTCCAGGAGTGATGGCAATGAGGAGCGCCTAAAGCCTTTGTAGACCTGGCCTTATGTGTGTGGCACCCTCCAGAGAGCCCAAGGAATAACTGTGTGTCACCTAAGACAGCCACTCTGTGGACCACATCCGGGTGGAAGGAGAGCACCTCCAAATTTTAAACTGCTTCTCAGCATGCATCAGATAAACAAATATTGTTTGAATTTCAACACTGTACCAGCGTTTGTTGCAGCCCTTTGGCGGCTTTGAGGAAAAGGGATTTCAAAGGAAGTCTGGAGGCAGAGAAACTAGGGGGAGGCTGTTGCAAGGAAACATAGGAGAGGCAACAATGGGTGCAAGAGGGCTTAGAGATGAGACAGGGTAGGGAGGTCAGAAAAGGCGGAGCCGATCTTGACTGTGTGTGAACAGGGAGCAAGGAGCGAAGCTGTTAGCCAGGAGAGAAGGAAGGAGCCCAGCAGGCTGCTGAGATGTCTTGGTTGGGGGATCGGGCAGGTGAACTTTCAAAGTCTTGATACTCATGAGTAATTCCCTTTGGATTCGTATCAAACAACAGCCATTGTCCTCCCCAGAGGGCTTGCGGCTAAACATTTACTAGCACTCGACGGACTGCATCCCCCAGTCAGCAATTTCCAGTACAGACTTCAGAAAACCGTATCCTGACTTTGAAAGTGGAGATACAAAGTGAAGTACATTAGGATCTTAGCAAGAAAGTTTAATGCCAGGAAGAGACGTTTAAGTTATACAAAAAAGAATACATCAGATTTCAAAAGGCAGAGATGGCATCATGGTCTAGCCCTGTCTCCACTTTCATCTTGGGGTGCTTTCCACACTTGGCTTCCCTCGGAGCCTTTAATATGCCCAGTTAACGTGTCAAGCCTTTCGTTCTCCTGAACAGCTTTCCCAGCCCTTACCTGGATGGGCCCTCGGTGGCGCTCTTGATCTCTCTGATAGAAATCGGTCACTTCCTTTTATTGTCCTTGTCATAGTTTGCCATTGTCCATTGATTCATTTGTTGCTTGTTTTTATTTGGCCTCAGCCTCTGTTGTGGCGTCCCCACAAAGCGGGGATGATGACTGTTACTGATGGTGGCTTTGACAAGCACGACTCCACTCTAGGCCTGACACACCACCTGGAGCAGGTCGTCCCTATTTGTTCAGTAATTATGTTGAATAAATGGTGACTGTGAAGAAGGGCATCAGTTACAGAGGGGAAAGTTGCAGATACTCTGACAAATGGTCTGGTGACTGAACTTAGACGTTATGAGATGGAGAGTGGAAGATCGGACTCAGAGCTGGCGGGGGTCTGATCCAGGAAGCCCCTCCAATGTTGTATGAGAGACTTGGACACCCATCCATGTGTGACAAATGTGCAGCCGTCCGTGGATCTGAATCAAGAGAGAAGCGGCCTTCCTAGAACTTGAACAGCTTCCCTATAACCTGGAGAATCATACCGCCTGTGGGTAACTGGTGCTATAATTAACTTAAGGTGAATCCTCTAAAACAAAGACCAATGTGCCACATTAGTTTTTGAAAGTGACATTTTACTGAAACTTGGAAAACAAAACAAGATATGAAAATAAATGCATTTTGTCTTATATATGACAATAATGCAGATACAGCTACACTTTAAAAAAATAGTTCCTAGAATAAAAATAATTATTTTTTTGGTAAAACTTTTAAGACAAATTTTTATAATAGGATGCTGTAGCATCCTTCTCTTCATGTTTACTTTTGCCACATAATCATAACAATAGTCATATTTGCAAACAAATATTTCAGGTCATCATCTTTCCCAAAGATCTCTCCTAGGTAGTTGTTTGATCTCCGCATAATTTTCTTTAGAAGAGCGTATCGTATCACCATCCTTGTGGAGTTTTTCAGGATAAAGTTAACAATTAACAAACTGCCAAATTCTTTTTGTAAATGTCTTTGTGTGAGGTTTAAGCAATTCTCCAATATCGCTTTTATTGATTTCTACAAGTTCTGTGTATTTTACAATTTTTTTTGCAACTTCTCTTTACAATCCAGTTGTATTTTCTTTGAATTGTATCGTCTGAGTCTCTATCCATCACTGAGTGAGTCATCATTGACTCAACAGAAACAGATAAACCATTGAATTGAGCAATGGCTACTAATTTATGTGGTCACTTCATTAATGAATATCTTCCTTCTTTGATGACTTCTGCTTCTCTGTGCAACCTTGCGCCTCTGAGGATTGGTGTCTGAAGGTGCACGATAACCATTCTCTTCTCTATGCCCCAGTCCAACAGGATTCTCCATCCCTCCACATCAGGCTCCATTCTTTCCTGTCTCATCCTCACTCGATTCTCCACCAGGAATGCCCTAACCTATTTCTCATAAGTAATTCCTTTCATAGAGTGTATCCTAATCCTTCCTTTTATTTTTAATTTTATTTTTCACTTATTTATTTTTTTAACATTTCTGTTTCTTTCTCTTTTTTCACTTGAGGTAGCATTGGTTTATAACATTATATAAATTTCAGGTGTACATCATTATATTTCAATTTCTGTGTAGACTACATCAAGTTCACCACACAACATGTAATTACTATCCATCAGCACACACATGTGCCCAGTCACCCCTTTCACCCCCTCCCTCCTCTTCGCCTCTGGTAACCACCGTTCTAATCTCTGTATCTATGTGTTTGTTTGTTGTTGTTGTTGTTTTTATCTTCTATTTATGAGTGAGACCATACAGAATTTGAGTTTCTTCGTCTGACTTATTTCAATTAGCATAATACCCTCAAGTCCAAACATGTTGCTGCAAATGGAAAGATTTCATCTTTTTTTTTTTATAGCTGAGTAGTATTCTATTGTGTATATATACCACGTCTTCCTTATCCATTCATCCCTTGATGGGCACTTAGGTTGCTTCCAAGTCTTGGCTATTGTGAGTAATGTTGCAATGAACATAGGGGTGCATGTATCTTTACACATTCAGGTTTTCAGGTTCTTTGGATAAATACCCAGAAGTAGAATAGATAGATCATAAGATAGTTCAATTCTTAATTTTGTGCAGAATCTCCATATGGTTTTCCATAGTGATTGCACCAGTCTGCATTCCCACCAACAGTGTATGAGGGTTCCCTTTCCTCCACATCCTCTCCAATGCTTGTTATTTCTTGTCTTGTCAATTACAGCCATTCTGATTGGCATGAGGTAATATCTCATTGTAGTTTTGATTTGCATTTCCTTAATAATTAGTGATGTTGAATATCTTTTCATGTTCCTGTTGGCCATCTGTGATCTTCTGTGGAAAAATGTCTGTTTGGATCTTTTGCCCGTTTTTTAAATTGGGTTGTTTGTTTTTTTGTTGATAAGATGTATGAGTTCTTTGTATATTTTGGACATTAACCCCTTATTAGGTATATGGTTTGCAAATACCTTCTCCCAATTGTTAGGTTGTCTTTTCATTTTGTTGATGGTTTGCTTTGTTGTGCAGAAGCTTTTCAGTTTAACATAGTCCCATTTGTTTATTTTTTCTTTTGTTTCCCTTGCCTGGTCAGAAATGTATTTGAAAATATGCTGCTAAGACTGATGTTGAAGATCATACTGCCTATGTTTTCTTCTAGAAGTTTTATAGTTTCAGGTCTTACATTCAAGTCTTTAATCCATTTTGTATTAATTTTTGTGTATGGTGTAAGATAATGGTCTACTATCATTCTATTTCAAGTGGCTGTCCAGTTTTCCCAACACCGTTTATTGAAGAGACTTTCCTTTCTCCACTGTATGTTCTTGGCTCCCTTGTCAAAAATTAGCTGTGAGTTTGTTTCCGGGTTCTCAACTCTGTTCCATTGACCTGTCTCTGTTTTTGTGCCAGTACCATGCTGTTTTGGTAACTATATCTTTGTAGTCGTGTGATACCCCACCCCAGCTTTGTTCTTTTTTCTCAGGATTCCTTTGGCTATTCAGGGTCTTTTTTGGTTCCATATAAATTTTAAGAATCTTTGTTCTATTTCTGTGAAAAACGTCATTGGAACTTTGATAGGGATTGCATGAATCTGTGGATTGCTTTAGGAAGTATGGACATTTTAACTATGTTGGTTCTTCCAATCCAAGAGCATGGAATATCTTTCCACTTCTTTGTGTCTTCTTCAACTTCTTTCAACAATGTTTTATGGTTTTCAGTGTATAGGTCTTTCACCTCTTTGGTTAAATTTATTACTGGGTATTTTATTTTTTTGTTGCCATTATAAATGGGATTGTATTCTTAATTTCTCTTTCTGCTACTTCACTGTTAGGGTATAGAAATCCAACTGATTTTTCTGTGTTGATTTTGTATCCTGCAACTTTACTGTATTCATTTATTATTTCCAATAGTTTCTTGGTGGATTCTTTAGGGTTTTCTATTTATGAAATCGTGTCATCTGCAAATAGTTGCAGTTTTATTTCTTCCTTTCCAATTTGGATCCCTTTTATTTCTTTTTCTTGCCTGATTGCTCTGGCTAGGACTTCCAATACTATGTTAAATAAGAGTTGTGGAAGTGGGTATCCTTGTATGATTCCTGTTCTTAAACCAATAGCTTTCAGCTATCCTACATTGAGAATGATATTAGCTGTGGGTTTGTCATATATGGCCTTTATTGTGTTGAGGTACTTTCCTTCTATACCCATTTTATTCAGAGTTTTTATCATAAATGGATGCCCTATCTTGTCAAATGCTTTCTCTGCATCTATTGAGATGATCATCTGGTTTTTATTCTTCATTTTATTAATGTGGCATATCATGTTGTTTGATTTGTGGATGTTGAACCATCCTTGCGTACCTGGAATAAATCTCATTTGATCATGGTGTATGATCTTTTTACTGTATTGTTGTATTCAAGTTGCTAGTATTTTGTTGAGGATATTTGCATCGGTGTTCATCAGTGATATTGGCCTTTAATTTTCTTTGTTTGTGTGTTGTTCTTGTCTGGTTTTGGTATCAGGGTAATGTTGGCCTTGTAGAATGAGTTGGGAAGCTTCCCTTCCTCTTCAGTTTTTTGGAAAAGCTTCAGAAGAATGAGTATTAAGTCTTCTTTGAATGTTTGGCAGAATTAACCAAGGAAGCCATCTGGTCCTGAACTTTTATTTTTTGAGAGGTTTTTGGTTGCTGTTTTGGTCTCCTTACTGGTGATTAGTCCATTCAAATTCTCTATTTCTTCTTGATTCAATTTTGGAAGGTTGTATGACTCTAAGAACTTCTCTATTTCTTTTAGATCATCTGACTTGTTGGTGTATAGTTTTTCATAGTATTCTCTCATAATCTTTTGTATTTCTGAGGTGTTGGTTGTAATCTCTCCTCTTTCATATCTGATTTTACTTATTTCTGGCTTCTCTCATTAAGTTTTTTTGGTAAATCTAGCTAGAGGTGTGTCAATTTTGTTTATCTTTTCAAAGAACCAACTCTTAGTTTCATTGATGTTTTTTCTATTGTTTTTTAGTCTCTATTTCATTTATTTTGACTCTGATTTTCATTGTATCCTTCCTTCTGCTGATTTTGGGCTTTGTTTGTTCTTCTTTCTCTAACTTCTTTAGTTGCACCATTAGATTGTTTATTTGAGATTTTTCTTATTTCTTGAGTTAGACCTGTATTGCTATAAACTTCCCTGTTGGAACCACTTTTTCTGTATCCCATCCATTCTGGCATGCTGTATTTTCATTTTCATTTGTCTCCAGGTATTTTTTGACTTCTCCTTTGATTTCTTCAGTGACTCAATTGTTGTTCCACACGTTTTGTTTAATCTCCATATATTTGTGGCTTTTCCAGTTTTCTTCTCGTACTTAATTTATAGGTTCATACAGTTGTGGTCAGAAAAGATGCTTGGTATTATTTCCATCTTCTTAAATTTTTTGAGACTTGTTTTGTGGCCTAAGATGTGATCTACTCTGAAGAATATTTCATATGCATTTGAAAAGAATGTGTCTTCTGCAGCTTTTGGGTGGAACGTTCTGTACTTATCTACTAAATCCGTCTAGTCTAGTGTGTCATTTAAGGTCAACTGTTTATTGATCTTCTGTTTGGAAGATCTATCCATTGATGTAAGTGGAGTGTTAAAGTCCCTTACTATTATTATGTTACTGTCTATTTCTCCTTTTATGTCTGTTAATAATTGCTTTATATACTTGAGTGCTCCTATGTTAGGTGCATAGATATTTACAAGTGTTATAATCTCTTGTTGGATTGTTCCCTTTATCATTATGTAGTGCCTTTCTTTGTCTCTTGTTTCAGGTGTTGGAAGGTGAAGCAGATCCCCTATGTGGCTTAAGGTTGCCCTTGGCTGTGAAACGCCATGGCTAGAATGTGGCTTTTTCTTCTTCAAAAAGGTATTTTCTTCTCTTCCACCTCAGTCAGTGCTGTTCCTTGTTATGGGGCTTCTTCTTATCCACTTTCCTGTTCTCTCTCAGGAGTAACTGTTCCGAGCGTAGTTGTAAATTTGTTGCGTCCGTGGGAGGATATGAGTTCAGAGTCCTCCTACACTGTTATCTTCCCAACAATGCCACTGATCTTCCTAGTCAGATTGATATTCACCTTCTTGCTCACTTGATTTTTCATTCTTATTCTCCTTTTAATCTCTGTGATATAGAATCAAATATAAGTGCTTATTGTGGTATAAAGGAAGCTATATTTGTTCGATGTGGCTGAACTTTTTCAGTCCTTGTCTTAGACTTGATACTCAAATAAAAGTATGAATCTGCTTAGAAATCCTCCAGAAAGACTACTACTTGCCTTTGGGTCTGCGCATCTATAAACTAATATAGTTTGTCTGTTCACAGACTGACATAGACACAAAGACACCCACACACACAGACACTGTGCACCACTGTTACAAATTTATGGGTCACTTCATCTGCTGAATGTTTCTCGTACCATCACCTGGCTGGATGCTCTAAACCCCATACCTGTATTACCATAGCTCCTGGTGCCTACCACTTTACAACCACTTACTGAAATGGATCATGACTATCAGCTACATGTTGGTCTCTCCAACTAGACATTAAGTTCTTTGGGGGAAAATACTGGATCATACCTAACTATTTCCTTAAACTCAAATATCTAGTAGAGTATGATATATTGCAGGTGCTTACTAAGTATTAGTTTGATTAAATAATGAATGTGCATGAACTTTTTTTTATAATTATATTGACAAAATTATGGTAAGTTGCAAACTCCTAAAAGGCAGAGACTATCCTCAGTTAAGATGTAGCTCAGTGATCAATACCTCCTGGTTGGAAAAGATCCACACAGGGTGCCATGCATTCTTCACCTTAGTCTTCATGTACCTCCCCTGGCTGTACAACCCTGGACAGGTCACTTAACCATGGAGCATTCCTATCACCTACAAAGTGAGAGGACTGAATTAGTTGGTCCACAGGAACTCCCCCAGCTCAATAATTCCATGAATTGTTGAACAATATGGAATTTACTGAACAAGAAATTTCCTTTTCAACCATTTCACAATTTGTTGCTTATCCACAGTAATATATATATAATATATATATATACATTTATATATATATTATACACATATATTTAAAGCCTGTATTCTACATTCCACAGGAGTAATCTACAAATATATCAACTTCCTTCTAGTCTAATATTTAATTTGGTAATCATTTTACCTCCCTGATAAAGTGGATTTACCATCTTGAAGTGAAAAGTTTGAGATGCTTAGAGGGCAGTGATTTATTTTGAGCAAAGTGGGTACTGGGTTGCTATCTTTTCAAATAGAACTTATAACCTATTTTTTCCAGATTAATCTCCTAAAATGTTCAAGTGTGACTACAATGTAGAAAGATGCCATGGGTCCTCACTGTAGAAAGGGAACATTAAAGCACAATGGTTTTGAAACAGAGGTAGCAGAGAGTAGAACATGCATTCTGAGCCCATCAGGAAAGGCTATTTCTTCTTTTCATTGTTGAATGATACTCACAAAAACAAACTCTTCCTTTTACGTGAATATATTTACATGAAACTATCCACGATGGAGCTGCTTTCACTGTTTATCTTATATAGATACAGCTTTGGAGTGTGTTATGAAAACTTTTACCTTGACGCATCACTACTTTAAGGAAGAAACAGTCAGATTTGTGCTAGCATCTCAGAATAGCAGTGTATGGAGTTTCACGTTGTTATATAAATTCATAATCATTATTTGCTGCAAAGAATATGCTTTTCAGAAAGTTAAACAAATCCACAAGTGAGAAATTTGGCATTATAAAAGAAGCAGTATCAAGAGCAAGAAATTTTGACTGCCACGGGAGATTTTAGAGCAGATAAGAAGATGTCCCGGGTGATATACAGTCCTGCTATCATGTAGAGGACCAGAGAAAATGCTGAAAAGGTCAGAGATTTGGCTGATTCAAATACATGATTAACTGTGAGAATGATGGCTGAAGAGTTAAATTTAGACCGAGAGACAGATGCTCACATTCTGAAAGAAAACTTGAACATGAGGAAAGTTTCTGTGAAGATTGTGCCAAGCACTTTGAATGATGAGCAGAAACAGCAAAGTCTTGACATTTGTTCTGATCTTTCAGAGGGAACTGGATAAAATCATGCTTTATGAAGAAAAGAGTCACCAGGAATGAACCAAGAAGTCAGAGAACTTAGACTCAAGAGACGAGAGTCTTCAGTGACAACATCAACATCCCCAATACCCCCCATCAGGTACCTTTATTAAATCATCTTTTATTTAATTGATACACATTTTCTGAGCACACAGTAGGTATATAGAATTCTGTCAAGCATAGTGAGAGTTATAAATATCAAGAAGGCATTGATCCTGCCTTTCAGCCATTGATGATATAGTGAAGAAAAGGAAGACACCCATAAGAATTATGATGTAATACCATGCTGTGCAGCAGTAAATGGTGAGAGCTTAAGAGCAGCACAATCTCGCACTTTTACCATACCTACAGCTCTTTTTAGAGCAAATATCAATACATTTCTTTTACATTGGTGATATGTTTAATTTATCTTTCAAAGTAAAATAGTATATCAATGTGTTTTGAAGAAATTCTGGTGTGAACTTCTGTGTTATGCAAGGGGGAATTATGATGAGCATTTTCACCATCCAGTTTGTTTCAGAGTGCACTTTCCATTAAATTGTTTTTGATCTGTCTTGCTGTGCTGATATAGCGGATTACACAGAAGTAAAACCAAAATTCACATACACTTTTAGAGGGATAAGATTTCCCACCACTGAGAAGAGTCAAGAAGATGTGATGTAAGCTTTGAAGGAGTTCCCGCAAATGAGTCCATCTATAACTTGTCCAATTGATGCCTCTAAATAAGATGATGTCCATTTTTGTCACTTAAAGATCTGGCATGCTTGTTAGAAGAATCCGTTTCATCACCTGAGATCATATATTTTATAAGTTTATTCATTCAAAAGTACATGTGTTCAGTTCCTACAGTGCGCCTGGCATTCTGGTCGAGGTAGATTTATGTGTCCATCACATCTAAAGTTTATAGACTGCTTAATTTTCATCAACAATCAGCAAATTAGTGGATTCTCGGTGGACACTTACATTTGAACCTAAAGGTTTATTTATTTTACTGTCCACATTAAGGAAACATTATAGAGAGCTTTTAAAAGAAAAATAAATAGCTTTGGGGACAAGGGAGTAGAAAAAAGCCCAATTTATCATTTGACCAGGTTCAAAAAACATTTCATCATGAACCAATAGCCCCTAATGAGGACAGCTGCAATGCGCTAAATAAATACACCATTATACTTAATTGAGCTAGATAGAAATCTTCTAATTTTCTGATTGTTGGTGGACTATAGCCCATTTGTTGATGTCGGTGGTTGTGTATGTGTATGTTTGTGACAAATGTGAAGGGATATCTTAGATATTAATGGTAAAATGAAGAAATTTTACTATGTACATCAAAGTGGGAACAAATAACCATTGGATACTGCCTTACACTCGTTCTAATTCCAACCAGAGCATCATTAAGAATGATACTCTAGCATGTATACAGCCTGTACATATTGAGGGATTTTTATAAATGTAGAATGCACCAAGTATGTAGTAATATGCATAAAAAATTACTAGATGTAGCCAACAGGAAATAGAAGAACAACCATATAATTTACTGTGCTAGATATTCCCAAATAAACTGATGTGAAAGCTATCACTGTGGTGATGAGAATCAATCAGTAAGTGTCAGATTCATGATTTGTGAAGGATATCTTGTTATCCTCTGTTCAAATGACTACTTGAGGGGCAAGTGACTTTGGAAGAAGAAAAAATGCCTAAGTTTTAAAATGCCTAAGTTTTAAAATCCCGGCAAACCAATAACTTACCCGGTATTATGGATAAATGCTTTGTCTTCTCTTGGGTGTTACCATGAGTTATGATACCAATGACCAGTGATATTTAAAGGTCTTTGTTGTGTTTGTCTTCAAGACTCTAGCTATAGTCATTTTAATACAATAAAAATAACTGTCTTGTTTTGAAATGTATTACAATGCAGCTTAAAGATGTAACTAAATGTTTATAAAATCTAGACCCTAAGGCTGCCTCTGGAGTTCGTTTTTGTCAATTAGTGTGTATCTGAAGTTGCCTTAGACATTTGATCTTAGGATCTTTTCTTTTTTAAGGTAAAATGAAGAAAATTTGACTCACAGAGAGATGGAAATTATCATCCACAATGAATAGCTCTGAGGACCCGAAAATGCTGAACTTCAGCAGAATGATGCTTAGCAGCTATTCACCAAGCATTTATTTTGGTTAAGGTAGTAATAAAGACTTTTTTTTCCTTTGGCTGGGAACCACTATTTCATGGTTGTCATGAGTTATTTGAACAAAACTGCCAACCAAAATTCCCATAGTTTAGTCATGGAAGATTGTGAGGTATTTTAAATTAGTAATGAACTCGGTGAATCCAAATGGAAAATAAACTTTTGTAAATGAAGTATTTGATATATGCAATGCCTGTATTTCTCCCCTAGATAATTTGTTGGTGGTATTTATGGGGGGTGAGTGGGAGGTGGTTTATAATTATAGTTGAATTATTTTAAGCCATCCATTTCATGTGGTTGGGAAAGATAATAAATAGAGGAGAGAAATGTATAAAGGAGAAACAAAGAGATAATTTTATTAAAAAATATTAGCTTAATTTAAGGAGGAACACATAATTTAAATGAGGTTCACTTACTCCATCTTGGAGTCTATGCCACTCAAATATGGATAAGATATAGATCTAGATAAAGACTAATATGTCCTCAAACAGTTACAAGAAAGATTTTTTTGGTCTAAAAGAAAATAAAAACTAGTGTTGCAAATACTCCATGTGAAAGCACACCATGGAGATGTTTCACAGGCCTCAGAAGGTAGAGTAACTGTGCCTGGAAAATTCCAGCAATAATCATATTAGGAAGAAACTGACAAATTCTTATTGTACCATCTGTTCTGATTTCTATATGCTTAATTCTACCCTTCTGTTTATAGAAAATATGCCTTTATAACACAAAGAGGGGGAAAAAAACCCTCATTCTTTCAGGCTCCTACAAGATTGACTGGTCAGAAAAGACAAGGAACTCTAGCCGCTACAACCAGCTACAGACGCCTGGTGGCAAGAGACCTGGGGAACCAAACTGACAGTTTATTCTGCAAGGCATACTCACTTTTTATTCATTATTATTCTTAACTCCAGCTAAATGGATGCTTCATTGTAAAAGATGATAAATGTGACTGTAGACGTTGTATATTTCAAGATAACAGAATGTGAGGTAAGGATTCTATAGTAACATATAGAATTTTATCTTGTTTGCTCAATAAACACATCTATTGACAGCACCTACATATTTTTACCCACATTTACTCATTTTGAAGACAGCTGTCTTCATGTCAGAAGAAAGCTTCTGATGCACTGTGCTAAGTATCTGCTATGTCAGAGGCTCTGCAGAACGCAGTTTCTCACTGCCCCAAAGCTGGCGGCTACGTGCCAGCCACCCGTGAAGTCGCTCCCCCTTTTCCATTGGTACGAGTACACAATGAAGCCTAGAATAAGTTGCACTTGAGAGTATGGCAGTAATTCAAGGGCAGATATAAGATCAAATGATATAAATAAAAAGCCAGAAACTGTGATTCGCATTCAGAAGCAGGATCAGCAAATTTCAGACAAGATAAGCCAATGTAGGTAATTTAATGACTTTTAAAATACATTAGAAATATCTAGTTTCATCTCAGTGTAATTTGTTGGACATTTGATATTTGAGTCTCTTGGAGGAAATCTAAATAAATTACTATAAAATAATATCAACAGGAATCGCCAGTGATATATTTATAATAAGCCCAAGTGTATGCATGCTTTTAAAATACCTACAAGTTCATCAAGAAAACAAGTGTTTATTTCAATGTGTATGTTGATTTGGGAAAGGCTATAAAAAATTGAATAGCTTTCCTCATTTTTCTAAATCATATTAACTTTAACTTATATACACATAATGAAAAGACAGTAATTATGCATCTTTGTGAATTAGTTATTTCCACTTTTAAGAAACTCTTTTAAAAGTAAGCTAACTTGGGGCCAGTCCAGTGGCATAGTGGTTAAGGTCATGTGCTATGCTTCAGCAGCCCAGGGTTCACAGCTTTGGATCCTAGGCACGGACCTAGCACCACTTGTCACACCATGCTGTGGCAGCATCCCACATAAAAAAGAGGAAGAATGGCATAGATATTAGCTCAGTGACATTCTTCCTCACCATGTAAGCTAATTTTTTCACAAGAGCTTTCACAAAATCCTGCTTTCTATCAGGAAGGTATTCTGTGTGTCTGGAGTTTTATCATGCCTTGGTTCTGCCTTTTTTATGAAAGAAAGATTTGAGGAAATTGAGAACCAGGAAATCTAAGCTGTCTTCTTATCTGTATGCATCATATCCTGGTGTCTGTTCCTTAGGAGAGCAATTAACATTGCTTTTCTTTTTTGGGGGGGTGGGGGGGTTAGCTGTAGGAGTCCAAGAATGAAGAGAATCCTGCATATCTAAATGCATATGTGGGAGGAGTTTGCACAACTGTATTTAGGGCTTGTATCATCATCTCACTCGTCTGAGAGTAAGAAGATTTCCCTTAAGTCACATCAAATGCCTTTCTCATACATCTTTCATTAACACAATGTTTAATTTACACACTCATGAATTAAGTAAAATACATCAGACAACACATTTTGAAATTTTAAAATCATTATTGAAGAGAGAAGATAAGTGATATTTTTAAAAGCCTATTAAAATGCCAAAGTAAGAGACTTTTGCTAACGTGATCTCATATATTGCTTACAACTCCATCAAGCAGATGCCCATTTTACAGAGGAGGAAACTGAGGCTCCTCCCCTGTAAAGCCAGGTGACTGGCCAAGTCACATTAGCTAATTCTTTCCAATAAACCATGCCGCCATCAAAAGTCAGAAAACGCTGTTAAGTCAAGTAAAAGCAGAAAATAAAGTTGTGTTTATCGGGAAGAATATTCCCACAGAAAGGTTGATATCACATGATGACCTCCACAGCTTGAAATCAGGAACATTGTAGCTGGATCTCAATTCGCTAACAAATACCAGTGGGAATTTAGGGAGTGGCCCACCATTACTGAGTCTGAATGCCTTCGGGCCTACTTTTTTGCATTTCTATTGCCCTTATAGAAAATCTTGGCATTTGTAAGGGACTTAGAGTTTCTGCAAGCACAGAATTCCCCCCTTTCTTTTTGGAGGGGGAGGTGGGGGGACAGATGTTGTTAACATGCAAATCTTCAACAAAATGGCAATGGCCACAACTAGTTAAGCATATTTTTATTGGTAACGGGAGAGTTTTTAAGTGTATTTATGTACTGGGTACATTTTATTGCTTTTTCTTCTTTCTTTAGAATAAGACAAAAATCAATGCCTGTTGTTTGAGTTTTATGAATGCTCATAAAGGCACGAGTGCATATGTACACAAATATTTATACATTCAGTTTGCATGCATTATGTTTGTGGAATCTCCCCATAACAGTGAAGAATAAGTCACATTTCATTGTACCAACCTCTGGGACTTCTGATTTTCAGACATCATTTCATTAATTTTCACAATCTTCTGAAAGCATGGAATGAGAATGATAGGTTTTCCCGTTGGTGCTGCAGCCTGAGAACTGGGGCCCAGAGAGGTTGAGCTCTTGCTCAAGGTCACACAGAAGATCCGAGGAGCCCACAGTAGGTCACAGCAGAATCCCTTCCATAGATCATCTTACGTTTTTTAAAAAGAAGAAAGTAAAGCACTGAATTCCAAAAGGCCAGGTAATTTGATATAAATCTTTGAGGCCTCAGTTGTTTTACACGTGCATATTGACCACAACTTGCAAGAAACAGTTCCTTATATTGTTGACCATGTAGCTACCTAGCTATTTCATCAGCATCATATAAATGAAAACACACACACAAAAGATGTCTGGTTGCCTCATGCAAGACCTTTAATGAAGGCCCAAACACCACAAACAATTGTGATGAGTTTGGAGTCCCTGAGTTTTGGTTTTTTATCTTCTTTTTCTTCAATTGTCAAATTTTTTAAAAGTCAGAATGAAGAGCACCACCATCCACACAGGTACCCTGATAATGGACCAGGGAAAAGGCGCACCCCCGCATGAGGCTGACGCACCCCGTCTCCTGTTAAAAATCTGGGTCTCTGCAGAGAGCCCTGCTCTTCCAGCGTCCCTGAGGATACCTTCGGCTACACAGCCGCTGCTGTGCTCGCTGACTGCAGGCTTAGTGGGTTTCACCACAGGTGTGCCAAAATTGATTTCCTTAAATAAACTTTCAGTTTCTACAAATCTAACAGTTTTAGATTCATAGAAAAGCTGTGAAGACTGCACAGAGAGTTCCCACATACCCCACACCAGCTTCCCCTATTGTTAACATCTCCCATTAATATGGCATGTTCATCACAACCGCTAAACCCATATTGATACATCATTATTACTAAACTCCGTCATTTATCCAGATTTTCTTATTTTTCCCTTAATGTCCTTTTTCTGTTCCAGGATGCCACCCAGGACACCACATGAAGGAAGTTGTCCAATCTCCCTGGGCTTGACTCTGCTCTGTGACACTTTCTCAAATTTCCCTTGTTTTTGATCACCTTGACAATTTTGAGGAGTGCTGGTCAGATATTTTGCAGAATATCCTTCAATTTGGGTTTGTCTGATGTTTCTCTACTGATTAGACTGGGGTTATGGGGTTTTGAGAAGCAGATCGTAAAGTGCCATTCCCATCACATCATATCAGGATGCGTGCTGTCAACATGACTCATCACTGATGATGTTGACCTTGATTACCTGGCTGAGGTCGTGTGTGTCAGGTGTCTTCACGGTAGAGTCACTCTTTTCCCCTTTCCACACTGTACTTCTTGGAAGGAAGTCACTATGCACAGCCCACACTTCAGATCTGAGAAGTTCTGAGCCACCTCCTTGAAGGAGCAGTAGACTGTTATTTTTATTTATGATATTTAATGCATGACTTCTTGGGGTCAAAAAGCAAAATAAAACATTAGGATGTGTGTTCACGGTTTTGATGCTCCTAATGCAGTGTTTACAATGCCCACTTACGATGCCTTGTTGAATGAACACGGTATTGGGATGTATTCCCCACCTCCAAAGCCCGAAGACAGTCACAATACACAGTGATATCAGTGTATGGACTTGAAGAACCACAGATGCTTGACGTCAGAAGGTCCTTAGAGGTCATCAGGTCATCCCCCTCTGACCCAGAAGTTGTCAGAGCATCCTGAGCGGCTCACAGCCAGTCAGGATCTTCACTGGGCAGCTGGGAAATCGTGCTGGTAGATCCCAAAGAGCCAGGGCAGCTTCTGCTCAACTCGCAAACTCACGTATAGCACTCTCTTCTCTCTGTGTCTCAGCTTCTTTTCTCTCAAAGTAGGATAAAAATACACCTTGTAAGGCTGAAGTGAAACCTAAAGGAGAGTGGACAGGGAACCTGTTTGCAGAGTATTCTATATGTTATAAACATTATATATTGATTATAATATGAGAGAAATATTTTCTTATATTGGTTCTAGTTTTGCCCTCTAGAGCATTGGATTAAACAAAATGCAATGCAAGCAGCCTAGGTAACTTTAAATTTCCTGGTAGTCACATGAAAAAAATTTAAAAACATGAATTTAATATTTATTTTCTTTAACCCAATGTATTCATTTCACGTGTAATCACTATAAAATTATACATAAAATATAAAATTTTGTATTCTTTTTTTCCTACAAATCTTCAAAATCCAATGTGCATTTTACACTTGGAGGTCATCTCATTCATACAAGCCCCAATTCCAGGGCTCGGTAGCCGCATCTGTCCAGTGGCCGCCATGCTGGACAGCACATTTCTGAAGCCTGTAAAGCTTCATAGTTATTCTACCTCCACGTGAAGCACATCACATACCACAAATTTCCCTGGTCATCCAAGTCTTACAGATGAGGAATCTGTGCTTCATAGAGCATATTTTCCCCAAAGCCACATGAAGACCTCAAATATCTGAATATCTCTATCTCCCTTTCCTCTTTTCTCCACAACTCAGGTCTTTTTCAAAGAAAATATCCCCAGTTCCCTCCACAGTTCTTAGAGGAAGTGATATTTATACTGAGACAAAAGGAGGGAAGAGGTGGAAGGAGCACGAGGTGGAAAGACAGGCAGGAATCTAATCCCAGGAGAATCGAAGAGCATGTGCACAATCTCAGAGCAGGAGACAGCACCAAGGCCACCAAGAAGGCTTTGTAGAGTGTCAGTGCTTCAGGAGGTACCAGCTGGGAATGGGCAGCAGTCTGAAAGATTGTCTCGTGGGGTCTGATCAGCACAGCGGGAGCCATTCCAACCTTTGGGCAGGAAGTGCTCAGAGCGGGTTTGCATTGCAGGCAGATCTCACCAGCTGCGATATGAACGGTGAATGAGCGGTCAGAACTGAGGCTCATGGGAGATGGGCTGGAAAGAGGGCAAAGGCAGTAATGACCCAGTAAAGCAGTGGCGGGGATTTGCGCCACCTAACCATATACTATGAGAGCCTTGGGCAAACCGTGGGCTACTTGCTACTGAGCAAGAGTGAAAATAATGGTTGTAGCACACCTAATAGTTTATTGTTTTGATATAGAGAAGAATGAAAGAAATAACAAATGAACAAGATTACTTTTGATGCCCTTTAAAATATGAAATAGTCTACTAGAGCTAATTCATTTTAAGTAGAGACATGTCAATAGTGGAAACTGAAGAGTATGGGCATATTTGAAAAGTCATTTGGCATTTTTTCCAGCATAGTCCAGACTCTAAGTCCAGACATTCAAGATCATCTCTCTGACCCCACCTGTGCTCCCCAGACTTACTCCTCACAATTCTGTGATACACATCCCCCACTCCAGTCCTTCCAGCCTCTTGCAGGTGTCCACACAAGCTACGCTACCCTGCCCTGGTGTCATTCTGTTCCCCTGGCTGGAATGCTCCCATCCAATGTTCAAGACTTAGGGAAGCCCCACCTCCTCCATGAAGATGGCCAGGAGCCCCCTTCCTCTGACCTCAGACTTCATCCAGAGGCAATCCCATCCACCTCCTTCTCCTTACTCTCCAATCGTCTCGCAGATGTTTCTCTAAACACATTGTACAAATTTTGGGGCAAGGCCTTTTAAAAAACCTTCTTCAGTCCCTAAGTGTCTAAAAATAAAGATGCATGTATAAATCAGGGTGATGATCTTTCTGGTACAAATGAGGAACAATTGCTTTCATCCACCGAAGACCATTTGAAGAAGTCTTCCTACGTAAGGAGCACTTCAGAATTGCTATGCGTGCACGTGGCAGGTATTGCAAGTTACCTATCCTTTATGCCCAGTCTACTTTCTCCTAGTTAACAGCACTGCAATTTCATTTGAAGTGGCAATGTGCACAGCACAAAGCACTCACTTTTCCTGGTTTTCCTTTTGTAGATGAGGCTACCATGGGGCATGCTTCATGTAAGATATTTGAGCAGAAATCTTCTGAGGTGTGCTGGAAGGCTTTGGCTTTCTTGATAAAGGTGCTCCCCCCATTTCTCTCTCCTCTCCCCAGAATGAAGAAGTGATATGTGGAGGTGTAGCAGCCATTCCGTGACCTGGACATGGTGAGCATGAAGATAAAAGCCAATGCGTAAAAGACAGCCGAGTAAAGAGTAGGACAGGCGCCTTGTCCCTGATTGCATCACAAGGCTGCTGCCCAGGCTCTGGTGAGTCTCCCCTGGACTTCTTGATCTGTGATCCAAGAAAATTCCTACTTATTTAAGTCACTGTGGTCAAGACTTCTTAACTCAGGGGCAGAGAAAACCCTAACTATATGATGGGATGGACTCACCTGGGCCCTCCTCCATGTCCCGCTCCCAGCAACATCAGGATGACCAACACTTCCCTTGAACAGACCCTGTTGCCTGTTGATGTTCTTTTACCTTCTCTTCTTTAGGCATCTTCCCCTTGATTTGGAGTACCTCAACTTCCAATAAGATCCCAGGAATCATTTTTATTATTTCTAAGGTGTTACCAAATCCTGTTAACTTAACTTCAATGAATTATGTATTTCCACTTTCCTTTCAAGGACTGTTTCTCACTTTACTGTGACATTCGCTCTTTTATAGAACACAAAGCGTAGCACTCAGTTCAGATTAGAACAGCAAGGTCATCTCTGAGAGTCAAGCTACCAAGGTGTAAGTCTGTTCTTCTATTGCACGAAAAATGACTCCCACATTATCCACAGCTGATTAAGTTCACAACTCTCAGCATCAATGCATTGATTGAGACCAGCACATCTGAAAATCACATAGCAATCTATTTTTCCCTCCCTCCTGTCCCATAATTGTTATGCAGGTAAATGCACCTTGCAAACATTATGGGAGGACAATTGAGTGATGAATCTTCTACCATCAAATGTTCTGCTTAATTCTGGAAATGACCATCTAGACTACACACAATGTAAGCCAAATGGCTGCCCTTCCTTAGATGACCCTGTCCTTTCTCAATGCCCATGGGTTAGCCTGAGCAGCATCTAGCATCCCGACAAGCTTAGGCCTTGGGCCAGGGGTTGTCTCAGGAAACAAAGATTAAAGTGTTCTCCTCCTTCCTTGCTGGATTGCTTGCATTTATAAGCCTCTTTATAAGCTCTTTAAGGATGAACAGACTGACGTATTGAAGGCCTCTACTGGGAGATCTCCACACATTTCGTCAAGGCGCTGTGATTGATGTATGGTGGACCACCTTGGTTCTTATGAAAAATTCCCGCTGGATATCCTCAAACATTTTGCAGGCGTGATCTGTTTGTAAAGGTTCGAATGTCAATGCTGATTCGCTGCCTGTATGTTTAGCTAATACTAGTTTTCCTTCACCAGAGGGACACCGCACAACTAAACCAATAATATAGAGGATATTCCACTTGGGCAGCTGAGACTTGGCAAATTGCAGTTGTATTAGAAGTTTGTGATTCCTGAGGTTCAACATTAGAACTTAGTCTTCCTCCTCTTTTTTTTTTAATCTTTTCCACCCCAGTGGAAAACAACCTTTTACTGTGCAAGACATCCAACCAGATATCTTCCAAATGTTAATAGGCAAAGTGGATTGACATCAGTTCATCTTCATGGAGTTTAGGACAAACTGATCAATTTTCTTTCTAAATAATTACCATTTGAATGTTGACTTTGCTTTCCTCAGATTAACACATTGAAAAATCTGTGTACCAAAGCTGCGACATTTCTTTAGGCAAGTACTCACCAGTTCTGAAACTTGATGAAGACTGACTGATCCTTTTGTTTAGAACATAAAAAGCAAGCAAGAAAGTAAAACTATTGTAAAATTTGTATCTTATCACACACATCTGCAGTTAAGGAGCAAACTTCCCTAATTCACCGTAAGCATTGACGACCGAAGCCCTGAGAGCTTTTCTAGGGTAAGAAGTGTGCACTGCCGCCATGTGTTGTCAGTAGTGGCATCTCATCTGACCTCAGACATCTTCTCATCAATATGAAATTGTTTAAGTTAGAATCATTTGTTCATTTAAATATGCTACTTATATAATATGTCCTGTTGGGGATGAAAGATGCATAACACAGAGTTCCTGCCATCTAGAAGTTCACAGGCTAGCAAGAGGGAGACACTGGAGTGCAACCAGCAACACGTCAGTCAGTGTATGAGAAGTACCACAAGAAAACCACGAACACGTAGGAGAGGAGAAAGTGGACTTCAGCTATGATGAAAGCATCTATGCAGAAACCTCCACGTTGGCCCATGTTAACTGATATGGCACAATGACTATTATGGTCAGGATAAATGATAAACAATTTTAAATATGATCCAGCTCACAAATATTCTATCAATTTGCTAAATTTTCATGGCAATGATCCCACTTGCCAGCTTTTCTACAACAGCTCATATTGCCAAACTATGAAACACCATAATCACATACAGTGTTTCTTTGAAAGAGGTATCTAAACTGCTTTTTATGAAATCAGTGACTATAATTAGTGATGGTCTAATCCTTCAACTGCCCTATCTTTTTCCTTTTTCTTTCTTTTTTTGAGGGGTATTTAGGATAATAGGTTCTTGTCAGTTGACATAATGTGTAAAATGTGAATATAAACATGGTTTCTTTTTTGTGAAAACAGAATTTATGCATTCAAACTATGCCTTCACAAGCTATTAGCTGTTCCTCCTTGGAGAGTTGCTTCTTCTCTCTTAGCTTTTGTTTCCTCATCTGTAACAGGAAAATAATATCTAATGCAAACATTTATTTTAAGTAAATACAAGTAAAAGAAAGAAAAGAAAAATCACCCAAAATCCCAGGACCAGAGAATTTCGCAATTGTCTGATAGCATCATACCTTCTTTTTTTCTCCATGAGCACATATATGTATATTTATTTGTTTCTTTTTACAAAAGATAAGTATGTTGTATGACAACCTGTTCCCCACTCTCAATTCAGAGGACATTGTGAATATTTACCCATTTAGATATGTAACCTTCCATATCAATTTTTCACTCGCACTACTTATGCAGGTGGAATAGCTGTGTCAAATCATAACCAAGGCTCACATTTTTAATACTTGTACAAAGTGTGTTCTAGTAAGGATTGCAGCAATTTACAATCCCACCAGAAGGGTTTAAGAGTTCTGATTTTCTCACACAATTACCAACACTACATATTATCAATTTTTAATCTCTTGCATGTTATTGGTTACTAAAAAGGACAATTATATTTATATTTATTTCTTGGCAATTTATATTTATTGGCTGTATATATTTATTCTTTGGTGAACTGACAATGTTTGGTGTTCACTACCCAAAATACCTCTCAGCACCTCAGTCACTGATGACTTTAGTTCAGCCAGCATTGCTGATGTTTGCATGTCTCATTCTCCCTTCCCACTCTTGTCACTGATCGACTTCAGTGTCCATGCGGTTGGTCCTTCCGATATCTGGGCCTCTCAATTCTTCCACAGCCTCTTCATCAATTACTCGTTCTTCCCCTCCCTCTGCTACAAACAGCATGGTCGTATGCTTCAATCATCATCATCGATGATTTCATCACCACCGACGACTGTACCATCTCTGAAATCTCAGCTTCCAGATACCCACCCAATAGCCATTACTTCTTCTTCCCAGCTCACTTTCTCTAGAATCATACTGCAGCATTTTTCTTACTGGTCAACTCCACGAGTATTTCATGAAGTGATTGTCAGGGGACTGCCAAGCAAACGTAATTTCAAATCCAAAGCCCCTAAACTAAACAAATATAGTTTCTTAATGTTAAAATGAACATAGAAATTCCATCCATTTAAGAATTGAGTATATCTATTATGGAATAATCTGGTCATTACACCCAAAGCTATCTGGGCAAAAATGTCTACTTTCCAAATTTAAGTTGTGCATTTTCTTTGCTATGTGATTCTCAAAAAGTAGAAAACTTTGAGGTCCCATTAGCCCTCATCGAAAATTGGATATTTTTTTCTTTTGTCTATACATCTGCAAAACAAGCTCTTGGGAATAGGATTCCTTTGTCCATTCAACTGGTCTCGATGAGATAGAAAATTGTTCCTGATTCCCTCTTCCTACTCCACAGCCGATGTACGAGGGTGGTGCCATCACTGTCTGAAAACTGCCCGTTGGTCAGTGGGGAACGATGTGATGAGCCTGTGGAGCTTCACTTCTCTTCCAGCCCTCAGTGATTCCACCTCTTTTTCAAGTCAAAGGAAATTAGTACATCTGATGTTTTGATACACCCTTACTCATTTTCGTTCTTGTATTTTTCAAAGGTCTCATTAATCTAATAACAGGGTCCCATGAATCTATGGACCAACTACCATTTTAAGATTATGAAGCACAAGTTAGTCTCAATTTGATAACTCTGACAAATTAGTCAGTCACTATTCTAGGCACCATTAGAAATTATAAAATATTTGAAGCGTCTTTCTCTATAGTCAAAATACTGAAATAGAATTAGGAGCTAAGACAAACATGTAAAGTTATATAAAAGTTGAAATTGACATGGAATAATTACAAATATATATGTATATTTGCATGTATATATATGTGTATCATAGATGATTATATATTTACATGTGTGTAGATGAATACATATGACACGCACACACATATTTAAAAGCTTATTATGTGTGTGTGAGTGTCAGCGTGTGTGTGCCTGTGTGTACATGTGTGAAATGAGCTACTAATGTGAATGTAGTGAATGGGGTTAAATAACACACCAATAAGAAAACCAGAAAAGAGAATTTTTGGCTCACGTTCTGTATAATTAAACTAAAGTATATTTCTGAATTCATGTAGGGTTTTCCAGAGAAAGACATTAAAAGGAAATATAACGTAATAAAAATATACATTCAGAGGATTCAAACTATGTTAATTTTTGGAAGTTTTTGTATTTAATTTATACTCTTCACTCTGCTCTGGAAAATTTTTACATTATTTTATTAAGAAAACGTTAAATGAGGATTTATTCTGTGATTACAGAAATTGCAATTTTCCTCCTTGAAGTACCACACAAGACTCAGCTGGATTTCAAGGCTTTCTTCTTTCTCTTCTCAAGTCGATGTAAACAAGAACAGAATGACACATTCACAGCCAGCTTCGCATCTTGTCATCTAGGTGGCCCAGGCACAGGAAATCCAGGCCCCCAGTCTGCCTTCATGTTGGGCTTATTCAAAATGGAATGTGCTCATGTCACCCCAGGATTGAAACTTCTCCTGATTCAGGGTGGCTCCCTGCCAATGAGCAACGAGTGTACCTCATGACGTGGCGGGAATAGCCGGAAGTCCGCGGCTGCAGCTGGGGACAAATAAATGAGCCCCAGATCCCTCGTGCTCTGGTATCTTCCTGTCACCCTCCCTTCCTCTCTTAGGGACAGGCACTTTATTCTGAAGTGATCAATCACAATGAGTTGACCTTTGTATTTATGCTAGACTGTTCGCATTAAGGGATGTGCATGTCCTCCCAAAGAAACGTTCAGTGTCTCCGTAACTGATGCATTTATGAGACTCAAATAAAAAAAGTTCTTTAAAGCACAGAAAGTGTCTGGGACGTGGGCCTGGCGAGGCCTCCCGCGGACGTGTTGACCATGGCGGGCAGAGGTCTCTTGGCACATCTCCTCCCATCTCATGGCGAAAAATCTGGAGCTAGATGAAAACCACCAACTCACACATTCTGAATCTCTAAAATGTTTACTTCTAAAATCGGAGCATTGCATATATTTAACTCCCTAGGCATCTTTTCCATTGAAATTTAAAGTACAGCTAGAAGATAAGGTTGTTTATACTGGACTATAGAAGCGTTGATGACAGAATAATAACGAAAAAGCACTTCTGCTCTTAAGTTGTCAAAAAAAAACCCCACCCCATCTTCTGTACATTTAGTCTATTTCCACGAGACTTACCTACTATAGAAAAAAAAATGATGTTAAATGGCACAGTTGTTCCTGTTGTCTTATAGAGGTCAAAGGTCAAGACAGTCAGAGGCTATCTGGAGAGTGGGTCACGTTCACGGTAAGTTTTTAAATGGGTTTGATAAAGACTTGTGAAAAAGCCAAAAGAGATGCTGCAATTTTAATGCTAAGTGGCTTTGCATTGGAAAAATGCCCAAGGGCCATGTCTAGCACGGTCACTTACTAATGAGTGACGGGAGATCGATGGCGACAGAGTGCAGAGCAGCTCTGTCACTGGGGCACTCAGCTAACGTGTGATCAGCCACAAGCGGCACCACTAGAGAAGCGAT
Organism: Equus caballus; assembly: GCF_041296265.1. Lineage (NCBI taxonomy): Eukaryota > Metazoa > Chordata > Mammalia > Perissodactyla > Equidae > Equus > Equus caballus. Next base: position 98,683,812 of record NC_091691.1, read on the forward strand.
GCACAGTCAGGGCCAGCCGGGCCCACCCTCAGCACGAGCACCGGCGGCTCCCGGTCCCTGGGAGCCCGGGAGGCCACTCTGCCAGCTCCTCAGGGACAGGCAGGAGGCCGCCCGGAGCCCGAAGGGACAGAGCAGGTTGGCGAGATTTCACTCGGTCTTCATTTCAACACTCTGCTCTGAGGTCATTCTAAAAGAAATCAAATATTCCTGAGCACCCCTGTGTGCCAGGGGCCTCGAAAGCCTTGAAATACGGAGGGACCAGGAGGTGCTCCAGTGGGACACACTCACAGCCTCGGGACACCACGGAGGGCTGCTGGTCCTCCTTTGCCCACCGAGCCTGCGGCCACAAGGTCAGTGTAAATTCGTCGTCCTCAAGCAGACATAGCGGAAGGCAGTTGGCTGGTCCCTGTAAATCCATCACGTCTCCAACGGAGCAGGTCCCTCCCTGGAAAGAGCTGCCCGGGGAGCATCTGGCCAGTGCCCCGCGGACACGGAGTCCTAGGAGGGTGCAATCTAATTAAGCCTCTCCTGCAACAGTAAATAAGAGGAATAATGAAGAAATATGCCAGGGCCTCGTTGTTGGGGTTTCTTTGCTTGTATCAGAAATAGTAACCCAGAAAGAACAAATAGAACCTCAGGGGGAAACAGGTCTGGTTCTCTCTACTCAAAAGTCATAAGGAAACATTAAAATAGAGAAAGAGAGAGAGAGAGGAGAAAAACACACAGGCAATTTTTCTGAGATGACCATAGGAAGGGGAGCTGAGGAACTGGACATGGTGCGTATGGAGGGGGCCAGGCGAGCCTCCACGGGCCAGCAGGGGCCATTGGCTCCTGCAGAGCGAACTCTGTGACCAGCTCCCCCCACACTCGGGGGCCTACATTCAGAGCTAAGGTTAGTGCCAGGAAGAGGCCATTTTTAATTGACTAGCTAATGTTCATAAAGTGCTTTGAAGACAAAGAGAACTGTACCCACGCTTACTAATATTATTGTTATTAATAAGTTAATATGTTTTCCAGACACGTGGTTACCGCACAGCAGTGTTTTCTCCCTGGTGACCATGTGAAAAAAGGAAAACGGCACGGAGACCTGCCGGGCACCAGATCCTGCTGCCTGTCTGCCTTCCTCCTCTGCTCTCCCAGGGACGCGCAGCCTTGGCTGTGCAGCTCAGGCCTCCCACCCAGAGCGATGCCTCAGCGGGGTGGCCCTCGTCTTACACTTGGGGACCAAGTTCACCAAGAGGGAGGACCTGGGCCATTGAGACTGTGACAACTTGGTTTGGATATTTGTTTCTGATTTATGATTTTAATTGTTAAGAAGTTTCCTCTGAAGTCAGCAATTCCTAAAGTCCTGTGCACCCCAATGTTTATTGCAGCGTTATTTACAATAGCCAAAACATGGAAGCAACCTAAGTGCCCATCAACAGATGAATGGATAAAGAAGATGTGGTGTATATATACAATGGAATACTACTCAGCTGTAAAACAGAACAAAATCATTCCATTTGCAATAACACGGATGGACCTTGAGGGAATTATGTTAAGTGAAATAAGCCAGTTAGAGAAGGACAATCTCTGTATGACTCCACTCATATGAGGAATTTAAAAATGTAGACAGAGAGAACAGATTGGTGGCTACCAGGGGAGAGGTGGGGTGGGGGGTGGGCATAGGGGGTGGAGTGGTGCACCTGCAACACGACTGACAATCAATAATGTACAACTGAAATTTTACAAGTTTGTAACCTATCATTAACTCAATTAAAAAAAAAAGTTTCTTCTGATTAAATCTACCTCATTAACAACAGCTTGCCTCCAGACCTTCTTATTCCATCATAAAGAAATTATTTTTACCACTTTCTGTTGTTCTTTGAACACAATGTCAGGCCATCCCCTGCATCCCGCGTTCAGTAAGTGCTTACCTTGTACCTCACGTGTGCACCAAAATTCCAGCGAGTGTGGTGGTCTCATTGCCTGACGTTCGAATCCAGGTAGGAGCTGACACCCAGCAGCAACAGCATCTCCAAATTTTTCAAGCTCAGTTGGCACCCTCCTCCTACATACCTTTCCAGATCTTTCCAGTTGGAAATTGTCTCATCTTTGTACGGCCTCTTGTTGACTTTTCTGTAAACTATTCTATGTCACTTGTAGCTTTTGACTTTCTGAAATTGTTATCCATGTCCGTGGTTTACCTCCTTAGGGCAAAGGCTACGTCTTGATCATTAGTTTATCACAAAATATGTTATACATAGTAGATTCTCCATGAATATTCAATTTCAGAAATTAAGGCTGCGTTTACCCTGAAGAACTAGTAGAAAGAATCTTGAATCTTAAACATAACTGCCAGGAAATCTGTAGCATCCTCAGGTGAGATAAATATTCTGGATCAAAATGTCCCCTTTGTTTAGTCCACATGATGCAGATGACATCTCAATATAAGAAATACCGCACTACTGAAAGAATTAAAGGAGATTTTTGGTAAGATGGCAGACAGACGACATAGAGTGCTCAGCTCCAAAACATGCAGACTTGCTGGGTGAAATAGAGAAATTAAAAAAAATAATAATACCACGTTTGGGAGAAGGGAGATCTGCAGGATGCAGATGTGAAGGAAGAAGTTGAGGGTAGGGCGGGAAGAAGAGAAGACTGAAAAACAACCCCCAGGGCTGTTGTTCACAGGGTCTCTGGTCCTCTCTGGCAGGAGAGGCGCTGCCTTCTGCTGCCGGAGCCCGGAACCTTGGAGAGGGCCCAGGTAGGGGTGAGGCGGGGTGCGTCCAACTTTACAGCTGGCGCTGGGAAGCAGCAGGCACGCTCACCGCCTGGCCAGAGCCTGGACTGGAAGGGGAAAGTCATCTGGGAGGAATCAGAGCTCTCAGAGCAGTGCTTGGCTTTGTGCGTGCATGGAGAAAACTCCGAACCAAGAAATCACCATAATTGGGCCAGAACAACTGAAAGCTGAAGGGCCCAGAACGAGCAGACAAACAAAACAAAACAAAGGCTGGAGGTAAACAGGGTAATCACAGAGCAAACAACCCCCTCGAAAGATAAACTCACAATAAAAAATTTCAAACCATATGAGGAGATGAAGCAGCAGGAGGAAGTCAGCAGACTCAATCACAGAAGAATGAGGACCCCTCAAAACCAGAAAGAGCACAGCCAAATGAACAAATACGAAATAGCGTCAAGGTTTAAGACGGTTATAGAGGTTTAAAAAACAGAAAATATAATAAAAAAAATAGCATGATATAAAAAAATAGGCAGAAGCGTAATTCTCCCTCTCCCAGCTTCACCCCTGAGTGTGGGCTACACTTGGTGACTTGATTCTCAAGGGTCCCATGAGAAGGCAGAGGGAACTTCAGAGTGGAGAAAATCAGGACGGCACCACCGTGGCCAACTGATCAAGGTCAATATCGTCAATAACAAGTGACATTGATGGGCTGTACCCTTGACAAGATGGAATGAAAATGCACTTTACCTCCCCCCAACTGAAAACTCTGGTTTAATCAGGAGAAAACATCAGACAAATCCCAGCTGAGGGACATCCTATGGAATACCTCACCTGTCCTCCTCAAACTGCCAAAGTCATCAAAAACAAAGAAAGCCTGAGAAACCCTCAGGTCCAGGAGGAGCCTGAGGACACACGATGATGCAGTGCAGTGAGATGTTCTAGACGGGGTCCTGGAACAGAAAAAGGACATTGGGAAAAACTAGCAAAATCCAAATAAAGCATGGAGTCCGGTTAAGGTGGACCTCAGTCAGGATGTTCAGTAATGCACCAGCATTGGTTTCTGGCTGCAACAAATGTACCATGACAACGGAAGATGTCACAATAGGGAAAACAAGACTCTGCACTATCTTTGCAACTTTTCTGTCAATTTGAATCTATCCTTAAAAAGAAACGATTAAAAAAAAAAGAATAGGCAACTCTGACAGCCATCAAATAGACCTTCTGAAAAGATTACCAGTAAAACAAATACAATTGTAGAGAGAAAATTTCTTAACAACACAGTAGCTGCCAGAACAATTGAATGATACATTTGAAGCAGTGAGGGAGAATAAAAATGCAAAAATTGATATCCTTCCAAATAATCTTGTGAATTTGAGCAGGAATAAGGTCATTTGCAGACAAACAACCACCCAGAGACTCTGCCATTTACAGACACTCATTAAGACCGCTTGTTGTAAAGGACACACCTCAGGAAAAAGGAAAGTGAACTCATGAGGCAGGAGTGGGCTGCAAGAGGAGTGATGAGTAAAGGAGTCAGGCATCTAAATAAGCATTTACCACCAGTAATAATCACAAATTTGAAAAGTGGTGGTTAAAAATCGTGTAACTTAGGGGAGAAAAAGATCAGTGAAAAAGCTTTTTATGATCTTTGAATTGTTTAGGAAGAACACATAGATTTTGATTAAGTTTGGACTTCATTAAGTCAAGAGTGCTTGTAAAAATATGATGACAATCACTAACGAATTAGAAATAGAGTATTTAGCTTGAGAATTAATATAATGAGCTCGTTAAGAATACAGCCTCTCGATCAGTCTTTACTACCCGTGCAACGTTAGCCAAGTTACTTAATCCTTCTGCACCACGGTTTTCTCATCTCCAAATGGAGATGAGAATCATAGATGCCTCAGAGTGTTGTGGTGAAGGTTACACACGTTATGAAGTTCTTAGAATCAATAAGCTCTCATTAAACATTGCTTGTTGGTATCAAAACACCCAAACCAGTATGAGGAACAGAGGGTAGAAGAAAGATGCAGTGAATCCAACAGGACACAGAAAAGGAGGTAAAAGGAAGCCAAGAAAGAGCCTGTTAAATAAAAAACATAAAATATGATGACAGATGTAAGTCCAAATATGTATCAGTTTAACAATAAATGTAAGTGGATTACATTCACTCATTAAAAGAGTCAGATTTTCAGAATGAATAATAAGTAAAATCCTGCTATAAGAGCTTTACAGAAACACCATCTATATGACACAAGATTGACTGCAAAGGACAGAGAAAGCACCAAAGTCAAGCTGGTGCAGCGCCATCAATATTAGGCAAAACTGATTTTAGGGCAAAAATTTTTATTAGGAATAAAGAGATTTCTCCATAGTTGGATTAGTCAGGGTTCTCCAGACAAACAAGATGTGTATATTTGTAGAAAAAGATTTACTTTAAGAAACTGACTTACAAGATAATGGAGACTGCAAGTCCAAAATCTGCAGAGGTGGTGTCCTGGTTCACATCCAAAGGTTGGCAGCCTGCTATAGATCCAGGAAGAACTGATGTCCTAGATCCAGGGCAGTCAGGCCAGAGAATTTTCTCTTACTCAGGGGAGGGTCAGCTTTTTGTCCTATATAGGTCTTCAACTGATTGGATGAGGCCCACCCACCCACATTATGGAGGATAATCTGCTTTACTCAAAGTCTACTTATTTAAATGCTACTCTTATCCAAAAAAACACTTTCACAGAAACACCAGGAATAATGTTTAGCCAAATATCTGGGGACTGTGGCCCAGTCAAGCTGCAAAATAAAATTAACCATCACAATAATAAGAGAAGCAATACACCAGGAAGATGAAAAGAGGCCTAAATTTGTGTTCTCCTAACAAAGAAATTGTAAAATCTATAAAGAAAAAAATTGAGAGCACTGCAGGAAAAATTTCAGTGAGAAAACCCAAAGACATTGTGGGAGATTGTAGCACACTCTTTAAGAAGCTGACATACCAAATATTGGTGAGAATTTGGTGGATTAAATATCACTTCGAACACAATTGATCTAACAGAAATTCATAGAGCCCTACACCTGACATACAGAGAAAACAAATCCTTTAAAACAAATCCTTTCCACGTGTACCTGAAACTCAAAAAAAGCCAAAAAATTGAGCACATACACTGCTAGAAGAAAATTTTCCACTTAAATGTCATACAGATATATCATTTGGCCTTAAAACAATGTAATTTGAAATTATTCACACATAGAGAACCAACCTCCCTGCCAATTCGCTATATTTATGGAAACTAATAAACACACATCCTAACACAAAGTGAAAATGACTGATTCACCATTTTTTTGTAAATCAGTGGAAAACAACCAGACCCCATAGATTCATGGTATTATAGCTACATCTCTAAGTAAATTTATGTTCAGCTTGTGAAATATTAGAGTCTGGCCTAAAATTTTACCAATTTACATAGGTTGTAAGCTATCAAAATCTAGAATTTTGACAACTGGTCCATATATGTAGGTAATAAATTTCCATTGTCTATTGTTCCGCCATATTTGAGAACGCTATTGAATAGCGTCTAAGATTAAATCTCATTTTCAAAAATGCTGGCTTAAGTCAATATTAACCCCTCAACACACAACCACAGAGAATCTTTATGAAAAACAAACTAAGAAACTATCACGGGTAGGAGCAGACTAAGGACCCATGACAAATAAATGAAATGCAGGATATTGGTTGGGACTTGGATCAGAAAAAGGACATTGGTGAGAAAACTGGCAAAATTTGAATAGAGGAGACAGATGAGTTCAGAACACTGCGTTAGTGTGAATCATTCCAGTTTTGATCGTTGTACTCAGGTTTGTAAGCTGTAAACGTTAGGCAAGTCAGGTGAAAGGTGGATGGGAGCTAGATGCATTGTTTTTTGCAACTTTTCTGTAAGTCTAAATCTGAAATTATATCAAACTAAGAAGCTTTTCAGTTAATCTTTATAATTCAAACTTCTCTTTTCCCAAGTTCCCCCGAATAAAACATTTCTTTCCTCTACTATTGGGGAAATTTCATCAAACTCAAAATGGGAAGAGAGAAAGCTGTTTACTATAATATTTCTATCTTTATGGCTACAAAGCCACAAGGAATTGGTCATTGAATCCAGCAAAGCAGAATTAATCAATTCTGAAAATAAAGTGTGATCTTTGAAAAAGAGCGGTTATTTTGCCAGGCCTCTGGGAGGTTTATGCACTCTTTATCCGCCGCAGACCATGGCCTCCAAATCAATCTGAATAGCACCCCGTTAAAAATCATGCACACGAGCCAGCTGTGCAAAGCAGATCAAAGCAAGGTGCTCTCATCAGAGACAGGGAGGGTGGGCTTGAGCTTCTTCTATGCAGCCTGCACACACCCCTTTTCCACCTGTACCCTAGAACCCTGAGGCATGGCTCCAGAACACTCTGGAACAGCTTGAAAGATACTACCACAGAATATAGGAGATCTGATTAACACTCTGTTAATGATGAGTACAACTGAATCCTAGTGATGACATTAAATCTACTACTTAACAGCTTCCCTAGAAACACTGTTTCTAGCTAAGGGATCAAATTCCAGTAGCTCTCCTCATGCACGGGGGATACATTCCAAGACCCCCAGTGGATGCCTGAAACCAGGGATAAAACCCAGCCCTGGGTGTGCTATGTTTTTTCTTCTACGTACATACCCATGATAAAGTTTAACTTATAAATCAGACCCAGGAAGAGATGAACAACACTTTGATATAGTCCAATTGCCAGCATCACTACTGTTCCACTTTGGGGCCATTATTAGGTAAAAGTAAGGGTTCCTTGAACACAAACGCTACGATACCACGACAGTTGATCTGATTACCAAGATGGCTACTAAGTGGCTAAAGGGCCAGTAGCCCACACAGCATGGATCTGCTGGACAAAGGGATGATTCACTTCCTACGTGGGACGAAGGGGGACGGTATAAGATGTCATCACCACTAAGAACGGCACGCGGCAATTTAAAACTTATGAATTGTTTATTTCTAGAATTTTCTATTTAATATTTTTGGACTATGATTGCCCGCAAGTAACTGAAACTACAGAAAGCGAAACGGTGTGTAAAGGGGGGCAACTGTCTCTCCAAAGAAACAAGTTCTAAAAGGACACTCCTATGTGAGAAATGCGGAAGTCCGTCCTACACACATTCTCATTTGCCATTTGTGTGTCTTCCTGACATTAAATAGTAACAATGCATGTGTGTGAGTCTGTGCCTGTGTACTTTCAGTTACCTAAATTAAATATAGGAGCCATAGTTTGTGGGATTTTTATATTATTAAAAAGGAGGGAGAGTTAAGCAGCTCAGGATAAATACCAAAGAGAAGGAAGGCGCTGTAGGAATCAATCTCCCGCTTTTATAGACTCCCAAATTATACTCCTCACGAGGGAGCCTCCAGCAGCACTGTCAGTCATGATAAAGTGATCAGTCTGAGATTTATTATGAGTTTTCTTTTCATGTATTCAATGGAAAACGTCCCACAGGTGTGTTTATATTACCAGAGATAGATGAAGATTAATTGTGTGCCCAGGCGCTGAAATGCATTGACATATTTTCTAAGATTTAAGTCGTGTTAAGTCTAATGCTTTTAAAAAAAAAAAAGGACTGTCCAGAATTCTCACATAGAGAAGGAATATAATATCCTTAAGGACTAAAAGAAAAAGCGAACCAACCATCATTTAGGAAACAGAAATTCAACTTTCACCTTGAAGCCTAAGATTATATTTCTGGATACCTGGAAGGTCCAAATGGAAGTCCTTTGAGGTTGAGAATATACCGTATGAGCTCCTCAGCTTAGCCTCCCCCGCCCAAACAAACAGATTTACTCCTGAAGCTGTACTTCTGCCATGGCCCAAGACCCCAGGGAGAAAGCGTCAGCATTTAAATACAAGTGTCTTTGACCAAAAAGAAAGTGAAAAACCTTGGGTCTTTTCTCTTACTGCGTTTGTTTACTTTAGCCAGGATACGAGCTCTACCTTATTAGACATCTTCCCATTACAGTGTCTAAGGATAACGTGTACATGACAACAGTATCCTACGTTATGCAAGACTGGCTCCTTCTGCTGGCTCTCATAAAGCTTTGGAGGGGAGAAACGAGTCCATTTCTGTTTCCGTTATTTTGGGGCAGAGTTTAAGTGATGACATTGGTGAGTGATAGATGTGGAGGCTGTGTGTTGTGAGAAGGGTTCTGCGGGACTCCAACAGTTAGCCCACTCCGGGTCAATGGAAAGAACACACTATAAAGTTTTTCTTTGTGCCCCGTGAAATTAGCTGTTCGGCCTAGGGGACCCCAAAATAGGATGCCTATGCCCAGGGGCTGCAAAAAACAAGCCTTGAAAGAACAATAGATGCCTACTTCCATCGATAAGGAAGGAGATAAACGTCCCTAGCATTCACTGCACAGAGTGACACCGGCTGCTCCCACCAGATGGTCCTGTGACACACGTAACACACAGTCGTCCTAAAAGCAGACTGGACTTCTGCATGCAGAGGCTCCAAGTCTCGTCAAATGGAATCCATGTGACATGATCTAGTATTTGTCAGCTAACCTTCACAAAATGGACAAGTGGCTTGAAAGTTTCAGGAGAAAGAATCAGCTTTGAAATGATACAAATAGGAAGGCAGATTAAACATGAAGAAATAGCTGAGGTGACCTTTCTCCTACTTCTCTTATGAGCTTTTCTCAGCAAGAATAAAAGTGAAAGATTTAATTTTCACAAAGGTGGACAGATAATAAAGACGAGAAACCCTTTTTCCCCCTTTACCTTATTCCTATCTGTTCAGGATGCTCTCGTGAATGAGTACAGCGTGACTGGAGCAACAGCAGTCATTTTTCAACCATGAGGCTTCAGAACAAGGAGAAATATAAGCACGCTAAGCACGATAGAAAAGAAAGGAAGAAAGAGTCTAGCTCCTTAAAGACAACACAGAGCTGCGATTCCATCCTTAAGATCTTCTTATTACACGGGTTATTTAATATCTTCATGACGTTAGCCACTGTGAGTCAAGGTTTCTGTCATTCGTGGCAAACGTATTCTAACTGATATACTTTCATATTAAGAAAATGATAGTACTGCTTTTTGAAAGAAATAAGTGCTCGTAAATATTTGAAAGGAAACAGAAGATTAAGTTCCTTAATCCGTAATTTGTGGTTAAAAATGACGTAAACGTATCATCCCTAAAATAAAAACGAAAAAACTCACGACAGTAAACTTTAGAAACTTTGGAACAGAATCCTCTGATCTGCTTAAAAGCTTTTCTCCCCAAAATTGCTAAGAATGAAAATTTAAAACCCATCTTCTTATTTGTTGGCTGGCACAATTGGAAGTTTAATAGCCAGACTTCAACAAACTCTTTGCCTAAAAGTTTGAAAACCAAATATTATGAACTAAGTAAAGCTCATGCTGTGTTTCTCCCACTTGAAATTACGTATTTTGTGAAGGGAGTTTTACTTTTTAGTTATGCCGGCCACTGAACCCAAAACTGAAATAAACCGAACTTATAAACGGTCATTTAAATTGATGTATTACAAAACTTAAACCAAAATTTTCAAAAATAATAAAGTATTCAGTGTTCTCACTGTATTATATTATTAATAATTTTATACTATTAGCGTATATGTTTTTAAATTACTTAAGTATTGTTTTGAAATTTCTCTCATATTTTGTTTCTTTTTTGTGAATGTTTTATGATCGTAGATGATTGATAATTGATTTATCTGTTGAGCCAATCCTCAAAAAATTTTACTGGGAAAGATCACACACCAAATTTGGGAAATCACCGTCTTTTGCTTATCAATGAGATTTACCAGTTCAACCGGTGACTGCCTGTTCCCATGCCGACCCTCGATTCGACCCCAGAGAGGGGGACACACAAAAGGCTTCCTTTTGCCTCCTGTGCTCTCACATTGCAGTTCTTGGGGATTCGCTATTTCTTCATGCCACTGTTAGCCTCACAGGGGCATCAGTTTAGGGAGGGGAATTTCAGGAATGCGTTTTCCCCTTTCTCATTCATCGTCTTTAAAAGGAATAACTATCTAAGAAACACCCATAGCAGAATACGGAGCAAGAGAATTACCAAACCCTCAGAGGAGGCCACAATGAATGTTCTCTCACCTCACGTTAGCTAACTTCCCCTTGTAGCAGGAAAAGATAAAATGAAAGCTTCCGCTTTCCAAAAACTGATGATCCCCAATTGATAAGCAGAAGGCATTTAGCTGAGGAAAGAAATCCATCGAGTTCCCCAAAAAGCCACAAGAAGCTGAATGACTCAGAAAGGACTGGGATCGACATTCTTTCTGAAAAGATGGGAAATGGAAAATGGAATCTTTGGTTTTCCTGGGAGGAGAAAAGGTATTAAAGGAAACAAGGCTGAGATGGCTTTGCAAGTCACAGAAGGCAGCCACCAGCAAACACACTGGGTCTCAGATGGTCGCTGACCATACAGATCATCAAATCTGAAATGTGCCTCAGCAAGGGGCAGGCTGGGGGGACACTGATGACTGGAGAACTACCCTCACTTCTGCTTAAACTTACTTCCGTATGGGAGCCGATCCTCAGAGAAGGCCCCATGAAAAAGACTAGAAGTGCTCCTGGCAAACTAGTCCAATTTTCAGTTAATTCAATTATTAAAGAGGAAGCGGGCACTCTTCCTCAAATTGACCTTTCTACCGGTTTAACTTTCTAATTCTTTGAAAATTACTATAATTTTACAAAATGAGCTGTGATTTCTTTATAAAAGCTCTAAGACAGGCAAAAGCAAAAAGTCAACTTTAAACATTTACTGCTTTGTCATTGAGCAGTTAAAAACTATTTCGATTTATTCTTGTCTATAGTATTTTAATCAATTAATGTCGAGCCGCAGAGTTTTGGGGTCTGCAGGAAATGTTAGAAATCGAACTCCAAGTTCAAGTCTAACTTGAATGTCTGGGTCCTTGGGCAAGCCACTTAACCTCTGGGGCTAAAACGAAAAGGATAATGCTGACCTACTTCATAAGCGGGTGGAAAGATGAACTAACTAATAATTGTTAGTATTTGAAAGTATAAAGTGCGATGCAAATGCTCAGTAGTATTATTATTAATGTTTCACTTAAAAGTAGAGCTTGCAGGGATAAAAATTTTTGTTGTAAGAACATAGTGAATATTCCAGAATGAATCCCTTATTTGAATATCATTTAAATCATAAAGGTAAATATGTAACTGAATATTTTGATGCTATTGTGAAATGGATATAATAGTAACTTGCCATTTTATTTAAAGGAAGACTAGCTATTATAAACCTTTAGAAAATAAGAGAAACAATATATTTTAGGGGATTTTTCAAGTCCAGAAAGCCTTGGGGACAACTCAATTCTAAACCATATCATTTTATTTGGATTGGCCAAATTCAAGGCAAAAAAAGTTAACCTTTTATTAAAGATTTCCTCGAATCTAAGACCTGACACCATAAAACTCCTAGAAGAAAACACAGGGAAAAAGCACCTGGACACCGGTCTTGGCAATGTTTTTTGGATACGACACTGGAAGCACAAGTAACACAAGCGGAAACAAGCAAGTGGAACTACATTAAACTAAAAGCCTCCTGCATGGGAAGAAAACAATCAATACAATGAAAACCAGCCTATGGAATTGGAGAAAATATTTACAAACCATGTATCTGGCAAGAAGTTAATATCCAAAGTATATAATGAACTCATACCACTCAATGACAAAATAAATAAACAAATAAATAATCTAATTAAAAGTCCCCAAATAGACCCTTTTCCAAAAACATACAAATGGCCGACAAGTACATGAAAAGGTGCTCAACATCACTAATCATCAGGGAAATGCAAATCAAAACCACAGTGAGATCACTTCACACCTGTTAGGATGGCTATCATCAAAAGGACAAGAGAGAAGTGTTGGAAGGGTGGGAGAAAAGATCACCCTTGTGCACTTCTGGTGAGAATGTAAGTTGGTGCAGCCACTACGCAAGTTCCTCAAAAGTTAAAGATAGAATACTATCTGATGCAGCAATTCCACTTGTGGGTGTTTATCTGCAGGAAAGGAAATCATTATATCAAAAAGGTGTCTGCACTCTCACATTCACTGCAGGGTTATTAACAATGGCTGAGGTGTAGGAGCAACCTCAGTGTCCATCAACGGATGAATGGATAAAGAAAACGTGATTCTATCTATCCATCTCTCTCTCTATATATAGAATGGAATGTTACTGAGCCACGAGAAAGAAGGAAATCCTGCTACTTGCAACAATATGGATGGCCCTTGAGGGCATACGCTAAGTGAGGTAAGTCAGACAGAGAAAGACTAATACTGTATGATCTCACTTATATGTGGAATCTAACGAAGCTGAACTCATAGAAACGGAGCATAGAATGGCGGTTGCCAGGAGGTCGGGGAACTGGGGAGATGTTGGTCAAAGGGGACAAGTTTCAATTATAAGATGAATAGGTCCAGGGATCTCACATACGCATGGTGACTATAGTTAATAACACCGTATTGTGCACTTGAAAGTAGCTATGAGAGGAGATCTTAAATGTTCTCGCCATAACAACAACGAGATGGTAATTATGTGAGGTAAAAGACGTGTTTAACTTTATTGTGGTAAACATTTCATAACATGTACGTGTAGAAGATGATCGCGTTATACGCCTTAAGTTTCCACAATGTTATGTGTCAATTACGTCGCGGTGAAGTTGGAAAAAAAAACTAAAGAAAAGAGACTGCCTATATAGTAACTGTCACTTTTATTGCCTCTTGAATATCCTAAAGTTATTTTATATATCATTTACTAATAAATTGTACTGTACTTCAAAAATATTTGTCCCAGAGCTTACACTCTTAAAGCATAAAAATAACATTCAAATTTTAAAATACACAAACATAGGAAAAGAGTGATAAATTTAACAAGAGAAGGGCTCTGTTTATTATTGCAGCAAACAACACTTATAGCAACATTTGTATATCAAGTTATATTTTAAAAAGCATATTTCAAAAAAAATCTCATTTAATTATACATTGCACTCATGTGTAAGTCTGTCAGCAACCAGGAGGAAAAACCACATAGTTTACACAGTCTTCAGTCTTACCTAAAAAGGGAAGCTTACGAATTTTATTGGACTATTTCCTGAAAATACATCACTTGGGCCTTATGTTAATGACTTTGGGGACCATCTAGTTTTCATCTTCATTAGCATTTTGTAAAATACACAGAAATTGTCTTCATATGGACTTTTGCTGCATTGTTTGTCTGTGTTTGTGGAGCTTCTGTCTCGGAATCCTAATCCCGTCCTGCAGGTCTTCAAGAACAGGGTCCAGATAAAATTAAGAGCTCACCTCAAACTATTCTCATTGTGTTGATGCTAAAGCTGAGAGTTAACAAAGCAGAAGGTGTGTGTGCCTCTGTGTGTGTGTGTTACAATCAATGAAATAGGGAACTTTATAGTGAGGAAAATTAAAATTCAGGCATTGAACATGGAAGTAAATTGCAGCTATTACAAACGTCTAAAAACCATAGGAAAATAAGATGCAGTTCTTACCCATGTTTATGTGGACCGTGAAGAACAGGAGAAAGGAAATTAATGTTTTTGAGAAGTCACCATGTACCAGGTGCTTGACAGATATTTTCTCACTTAATCTTCCCAACAATAGTCTGGCAAAGAGATTTTGACCATTTTACAAATGAAGAGACCAGGGCTTGAGAAGTTTCAGCAACCCGATGTCCGAATGTGGACCCTTCGCTGACTGCCCATCACACAGCATGCTGCTGCCCACACGATATAGCTCTTTGCATTTTTGTTTAAAATAAAACCAAGGTCCTTTGATCCAAAGATCAATATTGCCTCAAAAGTGGATCTCAGTCTGTGACTTTATCCTTTTCAAACAAAACTCTTACTTCCACTTCTGACATATCCTTACATTATTGGTGCCTTCTCCTTTTGCTAATGGGAAAAAAAATCCAGATATTCTCTTAGAGCTTGTAACATTGCCTTCATAGACAAGCAAATGGTCTTAACTTCAATTACATTTACTACATCAGAAAACAAAATATGCTTGATTTTGTCCTTTAGACATAACCTAATGACAGACCAATATTGAAAGTAAGCAATTGCCTAAAGTCCATTTCAATTCACAGCATCTAATATGTCTAGTATAAAATAATAAAGTGTTCCTAGAAATATTAGAAGAAACACCATTATTTAATTACCATAAGGCCTTCCGGGACAGAAATAAAACATGATTTACGTGGATGAGCAGGGGAGGGGTAAGGACTGAAAAGACATTACACAGATGAAACATGAAATGCTAGGAGAAAAGAAAGAAAATTGTGGGCCAGCCAGCAAAATGATAGATGAAATGCTAAAATAAAATAATAAAAAGGGAGAAATAAATTCTACAATAATATTTTGTATTATTGAGGCTGAAAGAAACAGTTGAAGCACGAAGAGCAAACAACACTTCAGAGATTAAATAAAGTAACGTTTTTCAAAGCCAACAGGAAAAGAAGTCATGGAACAAACTTTTACATTTTTATTTCCCGTAAAATGGCATATTCTGTTTAGTGAATCAGATTAGTTAAGCAGCTGGTTTGGTTGTAGCAGGCAGTGGGTCTATAAGTGCGTTTTGACCTACATGGCTTGAAACAAAATAACAGGCACATAACCAAAATATATTCAATGAGAGACTGGTCAAGAAGAAAACTAAATAAGAAATATACACACTATCTTTAGTAGTCAAGTAATCGAAAGTGGCAAGGAAAACCAACTTATCACAAAATATCAGTTGTTTTGCTACAATAGTTTTGAGATTCACTCCTCAGAAATACAGATACCCAGTGGTTAGAGATATAAGACCAATCTCAAAAGTATAGAATATTTTTCAATAGATGCTGTCTTTGTAAATTGACTTCAGTAAATTCGCTTTAGAAAGTGCTTCCCAGCCCCAGGAAAGAGTTTCTGCTGTGGTGTAGATTACCTCCTCTCTGGGAAAACGAGTTTCTTTCCTTCAGTAGGCTGAGTCTAGGACCCACCCTCTGGGGCGGGATCCTTAAGTTCATCGCAAAGTGCAGGCTTTCGACAGACTAGCATCTTAGTTATTTTCCCCAGACCCCCAAAAAATATTAAGGTTTATTTCATTTGAATTAATGTAAACAATTCAAATAAACTTTGAATAATTATAAATAATTTTAAATGTATAAAGTTATAAAGATCTATAATTTTAAATAAACAATAATAATTTTTTAAAACTATAAATAGAGGAAAATGACAACATATCCATCAGAGGATGCTAAGTTATTTTAAGACCTTATAACAACAGGGGTTTATTTCTCACTCCCATTACGTGTCCATTGGGGGTCAGTTGGGAGCTTTGCTCTGCGTTGTTGCGTCTACTCTGGGACCTGGATGGCCGCGGCACTCGTTGGGAGCATTGCTGGACACTGTGGCAGAGGAACACCACCTTACTCTGAAACTTGAATCATCTGCCCATAAGTGACACAGGTGAACCACAGGTGGCAGAATTTGTGATCTGACCAGGAGGCTGGCAGGCAGGGACCACAAGCAGCCTGAGGTGCCTCCAACAGCTTAGTCCCACAGTGTAGAGATTAGTGGGGCGAGTCTTGCTAGCAGGCAGTAGACATACTTAGCAACTTTTTAAATAATTTAGATAAAGTCAGCAGTGCTTTCACCAACTTGGCAGACGCTGTCGGTTTGGAAGCTGGAACCTTCTTCCAAAGGCCAAAGAAGGTATCACAGTGTGATCTGAGCAGTTTGAATTGCACCTGGAGAAAAATACTCAAGTTCAGAATTTTTCAAATCTTCCCACATGGAAAGATACTCCCAGAGAGATCTGGTGGGTGGGAACATTCCTGCAAAGCAGAAATTATCAGAAAAATAAATAAGAAGGGGTGTGATATAGGCCTCCAATGAGGCATCAACGTAAGTGGCAACATCTCACTCCCAGCCAATAGTATAGAGAACGTTTTGTGATGGCCACAAAAGGAAAACAATGACTTTACATAAATGCACATTACCTCTTAGACGCCCGTCTATTCTCTAAATATCTAAAACTTAAATTGATGTTCTGTGTGAAAATATTTCCTATTATCTAGGAGACAACTAAGCACACGTTCCTTTGCCTGGCAGCCATCCAGATGCCACCGACCTCCAGCTTTCCCAAAGCTCGGGCACTGAGATCTCCTGGAGTCCTCCCGGATTCCTGTGTCTTACCTCCATGAACTCTAAAGCCCTCCATTGTCCACCTGCACGACCGACTCCTGCTAATTCTTCAGGGCTCGTCTCCAAGCCAAACCCAGCTGTGTGTTCAGCCATGGCCTCGCTACACAAGCACCCACCAAGATGGCGGCTCTGTCACCCAGTGGCATTTATTCGTGTGCATTCACTTGTTTTTTGTTTTTCAATAATGCTGTGAGGTTTTTTTTTATAGTCATAAACTCTAGCAAATGGCCTCAGTCCTTAAAAATTGTTGACTGAAATGAAATTGAAAACAATATTAGACAGATCAAAGAAAAGAAGAGATAGTGTGTTCTTAGAAACAGAACATGATATATATGAGAATTTTATATTTGACAAGGATGACAGTGCAAAACAATGAGAAAAATAAGGATTTTTTGATAAATGATTAGGGAGTTGAGGTAAAGTAAAACACAGATTCCTCTCACAATATACACCAGAGTAAATTCTGAATAGATCGAACTATTAAGTGAGAAAAGGAAACCAAATAATAAAAAAGGAAGCAAACATATGCAAAAATATCTATGTGATCTCTGATTAGAAAATAAATTTCCATACATAAAATTAATGAAAGAAATAGCAAAGAAAAGTATTATTAAATTTGACAACACAAAAATATAAAACTTTTGTATATCCATAAATGTCACAAATAGAAATTTAATTTTGCCTTTTCAGGCAAATCATATGTAGAAAAGATATTTTTAACAAACTGATGGACAACAGTATGTAAAGAGTTCAAAGGAGAAATTTAAGAAAGAAATTCCAAAGGATAAATGTGCAATAACAGTAGGCATTGCTCTGTAAAAGATGACATATAAATATTTAATAAGCATATCAAAAAAATGATTAATTTCACTAAAAATCAAAATTTGCAAATTGAAAAGCAACATAAATGATACACTCTTTCTAACCTATCACATTGCTAATTTGAAAATAGAAGTAAAGTTGTATAATTCATATTCTTTGATCCCAAGAATTCAATATTAGAAATCTTCCTCAGGAAATAAAAAGAGATGTTGTTATCATGTGTTTTCAATGTCCTTTTTTAAAATAGTGAAAAATTGGAAGCACCCTCCATGCTCAAAGTAGGAGGATGATTAATTATATGTTCAACAATGCAATAGTAGCCATTTAATATGATGTGAGTACACACTATTTAATGATGTGGGGAGATGCTCACATCTAATCTTAAGTGAATACAAGAAGGATTAAAATTTGCGTGCAAAGCAAGGTTTGAGAGGACAGGAATGTGAGACAGCAAAATTGTTCACAATGTTTGTCCTTGGGTTGAGTGGCAGCAAAGATGTCTATTCTTTCTGTATAGTCACTGGTATTTTCCAAATTTTCTATGATAAAGGTGTGTTAATTTTAGAATTATAATAGAATCATGAATAACTTACAATTATAATACTTAATGTTGGTGTGCGTGCAGTGAGCCGTGAATCCTCCTGCTCTGTGGGTGGGAGAAGGGACTTGTAAAACCATTTGAGACAAAAAAATATCACAACATCTTGAAAAAGCATTCACGACCATTGAGTTAGTGGTTCTATTTTGAGAAAGATCGCCAAAGAGATGATAAAAATGTTATATATATAATAAAAATGTTATTTATTAGAAAATAAATTTCTATATTTAAAATTAAAGAAACCACAAAGAAAAATATGACTAAATTTGATTATAGGAAAAGTGTGAAACTTCTTTATATCTATAAATGTCATAAATAAAATTTTAGGTTTGCCTTCTCAGGCAAATAACAGGTGGGAAAATTATTTTAAATATATTTTTTTATAAATACATATCCATATATTTACATAAATATTTATATTTTACAAGCATATATTTATGTATTAATATATATAATATACAAATCATATGTATGTTTTTGCAGTTGTATTTATCATGACAAAAATTCAAAAATAACCTAAATGTCCATAAATAAGCATTAGTTACATAAGCTTTGACCATTGATGCAATGGAATATATTTATGATACGTTAATTAGAATACAATTTTTCTAAAGAAAACATCAATTAAATAAAAAAGTAAGACGTGGAGAAAAGAGTCAGGGAAATATAGGAATATTTTAACAGGTTCATATTATGGAAGCTTTTTATTTATATCTTTATATTTTTTGTGTATTTGCTGTTTTTCCTCAAAGTGCACTTTTTTTTTCTTTTTTTGTGAGGAAGAATGGCTCTGAGCTAACATCTGTTGCCAATTGTCCTCTTTTTGCTTGAGCAAGACTGTTGCTGAGCCAATATCTGTGCCATTCTTCCTCTATTTTTGTGGGATGCTGCCACAACGTGGCTTGATAATCGGTGCTGGGTCCACACCCAGGATCTGAATCTGTGAACCCGGAGACAACAAAGGAGAGCTCGCAAACGTAACAACTACGCCACTAGGCCGGCCCTTCAAAGTGTGCTCTTATAACTAAGAAAGTACGTTTAATATTTGAAAAGTCGTAAGAAATATTAGTTGCATTTGGAAGAGAATTATTAAATAATTTTAAAATTGAATCTTAAGATTCTAATACAGTCCCAAATATCAGCACAGTCTTTTTGACCACAGTTTTAATTTTTGCAAGAAGAACATTTTAACACTTTTTTCTGGTCTCATTCCTTAATTGGTATGATATTAGTGCACGAATTCATAGATATCTAGCTACAAACAAACCAGCACAGCTTGTTTCACTGAGCATTTTGCAACAAGAAGGGAAGTTTGCCTCGACAAGCTTGAAAAAATTTCCTTGGAATAAGGAAGTTGTTTGGGGTGACTCATCCACACCGAGGTGCCAGTTTGCTGTGGGTAATTCCTCTAAAAAGCTATCTGAGAGAAAGAAAGGGCTTATGACATCAACCTACTAAATTACTCCTGCATATGAACTGGTAGAAAGGAAATCAAAGTAACACTCTTCAGCCCGGCTGAGGAGAGATTCCAAGAGAGGAGCCATGCGGCCAATCCAGCCTCTCCAGGAGAGGCTGCTATGGAAATGAGGGCCATCCACAGGCTTGGAAAGCCCAGCCACAGCCAGAAGTATTTGGTCTTTCTGATTCCAGTGAAGTAAGGAAGAAGGAGCAGCCCCAATCACTGTCTGAATCAACCAAAGTATGGACAAATATTTTGAAAACCACATTTTCTTCAGGTCCCAGCTCTGGAATTAGGGAGAAATTACTGTCGAATCACAGACGTTAATGAGGAGACTGAGGCACTTGAAAAGGCGCCACCCACATCTGTAAAGATGGATGAATCCGTTTGTACCGAATCATGAGGCATATCGAAGAAATGACCGTGGAGTCCCATGACCTGACTTGTAATTCCAGCTCTGTGAGCGACCAAAAGACTTGAGACATCTCTTTCCTTTCCTGATCTGTAAAATGGGGAGAAAATAAACATCTCAAAATGTAGTTTCTCAAGCTCACACTCAGAAAGAAACAAAAGCCCTGTGTAAACTGAAGAAAGTCCTTTGTAAACTGTGAAGTGTTTTGCAAAGAAAGTGATGTTACACTAATTCATGAAACACTGAGTTTTGTTACCTGCCACACATCATGCACTGGGGATCCAAAACCTGGGCTTCAAAATACCAGCCATGCCTGATTCATCTCAAAATCACAGTACGAAGACTGCATGCATGGTCTGGAGCGGTCCAACCTAAGCAAGTGTCCCGGCATCGCCTTGCCAGCCAGGAAGAGAACTGCCACGGGCGGGACAGCCCTGACCTTCTCAGGAGGTCCAGCTGATGTTGAAAGGAGATACGCATGCACACTTCCTAATGATTCTGCAGCCATCTCAGTCCTGACCCAGAGAATCTAATCTGAAATTAGTCAGTATCTAATTGCGTTTTAATTTAAAGCAATTAGAAAGAAGGGCATCGCCAAACATCATTTGTGAAGAAAGTATCACAATGAGAAGGACTGAAGAAAGGCAGGGTGGGCATCTGTGAATTGCAAATGTACTTCTGTGCATCACTCGCCCTAAAATGCCTGAAAATCAATGAGTTGGAAAGGAAAGTTATTATATCTGCCCACGGTAGTGTGTGGCCATAATTGTAATTGTTTCTTTTTAAAATATGAATCTTTTGAGTTTTCCTTTTAGTAACTTATCTTGTAACTTTATCACATCCCTTACAGTTGCCCTGAAACTCGGAATACTTACAAAGCCATCCACTGGGTCTTGAATCCAAGAGGAGGAACAATGGACCTGATCTGCAAGTAAAGAAAACCAGAAATGATGCACTGTTTCTCCCTCCCCTCCTGCCTATCTTCCCTCTTTCCCTACCTTCCTCCCTCCCTTGTTTCCTCCTTTCCCCCTTCCTCCCCCCCTCCCTTCCTTCCTTCCTCCCGCTGGTCCCCCCTCCCTTTCCTCCCTCCTTCCTACCTCTTTCCTTCATTTCTTTCTTCTTGCATTCAATAAATACTTACTCACTACTTATGTGACATGCTTATGGGAATATAAAAATGAAACAGAACTATCATATTTCTAAATATAACACAAAACCATAAGAAAGGAGAAGCACCAAATTTATTACGTGTTTTTCAGAAGCTTTCAGAAACCCTTTCTATGATGTATATCAAGGAAAATATATTAGAGTGTAGGGAATAGTGGAATTTGGGGCTTTTCCTAAACTGGCAAAGAGAGTGGCTTAATTCAAGGCCAGGATGTATTTAAATTTTACAATCTGAAACACATCTGTTCCCTAGACAATAACAAACAAAATAAAAAAATGATGGCTGGGTTCAGGGCTTGGTTCACGGGATATGGGAGTATGCTTAAAATATGCCTAAAAGAATACATCACGTACTATCTGTAAATTTTAGCTTGTTAGCTGTTTCAAATACACATGCACACCGTAAGACTGGGGTTCGAATTGGATTCCTTTTCTCATAAATGGAAAGTTGGCTACAGTAGGTCCATAACACTGTGCTGGACCCTCTGGGAGGGACAAGCATGAGTAAGGAATGATCCCTGACTTCAAGAGGCTTATAGTCTGGTGAGGGAGAGGGAGAGAAGTGACCTTCTTAAGCTAAAAAACGACAGAGGGATGAGAAATGCGAAGCAGTACGAGCAAAGAGGTGCTCAGAGTACAGAAATACAATCCTGGAAAAGGACCAAAATTGCTTACTGGCTCTTGGCATGCATGTGGGAAGATCAGTTAGGATTTTTAAAGGGCGGGGAAGAAAAGCAAGGGAGTGATGGGTTTAGGGAAGAGCCTAAGGGAGACCCACAGGGAGCTCCGAGGTCTGCCCAGCCCTGCAGGACTGGGACGTGGGCGTGGAAACAGGAGAGGTCAGTGTGGAATCAGAGATTCAACTGGGATCATGGGGACTGAATGTAAGTGAAGAACCACTTACAGAAGGCAGGAATCAGGGCCAGTTCTGCCGGCCACAACTGGCCCTCTCTATCTGCTGGTGCCAGCCCTGACGTCTGGTGGTTAGGATTTAGCACTCTTACTGCCACAGCCCGGGTTCCTGTTCCGGTCAGAGAACCACACTCCCCATCTGTCAGTTGTCATACTATGGTGGTTGCGTGTTGCTATGATGCTGATAGCTATGCCACCAGGATTTCAAATACCAGCAGGGTCACCCATGGTGGACAGGTTTCAATGGAGCTTCCAGACTAGACAGATGAGGAAGAGAGACATGGCCACCCAATTCTAAAGAAATTGGCCATGAAAACCCTATGAATAGCAGCAGAGCGTTGTCTGATACAGCACCGGAAGATGAGAGGAAGGTGCAAAAAAAAGCCTGGGCAGAAGTCTCCTCTGCTGTACACAGGGTCACCAGGCGTCAGGACAACAACAAACCCTATTAATGGCCAAGTGTGTTTTTCCTCTGGTCTAGACAGCTGTAAATGTCCATTCCCTTAGGAAGACTTCTCCGGGCTGCCTGGGGTGAGTAGCACTTGGCGTTGTGTGAGGCACTCTGAAGTCATTCCCGGAAGGTCCCATTTACTGGGGGGATATGGCAAAATCACACTGTGAAGCCCTCACTGTGCCACAGGTCCAGTCACTCAGGGAAGGAATAATGTGTACCCCTCACTCAGACACACCTCCCCATAACATGTTTGCCTGGTCTCCTAACACTCCTGGTATGACATGACTTTATGATATATCTGGATTTACAGCTTGTGGGGAGCCAGTCGCTGAGAACGATGGCATTGCCAAAGCCTGTCTCATTCTTAATTGGCCAGGTTCCTCTTCTACTGGGTGGCAAAGCCGTGCCCCGAACCAGCCTGTCTCCTCCAGCCTGGGTGTCCCTCAGCACAATTTGCCATGTGGTCCCTATCTTGTGGAAACGTGCATGCTGCACCCTCATTTTAATAGTGAGCAATGAAGAAATTACAATTGTTTCCATTCACACGTAGTTTAATGAATCACGATATAGCAGCAGTTGCACAAAAATCTGAAACTTTTCAGTTACGGGAACAGCTCCTGCACATGGGTAATTGTATCCAATTCAGAGGCTTCCCAGAAGACTGAAACAGTACATACATAGTTTTATTTTGTTTTGTTTCTCCTCCTGGATGATAGGAAAAAAGGGGAAAAATAATAGGCTGGCTAGGTACGAAAAACTAACCGATTGTGATGGTAATAGACGATTACATCATGTATTACCATAGCAACGAAACTTATAAAATAACAATTATGTTAACAGAAGTTATCTGAAATCGTTTTCTTGATAGTTGATATACAACCCTGGTGAAAAGATGAGACAGATAAATAGAAAGATTTGTTCTTTCAATAGAGGTTTGATTCACTATTTGTCTCTGTTCTTGATTTTTCCCCATTATACTCTGAACTTCTGTAGAAGAGAGAAATATCCTTTTGTCTCTTTGATGGAATAAAAGCAATGCTTAAACCTTTCTCTCTACCTTTTTCTGTTTTGGAGGAGCTCTGCCATTATTTACTTTACTCAAAAGGAACTGTGCGCACGTTCAGCAGGTACAACATATGTAACAATAAGAAGAATACCGTGGGGAAGTATTTCCCCAGAACAAAAAATAAAATGAAAATAAAGCGTCAATGAAACCAGCTACAAAGTTCACTTCCATTTTGAAGGCAAAAAATGGAAGAGGTTTGAATCTATTCCTGGTGTAAGTTGGGTTTCATTTTTGTTTAAATCCACAGTATGAAAGGAACACAATAGGCTGGATCTACCTTGTAGAATTGGAATATTTTAATTCAAATCTACACTGCAAGTACCTTGCTACAAAAGCCTTTTAATTTTTAAAAAGATATTTGATGGGCTACAGAATTAAGATATTCCTAATAATCTAGTGACCTAGCAGACTTACTTTATAGCCAACGTTTTCTTTCTTTCTTTCTTTCCTTTCTTTCTTCTCTCTCTCTTTTTTTTTCATTTCAAGAAATGTGGAAAACATTAGCTAAAATTGTGTTGGTCTGTACAATTTTATTCTGTTAAAGACAGGTTTTATGATACATTTAGCCTTTTAAATGACACTAATAGTCTCTGGAGACACATGAGTTTTCCTCTAGTGCAACAATTAAGTCCATTTCAATGCTATTTGGATAAGTTGAAACAATTCAGTTACTGTATGTCTGCTCCTAGGTATGTACTGTAAGCCCAGAGGAGAACACCAAAAGTTACCTAAATAATAAAGCTTTAGCCAACTTCAGACATGTACCAAGCTGTTCCTCTTTCCATATTTCACTCCTTTATTTTTCTCTCATTTCTTATAGAAGGGGATAATAAGACCTTCTGAGGTGTGTGCTGGTCAGGGGAGTGACTCAGTAATGGGCGTTATTAATCACAATCGGGTTCTTTGCTTCTCCCTCCCTAGAGTTTGAAACGTGTTTCCCACTAGAACCGAGGAAATTTATTTGCCTTAAATTTATTTTATTTTTTTAATCAAGTAAGTTAGAATAAATCTGTGTGTGTAATTAGACATACACATTCTACTTTTCAGGTGAAAGCATACTTTGGTAATTAGAAATCTGCTCAGAATATATATTTGTATGTTGCTCAATTATTAAGCTCAATTATAATCAAATTGTTCATGACTGAGAAAGAAGGAAGTCAGAGGAAGTAATTTAGTGAATTCCAGATCCACACATTTGGCTAAGCTCACACTTTTAAGTTCAATCATTGGGGGAAAAATAGAAGCCCAGGAATGCCTGCACTTCAGCAAAAGGTCCCCAGGTAATATGACTCACTTCTTTCAGACATCTGATCTGTTGAAATTACCTTATTAGAAAAATTGCTGGCAAAAAGTTCTTTTTTTTTTTTTTAACATGGGCACATGTTCTTTTGTCATTCTATGGGAAAAGAAATAGAGATTCTTAATAAAGCTGGAAAAACCGATTTCAAGATTTTGGAGACTTGAACGCATCAGTGACACATTTCCACCTTCCTGGTGTCCGATCTCTAAATCCAAGAGAAACTAGTCACCAAAACAAACTAATCAACCAACACAGGACCTTCTGCAGAAGCCTGGTTTTAATTGCTAATCAGATTGGGATCATGATAAACATATTTTCACAGGTGCTGCGATTTTCACAATTTCCTCTTAAATTCATTAATATAATAATACTCAGAAAATAGTGGAGAATCTTGTCACTGGTCCTTCTGAGATCGAGGATGAATCAGAAGCATGATTCATTGTTCATCCCCAGACCGTAGGAGGCCAAAGGGAAGTCAATCTCTCCCCAGCCCACGGCGACCCACGTTCTTCTGAGGCTACCGTTCTTACACACCAACTCCTCGTTCAGCAATCAAGTATGCAGGAGTACACGGCTTCTCAGAGTCTCGTCTCACAGGCGATGCAGCTCTCTACTGTGATTTATATCCTGTCTCCCAGTAGCGAAGCCATGGGCTGGCCCTTGTTGATGCTCGATGAACATCCCATCATGTTTAACAATTTTGTGGGCTAACACCAGGCCCTCCCAGGATTTGTGGGTTAATAGTCACATTAAAGTCTCAGTATACCATTGAGGACATACTAATGAAAAAAGTAAATAAAGGACTAGAGAAACTGAGGTAGTAAACGTCTCACCATGGAAGTATGAAAAAGGAAATGATTTCTTAAAATCCAAAAGAGAAATGGAGTACATATGGATTTATTATCCTTTTTATATTCTTTTTTTTGTTGTTATAGTAGTGAATGGGTGTTTTCTCCAGTATTTGGATTAAACAAGTGGAAGATTTAATATGTATCTTTGTAAGAAAAATTAAGAAATTTGGCTAGTCAATGTTGAATAAACAGTTATTTCTTCAGCAAGTTTTCTGGTTCAAAACACCTTTTTTTTTTTGTTTTAAACAAGAGAGTTATAAAGATAAATGAAAATGTCTTAAAAGAATCTTAAAGTAGTCAGAGAAGGCAATAGATCTTTAAATGCAATGCATTTTTAAGTAATTAATTTTTGTAAAATGCTTTCAAATTGTGCACGGGAATGCAATTTCTATGGTAAATGCAAAGTAGTAGGTTCGAGGCCTATACTACAACTTCAATATTGGAAGGCAAAACGCACACTTTCTCTCTGTAATTGGACAAAGAGAAAGTCAGGTTAGTGCGCAGACTAATATATTATAAAAGGAGATAGGGATCAATACAATTTTCAAACTAAATAAGCTCTCGGTGTTGTTTTTATTCCTCTTGTCATTTACAAAACAAAATGCCTCCAGTGCTTCCATCCACATTTTTAATACAGCAAAACTCTCTAAGCTAGACAGTGCTGTTCATATGATAATGTTTACCTCAATTTCTCCTGGGTGTTAGAATGTTAAAATATCACTTTATTTGTTAATTTTCCATCATACCCAGGTATCTCAAATTAACCCAGATATCTTGAAATTAACAGAATTACTATCAAATTCACCAAATATTTGAATATATATGACAAACCAAGAACCATATAAAATGCTGAAAATTAAAAATAAATAAAACACAGTTTCTAAGATTGAAGAGCTATGGATTTGTTTAACATTGAGTTTAATTTGCTTGTGATTTCTAACAAAGAAGACATTGACATAATTTGAAAAACTTTTTAATTTCAGAAACAAAAGGGTTTTTGTTTTTAGTTTTATTTTATTACTTAGCTCAAATTTAAGCTTAGGCATAAAGAAGGATTAAAACAGAGCCAAAATTCAGAGGAATGCTGTTAGAGCAAAGTCACTCAAACAGCAGAATAAATGTGTCATATCAAGAATAATCTATTTTTTTTCAATTCTTACAAATTGAAGATAATATTTTCTCACTCTAGTCAGAACAGCATAGACTTTGGAATGAACACCATCTGGGTTCAAATCCAGACTATTTTCTTATGAGCTCAGTGTCTTGAGGTAAATTACTTACCTGTATGAAGAATCATTTTCTCGATGCTAAAAATGGAGTCCAATGCCTCCTCCCAGATTCTCTGAACGACTGAAGAACACAATGCTTAGAGAGCCC
This sequence comes from Equus caballus, assembly GCF_041296265.1. NCBI lineage: Eukaryota > Metazoa > Chordata > Mammalia > Perissodactyla > Equidae > Equus > Equus caballus. The sequence continues at coordinate 98,711,234 of NC_091691.1, forward strand.
CTGCTCGCACAAGGTGGGCATTTAGTGGTAACTAAACTTCAGTACCAGCTGTAATCTAGCTCATCTTTGAAATCATGAAAATGTGATAGTGTGTGTGGATATTTTAAATTTAAAATGGTTACAGGGTGAACCTAAACTTTATGCTTCCAGAGGAGCAAGATGGGGAAAGGAGAGATCATCCTTAAGCACTTATTTTCAAATTTAAACAATTTAAGAAGTGTGTGGATTTCTCTTTTCTATTTATTTCAAATAAATGTTACGAGGAGGCAGGTCATGAAAGGAACATGCTGGTTACAATTACAGCGTGCAGTTGTGCTGCATGGATTTCCAGACTTTGGAATCTGACATTTTAGATTCAAACCCCAGCCCCCTCAATTCCTAGCTGTGTTACTTTGGATAAATTACTTAATCTCTCTGAGTCTCAGCATATTCACTTAAAAAGAGAGTGTCAATCAGGTTATTATTATAATTTAATAAGATAATGCATGCAAAGTGCTTAGCACCAGTGCTGGCACAGATAAATGGCCCGCAAACAGCAGCTGTTATAATATTGATGCTGTTGCTTATAATATTGATGATGATGATTGTGATGATGCTGCAAAACAACTTTCTAGGGGTAGAAGGGCAAACCTCTTATCTTTCTTTTAAATTATGTAAGCGTTGCTCTTAGAGAATTTGGCTGGACCACAACTTTAGTATTTCGGGAGCTGGGCTTTCTCAGCATTCTGTGGTGTTGAAATAGATGCAGCATAGAAGAAGCCCAAGACTGGAAATAGATATTTCCACCTTCTGTGACATTTGCAATTAGAACCTCAAGTGCCAGGCAGGTGAGCTGTGGCCTGGTAAACATTTTAGCTTTAATATTCAGATACAGGCCACACTTGTAAGAGGAGAAACCATGTTTAGTGCTTGCCTCTCAGTTCATAAGGAAGACATGAGATTCTAAGTATCTTTCCAAGGTCAAAATAAGGCAAGCAAAGTACTCTTGTAATTCAAAAGACAACAAAGAAGAAGAGAAAATATTCTCAAATCATCTTTGCCTTATGTTTAAAAATTTGACTAGGATAGCTGCAAGAAAGCATTCTCAGATTACAATATATTTAACAGCCATTTTCAATTTCGGTATTTAGTGGAACTATTCAAAACAACGAATATGCAGAATCAGTAAGCCCCGGGTCCCATCGCCTTCCCCAGGCGCAGAAGTACATGGAATAAAACCCTGTGCAGAACTAACATGCCATTTCTCTTCCCTGACGCAAATCTTACAAGAGTCATGGGATCAAAGATCCCCAGGATGTCACCCCAACCTCACGCCTGACTCGAAGGTCACCACCACCACCTTCTACAATTCTCCTGCGCTTGAAGCTTGGTGAAAAGGCTGCCCTGCACTCAGATCAGTGCTGCTCTCGCTTCAGATGACCAGCAAACCAGCGAACGAACACGTAGGATTGTGCTAAGAGGAGCTTCCCAGCTGCCCACCACGCAACTCCTCCCAGGCCCGCATGCACGTTAGGACAGTGACCACGGTGGGCTCCGAGTGTGGGCTCACTGCCCGTGAGGAGAGGCATCCACATCTGACCCCCAGACCCCACTCCCTCTCAAACAAGGCAACGCCACGTGGGGGCGGAATCCCAGCCTCCTGTCTCCTGAATGACCAAGCCTGACACCTACACATGGCCTTCAGGAGAAGCCAGAGGACTCAGGAGTCTGAAGAAAGAACAGTGAGCACCAGCAAAGTTCAGCAAATGCAATAAGTAAAACACTGAACATCAGTGGACCTTCCGTGTGGATAGTTACTAGTCACGCTCCTTTGAGTTTTTTAGGGAAAACAGTAAAAGAAAATAATGCGTGTTATCAAGCTGTGAGTTTGAGGAATATATAGGAAATCCTGCCTGTATGTCAAGCACTGTGCTGGGGTAGGGACTGTACCTGTGACGGGCAGAGAGCCTGCCTCACGGAGATCAAATCCTAGAGAGAAAAGAGAAAAGCAGTCTGTTAGGTGAGGAATGCCCGGCTCTCCCGCACACACACCCCCCAAAGGATACCCCTGTGCTAACTCCTGGGACCTGTGATTGGTTCCTTATACGGCAGAAAAGGACTGTGCAGGTGTGACTAAATTAAGGATTTTGAGATGGGAGATTATTTTAGATTATCCTGGTGGTAAAAACAATGACTTTACATAAATGCACATTACCTCTTAGATGCCAGTCTATTCTCTAAATATCTAAAACCTAAGCTGATGTTTTATGTGAAAACATTTGTTATTATCTATGGAGACAACTAAGTACACGTTCCTCTGCGTGGCAGCCAAGCCATCCAGATGCCACCCACCTCCAGCTTTCCCAAAGCTCAGGCACTGAAATCTCTTGGAGTCCTCGTGGACTCCTGTGTCTTACCTCCATGAACCCTAAAGCCCTCCATTGTCCACCACATGACCGACTCCTGCTAATTCTTCAGGGCTCGTCTCCAAGCCAAACCCAGCTGTGTGTTCAGCCATGGCCTCGCTACACAAGCACCCATCAAGATGGCGGTTCTGTCACCCAGTGGCATTTAACTGTGTGCATTCACTTGTCTTTTTGTCTTTCAATTAACCTATGAGCTGTACAATCTTCCTCTATTTTATGTGGGACCTTGCCACAGCATGGCTTGATGAGCCATGCTAGGTCCGTGCTGGGGATCCGAACCTGTGAACCCTAGGCCACCAAGGCGGAGTGTGAGAACCCAACCACTACACCACTGGGCCAGGTCCATGTGAGCTTTTTTTTTTTTTTAATAATCATAAATTCTAGCAAAGGGTCTCACTCCTTAAAAGTTGGTGATCTAGTGCAGCTGTTTGGAAATGGTCTACCAAGCCCTTCATCATCTCCCTCTCGGGCTGAGCCTGAGTACTGAATTCCTCTGGGTGCCTCCCCCTTTCTGTGCTCCTTTGTCCTTAGGCCGCCATATGTTTTATTTCTTTTACTGGAAACCCTTCACCCATTCTCCGCGTTAACCTACAAGGCTCCAGTGATGCGTTACTTCTCAAAATCCCATCCCTGTTATTTTAGTCCTCCTCCTTTGAGCTCCCATGGTCCCTCCCCGCCCCCTCTCATCGCCCTTGTCATACCAAACATTCATTCTTTTGTTTGAGGACTATCTTACAACATAACCTCCATGAGGGCAGGAAGCCGTTGCTTGCAATTCCCTAGGCTTTCTCCAGAAGGATTAGAAAAGGACGCAGATACACCCATGAACCGGATTTTCCTTGGGAGTGTGTCGATATGCAAACATTTTCATCACGAGTGCATCGCAGTGAACAAAAACAGACTGAGAACACCCTGTTTAGTGGTACCAGGGAAGAGGCAGACAACAGAGACGCGTTCAAATATGTCACGTCGCAGAGAACATGCCTCCCAGAGACTCTTCCTGAAACCAGCTCCCCAACAGCAGCTTTTCAGCAGTAACTGTGTGTGACATTCCAGGTGAGAGAGGTGTCACAAGAAATGTTTCATCACAATAAAGCAAGAGTTTGCAATTGACTCTTCAAAAGCATGATAACTTAGGAGAGATTTAACGTTGTCCCTGGAGTGGGGCAGCCCTCGTCCCCTTGCATTCTGATGCACTTAACTGAGAGTGATGGAGAGGCGAGAGCAGTAGAATTCAGCCTCCTTGCTCCATGCCGATGCTCTATGCCTGTAATAAGTGCCGTTATCGACACACCACTGATACCCGTGGCGACTGTAGATATTCTAGTGCGTCACTTTCAGGCAAACTCAGGGCATGGGGAGGGGACTGGGTTCCCACGTGACCTCATAAACACCATCCTGTATGTGTGTTCTAGAAAAAAGGCTCAAATCCCTGCTCTAGATCAAGGATAGGCAAGCTGAGTGAAGGGCCATAGGGGAAACATTTTAGGGTTGTGGGCCCTACGGTCCCCGCTGCAAATAACGCTCTCTGCCGCGGTAGAGCTCGAGCAGACTGAGACGACACGCAGGTGCGCGCGCACGGCTGTGTGCCAATAAAACTTTATTGAGGAAACTGAAATTTGAATTTCATATGATTTTCACACGTCATGAAATATGTTTCTTCTTCTGATTTTTAAACAAAATTATGTAAAATTCTAAAACCATTCCTTACTCAGGGGCCATACACAATCAGGCGGCAGCTGGATTGGCCGAAGGGCTGTAGTTTGAGGACCCCTGCTCTGGATCCTGAAGAAAATCAAAATAGACCAAGAGTGAGTTCAGGATGGGTTGGGACTTGTACCACACACTAAAATGATTAAACATACACAAATGGACAAATACTTTTCACAAATATTAAGCCAAAAAATTTGCGATAGAAAACATTATTTTAAATCACAGGATGTAAACAGGTTAATGAAACTGGAAATGCAACAGTAAGTTAAAAAATAATAATAAATTTCTCGTATTGCATAAAGGGAGAAAATTTCTACCATTTAAAAATCTTAATAACGGGGTCAGCCCCATGGCCAAGTGGTTAAGTTCACGTGCTCTGCTTTGGCAACCCAGGGTTTCAGTGGTTCCTGGGTGTGGACATGGCACTGTTCCTCAGGTCATGCTGAAGTGGCGTCCCACATGCCACAACTGGAAGGAACTACAACTGGAATATACAACTATGTGCTGGGGCTTTGGGGATAAGAAGAAAAAAAAGATTGTCAACAGACGTTAGCTCAGGGCCAATATTAAAAGAAAAAAAAATCACACTAACTTTAAACAACAATCTTAATAAGACCAGTATTTATTTTAGAAGTTTTAGCTAATTGTTGGTAAAATCTAAAACATGACATCTACTTTCCAGATCACAAGAGACAAAAAAAAGAATAAAATGAAGAAAATGAAGTCTATATTGCAAAAATCAGGGGAAAAAATTTCAAGAAGATAATTCCTTAAAAATACAATATTAGGGGCCAACATGGTAGCGTAGTGGTTAAATTCGCACACTCAGCTTTGGCAGCCCACAGTTTGCCGCTTGGATCCCTGGTGTAGACCTATGCACCGCTTATCAAGCCATGCTGTGGCGGGTGTCCTACATATAAAATAGAGGAAGATGGGCATGGATGCTAGCTCTGGGTCAGTCTTCCTCAGCAAAAAGAGGAGGATTGGTGGCAGATGTTAGCTCAGGGCTAATCTTTTTCAATATTAGAAGAGAGAACTAAGACCCCATATTTTCATGTATTTATTAAACAAGAAGTGAGTGACCTTTGGAGTCACAACTACAATTCATTTAGAAAACGTAATAAAACAAGAAACAAATAATAAGAATTTAAGGAAAAAAATCTTTCTATACGCTTAAAAATACCCTTGCAGATTACCATTTGGTCAAAGAGGAAATTAAAAGTACAATAATAAAAAAATGAATATTGCAGATTAAAATCTATGTAACGAAAGCTGTACCCACAAGTAAATTTATTCCCTCTTCTGCATTCTATTTGGAAAGAAAACAGGTGAAGTGTTCAAATCATGTATTTAGAAAATAATTTCAAACCTTCCTTCCTAATTTAAAGAAAGCAGAAGGAAAAACATAATAAAGAAAAAGCAGAAAACAATAAATCAGAAGAGCAAAATCTAGAAAGGATGCATGAATCTGCTACCCGGATATTTGAGGAGTGGGAAGCAGACGACTTGCAAGGCACTGGACAGGAAGAGCAGCTGTCAGGCCGGGTGACCCAGCTGTAGTCGCGATGCCTACCACATGGCAGTTCCACGCACGAGCCCAGTGGGCAGCTCCGGAGCATGAGGAAGGAGAGTGGCTCTCCTTCGCTGGCAGAATCATCTTGTCCACTGCTTGCTCCCAAGTTCCTCTGTGATGGGTACTTTCCGGTGGGCGCTAGGTAAGACACGAAAGTATGCACAGTTTCTCTCATTCCCCTTGGTCTGCACACACGGCCCTCGTCCAGACCTCCTGGTCTTTATTCCTCCCATTTTACTCCTTCCAGCTAAGCTCTTGGCCACTGCCCAGGTGTTCACTTATTACTTACCTTGAACCTCTGCCGTTCCATTCACAGCCCACTTTGAAGTGGCCGTGGGCAGGGCTCTGCATTTGACCTGGCCTCCATCTGCCCCCATTTTACCAGGGAGGAGGGCACGTTAGTCTGGGTTCTCTGGTGTCAGCGTTTGCTCAAGCCCTGTATCCAAGATCTCCCGATAGACCTGGGTCTTCTCCTTCCCTCTGTATGCAGTTACTCCTCGAATGACCATAAGTCCCACCAGAGAAAGATGGAGCCCTGCTTCTGCAGGTAACTCGTACAACACTGCAAGAGCTTTCCCCTGGGAGACCTGTCTTCCCTCCAACTGATGGACTTGTGTCCGGAAACTGGGCAAGGGATCATAATCTTACCCCAACGGATATAGGACTCCTGTTGGATGATATTTTAAAATTATTTTTGGTGATATAAGTCAATCAGTACCTTCATCGGCCCTCTAACTGTTTCACCCCTGAGAACGCAATGGTCTATTGCCAGGGCCACAGATTCTGCTGGTCCAGGCCCCCTGTTGACACCGAGGGCTTGCTGCTTGTTATGATAATTCATCTCACCTCTAACCCTACATGCGTGGCCTCTGATACTCTGGAATCTTATCATCCTCGTGGATGCCAGAGAGACCAGCTCCAGAGTAGCATTTCTGAAGTTAGCCCCATCTGACCGGAGAGAGCCTGCAGCTGGGCTGTTCCCCGCTGATGGCCCTCACCGGAGTGTTCCTCACTGTGCTGACGAACAGTGTCCTCTGAGTCCACCAGAAAACATAACTGGGCAATGGACTCTCTAGTCTCAGGTGATAAGTGCATTTTAACGTGACTACCTTAAGGTAGCCCTCAGGTGAGAAATGTGGTAGGACATTGTCCGCATGCACGGGAACTTGGAGTGTCAAGGACATGTAAGTGGGTTCTGATGGCATCTGCTGCCAAAGAGATGGAGGAACCTCCCACAGCGGTGCCCAGGGAACAAGGTATATCCTACCTGGGGCGAAGACTCACAGGTTTTTGTTTCTTTCTCCCTTCCTTTGTTAACTTCCTTTTGACTTCATTATAGGATATAACCTCTTTGCAACGTGTGTAATCCTAGTGGGTCTTACTATTAGGGTTCCCCGCTACCCTTCACCCAGGAATGAGCACACCATCCAAGCTAGGCCAATTGGACTCTCTCTTCTCGTAGAATGCTGAATCTTGAACAGAAAGTACAAAAATAGTAAAACATCGTTGGATCTCATTAATTCCAGTAGTAGCTTGTTGACATGACCGTTGGTTAGTTCTTGCTACCGAGACCCCAGGAGATGTCCTGATTCTTTTCCTTTATGAGAATGTTTCTCTAGTTTTCCTTTTATTTCTATGAGCTACATAATATCCTTTCAATAAAACCGTTTTATGCTTACGTTGGTTAAAATAAATTTCTGTTGCTTGCAATCAAAGAACCCTAATTGATATGGGTGAATATTAGTGCTCCAACCTTATAGGTGAGAAAACCAAGTTTCAGGGAATTACATAAATTAACACAACTAGTAAGTGACAGAGCCAACACTCAAAGCCTAGGATTCCAAATGCAGCGTTCTTTTTATCATGACATGATACCTCCCTCCTATGTATTTTTATTCCTCAAATGACCCCTTAAAATTTCCCTCAGCTACGGACAATAGAGTTATAAACACTTGATGTAGATCAGATCTGAATTGCTTAGAGATTAAAAGCTATTCAAAAGTGTAAGCCCTGTTTCCAATTTCTTTGTATCCCCATCCCTTGTTATTAAGGACATTGTCTTGCATGTGTCTTGTATATATTAGACATACTTGCTGACCAATTATCCAAAGGAGACATAACCATTCAAGAATTGTTTGGCTAACCATCTCTTCAAATGCGTCTTTCAGCAATTCTTGGACTTTTCCAGTGTGTCTCTGGACCATCTTTTGCCTTTAGCAGCTCCCGCCTATCTCTCCATCCTGTATAAAAAGCGCTGTCCAATCGTTCTAGCTCCTTGTCCACCCGAACTTGCTAGCTGTATTTTGCTGGTCTGCATTGTAGCTCCTTGCCTAGAGCTGGGACTTTGGGATTAGACACTTCACCTGAAGAATCTGGTCCCCTGGGGTGAGCCATCCTGGCTCCACTCTGACTGGCTAACCTCGCCCCCCCCCCCAATCTCCTGCCATGCCTTGGTTCCAGAGCACCATCCCCAGTGAGATCCCAAATGCTCCTTTCTGCCTCCATGCCAAGGCAGGAATTCAGACAGAAAAGGAGATTTCTTTTCCTTTAAACTCTCTCATACAAAGGTTTTGACATTTTATTGTTCAAATAAACCATCAATATTTTTCCTGATATCGATGCATATGTTTTTCTCCCTTTCTTCAGGAATTTGTCCTACTAATCCATCTTTTTCAAATATCTCTTTTTTGTTAATCATTATGAGGCATATTTTTATACTGTTAGTCTCTCAGCCTTTTCAGTATCCTCTACTGTAGATATTTTTTTCCCAAACCACTGCACTGTTAAATTAAATCATGACTCCTGGAAATAAGAAATTTATTTACCTTTGGGTCCCTGGAGTTCAGCAAAGTGCCTATTACCCGGTGAGTACTTCATAAGTGTTTGTCAATTGAATGCATGAATTAGTATACCCACAATAACTACTACATGTGTAAACTGCATTTCTAAGTAAATATATACCTTATTCTCCATAAAATATTCATGTCAACATTTACCCCTATCTATTTCAAACCAAGTATGACCTTTTGTTTAAACTCTGTTAACGTGATGGTGAATATGTGGTCTGATGACATCGTTCGAAATTTCAATTAGATTAATTGGAGCTAAAAGTTTAGCCCCAGAGTACACTGTTTTCCACAGAAATGGTGGAGACCAGGGTGGAAGAGGCTGCATATCGAAATCTGTGGTCTTTGTGGGCCTCGTCAGGGTGAAATTTGGAAGTGTAATGTGACTCTTTCCATTCTAATCATCTATTTTCCTTAGGCCACTTGTCATCTGCTGGCCACAAAGTGAATTCAGAATTTTCCATTCCTTGTGTTGGCACATGACATACTGTATTTAATTCCCATAAGAGGACATCTCTATCTAGGTTGAAATGAAGGAAAAGGTCGAATTCAAAGGTCGCATGTTTTTCTTTGTAAAGATCACTAAATAGTAGGATATGAACATGCTGGATGTCTGAAGTACAAAACAGAGAAGTAGAAAGGTGAATTCATTTCCTTTTCGGACTCGGTTTCCATTTGATTTAACTGAACTAATTGCCATTGAGTATCTTCCCACAGATCAACTTCATTCTCTCGAAAATGAACAACTATGTGAAAAAAACTTCAGGTATTCAGGATGAATTCAAGGAAGGGCAAATCTAAATGTGCAGTAACATTTCTCTCCAATTCCAAAGCTGCTTTGTCCGGCTTTTTCTCCCTCAGGCCCTCTCTACCTCAGTTTACTGTTATTATCTCCTCCGTGGAAGCCCATCACACAGTGGGAGTAATAATAGGCCCTTTAGCTGTCTCTGCATAAGCTAACCCAGGCCTTGAATAACAATGCTGGTCATTTCTTTGTAGGAAAAACCCTGTGATAATGTTGGGTATCAGGCATCATGAATATTTAATGGGAGATCTCTGTGGTGAATGTGTGTGTATCTGTCCCAGCATTTCCCAGACCATGATACCACAGTGAAATGGTCCCTAACCGAAAGTGTGCGAATGAACAACTCATGTAAATTCCGAACACCACAGGGCCTCTCGTATCAGTGCTCGGGGACATGACGAGCTTCCGAGCTGTGGAACTCTGTGAAACCAAGAGAGATCTCCATAGGACAGTGGAACTTACTATACAGTGGAAGAGAAATAGAGATAGAAAGGGAGAAATAGAGTCAAAATGGAACAATTGACAAATAAATATGAACTGAAAATCATGAGTGTCAATTAACCTTGTTCGACTCATGTGTGACCAAGTATAAAAATGGTTTTGGGGATTGAGTTGCTGAAAAATTTAACAAATAGAGAGAATTGGGGCATATTAATGTCTTTCTGGAAGGCTTAAATTGGGGTGTGGGGAAATAGAGTTTTATGTTTCATATTTTTAGTCACTCTGATGAGCAGCACTTTCTAGTGAGTGAAAATGACAACAAATGGATTCTGTGGGTGACGGACAATGGAAGGACAGGATGCTCTCTCTAAAATGGATCCTTCTACTTAAAAGCAGAAAAAAAGCTGCTTTTATAATATCAGATTAAAAACACAGTGTAAACAGGAAGAAAACAGTTAGTTATTTTAAGCAGGGTTACTAAAGGAGGGCTGAAAACGTTTTATGATGTGCTGCACTTGGGCAGACATAGAGAAAGGCGGAGAGATTGTACGCCAGCCCTGTGCCCAAGAACATCCATTTCTCCAGCATTGTACCTGCTCACCCCCTGCCTTCACGTAGACAGGAATAAGGACAAGAAACATGTATTTAGTCAACAAATTACTGAACATTTAGGTATATGAGGTGGTCAAACAGGAGTCCAGACTCCAGGTTTATAACCGCCAGGCTCGGAAACTGGAGAGGATTCCATGGGACTGGATGGAGAATGAAGAGATGTGTCATCTAGTCCTGTGCCCAAAGCCATGGAAATGTTGTCACTCGTGTCTTTTGGCCTTGATTTCTCCATCTTTAAAGTGAAAGCATGGTACTGAATCGTAAGGATATTTTTGGTTTAGTATCTAAGGAGAATGAGATGGCAGCAAAATCTGATACACACGTTTAGCACAGATACGGTTAGATTAAACATATCTGTACCATTTTGAGTCTTCCAATTCTTGAACAAAGATTCTCTCTCTATCTGCTTGAGTCTTCTTTGATTTCTGTCATCAGCATTTTGTAGTTTTCAGCATACACGTTCTAGACATGTTTTATTAGATTTGCACCTAGGCATTCGATTATTTTTGGAGCGATTATAAATGTGTTGTATTTGCAACTTTGCTTCCCATCTCTTCACCGCTTGTGTGTGAAAATACAACTAAGGTTTGTGTCCTGATTTTGTGTTTGGTGAACTTGCTGGTCTCACTCTTTAGCTCTAGAAGGGGGTGGTGGCTCTTTCCGTTTGTTCATTTGTCAGTTCCTTGAGGTTTTCTACGTGGACCATCACGTTATCTGCAAGTAGGCACAGACTTCTTTCTGATCTGTACGCATTTGATTTCCTTTTCTGTCCTTGCTGTATGGCTAGAATTTCCAGTAGTACGCTGAATAACAGTGATGAGAGTCAACATCCTTGCTTAATTCTTAAGTTTAGGAGAGAGCATTTTCTCTTTCGCTATTGAGTGTGATGCTAAGTTGTAGCATTTTGTAGATGCTGTCTGTCAAAATGAGGACATTCCCCTCTCTTCCTAACTGGCTTAGGATTTTTTTTTTTTTTAATCATGAATGGGTATTGAATTTTCTCAAATGCTTTTTCTGCCTCAGTTGATATAATCATGGTGGACTTGGTAGATTTTGATAGAATTTTGGTAGATTTTTCTTTTTTAGTGTGTTAATTCATTGGCTTTTGAATATTGAACCAGTCTAGCGTCCATGGAGTAAGTCCTATCTAGTCATGATATGTAATTCTCTTTATATGTTGTTGAATTCTATTTGCTAATATTTTTATAATGCATTTTTTACCTACATTCATCAGAAGATTTGTATATGAACTTTGTGGTTTCCTTCCCTGCTGCCCTGCCTACATCCTTCCTTCCTCCCTCTAACCTTCCTTCCATCCTTCTTTCCTTCCTTCCTTTTCTGTCTTTGTTTGACTTTGGTATCAGGGTAATTCGGGCTTCCTGAAATAAATTGGGAATTATTCCCCTTATCTCCTGTTTCCTCAAAGAGGTTGTGTAGAATTGGTGTTAATTTTTTTTTTCTTTTTTGAATTTTTGGTAGAATTCTCCAGTGAAATGATCTAGGCCTGAAGATTACATTTCCAGGAATTTTTAAATTACAAATTCAATTTTCTTCACATTTATAGAGCAGTTCACATTATCTATTTCATATTGAGTGAGTAAGTTATGATTTACCCTTTTTGAAGAATTGGTCCATTCGGAGGAAATTGTTGAATTTTTACCAGACATTGTTTATAGAACTCCCTTATTGTCCTTTTCATATTTGCAAGGTCTGTTTTATTCTTGATATGGGTAATTCATATCTTCTTTCTTTTTTCTTTGCCACTCTTGCTAGAGGTTTGTCCATTTTATTGATTTATTTTTCAGGAACTAGATTTATTTCACTGATTTTCTCTATTTTTCTATTTTCAATTTTATTCTTTTCTGCTTTTTATCTTTATTATTTCCTTTCTTCAGTTTGCTTTGGGTTTATTTTGCTCTTTTTTCTAGTTTCTGGACAAAGGAGTTTAGACTGTTAATCTTTCTTTTCTAATGTATGCATTCTGTGCTAGAAATTCCTTCTCAGCAACACTTTGGCTGCATCCCACAAATTTTGATATGGTATTTTCATTTTTATTTAGCTCAGTTTAATTTTTGGTCTCCCTTGAAGCATCCTCTTTGAACTCTGGGTTATTTAGAGCTCTGTCGTGTGCTTCCAAGTGTTTGAAGGTTTTCCTGTTTTCTTTCTCTTACTGACTTCCAGTTTGATTCTTTTGTAGTTAAAGAACACACTCTGTCTGATTTCAATTCTTTGAAATCTTTGAAGTTTTTCAATGGCCCTGGATATGGCCTACCTTTGTGTATGTCCAGTGAGAGCTGAAAAGAAGGTGTGTCCTGCTGCTGTTTGCTGGCATGTCCTGTAAATGTTGGTTAAATATTGTTGGGTAACGGTGCTGAGTTCTCCTGTATTCTTGCTGGTTTTCTCTCTAGTCATTCTATCAATTATTGAGAAGAGTGTGTTGAAGTATCCAATTGTAATTGCGAATGTGTTGTCTCTCCTTTCAGTTCCATCAGTTTCCACTGCACATATTTTACAGCTCAGTTGTTTGGGGCATGCATGTTAGGATTGTTCTGCCTTCTTGGGTTGACCTTTTTGGCATTACGTAATGTTCCCTCTCTGTCTCTGATAATTTACTTTGCTCTGAAATCTACTTGATTAAGTATTAATATAGCCACTCCCGGTTCTTTTGATTAATGTTTGTATGGTGTATTTTTTTCATCCTTTTACTTTCAATCTACCAATATCGTTGCATTGGAATGCAATTTGTAGACAAAATATAGTTGGGTCGTGTTTTTAATTCATTCTATCAATCTCTGTCTTTTATTCTTTGTGTTTAGATCATGTGTATTTAAGTAATTATTAGTATGTTAGGGCTTAAATCTACCATTGTATTTTTTATCTACAGGTTCTTCTCTGATTTTGTTTCAATGCTTTCTTCTTCCTGATCCCCTGTGGGTTACTTAGACATTTTCTAGAATTTCATTTTGATTAAACTATAATGTTTTTGAATGTATCTTTTTGGATAGCTTTTTAGTGGTTCCTCTAGGTTTTGTTATATATGCATAACTTATCACAGTCTGCTGGTATCGACATTTACCACTTTGAAATGTAAAAACCTTACCTCCTTTGGCATGGCTTTACTCCCCCCATTTATAATAGAATTGTGTTAAACATTCAGATATTGACTCAGAATCACATGAGACAGTGTTGTGATTTTTGCTTCAGCTGTCTTACACAGTCTAGAAAACTCAAGAGAAGGAGTCAAATCTATTGCAGAGACTGATATTTTTGCTCCTGGTGTCCTTTTTTTCATCCCAGATGTTCACAGATTCCTTCTTTTATCATTTCCTTTCTGGATAGAGAAGTTCTTTCAGCCATATTAGCGTAGGTCTGCTGGCAATAAATTCTTATTTTTCCTTTATTTGAGAATGTCTTCATTTCTCCTTAATTCCTGAAGAATACTTTTCTTGGACATAGGAGTCTAGGTTGACCATTCTTTTCTTGCAACATTGGAAAAACTTTGTGCCACTTCCTTCTGACTTCCATGTGTCTTCTAAGAAACCGACTATCACTTGAGTTGTTTTTCCCCTAAAGTTAAAGTGGGGCTTCTCCCTTGTTTCCAAATGTTTTCTTTATCTTTAGTTTTCAAAAGCTTGACTACTGTCTGTCTTGGTGTGGATTTCTTTGCATTTACACTGTTGAGGTTCTCTCAGCTTCTTCAATCTGTAGGTTTATGTATTTCAACAAATGGGAAATTTTTAGCTGTTATTTCTTGGAACAACTTTTCAGCCCTTCCCTCTTTCCTCTCTCCTTCCAAAACTCTGATGACACAAATGTTAAATCTTTTACTTTAGTCCCACAGATCCTTTAGATTTAGTTCACTTTTTTTCCCTAGCCTCTTTCCTCTTTGTTGTTTAAATTGGGTAATTTCTATTGTTCCCTCAAGTTCACTGATTCTTTCCTCTGTCCACTCACTCTGTCATTAAGTCCATCCATTGATTTTTTATTTTGGTTAATGTATTTTCAAGTTCTAAAATCTCCATGTGGTTCTTCTTCATATCTCCTATATTTGTTGAGACATTGTATTTATTTGTTGAGACTTTCTATTATTACTGCTGTTATAGGCATATTTGTAATTACTTTGAAGAGTTTTTATGACAGCTGCTTTAAAATTCTGTCCAATAATTTTAATATTTGTAATCTCAGTGTTTCTATCTGTTGATTATATTTTCTTACTCAAATTGAGATTTTCCCTAGTTCTTGGCACGATGAGTGACTTTTTCCTTATTGGAATTTGGACGTCTGTGTATCATATTATGAGACTCTGGATTTTATTTAAACTTTTTGCTTTAGCTGAACAAAACAATAAAACTCCTAGAAGATAATATAGGATAAAATCTAGATGACCTTGTGTATGGCAATGGTTATTTAGATAAAACACCAAAGGCATGATTTACAAAAGAAATAAGTGATAAGCTGCACTTCACTAAAATTAAAAACTTCTACTCTGCAAAAGACAATGCCAGGAGAATGAGAAGACAAGCCATAGACTGAGAGAAAATGTTTACAAAAGACACATCTGATAAAGGACTATTATCTGAATTATGCAAAGAACTCTTAAAACTCGGCAATAAGAAAGAAAACAAACAAGCTGATTAAAAAATGGACCAAAAGGGGGCTGGCCCAGTGGCATAGTGGTTAAGTTCATGTGCTCTGCTCTGCCTGGGGTCCACAGGTTTGGATCCTGAGTGCAGACCTAGCACCACTTGTCAAGCCACACTGTGGGGGCATCCCACATAAAATAGAGGAAGATTGGCACAGATGCTAGCTCAGTGACAATCTTCCTGATGCAAAAAAAGGGGAAGACTGGAAGAGTGACGTCAGCATCATGGCAGAGTAAACTTGCCCAGGACTCTCTCCCCTCCAACATACACTGAAAGGGGACATCCATACTCCAACAGAGGACATCCTAACACAACACAGAAACGTTGGAGAGACACGCAGCCATACAACAGAGGGTGGAGAGGCTGGAGCCACCCTTGGAGGAGCTGGAATGGGGTAAGAGAGAACTTTGCTCTCTCCCCTAAAGACTGCGATCTGCAACTGCGGGAGGCTCCATAAGGGAAGGAATGGGGGAGGGGACATTTGTCCACAGGAACATCAAGGACCACCAAGGGCCCATGCAGCCTAGAGGGAAGGCCTCCACCAGGGCAAAAGCTTTTGGGGGGGGGGGTGACCTCACCAAGTCAACACCCCAGGAGACCAGATAGGGAGAGCAGAGTGAGAAAGCCCGGAGAGCATGCAGGAGAAAGTGACCCTTCCCACACCCGCCTCGCACCCACTCTACTGCCTGGGAACATGGCTGAAGGCAGAGGACTCAGAATACGTGGCTCTCGGTCCCCACCCAGTGGCAATAGGCAGTAACTGCAACCAAATAATACCAGAATTCGTAAGATCCAACCCACCTCCTCTAGCAATATCAAACACCACATCAAATCTCCAGACCAGACAGAAAACAACAAGTACCCAGAATTCAGTCCTGACGACACAGAAATATGTAATCTAAATGACAATGAATTCAAAATAGCTATCATCAAAAAACTCAACGAGGTAAAAGGAATGTAGAGAAACAATTCAACGAGTTCAGGAGCTACTTTACAGAAGAGATTGAAACTGTAGAGAAGAATCAATCAGAAATATTAGAGATGAAAGACACGATGGAAGAGAGAAAAAAATACGGATTCCCTGAACGCTCGACTAGACATCATAGAGGAGTGTATCAGCATAATAGAAGATAGACATGTTGAACTGCTCCAGACAGAGGAGGAGAGAGAGCTAAGACTAAAAAGAAATGAAGAAAGTGTCAAAGAAATATCCGAATCAATGAGGAAATGCAAAATAAGAATTATAGATATTCAAGAAGGAGAAGAGAAAGATAATGGAGCAGAAAACATGTCCAAAGAAATAATAGCAGAGAACTTCCCAAACCTAGGGAAAGAGAGAGAAATCTGTGTGGAAGAGGCTTCAAGATATCCTAGATACATCAATGTAAAAGGATCAACTGCAAGGCAAATAATAGTAAAACTGGCAAAAATGTATGACAAAGAAAGAATACTAAGGGCAGCAAGGCAGAAGAAAATAACCTACAAAGGAACCTCTATCAGGCTTTCAGCAGATTTCTCTGCAGAAAACTTACAAGCTAGGAGAGAATGGAATGACATATTCAAGTCTTTAAAAGACAAAAAGTCTTCAGCCAAAAATACTCTATCCAGCAAAAATATCCTTCTGATATAAGGAAGAAATAAAAACTTTCCCAGACAAACAAAAGCTAAGGGACTTCGTAGCCAAGACACCTCCCAACAAGAAATCCTCAAGAAGGCCCTCATACCTGAAAAAAATAAAGAGAGAGAAAGGGGTCACAAAACACAGAGTAAGGAGTTAAATAGGCAGACAGAATCAGAATAGGACAGCAAATATTCAAATATAGCATTAAGCTAAAGGGAAGGAAAACACCAAAAACAAAGATAAGCCTGTCATTTGAACCACAAACTCACAACACAAGATGGAATAAGATGTGAGAAAAACAACTTAGGAGGGGAAGAGGAAAGGGACTGAATCGGTTTAGTCTAAGGAAATTAGAGGCCATCAGAAAATGGACTATCTTATACATGAGATTCTGAATACAAACCTCAGGGTAACCACTAAACTAAAAAGCAGAACAGAGACACAAATAATAAATAAGGAGAAAACAGAGAAACACATCATAAAAAACTACATAATTCAATGGGTAGACCAAAACACACAGGACAATAAACAAAGGAAATGCAGGAGAACCAAAAAACAGTGATAAAATGGCAACATTAAGCCCTCATTTATCAATAATCACACTAAATATAAATGGATTGAATTCTCCAATAAAAAGACAAAGAGTGGCGAGATGGATTAAAGAACAAGACTTAACAATATGCTGCCTCCAGGAAACACATCTCAGCTCCAATGACAAACACAGGCTCAGAGTGAAGGGATGGAAGACGATATTCTAAGCTAATGGCAGACGAAAGAAAGCTGGTGTTGCAATACTTATATCAGACAAAGTAGACTTCAAGATGAGACAGGTTAAGAGAGACAAAGAGGGGTAGTATATAATGATCAAACACTCCATCAAGAAAAAATAGCACTCATAAATATATACGCACCTAACACAGGAGCACCAAAGTTCAGAAAGCAACTATTAATAAATGTAAAAGAAGATATTGCACAATAAGAGTAGGCGACCTCAACACCCCACTCACATCAATGGATAGATCATCCAGACAGAAAACCAACAAGGAAACAGTGGAATTAAATGAAAAGCTAAGCCAGTTGGACTTAATAGACATATATAAAATACTTCATCCAAAAACAGCTGAATACACGTTGTTCTCAAGTGCACATGGAACATTCTCAAGAATAGACCATATGTTGGGAAACAAGGCAAGCCTCTACAAATTTAAGAAAATTGAAATAATAACAAGCATCTTCTCCAATCATAATGCTATAAAGCTAGAAATTAATTACAAGAGAAAAGCTGACAAAGGAACAAGGATGTGGAGACTAAACAATACGCTATTGAACAAGCAATGGATCATTGAAGAAATTACAGGAGAAATCAAACAAAATATCTGAGGACAAATGAAAATGATAACGTGGCATACCAACTCATATGGGATGCAGCAAAAGCCCATATTAAGAGGGAAATTCATCACAATACAGGCACTCCTTAACAAATAAGAAAAATCCCAAATAAGCAATCTTAAACTACACCTAACTGAATTAGAAAAAGAAGAACAAACAAAACCCAAAGTCAGCAGAAGGAGAGAAATAATAAAAAGCAAAGCCAAAATAAATGCTGTTTAAACAAAAAAACAACCGACACCACAGAAATACAACAGATTGTAAGAGAATACTATGAAAAACTATATGCAAAAAAATGGATAATATAGAGGAAATGGATAAATTCTTAGACTCTTACAACCTCCCAAAGCTGAATCAAGCAGAAACAGATAATCTGAATTGACCAATCACAAGTAAAGAGATTGAAACAGTAATCAAAATCATCCCAAAGAATAAAACCCCAGGACCAGACGGTTTCCCTGGGGAATTCTACCAAACTTTCAGAGAGGACCTAATACCTATCCTTCTCAAGCTATTTCAAAAAATTATGGAAGACGGAACGCTTCCTAATATATTCTGTGAGGCCAACATCACTCTGATACCAAAGCTTGACAAGGACAGCACAAAAAAGGAGAACTACAGGCCAATATCATTGATGAACATAGATGCAAAAATCCTCAACAAAATTTTGGCAACCCAAATTCAACAATACATCAAAAGGATCATATATCATGATCAAGTGGGATTTATACCAGGGACACAGGGATGGTTCAACATCCTCAAATCAATCTACATGATACACCACATCAACAAATTGAGGAATAAAAACCACATGATCATCTCAATAGATGCAGAGAAAGCATTTGACAAGATCCAGCAGCGATTTATGATAAAAACTCTTAACAAAATGGGGATAGAAGGAAATTACCTCAACATAATAAAGGCCATATATGACAAACCCACGGCCAATATCATACTCAATGGGCAAAAAATGAATGCCATCCCCTGAGAACAGGAACAAGACAAGGATGCCCACTCTCACCACTCTTATTCAACATAGTACTGGAGGTTAGGCCAGAGCAAATAGGCAAGAGAAAGGAATAAAAGGAATCCAAATAGGGAGCGAAGAAGGGAAACTCTTGCTGTTTGCAGATGACATGATCTTATACATAGAAAACCCCAAAGAATCCATCAGAAAACTAATAGAAATAATTAGCAACTACAGTAAAGTTGCAGAGTACAAAATCAACTTACAAAAATCAGTTGCTTTTCTATACTCTAATAACAAACTTACAGAAGGAGAACTCAAGAATGCAATTCCATTTACAATTTCAACTAAAAGAATAAAGTATCTAGGAATAAATTTAACAAAGGGGGTGAAGGACTTATACAATGAAAACTATAAGACATTACTGAAAGAAATTGATAATTACATAAAGAGATGGAAAGAGATTCCATGCACATGGATTGGAAGAATAAACATAGTTAAAATGTCCATACCACCCAAAGTAGTCTACAGACTCAATGCAATCCCAATCAGAATCCCAATGACATTCTTCACGGAAATAGAATAAAGAATCCTAAAATTCATATAGGTCAACCAAAGACCCCGAATTGCTAAGGCAATCCTGGGAAAAAAGAACAAAGCTGGAGGTCTCATAATCCCTGATTTCAAAATGTACTACAAAGCTACAGTGATCAAAATGGCATGGTACTGGTACAAAAATTGGCAACCAGATCAATGGAACAGAACTGAAAGCCCAGAAATAAAACCGCACATCTATGGACAGCTAACTTTTGACAAAGGTGCCAAGAACATACAATGGAGAAAAGACAGTCTCTTCAATAAATGGTGTTGGGAAAACTGGACAGCCACATGCAAAAGATTGAAGAGAGACCATCATCTCACACCATACACAAAAACAAACTCAAAATGGATAAAAGACTCGAACATATGTTCTGAAACCATAAAACTCCTGGGAAATAACATAGGTAGTACACTCTTTGACATGGAACTTAAAAGGATCTTTTGAAATACCATGTCTTCTCAGATGACGGAAACAAAAGAAAAAATAAACAAGTAGGAGTTCATCAGACTAAAGAGCTTCTGCAAGGCAAAAGAAATGAGGATAAAAACAGAGACAACCCACCAATTGGGAGAAATTATTTGCAAATCATGTATCTGACAAGGGGTTAATCTCCATAATATAAAAGGAACCCTCACAACTGACAATAAAAAAACAAACAGCCTGATCAAAAAATAAGCAGAGGATATGAACAGACATTTTTCCAAAAAAAGATATACAGATGGCCAATAAACACATGAAAAGATGTTCAACATCACTAATCATCAGGGAGATGCAAATAAAAACTACACTAAGATTCCACCTTACACCTGTTAAAATGGCTATAATCACTAAGACTAAAAATAACGAATGTTGGAGAGGTTATGGAGAGAAGGGAACCCTCATACACTGCTGGTGGGAATACAAACTGGTGCAGCCACTATGGAAAACAGCATGGAGATTCCCAGCTATCCCACTACTGGGTATCTACCCAAACAACTTGAAGTCAACAATCCAAAGAGAGCTATGCACCCCTATGTTGCTTGCAGCACTATTCACAATAGCCAAGACATGGAAACAATCCAAGCACCCATCGACTGATGATTGCATAAAGAAGACATGGTATATCTAAACAATGGAATACTACTCAGAAAAAAAGACTAATTCATCTCATTTTCAACAACATGGAAGGACCTGGAGGGAATTATGCTAAGCAAAATAAGCCAGACTGAGAAAGACAAACACCAGATGATTTCACTCATATGTGGAATGTGAACAAACACATGGACAAAGAAAACAGCTCAGTGGTTACCAGGGGAAGGGGGGTGGTGGTGGGCACAGGGGGTGAAGAGAAGCACTTATGTGGTGACAGGCAAGAAATAATGTAGAACTGAAATCTCACATTGATGCAAACTCTTATGAACTCAACAAAAAAAAAAGGAGGGAATATTGGCAACAAATGTTAGCTCAGGGCCAATCTTCCTCACAAAAAAACAAAATAAAACAAATAAGTGGACCAAAGATATTAATGAACATCTCACTAAAGAAGATATACAGATGGCAAATAAGCATGTGAAAAGATGCTCCACACTATATGTCATCAAGAAAAAGCAAATTAAATCAACCATGAGATACCACTACACACTTATTAGAATGGCGAAAATCTAGAACTCTGACAACACCAAACACTGACAAGGATGGAGAGCAACAGGAACTCTCATTCATTACTAGTGGGAATGGAAAATGGTACAGCCACTTTGGAACACAGTTTGATGATATCTTACAAAACTAAACATAATCTTACCATACTATCCAGCAATCACACTCCTTGGTAATTACCCAAAGAAGGTGAAAACTTATGTCCACACAAAAACCTAAACATGGATGTTTATAGTAGCTTTATTCATCGTTGCCAAAATTTGGAAACTACCAAGATGTCCTTCAGTAGATGAATGGATAAACAAACTGTGGTACGTTCAGACAATGGAATATTATTCAGCCCTAGAAAGAAATGAGCTATCAAGCCATGAAAAGACATGGAGGAAACTTAAACGCATATTACTAAAGAATATGAAGTTAACCTGAAAAGGCTACATACTGCATGATTACAACTATGTGTCCTTCTGGAAAAGGCAAAAAACTATGGAGGTAGTAACGATCAGTGGTTGCACGGGAGACAGGTCGAATACAAGAGACACAGAAGATTCTAGGGCAGTGCAAATACCCTGAATGGTACGCAAATGGTGGAATATGTCACTATATATTTGTCAAAACCCATAGAATATACACCACCAAGAGGGAACTCTAATGTAATCTGTGGGCTTCAGATAATAATGATGTGTCAATGTAGCGTCATCAGTTATAGCAAAGGTACCGTCCTGGTGGGAGACGTCAATGGCTGAGGAGGCTGTGCATGTGGGCAAGAAGTATATGGGAAATCTTTGTACTTCCCCTCAGTTTTGCCATGAACCTACAAATGCTCTAAAAAAGTATTAATTAAAAAAAGTTTTAATGTAAATAACAAACACAAAAATGTTGCAAAAAACCTTTGACAAATTAATTATTTCTTTTATACATAAAAGATCTCACAAATCAAAGGCCCTGGGAAATTAAACATATAAAAATGGAAAAACTAATGATTACCAAATTGAGGTTTTTATCAAATTGCCACTTTTTAAAAAAATCCAGTGTTGAAAATTCTCAAAATATAATTAATTTTAATTAAAAATTAAATAACTGTGTACATGCAGATTTACAAACACATACATATTATACAAAGCTTTCATCTTAAATATGTCAGGGAATAACTGAATTTCACTACTTGACAAGGGTAAGAATTACTGTAATTGGTAAGGAAAAGTCCAAAAGTGATACACTTCAAAGAGAAAGCGTCCTAAATGTGTCCTCAATATTGCTGTCATGTTCAGTGGTGGCTGTGGGTCAGAGGGTATGTATTTTCTCCTCCTGACTGACTGTGTTGTGAGGGACAGTGATCCTCCCTGGCATCTGCCTTGGAGACCCATTGGAATCAGGACCTGGAGAGAGCGACATCAAGCCACTGGTCACCACGTCCAAGCAGTGGCATAAAGTGCCACAATGAACCACTGGAAGTGAAATGCTCAGTTTCTCCACACAATGCCAGTGGCAAGCTTGCCCATTTATGTCCCACCCTGTCTGCCCTTTGGGTCCCGGGATGACAGAGTTCTCAGGTCCTCGTTACCCCTTCTCACTGGAAGGCTTCCAGAGGCCCCTGGAGCCCTGTACCACGGCCCTGGCTTCCCCATGCTCCCCATACATGCTGAATATTTAAACATAGTCTCTATATACACAATGGAGTACTACTCGGCCATGAAAAAGACGAAATCTCACCATCTGCGACAACATGGGTGCACCTTGAGGGTATTATACTAAACGAAATAAGTCAGAGGGATAAAGTCAAATACAGTATGATCTCCCTCATAAATCAAAGATAAAAACAACAATAAACAAACAAACACACAGAGACAGAGTTGGATTGCTGGTTACCAGAGGAGAAAGGGGAGGGAGGAGGGCAAAAGGGGTGACTGGGCACATGTGTGTGGTGATGGATTGTAATTAGTCTTTGGGTGGTGAACATGATGTAATCTACACAAGAATCGAAATATAATGATGTCCACCTGAAATTTATATGATGTTATAAGCCAATGTTAGTTACCTCAATAAAAAATAAATAAGGGGGAAAAAAGCTCGTGAAAAGGCAAAAAAAAAACCAAAACCGTAGTCTCTATCAAGTGTGGAAACTTCCTCTGCTATTATTTTGATCTATTTTATTAATAAAAATGCTGTATTTTAAAACATTTCCATTCCATAAACATAGGCCAAACAATATCATGGTTCCTTTAAGCATCCTATATTTATTGCAAGTTTTTACTAAAAAGTAGGAAATAAAGAGAAATAAAGAAACATTAATTCTCCTGTAGATATGAGTGTCTTCTATGTTTTATTTTTATGTCGTGAGGACAGAACAGACAGAACTTATGGATCCTAGTAATTGAATCCTTTCAGACTAACACCGCTGAGCTCCCAGTCCCTTCCTACATGGCCCCTTTTCTGTGAGCCTCGTCTCTTCCTTCCCCTTCCTGTCTTTCTCCTTCATGCCCTTTAGAAATGTCATGGGAGATGTCTGGCAGCCCTGCTCCTTATGATCTACCACACGGGCGCCTTTGGAGAATCTTCCATGCTGTCTAAAAGGTGAGTAAACAAGGCAGCAGCAGGAGGTGGGAGGAGGCGGGACAAAGTCCATCATCCATTTGTCCCTGACTTCACGGCGTAATCTAATCCAGGTTTCAGAAATACCTCAGTGGGCTCGACTGTCTCCAACGCTGCCTGTTTTCCTGGTTTGACTGGAGTCTCAGCTCTCCGAAAAGGCCTGGTCCCCGCTCTTTCTAGAAAGGCTGCCTGATGGCACGTCAGCCGTGAGAGTCACAGGGGCGGCTGGCATCCCACGAGGCAGGCGGGAGTCCTCTGCATGTGTCATGAGAGGCAACGCTACATCCACTGAGATCTGCGGGCCATGGGGTTTTTGACACATGACACACAGGTCCGGCAGGGCTGGTCACAGTCATAAAATGCTTCCTTTTCCCCCTGGCTCTTTCCTCTCCCCTTTCGTTGACTGCCAGGCTGGCCCACAGCTGACATCACAGGCAGGAGTGGGACAGATTTCAGCTGTCAGCTCAATGGTGCAGAAACGTGCTTGCCAAAAGGAAAAGAAAAGAACTATAAACTTTTAGCAAGATATGAAACGCTAGTTTCTTGGTAAAAAATTGGCGGCCAAGACACATAGAAGAATTTATTTTTTCCAAGTAAATTCACCCATTAAATCTGCTCCCCAATCCTCACTTCCCCACCCCCACAATGCCTCCCGCCTAATGACACCCCTCTGAGAGGAGCTGTCACAGGAGATAATGAACATATGCATAGACCTAATCAATCAGCTCCTTGGATGCTCTTGAAGGAGATCAGGAAACCGCATCAGGGTCTCGTACCTGCTTACCTCACCAGCTGAGCATTAACGAAGTTAACTCAAGGCACCGCCGTTCCTGTAATAGTCACCGCGCCCAACAACTTAACTCGCAGAGCCTGGGGCACCCCATCAATCTGACCTCTCGTGCACGACAGGGCTTCCTCGAAAAACGGAGGCTGCAGGAAACAGAAAGCGTTGTGGGAATGCCTGGTAGGTTTTCCAGTGCGGATGGAGAACTGAGGGGGGAACAGGAAAAAAATAGAAAGGACGAAAATGAGGCAAATTACTGAAAGCTAGTAGAGACAAGTACAGATCAATTATCCTAAAGAGGAGATGTAAAATGAAGTCGCATAAATATATAAGGCACTCACATTGTATTAAAATAATGCTGAAATTATAGAGCTGTCACCACAGACCTGCCGAGGTGCCTCTCCCTGCGTGAGGCGGTTTAGCGCCTCTCTGGGAAGGATGGGGTGAGGCTGACAGCAGACGGCAGAGGCAGTCAGGAAGCCGTGGGGGACCGACCTCTTCCTGGGGGCGCTGATCAGGGGTGAGGCGCCCCCAGTGGAGAGCTGCGCTCCCTTTTGCAGGTGACCCTGTGCTCTGGGAGACCTGCCTAGCTCGGGTGACCTGAACCACCACCCCCACCAAAGACTAAAATATAAACCCACAACTGGACCATGGAGCGTGAGAAGGTGATGCTGTAGATGGGCTATTTGCTTATGGGAATAAAAGGACTGTTTTGAAAAGGACAACAGTCATCAACTGGAAGGCGGGCAGGGGTGTAAAGTGAAGATGCATAAGCTCCCTTCCTAAGTACCAGAGCCAGGAGTAAAAACGTACACTGTCCAGAGATGACTTTTCTAAGTTTTATTTTCCAAACTTCACT
The DNA here is from genome assembly GCF_041296265.1 of Equus caballus. NCBI lineage: Eukaryota > Metazoa > Chordata > Mammalia > Perissodactyla > Equidae > Equus > Equus caballus. Next base: position 98,736,717 of record NC_091691.1, read on the forward strand.
CTGTTATCCTTTAAAACAACACTAGTAGATCATTTTGAAGCAAAATACTTTATATTCTTTTCACCGCTGGAAAAAGAAAACATAACCCCTGGACTGTTCCAATATGTAATTTTTAGTTTTAAAAAAAGAAATGTAATCCTTGAGACTAAAGGAAATGATGTTTCTCTCGTTAAGGCCTTGCTTCACGCCGCCCAGGCCGCTCCCGGGCTCGACCTGAGGGATGATGTCGTAATTCCACGGCCCAGGGAGGCCCGTCCTCCATGAGACGCCCGGTCTGCTTTGTGCTGTGCTGAGTGTCTCCTGACGGGCTGCGGCGTTATTGTTCGCTGAAGAGCTGGTTTACAGATAAAGGTGGCCCTGTCAGAAGTTCTGAATAGCTCAAAGCTACTTGCTGACCCGAACAGGCCCAATTAGCTGTTACAGGCTCAGCAAGGCAGCCTCTGGGACCCATCCTTTCTCGCACACATATTGTGAAACTCTCCCTGAGCCGGTACCTTGGCTGTAGGCTTTGTAGTCACCATTCAACAGATCAAAGGTTTATTAGAAAGAATGGCTGCCATATCGGCCTCCACAGGCCCACACAGAGGCTCCCCGTACAGCTATACACACATCACAGAAAAACCCAAGGCACCCATGGTGATGAGCAAGAACCCAATGTGATATTTTTAGTACAGGTCTCAAATGATGTCTTGGTGGCTGTAATTTGATGAAATAATCCCAACCATTTAATTCCAATAAACTCCCCAGTAATCAACACTATTTCTAGTACACCCCTGGCTAGATTTCTGAAGTGCGGACGTGTACGAGTCCTTATAGCAGACATGTTCCTCCCATCTCCAGACCCGCCTGATGGCTCACACAAATGGACATGCAGGGCATTTGCTTCCTTCTTCCCAAAATTTAAACGTGGTCTTCCTAGTCGAGAAGTCATACATGCTCGTGGTAGAAAATATGGAAAACAGATGGGGAGAAAAAGGAAGGGAAGGAAGAGCACCTGTATTCTCCCCATGCAACATTTGGACTTTAGGTTACTGGAATTTTCTCATGTTGCTTAAGATGCCTCGTAAATATCATGAGTAGTGACAGCATAATATTCTATCTTGTGCAGTTTTTTTGCTTCCCATTCTCTAATACTTTTGGTTACTTAGTTTTCAATGTTTTTGTCATTATGAGCATTGTATGTAAAACTTTTTCTCTATTTTTGGGTTCTTGTCTAAGGGTTTATTTCTAAAGTAAAATTATTGGGTCAAAGGACACTGGGTCAAAGGATATTGGTCTGTGTTGCCAAATTGTTGTCCAAGAGAATTGAAACATCTTTTTCTCCATCTGGCAATATTTGACAATGGTTTACCACATATTCACCAGCAGTTATTATTTGTTGGAAATATTTATGAAATTTTATGTTAGACTATTATTATAATTGTATTTTTGTCATATGTTAGTTAGAAGTTGGTGGAAAATTTTTGTTTATATCCTTCATCCATTTATCTACTAGGTTTTTAATGCTTTTTCTAATTGATTGCATGATTACTTTAGGTAGCATAAATATTTCTTGTTCACTTTTATTAAATATTCCAAGTTGTTTCATTCAATGTTGGATTATTTAAGTATGTGAACATGATTTTTTACATCTTTACTTAGTGAAATCTATCAGTTTTCCTATTAATTCCATTGCTTTTAGGCTCAGAAATCTTTTCCACATCAGGAGATCAGATACATTTTAAATTAAGCAATACATTCCTGAACAACCAATGGGTGAAAGAAGAAATCAAAAAGTAAATCATGAAATATCTTGAAACAAATAAAAATGGAAAAACAAGATACCAAAACTTATGGGGTGCAGAAAAAGCACTTCTAAGAGGGAAGTTTATAGCAATAAACACCCTCATTTAGAAAAGAGAAAGATTTCAAATAAACACAACACAACTTTACAACTCAAGGAGTTAGAATATGAAGAACAAACTCAGGCCAAAGTTAGCAGATGGAAGGAAATAACAAATATCAGAGCAGAAATAAAATAGAGACCAGAAAAACAACAGAAAAGATCAATGAAACTAAAAGCTGGTTTTTTGAAAACATAATTGACAACTTTTAGCTAGACTAAGGAAAAAAGAGAAAAGACTCAAATAAGTAAAATACGCAATGAAAGAGGAGATAATTCAAGTGATACCACAGAAATAAAGATCATATGAGAGTACTCTGAACAATTATACACCAACAAACTGGATAACCTAGAAGAAATACATATATTCCTGGAAATAAACAATGTACCAAGACTGAATCATAAACAAAAAGAAAATCTGAACAGACAAATAATAAGTAGGGAGATTGAATCATAATAAAAAAATCTATCAACAAAGAAAAGTCCAGGACCAGATGGTTTCACTGGTGAATTCTACCAGGGACTTAAAGATCTAATACCAGTCCTTCTCGAAGTCTTCCAAAAAACTGAAGAGGAGGAAACAGTCCCAAACTCATTTTATGAGGCCAGCATTACTCTAATATCAAACTCAGATAAGGACACTGCAGGAAAAGAAGATTACGTGCCAATATCCCTGAAGAATACATGTGCAAAAATACTCAACAAAATTTGGCAAACTGAATTCAACAGCACATTAAAAGGATCATAAATCATGATCAAGTGGGCTTTATCCCTTGGATGCAAGGATGGTTCAACACACGCAAATCAATAAATTTGATATACCACATTAACAAAATTAAGAAGAAAAATGACATGATTATCTCAATAGATGCAGAAAAGCATTTGACAAAACAGAGCATCCTTTCATAGTAAAAACTCTCAACAAATGTGGCATAGAAGGAACATATCTCAACATAATAAAGGCCGTATATGACAAGCCCACAGGTAGCATCATACTCAACAGTGAACAGCTGAAAGCTTTTCTTCCAAGATCAGGAATAAGACAAGGGTGCCCATTCTTACCACTCCTGTTTAACATAGCCAAGCCAGAGCAATCAGGTAAGAAAAAGAAATAAAACACATCTGAATTGGAAAGGAAGAAGTAAAATTTCTCTGTTTGCAGATGATGTGATCTTATATATAGAAAATCCTAAAGACGCCATCAAAAAACTGTTATAACTAATCAACAAACTCAGTAAAGTTGCAGGATACAAAATTAACGTACAGAAATCAGTTGTGTTTCTACACACTAACTACAAAGTACCTGAAAAAAAAAATGAAGAAAATAATCCCATTCACAATAGCATCAAAAACAATAAAATACTTAGGAATAAGTTTAACCAAGGAGGTGGAAGATCTGTACGCTGAAAACTATAAGACTTTGATGAAAAAACTGAAGACGACACAAAGAGGAAGATATTCTGTATTCATGGATTGGAATAATTAATATTGTTAAAATTTCTATACTATCCAAAGCCATCTATAGATTCGATGTAATCCCTTTCAAAATTCCAATGGCATTTTTTATAGAAATAGAAAAAAAAACACCTAAAATTTGTATGGCACCACAAATCACCCCAAATAACCAAAGCAATCCTGAGAAAGGACAAACCTAGAGACATCACAGTTCCTGATTTCAAACTACACTATAAATCTACAGTAATCAAAAAGTATGATACTGGCATAAAAATAGACACGTAGACCAATGGAACAGAGTCAAGAGCCCAGAAATAAACACTTGCACATACAATCAACTAATATTTGACAAGGGAGTCAAGAATACACATGGGGAAAGGATGGTCTCTTCAATAAATGGTGCTGGGAAAACTGGATAATCACATGCATAAGAATGAAATTGGTCTCCTGTCTTAAACCTGCCACAAAAATTAACATGAAATGGATTACAGATTTAAATAGAAGACCTGAAACCATAAAACTCCAAGAAGAAAAAATAGAAGGAAAGCTCCCTGACGTTGGTTGTGGCAATTATTTTTGGATATGACACCAAAATCACAAAGTGACAAAAGCAAAAATAAGTAATGGGACTACATCAAGCTAAAAAACTTCTGCACAGCAGAAGAAACAATCAACAAAATGAAAAGGCAACCTACACAGTGGAAGAAAACATCTGGTAAGGGGTTAATATCCAAAGTGTGTAAGGAATACATACAACTCAATAACAAAAAACAATCTGATTAAAAAATAGGCAGAAACTGAATAGATATCTTTCCAAAGAAGACAAACCAATGGCCAACAAGTACATGAAAAGATGCTCAACATCACTAATAATTAGGGAAATACAAATCGAAAACCAGATGAGATATCACCTCACACCTGTTAGAGTAGCTCTTACCAAAAAGACAAGAGGTAACAAGTGTTAGCCAGGAAATGGAGAAAAGAGAACCCTTGTGCACTTTTGGTGGGAAGGTAAATTGGTGCAGCCGCTATGGAAAACAGTATGGAATTTCCACAAAAAATTCAAAATAGAACTACCATATTATCCAGCAATTCCACTTTTGAAACCACTGTCTCAAAGAGATACTACACTCATGTTTATCACAACATTACTCACAATAGCCAGTGCATGGAAACAACCTAAGTGTCCACCAACAGGTGAATGGATAAATATGTGGTGTGTATACACACAATGGAATATTCAGCAGTGAAAAAGAAGGAAATCCTGCCATTTGCAACAACATGAATGGAACTTAAGGGCATTGTGCGAAGTGAAATAAGCCAGACAAAGACAAATGTCACTTATACTAAACCAATATTTGACTAATTACAGGAGTCAGTAATAGACAAACATGCCATAATGAAAGAATATTTTTATCCATCTTAGTAAAATGAGTTAAGTACTTTTATATTTTTCCCTCCTCCTTTGTCAATTTTAGCTGGTTTCTAAATCTTGTCTCTCTCCTTTTCTCTTTTTTTTTTTTAACAATAAGGGTAGTAGCTTTCAATAAAAGTCTAATAAATGTAATCAGTTTTGATTGTATTTAATTATTTTGACATTTAAGTGTGCTTAATTTACACTAATGCTTATTACAAGTCCTTTTTTCTTTTTTTAGCTACTGCAGTTTTTCTGAGGTGTCTCATTGAGTAATTCATATAGTAACACACTTGGCTGGATATAGAATTATAGAATTGTTTTCCTGCAGCTTTTTCCATACCTTTGTAAAAGTTTCTTAACTTTTTTAAACTAAAATTTCTACTCTTTCTTAAATGTTCATTATGTTTCTGTTGTTATTTTTCTTGCAAACGAGAAGACTAATGTTTATACTATTTGTAGAGAAATTGTCTTTTTTTCCTCCAGTCTCTTACATGATATCTTACTGTGAAGATTCAAAATGCCACAGAGGTTCTAACTGTCTACAGCTATCATTTTATTAGGTTCACGCTGAACACAGTAAGTTCTCTCAGTTTTCATTTGAGGTCTACTTTTTTAAATAGGAAAGCCTTTTCCCTTACGGCTTTGATCATTGCTTCTATTCTTTCTTTTATGGTATGTCACACACACACACCCCCACACATGTGGGTGCGTACGTATCATCTATTATTCCCATCTTTTATCTCGTTTTAAGTGTTTTCACAGAATTTTTTTATACTTTATTATTTCACTATTTTGATGTTATAGTACTAATTTGTTTTTGAGACATTCATTGTGACTTCCGTATGGCAAACATCTTTTTTATTTCTATTGTACCTTTGTTTATCTTGATTAATCCTTTTTATTGACTCTTTTCTGAAATAATTGCAGATTCACATACAGTTTGAAGAATAATAGAAATAATAAATAATGTAGTTTTAAGAATAATACAAAAAGGCCTTTTGTATACTTTGCCCATTTTCCCCCAATGGTAACATCTTGCAAAACTGCAGCATAATAGCATAACAGGACATTGACACTGATGTGATCCTCTAATATCCAGATTTTCCCAGCGTTCTTTGTGCCCACTTGTGTGTGTGAATGCAGTTCTGTGTAGTGCATCTGCTGCCATCATGGTCAAGATACTGAACAGTCCCAACATTATAGGAATCCCTCACCCTGCCCCTTCATAACCACATCCATCTAACTTCTTCCAACTCTTACCTTCCCATCCCTAACCCATGGCAACCTGTCCTCCATTTCTAAAACTTTGTTATTATGCAAATGTTATGTAAATAGAATCATACAGCATCTAACCTTCCGGGGTTGACTCTTTTCACTCAGCATGAATCCGTGGAGTTCATCCAAGTCATTGTGTGTATTTACCATTGGTTCCCTTTATTGCAGAGAAGTATCTCATGATGTTATACACAACAGTTTCTTTAACCACTCACCTGTTGAAGAACACCAGGGCCGATTCCAGTTTCTGGCTAACGTGAATCAAGCTACTATGGACATTTCTGTACAGGTTTTTATGTGAATGTAACTTTTCATTCTGTGGGATAAATCCCAAAAAGTACAATAGCTGGATCATATGATGCTTGAATGCTCAGTTTTATAAGAAACTGCCAAAGTATATTCAAGAGTGGTTGTACCATTTAACGTTCCCACCGGCAATTTATAAGTGATTCTTTTCTCCTGCATCTTTGCCATCCCATGGGATCATCACTATTTTTCATTTTACCCATTTGGATGGGTATGTTTTGATATCTGTATAAATTGCAGTTTAAACATGTTTCCATGGAGACTAATGATGACGAACACCTTTTCATGTGCTTATTTCATATGTATATCCTATTTCTTGAAATGTCTCTTCATCTCTTTTGCCCAGTTCCCATCAGATTGTTTGTTTTAGTTTAATAAAACTACACTAGTTCAGTTTTTAGCTTAATTTTGGTTTTTAGTTTGATGATTTATACAAATTCCCAACTGATTGCTGTATCGTGATCTTTTCATTTTGCAACCTTGCTGGCTCACCTGGTACTTTTATTGGTGTTTTATTAGATTTGCTAGGATACACAATCACTCAACTGTTCTCCCTTGGATTTTAGCTCTCAAGCACTGATAGGCTGATAGCTTCCAATTTTCTTAAAACCCCACTGGCTTCTCTGCATATTAGCAGTCACACCTCGGCACTCCAGAATCTCTCTCAGCACCGTGGCGAGGCAAGTCCATGGGGGGAACGGGCATGCAGAAAGTAAAGTTCCCCACAACACCCTTCTCTTCAGGACCTGGCCCCGTAATTTCTAACAGACTTAGAGCTCTCTGAGGCCTTCAGACAGATGTTCTTTATGTTTATGTTTTGTTTTATTTGTATTTTTTCTGGATTTTCTAGTGGTTTTCAGTGGGATAGTTTGCCACTTGTTACTCCATACAGCTCAAAGGATGGGCATGAGTATCTTTTTATTGTGTTGGCTGGAAAGCACTATCTCAAGGTTTTAACTTACTTAATAATTCACTCTTTGATGAGGTCCATTTATTTTGAATGATATAAAGTACATAAATGTACTTCTTATAATTAAAGTATTTTACAGATGTTAGTAGCTATTATTTATTATTTCATTTCGAATCAAATGGTGTAGCTCTTATAAGTAACTGGTAACCAGGCAAGGATTTTCTATGGTCACTGTCTATGATATATAATGAATTGAACAGTAGCCAATAAGATCATCCAAGTTATGTTTTTTAATAATGTTTTCCATGCAGGTCAATTCAACAAATGTTTATTGACTACTTACTATATGAGGCTATTTCCAGGGTGTCTTACTGTCCAACCATGAAATCAGAGCCACCCGTGTGTTTAATCTTACAACACAAGAATGCCAGGACAAGATTCTCGTCTCCTCCATGAGCTTCTGCTCCTCCTCTTGCCCCAGATATCTGCCCTTTGACCTTCTCAGGTGAGCTGTGGAGACCACATTTCCCACAGCGTTACTGATTCTGTAGCCAAGAAAGTGTGTTAATAAGAGAAGTCACATAAACAGAAAGCAGTTTTAAAACAGACAGAAAAAGTCTTTTCAGCCTCTGTATTACTAAATTCCCATTTTCAAGATTAGGAAAGAAGAAAGCAACAAAGATTCACTCCTCTTTCTGTCGCTAATTCTCATTTGTATGGATTTCTCAAGGCTGGACCTGTGCACATAGCCAATGTGCCCCTTTTTCTTCACTCCTTTCTGACGGGGTATCTGGGAGGGAGCAAAGGCCATCACCGCAGGGGGACAATCATTACACAAGGGGAAACAGCCCACAGCATGCAGCTGGAGTCCTCCTCCCCAACAGACACTCCTTGTATAGAGGAAGAGTTTAGTTTAACAAGTCAAACATCACACTCAAATGCTAGCTCTGATTCTGCTGATATCCATGACTTTGGGCAGATACGTGACTTGCACTGAGGCTTTTCCCATCTGTACAACAGGAACAGCAGCAGCTGCCTCCCAGCAACGTTAGCAGCTTCTTCATCACCACCATCTTTTACTGGAGGAGAGATAATAGTCACCAAGATCAACTTTGGCTGAATTTTAAAAATAACGAAAAAAAATCAAAGTTCTCTTAGATTTTCTGTCAATTGCTTTAGAGAGCTACCAGATTTATTAATGATTATATTAAAGAAGAAATGCTATACAAACCTTTGTGCCAATCACATTTTTTTCCCAGATACAGGAAATGTCACTGTTGTGGGTCAGCCTTCTGTCGGGGAAGACCAAACCTGTTTATTGGTCCACTGTCTCTACTCCCCTGGCTGTGTTCTGGGGTTCTCTACTTCCAAATGCTAAGGTCATGAAAAAGTCTAAATAGTTAAAATGTTACACTAAGAAAATCAAAGATTGATTGGATTATGAAATAGTTGTTGCCTCTAAAATGAAGTCTCCTTTTATTGGATACAAGTGTATACATAGAAATAATCAATATTAGAGAGAGAGAATTTCTCTAAACCAGCTTCTGCAAAAGAGAGAAAGAATTCTTCAAGACTGCGAATAAACAGACAAGATTATTATACTTCAAAAGACTGACTATTACATAACACACACATATTTCCAACTGAAACATATATGAGCAATACTTTTCATTCTGCAATCTGAGTGATTCTACCACAAACTACGTGGATAAGTTGTCATGTTTCATTAAGATATGAAGGATCAGACCAACTGCATCTTGCATATTACTATGCTTATGTACACATTTCAAGTTTATGTAGAAAATCAGAAACACAATTTACTCACTTATTTTCTGAATCAAAGTAGGAGTTATTCAGTAATCTCTTTGCCATGGACACTGTGCTAACCTTTGGACTATGGCAACATACATTTGACTCCTAAAATTGTACAAATAAAAATTTGATGACTTGACTCAAGAATATTCTAATCCATAAACTCCCATCTGGTCAAACAAAAGTTTACTTCTGAGATTTCTAACAATTCTTTAAGAACACAAAATTTAGCATAATTGTGCTCCTCAGAAGAGGGATTTACTTCCACTACCTCTGTTTCCATAAGCATCTCTTGAAACCTGACTTTTAATTCATACTCTCCTGAAACTAATCTCTCAATAGTCCCTGGATTTCTTAACCACTCAAATCTAATAACTTTCCTAGTGTTCATTCTCCCTGACCTCTATCATAGATTAAAGACACATTCCTCTCATTTGGAAGTAGGGTCTATTCCCCAACCCTTTGAATGCAGGCTAGCTCGTGTATGCTTTGACAAATAGAAAAGATGGACGTGATACCATGCCAGGTCTGGACCAGCCTTGGTATGCTGGAGTCCTGAGCAGCTAAGTAAGAAATTGGACTATCTTATTGGAGAGAGTAGGTGGAGAGACCCCAAGAGTACATGAAGAGGGGTCCAGAGGAGCCCAGCCTCCCAGCAATCTTTGCCAAGGTGCCAGGCACTAGAGTGAAGCTGTCTTGGACCCTCTAAAATGATCGTTGTTTTAAACCACTAAGTTTTGGGGTCATTTCCGAGGCAGCAAAAGATATATGGAACAGCTCTACACACCTTATGACCCTAGTGTGCAAATGCTAGTTTAAGCTTCCCTTGCCTTTTGCCTGAGTATGGTAATAGCGTCAATTGTTCTTTTCTCCTACAGTTCCTTCCTGCTCTGCTCTGTATGAGTAAAGGCCCAGGACTGCAACGTAAGTGTGAATTTGCCTGTCCCAATCTCTGACAGATTCCTCAGCCCAGCCCTCAGCACCAAGGGAGTGTCCGGCTGACTCCTCAGTCAGAGAATGGGAAAATCCCCACCTTGAGGCGTTTATTCCATGTTCGCAGAACTTCAACTATATACCAAGGTTCATTTGTTTGTTTTGGGTATTCACTTCTTTTCTGAAATATAAAGCCCAGGGCAAATTAAAAAACAACCTGTCGACAGTTCTGGATAGGCTGCTTCCATTAGTGAAGAGTAAGCATTCTTTTTTTCTTTTCTCCTGATGGCCACATTCACTTGGGATTTGTACTGAGGATTTGTGTTGTTGTTGAAACGTCTGCTGTCAAATAGTATTTCTTCCTTCTTTGCCTGTGAGATATTTTATTAGTATCAACAAGCAGGACTTTAGTTTCTGTTAAAGTGAATAGATCTAATTAAGCTTAGTGCTCCAAATTTTTTAAATCTTTATTTTTGTATTCTAATTTTATCCATCTAATGCTATCCAGCATGAATTGCATTAACAATGTCACTTCTATACCAAGTCATTAAAAAAGGTATGAACAAGGCAAGACCTTCTGATCTTACACTAGATAACTTTCAGAAAGTTAATATCAATATAGTACACATACATATTCATTTAATATTTTGTGTTAGTTTGCTTGTTTATAATAAGCCTGATTTTTGACAGTTCCTAAGGCTCATGACTTAACCAGTATATAAGCTAAGGTGTTTTAACAGTGTGACCCGGTGACTCAACAGAGGAGCTTCTCTCTCTTCAGAAGAGGAGTTCAGAGATGAGGCAGGCAACCCCAGTGGCTGGGGAACTTCTGCTCCAGGAGATCATGCAGAGACCAGCTGCCTCTCTCCGGTTGCTCACCTGACCATGAGCGTGTCCCCTAGTGGGAGGAGGGAAAGAAGAAGTTAATGCAAATACTTTCCTTTCCAAGGATGTGACATTGAGTTTGTTCACATTGTTTCCATTTGCATCCCATTGACCATAACTTTGTCACATGGCTTCACCCCACTGGAGGGAGGCTGGAGCCACCTTCTCCAGCTGGACAAAAGGCAACATAGTGGGGTAACCAATTAAAGGAAGAGGAGGAGACGACCAGGAGCCAGCGGACATTCCACTGTCACTGTCACAGACTCTGTCGTTCAGTAAGTACCTGATGTAGCTAATTTCCCTGGGAGCAGCTGCAATCCCTCCGTGTTGACTCCCAGACATCACAAAGTCTTCATAAATGGCTTCCTGACATGGATAGCACGCACTGTCCTGAATCCCCTTGGTCTTTCAGGTTCATAATCCCTTTAACAAAGGAATTGAATTTAATCTGACATCATTTGTTCTCCATGAACTTCCTGTGGCTCCTTGCAATGAAATCTTCTTCTCCTATGTATTTACAGCCCTTCAAAAATGCATTATGGAATTTGCTCAGGATCAAAATCAAATTCACCAATCTTTGTTTAATAAATTCTGCCTTCCTCATTACTCTTTTTGAAAACCAGAATATTCGCCTATCCTCTGGCTTCCAGCCTCCTTCCACTTTCCAGGTCTCCTCAAGGGCAGGACCAAACACGGAGCATCTCTTCCTGTGAAGTCCCCTGACATCCAGCGATATATAAACCAGAAGTCAAACTCTTCAGAGCCGCCAGGTGCTCTGTATCAATCCTTTCACCAGGCTTCGTTTCTGCTACCTTGAAGCAACATTTATTTTTACCCTTTTCAGTTTGAGAATTATTCTCCTTGACAGAGAAGACAGGGGCAAAATAGATCCAGAAATGTTCTGCTTTTTCTGTCACTGGCTTCAAGCCACAGACCTATTTGTACCCAAATCTCTTTTCTCTGAACGTATCTAAAATGTCTCTGATATTTCCTGGCATTATTCAAACAGTGCCATATCACAGTCTTACCTAATTTTTCTTTGTCTAAGTGTCCATTAGCTTACTTTTTCATATCTCTCCTATTTGTTCTTATTATCAATTCATTTTCACTTGAAAATTGAAAAGAGTAATCTTGTAAAAATGCAGATATTATTCCACCGGCCTCAGGTTGAAATCCTTCTAATGAGTTCCCATTGCTCCTGGAATGCGTATTTCCCTAAAGTGGCCTCAAGGCCTCCTCCGCCTGTCTCATGGCCTGGCCCCTCTGTCTGCTCCCTCCCAGGAGCGGCCTTGCTCAGCTTTCACACTCACCAGGTTCTGTCTACCCAAGTCTCTGCACACACTGTTCCTCCCCTCTCTTCACCACTTCACACCTCTGCAGAAGTCCCCCTAACCTCCTGGACTGCTTCTTCCTGACCTCATCTTGGTTGCTATTTCCCCTTCATTTATGTCACTATTGGATTAATTTCTGTCTCTCCAGCCACATCATAAACTTCACAAGGGCAATCGCTGTAGCAAATAGCACACTGTAGACCCCAAAGAAAATGTTTGGAATAAGTGAATCCTCAGAAACACATTTCTGAGAGCTTTCTAACCGTCTTGACATATAGAACTTTGAAGGACCTTGAATGAAGTAGGCTGCTTTGACAAACTCTAAGAAGAGGCCTTGGAATGTAGGGAGTCTCACAGTAATTTGACCATTAAGTCACTTATGTTACGTGTGAATTATTTCAGAGAAATAATATTTCAAGGGAAATATATTGGAAAGTGCAACTTTCTGCTTTATGAAAGCAGAGATTTAGAAAAATGGTGAATGTAATCATGAGAGATGAACTTGATTATCTGGGATATTCTAGATGAACAATCACATTATATGAAAATAAGGATACCTTTCCTTCTCTTTCTGATAGGTACTCTTATTTTTCTTATTTTATTATAATAGGTAGAAGTTTCTAGAAAATATTAAATAGTATATAACAAAAATCCTCTTATTAATTTTCTTGGCCGTTCTTCTAATACCTGGCTTTTTAGTGCAGTAGCTTGCACATTAAGTACAGAGATGTTTTGTTATTGTCTGGAACAGGTATCCTTTGTCTCAGCATCTTCTTAGTCTTAGGTTACATAGAGAAGTTTCATTTTAATTTGCAAAGTTATTACATTTTACTAAGTATCTTTTGGACATGTGGTTTTCCTCCTGTAACATAATCGTAGCTAACATTTGTTTATCACCAGCAGACTCAATACTAAATGCTATAGGTATATCTCATTTAATTTCTGAGCAGTAATATGAGTTGAATGCATTTTTTTCATGTTCCTTTTTCAAATGAGGAAACTTTTTAAATGGAGTCAGTATCTTATGGATGGTGAAGCAGGAATATGAAGTGATGTCTGAGCCCAGGACAAATGTGCCTTCCAGAGGACTGTGATCAATTATATCACTTATTTTCTAATGTTAACTCTATCTCTATTCTTTATGTACTTAATTTGTTAGTGTTTCATTTAGGATTTCTATATTTATAGTCTTAGAATTTATTTCTACTTTTGTATTTCTTTTCTTATTCTTGCTGTAATTCACAGGTTTGATATCCGATTATAAAATCATTATAAAATACATTGAAAACATTCCCCTCACTTGGATGCTTTTTGACAATTTATAATTCATAGGATTTTCCCCTTCCTTAGGATAAGTCAGACGAAAATAATTTGGGAGGTGAGTATTTCGCACATGCTGTGAAGGTCTTCCGTGGTTATGTACGTGCTTATGCTTTCTCCTTTTTCCAGAGCTAACTTTAGAATTTTATATTTTCCTAGTAAACTGTTCATTTTCCATGAGAATTTTTGTTCATTAGCAAAGTTTTATGTTGTATTCCATTTTTTCAACTTTTATAATAATTTTTTTAAAAACAGAGGAGTTGAAAGAAATAAACACATGTAAATAAACGCATGTATACTCATCGATTCAATTCACAAATGAATATTTTGCATTTTTCTTAACCTAATATACTTTTTCTCTAAACAATTTACAGCCATCAAGTGGATTCATCAATAAATACTTTAACACATATCTCCTAAAAACTGAGGACATAAGGGCCTGCCCAGTGTCTCAGTGGTTAAATTTGCACATTCTGCTTCAGTGGCCGGGGTATGCCAGTTCAGGGAACCCATCCCTGGTGTGGATCTATGTACTGCTCATCAAGCCATGCTGTGGTAGGCATCCCACATATAAAGTAGAGGAAGATGGGCATGGCTGTTAGCTCAGTGCCAGTCTTCCTCAGCAAAAAGAAGAGGATTGGCAGATGTTAGCTCAGGGCTAATCTTCCTCAAAAAAAAAAAAAATGAGGACATCTTCCAGTATAAGAATAGTTCATACCTAATAAATTAACAATAATGCCTAATATCATGTAATACATAGTTTATATTCAAATTTTCTCTTATGATGTCTTAGAAGCTTTTTAAAAAATTGAATTATGTTCCAACCTATGTTTTGTACTGTGTATAATTAGATATGCCTCTTTATCTCTTTTACTTAGACAAGACCCCAACTCCCTGTTCATTTTCCTTCATGACATTTTTTGAAGAAATAAGTCTTGTAGAATGTTCCACATTCTGGATTTATCTAAAGATGCCATTTAATTTGTTTTTCTATTCCCCATAATTCCCATACACTGCAAATTAAATCTAAAAGCTTGTTTAGATTCAGGTTCAACGTTTCTGGCAAGAATACCTTGTAAGTGATGAGCACATCTCATGTTGCAACACACACGGAGACACATGATGTCAAGTTGTCGCCCGTTAGTGACATGAAGTTTAGCCATTGTCAAGGTGCATTATTCATTTTGCAGTTAAAATATAATCCATAGGGTAAGATAATCTGTGGTATTAGAATCTAATTATGATCATTGCCTAAATCAATTTTTTCCACTGGAGTTACAAAATGACGTAAGAGTCAAATGGTGGCAAATGATATGTCTGTCTCTGTCTCTCTGTCTCTGTCTCTCTCTCTCTCTGTTTCTCTCTCCTTTTATAAACATATATATATATATATATACATATGTATACACACACACACACACACACATGGATATATATCTTTCTGTGATTCCTTCATTAGGTTGTGAGCACATCCTCATTTTCTGGCACAAAAGATATCCAGGCTCTCTTTCTACTTCCTCTGTCCTAGGGTTGCAATTAACTACTTCTTCAAGGATTTCTGGTTACTTTCAGTAGAGAATGGTGTTAGTAACCATAATCAGAGTACAAGAGATCTTCATTGCTCCTGGAGTGTCAGTGCTCATAGGTGTCATCAGTGAGAAGGTATAAGGAATAGATAGATACACAGATACATAAACACCTAGACATCTAGACACACACACTCATATATTACTCATAACATTAATATGTTTGCTTTATTACTTAATATATGTAAATTATCTTAAAATTCACTATACCAACATTGCGACTAACAAAATTACTGAGTCGAGAGTAAGACTACTTGGCAGTTGTTTCATTTTTAAGAATGTTTTCCAATAAGTTTGTGCAGTAGAGTTCTTTGTTCGAAAGTCACTTGAAAGAATTTTATCAGGTAGGTTTATTTCTTACAATTTCTTTTATGTTTGACTTTGCTTTGTTTCCTTTTTTAATTTGTATTCTAAACATTTACATAATTCATAAAAAAATCTGTTTATTCTAAAAGTTAGATTCAAAGATTTTATCTCCATCTGCACCTTATTTTCGCTCTTTTCTTACACAAGATACAGAAGAATGTCCTCACCGTTTCGCACCCTGCCTTTTTCACTGCACATCTGCATCCAGATGTGAGCACAGAGACCTTCCTCATTCCTTCTCAGCTGGCTAATCCCCTGTTGTGGGGTAAGTCATAATTTATTGATTCAGCCACCTATTTCTGGGCATTGCAGTTGCTTCTGACATTTTGTATTTACAAAATTGAATATCCTTGCATTTAAGTTCACTCATATTTGTGGAACTGTATCTTCAGGTCAGATTCTTAGAGCTGGTTTTGATGGTCCAGACCATAAGGGCATATGTAGTTTTGTTAAATAGTGACAACTTACCCCTATGAATTTCATATATATGAAAATCTCTGTTTTTCTACAGCCTCATCCCCTGTATGTTCTCAAACTTTGGGGTATTCTACTAACCAGATGGGAGAGAAATGAACCACCACGTAGTTTCAATTTGCACTTCTCTTCTCAGGGGTAAAGTCACACATTTTTTCACGTGAAGAAGGGAATTGAGGATTCTCTTGTCCTTCAAACATTCTATTAATTATTGCTAATATTTGATACAGCAAAATATGTGTACCTTTACTGACATATCTTCCATTTTCAGTTTTTGGAAATTTATTGAGATTTTATTTGTGATTTTATAACTTGAAAATCTTGGTAAATATTCTTAGGGCAATAGAAAAGAAAATGCATTCTACCTTAAGGTAAGAGAAAAATACATCACTTAAACCAATGACATGTTTTGATGGCTAGAATGTGGTAGAAGAGATGTGCCAGTCCTGAGCCCAGCTCCAGTGCCCCGCAGCCCGCTCGTGCACTCTCGAGCCCTACTATCACAAGGACAAGCCAGGGCTAGCCTGCTGGAGCATGAGTGATCTGCAGCTGTGTCATCTTATTCCCCCTCTTAAAACTCAGTCAACCCCTAGACGGGGGAGGCAATCTTCTCAACCCTTCCAGTCCCTACCTGATGCACCATCTCGTCACATATGAACAAGCAAGCCCAGCCTGAGTCGGCTAAGCACAGCCCGGACCGGACGCAGGCTCACTAAATCATTTGTGGTTGATGTCAGCCATCGGTTGTGGTTGGTTCATTATGCAGCAGTGGACACCTGATACACGTTATGGACTCTGTTCATTACAGCCCTGTGAGAGCTAAGCCCCCACATTCCCATGAATGTCATCAATCAGCAAAGAAAAATGAGACTTCAGATGAAATATTTTTCCTATCAGTTTTATAGCCTGAAAGCTTCCATCCCTTTTCCTTCCTAGGTGGACTGTGGAGCTCCAAACTTCTATTACCTTTCTTTGAGACCATTTCATTCCTCTGGGAACTGATTTGCAAGGTTGTTCTGGATATCCTTTTTCCTCTGTTCCCATTTGCATTATATCTAGCAGAAATTGTCAAACTTGGGTATTTCTTTACTCTTTTCTTACAGCTTCCATGGCTGATGGTTACCCCCTCCCCACCCCTGTGCGTGTACAATGACTAGGTCACTGCTGCGGGAATGAGTTGAGACAGCTTGATCTTTTTCAAGTCGCAATATTTTAAAAAGTAAAAATTCACCCAACTAACCTTGACTCCCTTCTGCTATCATTGTCCGTTCTTAAAACTCTTTAAGTTTTCAGATTATTATCACTTCTTATAGGCATATGCTACATCAATTTGTTTTCTGGTGGAATTTATTTAAAGAAAACTTGCAGAATGTCTCAAAGTTCTGGGATCCGGCTTTGAGGTTACCTAGGTTTGCATTGAAGAGCTCAGATTTGTTCTTTGAAGTCAGACTGCCTGGTTTTAATTGCAGTTCTGTGACTTCCCAGCAGCCTAGACTCTGGCAAGTTATTTAATAGTCTGTGCCTCAGTTTCCCTGTCTGTGAAATGAGAAAGATGTTAGTACCCATCTCATGGGATCACCTGATGATTAAATGACTATTATTTACTCTGTGTGTAGCATATTGTAATTCACCTGTCAGTGTTAGCAATTATTTTTGCTGTGATATTTTAACTTGGATATTTGCAAATATTTAATTTTGATAACTGTGATATCCCATTGGCCATCTTTTTTCCATAAGGAAGGGTCTTCATTTTTTTAGTTTAAAATACTCAAATATTCTAGATTTTCCCTCAGATAATCAAATACATAAGACAGTGTGAATATATATATATAAACACACCAAATATACTGAACCTTTTGCTTCCGAGCTGCCACATAAATGCTATTCCTTCCATCAACAATAAAATAAGAGATTATCTTAACAGACACTGCAAGCTTGATGGAGCCCAGCAAAACACACATGGGGGATGGAATGGGGATGAGAAACTGAATTTTTCCCCCAGAACGTATCCATACTCTCACATTTCTGCAATCTTTTCCTATAACAAAAAGTGCACTTTCTTTTGTTGCTCATCTTCCAATTCCTCCAGCCATTCAATATCCCATCTTAGTGAGCTGTTGAAGTGAATTCTACCCTGCTCTAACACTCAGAGGCCTTGAGACGCTAGAGAAAATACTGCATATAAAATGCATGGACAGGCAGAATAGGTTTACACAATGTTAATGTAGACAAATGGCATGTACAAAATTATATCTAGCTGCAATTTAATTAGATTAATTAGATCAATATAATTAGTAGTGCTATATTACCCTAGTTAGACTTAAGCACCCACCCTCCACCCTCACACACACACACACACACACACCCCAGCTCAAAAATGGTTTACAACCCTAAAACATTATAATAGCACGTAGAGTACCAATGCAGTAACACATCAATTTCACCATGAACACACTATTAAGAGTGGGAGTTTGTAGGACACTCAAGAGACACATAAAATGCTACCCTACTAGGGAAAAATTTTGATAATATAGACTGAAAAATATCTTTACTGTCAAAAAACATATTTATTTCACATTAATCCCAAGTTTAAGTCTGGTCATGATTACACAAAAATGAATTTAACAAACAGGTCCTGAAGTTAACCTAATGAATAAAACAGACTGAGTGTGGCTTTAGTTAAAAATGCTGCAAAAGTTAAGTTTCAAACACCCACTAAATCACAGAGGTGACTGGATTGTCCGGCCATCCACTGAACACATCACAGATGGCATGGTCCATACGCATCTGATAACCTTCAGGAACTATGGGCAAATTAAGTTTTTAATCAATAAGGGGACAAATAACCAGGCATTCTGGTCAGGGTAAGTTGTGGGTCAGGGGAAGAGACCGCTCTGCCTCAGCCTTTATAATTCGTTCTTTTCAAAAGGTACTGTCGAGTCTCCTTAATTATGACAAGCAAAGACTTCTCTTCCTGGTTATATCCAGGTGAAACTGGTGAAGACAAGAAGGTACATTGACTAGAGAAACAAAGATCCACTCAATGTCAATAACAACTAATGTGTTAATCCTCAATACTGTGGTCTGATTATGACTACAGGCCTACCAGCTGCCTTTCAGTTTGGCCTTTATGTGGAACCCATGATGGTTGAAAAATTACAAAACGGAAGAACTGAAATTGACAGAAATTATGCAAAAATAACCAAATGTTCATCAACCCAAAGGTTTCCCTGATTGTAGAATTGTAACCAAAAACTACAGGACTTAAAAGAAAAAGAAGGGCCGGCCCTGTGGTCGACTGGTTAAGTTCATGTGCTCCACCTCGGTGGCCCAGGGTTTCACCAGTTCAGATCGTGAGTGTGAATGTGGCACTGCTCGTCAGGCCACGCTGAGGCCGCGTCCCACATAGCAAAGCCAGAAGGACCTGCAACTAGAATATACAACTACGTACTGGGGGCTCTGGGGAGAAGAAGGAGGAGGGGGGGGGAGGAGGAGGAGGAGGAGAACAAGAACAAGAAAAGATTGGCAACAGATGTTAGCTCAGGTGCTACTCTTTAAAAAAAAAAGAAAACGAGGAAGAGAAAGAGAGAGAGATAAAAAGTCGTGCAATTGATTTGTATAGACTACAGTTTAACTTAAGCCAAGTCTGAACATGGCCCTCCAGTAGGGATCACAGGAGCACGACCTTCCTCACGTCCTATCCTCTCCCTCCCTGGCACTCAGATGCCCGATGCCCTGAAGGCAGTACTTCCGAATTATTGTGGGCCAACTGGTACTTTGACAAATATTGACATCTATTCTAAAGAGAATGCAAAGAAATCTGATGTTCATCTGATTTTTGTTGTCATCTTTCTGTTCTCAAGCATACATTAAGATATTCTGCTAAATGTTCTCTTCTGTAGCCTAATTACGCTGAATACACTGTGGTTGATAGTGTTTACATACTGCAAACTACTTAACATCTTACATATAGTAGGAAAGATGTGTTTAAGTATGTTTGCATGGCTTGTACTTGTATATCTCTAAAATAGACTTGAATAATTATCAAGCATTGCCATCATCATGCTTTTTTGAGTTATAATTAAAGTGTATCTTTTTATCATACTCTCAATTTTTGCTCTAGAAAATGTTGAATTGCAACTGCACGTTCAAGATTAAATTAATGTACCCCTTCAAAAAGCAATTTGAGCCATCTTTCACCTATAAGTATCATAATTTTGTGTTGGTGTGTGTGGAAGAGAATTTGTATAAATATTTAAATGAGTGCGTGGAAAATTTAAAGACTTCTACTAAATTTAAGATTTAAATGGTACATGTTCCTTCAGAAATGGTGACAAACATATCCTTGTATATTTATCCATAGCTGTCTATCCTAAATTTGAGCTGCCAGATTCTCTTCCTAACTGCTTTCTACACCCGGAAGTGAAATTACATTGCTGATAATCATTTTGCTTCTTAGATTGACCCACAAGATTTTGTTACTGCAGAACTCTTGTCTCAAAGGTGTTCAGAAGGAGTTATGACTGAGCTAGAACATGGTTTCTAGCTACCCTAGCTGGAAAGAACATAATAAATATGGGATTTATTGTTCATTTTATTATTAGGGACCAAACAAACTGAAGTAATAACAAGGGATTTTCTTGTTATATAAAGGTTAATATTGGCAGAATTAGGGCACTTTGGGTTGTAAGAGACAGTTAACCCACAGGTGCTAGAATAAGCCAAAATGGGAATTAACTGTAAGAATTTAGAGCTGGGAGGTGGCGATTGATACCAAGGATTAGATCTGACTGAATACCAAGTCCACCTTCAGCCAGTGGCTCAAATGCCATCAAAATGACTTTGCAGCTCTGTTCATCTCTGCTCGTCTGTGTTACTCTCTTTCCTACAAATGCTTTGACCTGTCTGGTTCCCACAACAGAAAACATAAAATGCTGAAAACTCCTAACTCTATCAAGTTCTGAAAACTCTTTCATCTTCTGCCACAAGAGAATGAACACAACTCTCTTAGCCCTGGCTTAAATGTCCTGGATAAAGCAGATCCCCATTCATGAGCCAACCCAGCATAGCTGGAGGTTCTGGGGAAGGAAATGGAGGTTGCCAGCTGACCCCAAAGGAATATATGAATGGGGAGGGATAGATGACCCCAAGTGCAGGCTCTACTTTTTGGATAAAAGTGAGTGTGATGTATGACACAACTGGATTCCCCGTCCCTAGATCTAAAAATAATCTGTATAAATCACTATTGCTGGCCTTTTCCATTAGGGCATAATTATTCATGAGACTTGATGCTCTTCAGGGCTGCTACTGAGTCATCTTTGTCTCTGCTCTGCTGAAGCCTAGAACAGTGCCTGAAGCTGATGCTAGAAAGAAGGAAGGGAGGGTGAAAGAAAAGGAAGGGCGGGAGAAAGGAAGAAGGGAAGAAGGAACGGAGAGAGAGTATTAGTCAGGGTTCTCCAGAGAAACCCAACAGGATATACACTTAATAGGAGATACGTACATATACTTATTACATAATATATATACTTATTATGAGGAATTGGCTCATACAATTATGGAGACTGAGAAGTCCCATGATCTGCCATCTGCAAGCTGGAAACTCAGGAGAGTCCACGGTGCAAGTTCCAGTCTGAGGGTGGAAGACCAGTGTTCCAGCTCACCAGTCAGGCAGAGAGTGAATTCTCCCTTCCTCTGCCCTTTGTTGTATTCGGGTCTCAGAGGATTGGACGATGCCCACCCACACTGGCGAGGGCCATCTACTTTGCTGAGTGCACCGCTTCAAATGTTAATCTCTTCTGGAAACACAAAGACACACCCAAAAATAATGTATAACCAAAAATCTGGGTAGCCTGTGGTCCAGTTAAGTTGACACATAAAATTAACCACCACAGGGAGGAACGAACTTTTGATCTGTCGGGAAAGATACCTGGAGAGTCTCAGAGCCGCAGTTGCCTTTCGTATCAATTTAACTGTCTGACGATATGGTTTCTACCATCAGAACTTCTATAGTAGAGCCGTTAGAAGGCAGAAAAATGTAGCACTTACAATTATGGCCTCTCGAGCCACTCGTAAGGGTTCAAACCTCCCTCACCACTGGTTGGCCATGCGACCTTCTGCAAATCACTTAACTTCCTTCTACCTTAGGTTTCCTAATGTGTAGAAAAAGACTTACTATAGGACCGTTCTTACAGGGTGGCTGTGACCTAGACATCTGTACAGCAATTAAAACAGTACCAGGCAGAGGGGAAACACTACATGTTCAGTTATTGTTATTATTCCAGTTCAATACTTTGTATTAAATTTTAGTTTCAGTTAAACGGGGAGCAATTACTTACACAGGTGTGGTTTCCACATCTGATTTTTGCCAACCCGAATAGGATTCGAACGGGAGTCAGAACCCAGATTGAACTTTGTTACCTCCAGGTAACTTTGTCCCCCACTGTTCCCCAAACTAGGAAATAAAGTTCAGGCAAAATGACATCATCAGAACCCAGAAAAATAGTGACTTAGACACAATTTTGACCATTTGGACACCTGATTCATTGCACTGGAAGGGAAGGCATTGAGGAACCAAGAATGTACGCTTAGCGTTGAATACAAGCTCTGCTCAAACTAGTGACTCTGGAAACTCCTTCACCTCCCAACCACCATTTCCGAGCCTATTTACACGGAGACTAACTCATCCGATGTGTATAATACAGTCACACCCCGGTGTCTGGTTCACAATAGGTGGTCGGTAAATATTAGCTATAATTATTACATTCAGTTTGCTTTAGTCGTCAAAATGAGCCTCACCTAGTGGAACTAGGGGAGAGAAAAAGGCTGTTGTTTACTAACGTCCAGAAAATAAAATCACAGTTCAGTCACTAATGCTCTCAGATGAAGATTGACAAGAGGCCAACTGCCATCATTTGGGAAAAAGAGCAGAGTCACTTCTGGCTCCAGGCAGAGAAAGAGCATCCAGGTAAGCTGAGGAGGAGCCCAGCTCCGGGATTTCCCATAAGGCGACCTGAGATTGACACCCACGGCTAGTGTGGCGTGGAGTGAGGGCACTCATTCACCATTGAGCCACTGCTTGATTATTGGGCGCCTACCACTTGCCTGGTCCTAGGGGCCAGCAGTCAATAAACAGACAACAACCCCTGCTTTCATTGAACTTACATTCTGGTTAATTGACCCCTCTCCCAGATGGGACCAATAATATTTCCTACCTCATCTGGTTGTTACAATAGTTAACAAGGCCATGCGTATAAAATCCTTCACATCGTGCCTCTCATTTCTAAATCACTTAAGAAGTATCAGCCATTACTATCACCATGATCTTTTTCTCCTTCTCCTTGTTGTTATTCAGCGATAGCTCAGGAACTCTCAGGAACTTCCTCGCCCACCGTCCCCTTTCCTTGCCCTGTGGCACTGAGCTTTGCATTATACTCCTTTAGCAGTCCAACAAAGCAAGATTAAATAGAGCTCTAAGAGAAACAATGAGATACACAAACAGTCCAGTATTGACCGAGGTGTCTGTCCTATCTATCAGCATACGGACTTGGCCAATCTCACATTCCAAGATGAAGATAAATATGTATCTGGAAACTCTTCATACAAATATCTGCCGGAGACCAGAGGTGGCATCAACCACCAAATCAATGTGTGTGGGCTTCACATGAAATCACAATTAACAATGTTTATAGCCTTAATTTCAACAGAAGGATGTGCAATTAGAACATTATGATCTGAAGTTAGAAACCACGAAGTTTTTAGCGTGCATTTTTTGGTGATGCTTTTTAAGTGATTTCAGTTTTTAAGCACATACTACTCAATACAATTTCATAGAAATACATTTCATTTCCCTTTGTTTCTGTCATTTTAAATTGATTTCTAAGATATTGTTAAAAACTGATGTTCAAGATGGTCTTTTTTGTTTTTTAAGGAAAATTAAATGAATTTCAAATTTTCAAAGGCACATATTAAGGTTTTGAATTGAGAATGAGCCTAACATTGAAAAAGAATTCTCCATTTTAATTTATTCAAGCAGTATTTCTAAACCGTTAATAAACCTCATAGAAATTAGTCTGGGCATTTCAATGACAGCAACAAATATCATTAACGAATGTGAAACGGCCAGCCGCCTAAAAAGTGAATGCATGGGACTTCAATTACAGGACAAAGTGGGCAGGGATAGCCACATTTCCAACTTGTTTGTTTTCTCATGACCAGGCAACTAGAGGCAGTTAAGAAATTGTTCTTTTTAGCTCAAGATATTAACTAGGAACGAAAAATTATCTGAAGGCTTAAGGTTCTGACCACAGAAGCTTCTAGGCTCCTGAAAAATCTCACTAGTAATTGGTTGAGCACTGAAGAGTAGCTTTCACGATGAGATACAATGGGATGAAGGATGACTTGGACAAAGAGCTCGAGTCCCATGGAAACCAGCCCTGGTCGCTGGTGGCCAAGCGTGTGTGTTTGACTTATGAGAACTCATGTTTCCAGTCATGAAACCTCAGACAGTTGGCTATTCTTCATCGTAAGTGTTTAAAGCACTGGTTTACAATTACAGAATTTAAAATAAGCTTCTCAAAACTGTTTTCTTGGGGAAATTCCCACTTAAAAATACCTACAGCTACAAAAAAGAGAACATTACCCTAAAATGTGTATTTTAAACAGCTTGCCACCACC
Organism: Equus caballus; assembly: GCF_041296265.1. Lineage (NCBI taxonomy): Eukaryota > Metazoa > Chordata > Mammalia > Perissodactyla > Equidae > Equus > Equus caballus. Next base: position 98,761,342 of record NC_091691.1, read on the forward strand.
CATGATATGAACATCAGAAAGAGGGTGGGACCCCAAAGCCAAGCCACGTTTTGTCACTCATGACCTCAAGAACAACCTCACAAAGAATCCCACACAGCTTTTGAGAAACCAGCAAAACGCTGGGTGTTTCAGATAAGGTAGAGCCCCGGCCCAAGCAGGGAGGATGGAGCCAGCAAACGCCATCTGTAAATTCAGCCTAGAAAGGTTTTCTCAAGGGAAAAAACACAAAGAAGCCCGTTTCGGGAGTATTTGCCTTGCAATTGGTTACTGAACTTTTAAAGAGACTGGAATGGACTGGTGGTCCGTCGCTGGAAGCAATCAGGGAACGTCTCTAACAACAGTGAGATTCTGAAAGGAGGAGAAATACTTCCAAACTACCTTCTCATGGAGTCAAAAGCTGCTGCTTCCTGCTTGCTCTGTCCGGGTGTGCGCTGTGGCTAGGGATGGGGCGGGCCCCGCAGAGAGAGGTGGATAAGGACGGAGGGGGTTTGTAAAAGAGAACGGAGCCAGGAGCAGAGGGGGCCAGGGAGCCGCAGCTCTGACCCCAGAAATAGTCTGCTGACTTTTATACCGGGACAGCTCCCGCTTTGCCATTTGCCACCCCTCATATGGCTGGCCAGGTGTCCCATCTGAAAGTACTTTCCCGGCCCCATCCAGTTCTCTGTCCCTGCCCAACCACGTGGCTACGTGTCCTGGCCAGTCAGGGATCATTGTGTTGGCCCTGAGATGTTGGTAGGTTCCATGGAACCTCACGGAAAGGTGGGAGGGTGGTCATTGCTGGAGCCTATTTTCCATGTCATAGGAGGCATTCCTGCTCTGAAATGGAGGAAAACAACCTTGCTGGTGGTGACATTATGAATAGCATTTTGATAAGAGTCTAGCACATCAGGTTCAAGAAAATCCTCATCATGTTCAAATTTTTGCTGCTCTGTGGAACTGAAAAATATTTGGTAAATAATCCTCATTTCACGATAGCTCATTATCGCCCTCCTTTCGAATTACTGAATATATTAAAACTTCCCCCTTCTCTTAACTCAACATTAATTCCCCACATTACAATCCCTTTGCATTATTCAAGGACTTCTGCCTTGTTTATATTCTTCTTTATCGCTCTTTATAAAATCTTCCGTCAGCTCTGGATCATCTCACTTTTCAAGACATCCATTTACTGATTCTTTTTTCCAAAAGTCTGCTACAGATAACCCATCTATTTTCCTGGAAGACAGCGAGGTTCTCAAACTTTAGGTGCTTGAGAATTTTCCAGCGATCAAGTAAAAACGCATAGGTCTGGGCTCTGAAATAGGGTGGAGAAATTCATATTTCACCCAGGTGACATATGTGATTTTGAGGTGGAAGTTCACAATCTGGAAAGATGACTCCCAGAGGTGGCCATATTTATGCACCATGATTTACTGTTTTAAGCTGAATATATAGTACTTGACCCATTGAAGAAACATTCAACTCAACCTGAACCCCCAAGTGGATGATTTCCAGTGACCCCTCTGAAATGTTGAGATGTTCTTTTCCTTGCCCCCTCAGGTGATCAGTAAGACTTACAATAATGATGTATCTATGACAAGGCATGACCTTGAATGTTCCTTAAAGGCCCTAGGTAAGTCACTTCTTATGTTGGCTCAGGGTCTCCATTCCTATGTAACCAGTGACCTGCACACAAATACTGTGGTCTGCAGATGTTTGTTTAACAGAGGTAGAAATGCATGGAGTTAGACATTTCATACACAAATGTAAGACAATAAGCCTCATTTCATTCATATTGGCAACTAAAAAAATGTGTATATTTAAATATGTTCTTTATTTTTTCATCAATTTTTAGTACGAGTTTTTTTACAGACATGTGATGGAAACATTTGAGAAAAGTAGGAGAATTTATGTTGTTATTTTGTTCCATTTTAGAATAGAATTCTATTTAGAATATTCTATTCTATATTCTCCCCAAAGGAAATTCAATAGATGTAGGGAAAATAGCAGAAAGACGGAATTCTATTTTACATATAAATATCTATGAAATTTTCTTAGAGAATGCTTCTCTCCTGATTTTACCGGCATTGAAGACTCACTATAATAGCTAATTAATGGTAAAAAATAAGTCACACTGCAGCCCAGTCCAGTGGCATTGTGGTTAAGTTTCCACGCTCCACTTGGGCAGCCCAGGGTTTGTGGGTTTGCAGGTCTGGATCGCTGGCACAGACCTACACACCGTTCATCAAGCCATGCTGTGGCAGCATCCCACATACAAGATAGAGGAAGATTGGCACAGAGGTTAGCTCAGGGCCAATCTTCCTCACCAAAAAAAAAAAAAAAAAGTCACATTAACAGTGCTTAGTTAAAATACAGGTACCAGCCAAGCACTCAAAATTTGTAGGTTGAGCTCTACTCCACACTAACATCCACCACTTTACAGTGATACAAAGCACCCCATTCAATACGTTTTTGGATTATATTTTAGATGGAATGAAATCAACAACCTGCAGAACCACTGGGTACGAATCAGAAATACTTCCTCCTCTAGGGGCAAATGTGCTGACCCACTCACTCACCTGGAGTTGTCCATTTGAGCTGCTGTTAAAATAAATAGACAATAATTCTACCCAAGTGCTCACACAAACAGGAGAAAGGATTCAGAAGAGAGGTTGAGAATAGAGTCAGCTAGGTAGGCTCCTTTTCACCTACAGAGTTTCAGAATCCCCTCAAAAACTATTGGGGGGGGGGGTTTCTTTTTGTATTACTGCAATTTCCAGAAAACATTAACTTCATAAAGCACAGATTCCAGCTTTTCGTATCTTTTGACAAACTCAGTAGGGGTAAAGATCAAGGATTCCCCTCCTGGCAATTTGCAAGTGCGGCTCTGAGCTTTTTCTTTGAGAAGAGATGAGGGAAATAGCACAATAAAATTCCTTCCAAAAGAAAACAATAGATAACTGTGCTGAGGACAGGGCTGCTTCGAGTCTGTGAGAATCACTGAACTATTTTTCTAGGTGGTATTTCTGAAATATTCTGCCTCTCCCCTCCCCCATTTCATGCATATATTTATATGTGTCTTTTTCTTTCTTTCTATCTTTTTGGTTCCATTTGTACGGCAGCTTCAAATATAGAGCCAAGTCTTGTTTGTTTCCTGCTATGCCGCTATCCCAAGATCCTAAGCAGGTTTCAGGATTATTTTTTTAATTTGGAAAGCATCTTGTTCTGTAGTATTTCAAATTTAGAATTCCACTTAGCTGCAAAGTGAAAACAAAGAGATAAAGCGCATTCTTGTGTGTTTCAAGTTCGAATGAATCTCAGCCACATTCCATAGATTATTTTGATTTAGTTTTAACAAAATACCACATTAAATCACTCTAATGAGCTGTTTCTGTTCCCCTCTCAGCACAAGGTCATTAGGTACAAGACAGCATCTTTCTGCACTGCCTTCACTATTTCATGTCATAGATGTCAAGAAAGACTGGGATGGTTTTCCATAGCGGAGAACAGGACACAACCGTCCTAGAGGAAAGGGTCGGTACCACAGCAGGGAGGCGATTTGTCATGCTTCTCCAGCTCTGGTTCCAGACTCTTCAGGTATTTGTCTGGTCCTGGGAGAAAAGTTCACCAACCCTCTTTCTTGTTTGCTCAGAAATCAGCTCGTCTCACCGATTGCATTACAGCAGCATCCCAGCCGCATGTACGCTTCCTGGGGACGAAAAGAAAAAGCTGAAATTAGCATGCATATTTAAAGTATCTGTCATTAAATGAATTGTGCTTTTTTTTAAGGGTAACAGCTGTCTTTTTAATTAATGAGAGTTGCAGATACATGTTGCTCACAAAATATTGCACTGCACGTTCTGTTCACCCATGGCAGGCCGGGCACTTTCTTCCCTTTTGCAATGGGATCCAGACAGCAAGGTGAGAGCAGCCAGGCAGCAGAACGTGACTGGCTAAGAGTCACAGTGCGATATGCTAATTACAGAGGAACAGCTCCTGTTCCGGCTTCCAATTAGGGGTCTGAACAACCTCGTCAGTACTTTTCGCGGTTGTTAGCATGTCTAATTATTTATCTCCTGGTGTAATTTCTGTGAAAGCCGGTATTCAGGTGAATGGTGCAGTGGGTGGACTCCCACTGAACACCGGGAGGACCAAAACAGGCTTGACAGCGATGCTCTGCGGAACGTGGAATCTGGGTTAATGTTCAGCCAAGTTTTCCAAAATGGAAGGGCAAGCTCCAGAAGAGGTCACTTTGGTAGAAGGAGGATCCGTTTTTCCATTCAACAACCACTGAAGCCCGGCACACCGCCGAGCCATGCGCGTTCCACGGACGGGCCAGGATCGTCCCCCACTGCCTCAGCAGTACCAGGAAAGAAGGTGTGCCTTCCCTGCACAGACGGTTTCAGGAGAAATTCGCAGATTAGGCACAGGCATACTAACCAAATCTAACCAAAGATACTAGCTGCTTTTCCAGCCATCTGTCAAAGTCAAACTATTTTCTTGTCCATGTCTAAAGAATGAATCCGTAAATTACTGAGAATAAAGCTAGCAGCGATTTACATTATTAACCATTTTTTATTGCTGGTTGATAGGTCTTTACACAGGCCTATCAGTTTAATTCTCACTAGACATATTTTTTTTTTTTAATTTGTGGCAACTCTCTCTTAACCAAGTAACGTTTGCGTACACTGGGGTGTTAGAGAATAGGAGACACATCTGCCGTCCATGATCAAATCTTAAGGCATTTCTACCAAAGTCAAACATAAGATTCTGCCCGGTGACACTGCATGGGGAGACTTACTAACACGCCCAGGTGTTGAGTAACTGCACGGAAGCGGGTTTGCGGATGAAGCTATTCTAAAGTGATTGGCCATATCCGCATGGGTTCCAAAGAGACGTCCTGAAATGAAAGCGACCAGCGACCAAGCCCAATAGCAGTATCAGAAAAAATCAGAATCCCTTCTCTCTCAAAGACTTGACAATGCTCTGCTTGCCATCTGATCCTGATGACAACCCGGGAAATGAGCGGGAAAGTTGCTACCTCTCCGATGTCACAGAGGCGGGAATGTGGGCACCGGAAATGTTTAAGGTTGAAGAAAGCCTGTGGTTGTAGGAATAGTGAGCAGGTTAATCACAAGAAAAGGGGAAACGACTACGCAATGAAAAGGAGCCAGCACAGATCCAAGGGGGTGGCATGGGACCATGGAGGATGCACAGAGGTGGTCATCAGGAACCTGGGAATCAGTTTTCCCTCCGAGGACTCAACTCTGCCATCAACACAGCACTCCCAGAGCCCGACAAAACGAAATCCCATCCATGAGACAAACTGCCTGCATGTCCTGAAAGAATTAATAGCACCCTTGTTGAATTCATCGCCGCGTGGAGAGAGAGAACCTTTGGTGTGATAAGCAGATCCAAAGCGGAAGCACAGGAAAGAACAGTTACACAGGCAAAGTGTTACAGAAGTCATCTCAGTCCTGATCTTGGGAGCGGGTCCCCTGTCGCCAGGACTAAGTGCCCACTCTGCCTAACAGGTGTATCATCTTATGTAGCTGGGCACTGGAATAATCAGCTCGGTGCTCTTGTCCTGACTGCCCGCTCCCCAGGCAGTCTTCTGATTGTTTGACTTCCCAAGTAGCCTGCCTGTAGGGAGAGAATGTGTCGCTCAGGACGAAGCGAACATCTGGTCTACCTGACAGTTATATTACTCACTGTAAATTAATGAACTGGCACTCTGGTTTCCTATGTCAGTCTCTTGTGACACGTGTTAACATGAGTCAGCGTTCTTGAACTCTGGGACCCTGAAAACTCCAAGCCTGCACGTTGGAGGCCTGACCCACGCTGGGCTGGGAGACCACGCTGTAAAGTTTCTGAAGGTCTCAGTTAAATTGTCATCCCCAAAGATTAACACCTAAACAATCATTTCTTCAACCAAAAATTGATCTAAACCTTTTCTGTTTTCTTCTTTTGCTGAGCTAGATTTGCCCTGAGCTAATATCAGCTGCCAATCTTCCTCTTTTTGTATGTGGGCCTAGTGGTGTAGGTCTGCACCAGGGAACCGAACCTCGGCCACTGAAATGGAGCACGCTGAACTTAATCACTAGGCCACCGGGGCCGGCCCAAAAATTAACCTAAAGTTTTGAGGCAGTGCGATGTTATCCAGAGACATTGGGTAAGTTAGAGACCCAGCAGTAATTAATGGTTGATACCTTGGACAAGATGATGGAGCAGGACAAGGTGACCATCCAGACCTCAGGGACCTTAACCTGACATGTCAAGACAGGAAGTGGGCTGGGGCATTTCTAATAATGAGCGATAACTTTGCAAGGATCGAGGGATTAAGAATGTACAGCAGACCTCCCGAAAGAACTTTTGAAATAGCTACAAAGCTCTTCCCCAATTGACACTTTCTTATATGATAATGGTGACAATGTGACAATAATGTACTTGTGCCATAAAAGAATGACACAGATTTTAGCTTGTTTCTCTCCAATGAAGCCACGGTTTACATAAGAAGAACAGAGAGAAGAGAAATGAGAAAGCAGAGTGGTACTCTGTGGCCCTAGACAGGAGGCCCTTTTAGGTCATTTGCGATGTATTGCAAACCACAGCCCAAAGCGTGGGTGCATGTGGATATCCAACACCAAATCACATGACAAGTGCAGTTGGAAAGCCTGACCAGAGCAGACTTGTCTGGGTCTCTAATGACGTTTTGATTCAGCATGGATTTGCAAAAGGCTTTGTGGATGTTGAAGTGCTGGGTGAACTCCCCAGGGGGCACACGAGGCAGCCCTTGGTGCTGTGCAAAGTGGGGCCCTGGGCGGAAGAACGGTCAGAAAGAACTGTGGCTTTCCCATGAATATCTTGAATTACAGAGTGAGACCCACAGGCATGGAAATAAAGGAAATAATGCAGCCTTCCATTCCTACGGCTCCATTTCCTATTTTCACATCCATTACCTCCCCTGGATTGAGTCATTCCTATTCTGGCAAATCTCAGGAAAATTGCAAACGTGCTTCCCTCTGACTGCTGGGTGGATAGTTCACTGTGCTATTTAGTTTACTGCAATCGGGTTACACGTTCCGAATTGCATATATTTTCTTCATTAGGGGTAGCTCCGGTGAGTGGTGACTGCCCTTCCGTTTCAGAGAAGTGTGGACCGCCGGGTGCTGGCCGCATCGCTGCATCGTTCAGTTGTCTGTTTGGGAGAGCTGAAGTAAATCACGTCTGCAGATAATAGCGCAGTGGGGACAGTGCCTGGGGGAGGAGGAAAGAATAATACCTGAGCCATTTCATGTGCTATTTTCGGGAATAGAATATTTGGAAATTTCGAAGACATTTGATAATTCTAAACAGCTCGTTAAATTACCCTGCTCACTCCAGAAGAGAAAGAGCTTCCCAATCTGCTCTCATATTGCTCAGGGGAGAAAAGCATTAGGAAGGACTCCGGCACAGATTTTTGGCGAGCATCGGGCCACTTTTTTTCTAAAGACATTCCCTCTATTGCCTGCTGCTTGCTGCTTCATAACACTTGACAAATTCACAGTTCTTAAAAGCCCCCATAAATGTTTGGTAAATTGCTCCATTTTATCAGGGAGTTCTCAGAGCCTTGTCCCTGATAGTCACCGTGTTTTCATTCCCCATTCCTTGTTTATCTTTATTTTTATGCATTTTCGAACATAAAAAGGCTGTCATTATTACTATCAAGCATTCTCATTATTATTGTCAGGATGTTAGCCACAGAAGAGATTTACCATCTGCAAGCTGGAAATTCCCACAGTCTTAAGATTCTCACTACTCTTGGCAAACTAATAAAAATAAATAAATAAAGCCATCTAAAGAAAAATCTTAAGACCTCTTAAGTGTTAGGCTGCTTCAGGAAAGATACACAGGCCCATCTCTACTTCTTATAAGAACGTTTAAGCCAAAGGGGAGCCAGAACATGAGTCCGTGTTAGATGGTGAGAAATTCCTCATAGAATTCCATTAAGACAGGCTGAGGAATTGAGGGGGATGCGGCCAGGAGAGCTGCAGGAAAACAGGCAGAGGGAGCGTCTAGGAGGGAGTTTGGTAGATGGGAATAGGAGGAAGGGTGGAGTGAGGACGTTAGGGAAATTGCACTAGAGACCTAAAATTATAGACCTGCTTGGAATACGAATCCCCACAGCTGCAAGAAGGGGGCCAGCCGATTGAAACTTGTTTGGAATACTTTCCTGGACAAGTTCTATTAAAAAGGAGATAGTGTCCTGTAAATATAGGATCATGTGCTCAAGCATCTTGTCAGGACTCCAGTGCCTGATTCATTCCCAATAGCACAATCTACGGGATATTATACCGGCACTGTAAGAAACAGCTGGCACATGTTTCCATCACTCAGAGTTGCCACCTTTTTAAACACAAGCATGTAAATGAAATATTTTCCCCAGCCAAGCCCACCCCAGGCCTGGTACCAAGCACACGGTGATGCGCTGCCGTGCAGGTTTATGCAAATGCCAGGTGTCCCTCCCTCCCTGTTGGCATTCACAAGAGAGCTTAACACCAATGAAAAGCCAATCCAGCCAAGCAGCATCCGCGTGAAAAGAAAAAGAAATCCAACTAGAAACCAATTTTCCTTGAACAGCTGTTCGCTGATGTTTAATTTCTACCCTGGAAGTCCACTTCTCAGAGATCATCTAATAATTGCAGCCGCGTATGGGCTTGGCGGTGACACATAAATAATATTGCCCCTTCTCCTCCAGTCGTGCGGCTTGCAGTCGTGGTGGTCACTGAAATATTTCACGATACTTTTGAGAGCCCCTAGACTTTTAGGGGGTTCCTGGGGAGTGTCAGAAGATATTCTTCCCCAAATGACACAAAGCGGGGCCCTCTGCTTCCAGCCAATCCACTCATCTTGGTGCCGCCCAGGGAAATCTTGGAGCTGTTCTCCGGATTCCTCATTCATTTCTGGGATGGCCCCTTCTGACGTTGGTGGCATTAGCATTAAATCACAGCCTCGACGCTCAATCACACTCTGAGAGGGAGCAGAACCCGCGTGACTGGGATGGAATAGCTTCCTGGGCTCAGACGCACTGTGCACTACAATGCTTAGAGCAGCAGGCGGGGGAGTTAATAAAGAAAACAGGCGACACGGGCCGGGCTAAGGGGGGTCCAGCAAGCTCGGCCCATGACTGAGGGGAGGGGCGTACTGACATCGACAGGCCACTGAAATACACTTGTGACCAAAGCCATTTCCTCCCCCATGCCCCCAACTTTGGCTTTAATTAATTTAAGGATATCTTCTGTCTTGGAATGATACATACACAGAGCTCACATAAAATCAAGGCTTCTGATCTGCCTACTGTCTCCACTCTTCTGGTAAAAGTGAAGGGAGCTCTGAGAGAAGGGCATGGAGGAAAGGTGACTTGAACAAGAAAGAATGAAGGGCCCTGGCCCTGAGGTGAGCGGACTCGGGGGTGGTTCTCGAAAATTGGATGTGGCAAAAGAAAATAAAAAGATAATCTAGAAGGTGGAATGAAAGGTGAGTAAGTTCACACCTTACCTGTCTTACCCATCGTCTTGGAATTAACCTCAGGTCCAGTGTACACAGAACAGATACATATACAAATGTGAGCGTGAGTGTGTGCGTGTGTGGGATTTCCTGGTGCGGAGGACTTCATCTTTAAGGCCATCTCCCCTGGTCGTTGATCTTTCTCAAAAACTCTGGCGACCTTTGCCCTCTGGCTGTCAGAAAACTCTCGCACAACAGAGGTGGTGTCAGGACAGGCCCTGGAGCAATGATCACAAGGCGTCTTGCTGTCATTGGAGGAGGTTCATATCCTGTGTAAGTCCCTCGGACACTCCGCAGAGTTATTACTGGGTTGTAAATCCAGGATTTTAGCATTTATGAAGCACAGGGAACTGCTAAAACCCAAATGCGGTTTCAGAAAATGACACTGACCACACTGTTTGTAAACGGCCTCATTTCCTGGTAAGCCATCTGAGAGCTAGTTTTCCCACTGCCCCAGGAGGCAGGGCTGTGCAGCTTCCTCTCTGGGGGGCTCGTGGCCTCCGTAGCCCAGTGAGCCCCAGGTGGAAGGGCTGCCAAGAGCCAACTGAGCATTTTTCGGGACTCAGTTATCACCTGCAGTGGGTTGCATGGTGGCCCCCAAAGACGTACGTCCATGTCCTAACCCCCAGAACCTGTAAATGTGGGGAAAGGGCCTTGATTCGGACAAGCGAGTTACTCCTGAATGCCCCCTCCCCCAAGCCCCTGGAAACCACTAATCTGCTCTCTGCCTCTATGGATTTACTTCTTCCGGATATTTCACCTAATTGGAATCATAAAAGACGGAAGCTTTTATGTCTGGCTTCTCACTTAAAATAACGTTTTTGAGGTTCATGCATGTTGTAGCTTGTATGAGCAGTTCACTCCTTTCTCTGGCTGAATAATATTCCACTGTGTGGATAGAGCACATTTTGTACATCTACCATCTGTTGTTGATGATATTTGGGTTGTGTCCACTTTTCGGCTATTGTGCCACTCTTTAGCAATTTGGAATAGTGCTGCTGTGAATGCGGATGTATGTTTATCCGTTTGGGTCCCTGTTTTCAATTCTTCAGGATATATACTGAGTGCTGGTCATATGGTAATTCTATGTCAAATGAATTTCCACAGTGGCTGCACCAGTTTTCATTCCTGCCAGCGATGTATACGGATTCCAAATTCTCCACATCCTTTCCAATGCTTGTTATTTTCTGTTTACTATTATTATTATTGCCATCCTAGTGAGTACGAAATAGTGTTTTATTGTGCCTTTGACTTGCGTTTCTGTGATGACGAATGATGTTGAGCACCTAGTCATGTGCTTGCTGGCCATTTGTTTTTCTTCCTCGGAGAAATGATATCCAGAGTCCTTTTGTTTGTGTTTTTTTCTCTAGAACGTGTCTTCCTTCCACCCCTTGTATGTAGGACTCTTTCCTAAACCAACTTCTCCTGTCTCTAATTTTCCAGTGGGATTCAAATTTTACTTCTAATCCTAAACCTCCACCCAATATTTGATCTATCACTTTTCAAATAATGTTATATATTTCCCCAGGAGATCCTAAAACAGCATGAAACAGACCCGGGGACACTTGTACCACAATGACCCACAAACCCATTGTTCTGATTTCCCTGTTTCTCATAAGGACACCAAACCCTCTAGAATTCCAAAATTTTTATGCATGAGAATTATCTCTGATCTTCAGAGGCTTTGCTCCCTTCAAAGAGTCAGGATTCGGTTCTCTGCCCTAACTCTTAGTTCATTCCTTTCTCTCGTATGATTTCTTTTATAGACACCTTAACTCAAATGCTCACCATTATTGTTCTGAAAAATTACAATCCTTCCTGCTGCTGTGGTAGATTGTTATAATTATGACCTCAGCGAAGCCTGTTTCCCTGCGTCCATCCACAGACCTTCGCCACGTAAAGTTGTTCTCATCAATGTGTGGAGTCCACCTGGCTACCCCCTTGATCCAGGCTGGCTCTGTAAGCTGGTCTGATGAATAAAACGGGTAGCAGTGATGTTTTCAGAGCTAAGTCCAGAACAACTTCCACTCACCACTTAAAACACTCCCCTGAGACGGCCAAACAAAGAAGATGGTTTAGCTCCTGGAGGATGAGATACCACATGGAGAACAGAGGCATCCCAGCTGACAACTGGGACCAACTTCCAAACACGGAGGGGGGCATCTTCTACACTTTAGCTCAAGTCAAGTCACGAGAAGATTGCATCATATGAATGATCCCAGCCGAGACCAACAGAAGAACCACTCAGACTGCTGACCCAAAATATTTTGAAAAATAATAAGTGTTTGTTTTGGTTTGTTTTAATCCACTAATGTTTGAAGTGTTAACTGATATTGGCAACAGGTACTGCATAATGGCCTCTGACTGTCAGTCTCCCAAATCTGTCTCAATATTGTTGCCTGTGATGGAATGAAGGTTTGTGTGCCCCAAGATTTGTGTGTTGAAGCCCTAGCCCCCAAGGTGATGCTATTTGGAGATGGGGCTGTGGGGAGAAATTAGGGTTAGATGAGGTCATGAGGGTGGAGCCCTTACGGTGGAATTAGTGGCCTTCTCAGAAGAAGAGGAAGGAGACGTGGCATGCACCGAGGAAAGGCCATGTAAGGACACAGGGGAAGGCATCTCTAAGCCAGGAAGATTCTCTCACCAGAACCCAACCACACTGGCACCCTGACCACAGACTTCCAGCCTCCAGAACTGCAAGAAAATAAATGTCGGTTTTTAAGTCACCCGGTCTATGCTATGTTATGGCAGCCTGAACTAATATACTGCCCAATTAATCTTCCCAAAGCTCATCATTTCATGATGCAATAGTCTTCTATTTCCTATCACCAAAGCCCAATATCTACTTGTTTACCTCACCCAAGTCACTTTTTATTCATCGTGAGGTTTCCTTCTAAGATGAGTCTTAAGGACAAGAATATCTCTTTTGCTGCCTTCAACTAAGATCTCCTCAGAGATTCTGGCCTCCTTTTGCACTGACTCGGCAGCTGTGCAAGCTGGCAGTGGCACCTCCGTGCGCAGGCTGGAGTGTGAGCAAGGATGGCACCTTCTCGCTGACAGCAGTCAGGAAACACATCCCCGGGCTTTAGCATCTGACGGGTTATCTCCCTGGACTTCCAGGCTAAGCAGCAATTTTCGCTCTGTGACTGAGTCACAGCAAATGGGTGCCTTAGGATACCATTACTTCCCAGTGGTGTGGTGTGGTGGTAAAGAGTGTGGTTGTAGAATCTTAGCGATACAGGTGATGCCCGACACTGACACATGATGTTTAGGGTGTTGCTTTACCTCCCCCAGCCGCTTAACCATCCGGAAGCTGGAGACAGATTTGAGGATCCTACGGTAAGTGCTTTGCCCCGTGTCAGACACACATTAAGTGCTCACCAGATTGTGGTTATTAGCAAGTATTTGTTATCTATTGATGTATTAGTTTCCTGTGGCTGATGTAACAAATCACCATAAACGTGGTGCCGTAGGACAACAGAAACTTTTCTCTCATCATCTGGAGGCCAGAAGTTTGAAATCAGCATCACTGGGCCAAAATCAAGGCGTCAGGAAGGCCACGCTCCCTCCTGCGGCTCTAGGCGAGAGGTGGTTCCCTGCCTCTTCCAGCGTCTGGGGGTTCCTTAACTGGGGCCCTCATCACAAGAGAGGGGCCTGCCTTCCCTCCTGTCAAATCTCCCTCTCCCTTCTTCCTAGAAGGACGTCCACCCATAGAACATCCTCATCTCAAGACCTTGAACTTAATCAATCTGCAAAGACCTTTTCTCCAAATAAGGACACATTCACAGATTCCAGGATGAGGATGTGGATATCTTTTGGGGGAACGTTTTTAGCCTATTACAGATGCATGAAAATTACCATGAATGCAGCAGCTTAGAGGAAAGCACACTGACTCTCTCATAGTGTCCCTGGGTCAGGGGTCGGGTACACATATCTGGGTTTTCTGTTCAGGTCTCACAAGGGTGCAATCTAGTACCAGCCAGGCTTCACCCCTTCTGGAGCTCCAGTCCCCCTCCAAGCTGATGTGGCTTTTGGAGAATTGAGCTCCTTGTGGTTGTAGGTCTGAGGTTTCCGTTTCCCCTCTCCATTCTTACAGGCTGCTCACAGCTCCCCGCCACATGCCCCGCCAGACCGTCTCACAGCCTCTCAAAACATGCAGCTCACATCTTCAAGGCCAGCAGGAGACTCTCTCTGTCCAACCTGCTAAGACAGAGCCTTATATAGTGTAATCTAGTCAAGACAATGACCTCTCTTTCAGCTTTGCCATATTGTCTGGTTGAACCAAGTCACGGTTTGCACCTACACTCAGGATGGGCATTATCCAAGGGTACACTGCATTGGGGATCATCTTGGGGTGTGTCCACCACAGGTGGGAATAGAATAAGTAGTAATAATGATAGCTACAGTGGTAACAAAATTGAGAAGTGTTTTTGGTGGGTATCAGGAAAGCATAAATCATGGGAATCAACTTTAGTGTAAAACAAATCATAGCTCATTTAATTATTTAAGCTCCATTCCAAATCACTACTCCTCCAAAGTTTTTTCCAGAGCTACAATGGTATTCCTGCTCTGGCCCATAATCCCACTCTGAGAAATCCGTACTAAGTCAATAATCCAGCAGAAGAATGGCCCTCCCGCAGAAGAGCACCTCTCCATCTACTTCGCAGGCCCTGATGCACTGCTCTCTCCACGACCCCAGCGAGCACCGACCGTCCTGCTGTGGCTGAGCTGAATGGACCAACAGCATCATTCAGAGTTGCCTGAGAGCCTGGGGCAATATCAAGGCCTGTTCAGGGAGGAAGTGGCCCTTGAGTTAGCCTGAAAGATGTGAAAGGTGGGTAGAGAGGAGAGGAAGAGTCATCCAGGTCAAAAAATCTGACACATGTTAGGCATCTTCAAACATAAGCACATAGATCACCTGGTGTGGGAGAAAAAATTGGCAAGGTCACATTACCTGTGCATCCAAGACTCCTGCGCCCTCCAGCAATTATATTCCTCTTTGTTTTATAAATAACAGTAATTAAGCCACCGTACCTGACACAGAGGTAAACTCAGCCTTTCCAGGCTCACTCTTGCAGCATCTCTGGGAACCCACAAGCAGTGTTCCCATCTGACATGAATTGTGCTCACTGGCCACTCTGTCCTTCCCTCTGGACCTCTGGGGTTCATCTGCAGGTCACCTCCAGACTTCAGAAGAACTGGTGCAGCCTCTAGGATAACAACCAGCAGAAAAACAACTCCGTCCATGATGAAACACGTAATGTACTATTCTATCAAGCAGAGTAATTCCTCAATTTTTTTCAAACTCCTTTATTTGAATAGCAGAAATTTTATGTAACCAAAAGACTCACTAAAATACTTTTACCAAAACACAGATGTAGAAATAGAAACACTATCAGTAGCATTTAATTAGCCAATTTATCTTACTGTTAGACATCAGGGCTTAAAAATTGTTGGAGCTCAGTGTCAGGTCAGGTGTATTGAGCTGAAGTCAGTACACGTCAGGGCAAAATGCAACCCTTGAATTCTAAGCAAAGAGCTTTGAATGATATCTCAAAAGCAAGAGAAAGCCTTTGAGAACTTTTACTAAGGGGATTATATGACAAAAGCATTAAATGAAGATTAATTTGGCCACAGTATGTAGAACGTACAAGAAATCTTTATCTATGGGCCTGATTGCAGGTAGTGACAATGGATTTAGTGTTAGAGACACTGATAAAGAAGCATTAGTGTGGATTAAAGTTATGTACCTGCTGGGAGAAAGAGAGAAGGGAGAAAGAAAGGAAGATGAATTGAAGGTTTTGAACATGGGCAATGTGTAAAAAAGGATGCATCCTGCACAGATGAGGCAGTCGTCAGGGCCAGCCATGAGGAGGGAAGAAGTAAGGAGTTAGCCTTCCTACAGGTGGAATTTTTCAGTGATTCTGGCAGATCTTTGTCCCATGAGTTGTCTTAGGGAGGTTGTCAACACAGCTCCTTCAATATCACCAGGGATGCAGTGACATACTCCAAGCCCTGCTCCTGATAAGTACTCAGTAAGTGTTTTGGGGTGAAAGATTGAAAGAATCAATGGATTACCTCTAGTGGAAAGACAGGAAGGTAAAGAAATACATTTAACATCACATGTGACAAGTCTTAATGTTCACTGCACTCCAAGTGTCCTCATCTGCACTCAGTCCCTAACGCAGCTCAAAGTAACTCAAGAGCTCTGATCATGAACACCAGTGGTGCACAAACTGGGAAGCACAAAATAGTGAACGTCCTTCCTTCAGTACCCAGTTAGAAATGTGTAATTAAAAAGAAGTCCTGGTAGAAGTGCTTAAAATAGGAAAGCTGAATTCAGACAAGAGTCCCCAAAACTGATTCTCCCTGAAGCTTACGTGATAGTCTGAGAGCTTATGTATCTGCATTCTCAATTTCTCTTCTGAGTCCACCTGCTGGGCTAGCGGCATTTTGAAATACCATGGGTGGAAATGTCCTTGGATAAGAATTAATTCAGACTTGAATTAATAGGTAGGTGAAGATTCAAAATCGTGTTGATTTGTGGGCAGAATTTGGAGACATTACAGTGTATGATGTGCTTACTCAGTTGTTGTAAATCGATCTTTGGGTCACACAGAGGGCTCTAGAGAACCTCCCCACACAGGCGGTGTCCTAGCCTGCCCGCGGTGTTGGATGCCGTAGGGCTCTTGGCGTTGAAGACCATGTTCTCCTTCCCTCTCAGGGAGACATGTGGCACCCATGTGGTGAGCAGGCCTTAATTTTTATCCACGCATTGACCTCTATAAAGTATGCTTCTGGGGGCCGCAGTGGGGGCGGAGGGTGGCCTACGTCTCTCCCAGACTGCCTTCGCCGGACAGAAACAATCTACCAATAAAAATGCACATCAAGCTGAAGAGGAGAGAAAATGATACAGTGCTGCTGGTAGCTGTGAGTAAACAACAGAGAGTAGCTGGAAGAAGAGTGGTTTTTAGGTCAGAAAGTTGAGTCCCAGCACCTTACTTACTGCCACTGTGACATGGAAGAAGTCACCTAACCTCTCTGGTCCAAAGATGTTTCCATCTTCTAAAGATGGCTACACTACCTTCTAGGGCTGTTGTGAGGAATAAATTAATTAACGTAGAAGTCGTCGTTAGGGAGATTTTGGCCATGAGGAATTAAAACAACTCCAAGAAAACTGGATTAGACAATAAGAAAAATGTGTTATCTACCAAAATAACTAGTCACTATTCCCAGGATTAGAAAATTCAGTAGCTCGCAGGTGTCCCTAAGGCCAGCTTCCTTCCATGTTACCTGATGCCATCCCAGCCTATCAGCTAGCTCTGCTCAAGGTGCGAGGACGCTGGATGCTCTGTAAATCATACTGTTGGTCACAGCGTCTTTGGACAGGAGAAATCACGGTCTCCTCCTCTGAGCTTCTTTGATTTTCTTTTTAAAGTCACTTTACTAAGGTATAAATTGCGTGTAATAAAGCACACATTTTATGTGTGCAGTTTGGTGATTACACCTGTAATCACCTTCTCCACAGGGTATAGAATATTCCATCACCCTAAAAATTTCCCTCCCGCTCCTTTTCTGCCAGTCCCCTTCCCAGTGCTGGCCCTAGAGAGCCACTGATCCACTGGTTGTCACTGTGGATGAGCTTCCTGGTCTAGAATTCTCTACAGGTGCAATCACGCAGTGTGCACCCACCTGGTCAGGCTTTTTCACTCAGCATAAAACAGTGACATTTAGCCTTGTTGCCGTGTCGTTCACAGTTGGTTCCTTTCTGTGGCTCAGTGGTATCCTACTGTTCGGTTCTACTGAAATTTGCACATCTATTCATCTGATGATGGGCATTTGGGGTGTTTCCAGTTTGGGACTATTATGAGAAAAACTGCTATGAATATTCTTGTGTAAGTGGACAAGTCTTTGTGTGGACACATGTTTTAATTTCTCCTGTGCAAACTCCTACAAATAGGATTTCTGGATTATTTGGTGAGTGTATGCCTGACTTCACGAGGAGCGGTCACACAGATCGCCACGATAGCCCACAGTCTTACACACCTGCCAGCAATGTGTGAGAGTAACGGTTGCTCCACACCCTCACAAACACGTGGCATTCCCCGTCTTTTTTATTTTGCGTGTGATTTGCTCTTTATAAATGACAAAATGACTGCCCCAGAAGCCCTGCTTGAAAACTCTCCCTCTTGTCTCATGGGAGAGAACTATGTCCTTCCTTCCACACGACAAGGGAGGTAGAATTCTCATGACTGCTGAGAGTAATTAAAATGAACACCCCAGGGCTAGAAGTGAAGTTTAGATGCAGTGTGGATAACTGAACCTAACAGGTTCTATCGGGAAGGAACAGGGGAATGGGTCTCGGGTAGACAGCCACGTGTGTCTTCCACACAGAAGAAAAGCCCTGGTATGTGAAAAAGTATTGTGTATGTGAAATATGTCTATACTTGTATATTTAGAAACATATAAATACAAAGACATATATTTAGAAAAGTTAAATCAAAAGCCATGTGAATTTATTTTTCTCATATAAGCATTTATTCATCCATCCCTTCTTCTATTCTATCAATAAACAATTATTAAACAACTATGTTATGAAAAGTGCTGAGATGCTTACAGGGAGAGAAAGAGAAGCCTGGCGTGTGGTCTCCAGTGGACCACCTAGCAGAGCCAGCACCACCTTGCATGGCTAAGTTTCACTCACTTCCTTCTTGGATATAGAAACAGATGATAATCTCCTGAAAGGATTCCATCAAAATGCAGTTTTTAACATAGTTGGGTTAAGGTATTGGGAAATATTCTATTGAAGTATAGTCCAGTCTTGTCATGTCATAAACTGATGGAAAGAAAGTTTAATTCTCTACTGATTATACTCGGATCCTAAAAGTCAGAGAGAAAGAGAATGAAAATGAGGGAGTGACTGAGAGAAACATATACAGACAAACCAAAGACATTCTAGTGGCGATATCTTTGAAGAGCTATTATGTTTATATTTCTTTAAAGAAAAGAAAAATAAACCAATCCCAGCAACAGTTCCAGGAGTTCAAGCATCAGCTGATGCCCATTTCAACCTGGAAGGGCCCTGATGCGCTCCTCAAGCTGTGAGCGCTCAGTCGTGCTGGGGGAAACGGGCAGAAGCTGAGGTGATGTAACTTCCGCACCGAGGCTGACTGCCCCTTGGAGAGAGAATTTTGTCCATTTCATCTGGTCTCTTTGGATGTCAGTGAGTCGCAATGATATATACATAACCAGGTCCTGTTCTTAACTAGGTATCATTCTATGCCTATTGCTCAAATAAATCTCCATGGCGTCTTAAAGTCAGAGAGACAGTGCCGCAGTAACACTGACCAAGGACCTGGCTATTAAGCTGTCCAAGACTCTAGACTCAGTGAGATGTTTGACAGCACAGGGACAAACACGTATTAGCAACACTGCTTAATCCAGGTTTCAAGGGCAGAATCTGAAACCATGCTTTCACACCAGGCAGGCTCAGACCACCGGAAGGATACTGTCATACAGAACAGCCAGAGCCCCTGCCACAGTGCACATCCCCTGCTCTTCATCGGTTCACAAGCCCCCTTGAGCAAGCATATCTCAGAAGACAGAAGGGCCATGGCTCCGAGATGAAGAAAATAAAAACTAAAATAATTAATAAAACATGTTTTCAAAGCAGTGGTCAGATTAATCCCCATTGTCCTGGGACCCCTTGTTCTTCATTCCTGGTGGAGTACCATTTTGTGGGGAAACTCAACAATCTCTGTGGAAATGTCTGCTTATTACCAAAGGTCAGAGGCACTCAGAAGTGAGGGTCTTCACCCAGGCAAATCCGTCATCTGTGCACACACACTCTCGCCTCTGTTCACGCACAGGCTGTGACGCTCCTATACCAGAAGTACAAATAAATAAAGACTTCAAATGCAGCCATTGTCCAGCCTAAACTCAAACAGCGTGATGAGTCTTGGTAATTATGTAAAGCACTAAGTGACTGCATATTTTCGTGAGTGACAACATAGAGCGTCACGTAATACCTTCCTTTAAATTGCTTCTTCTTCCCAACATTCATAGTGCTGGCTTTTTCACGTTTCAGTTTGGCATGACCAAGCTACTAATGGTTATTTCCAAAAAGACTGCCGTGGCCCCCCAGCTGGTAACACAGTCTGCATTTCTCCCTCTCCCGGTCGCAGTTCTGCTCCCAGATTTGGGTAAATGATCTTGAAAGTAATGAAGCAATCAAGTTTCCAATATTTTCATACAAGATGGGAGTCGACGGGAACTTGGTGCTGAAGAAACACAGGCTGACGTGCTGCTCTCCTGCGGGACCCAGCATTTCCTCCAGGTACACTATTTCTGATTCTGCACACCCATTAGAAACTTCACTTTCTCATCCCTTAATCTTTTGGCAAAGAGGCAAACTGACACATTGGTAATGAACTGTTTTTCAAAGTCAGAGTTCAAAGGGGTATTGAGAAGATTCTGTCTGAAAAGCTAGATGGAAAATGTTGACAAGCGTATTACCACTGATGTCAGGCTATGTAACGTGAAGCTTAATACAGAGTCAGGCAAAAGGGGAAGAGAGCTGGTCTGTAGTGTGTCTGGGTATTTGCATAGTGTTTAAATATTCCACCATAACTGCAATTTCAGCTTACTTTGTTTCCATAAACATCCATCGGGTGCCTCCTAGCCACGAGGCATGGAAGCGCTAACCTGGAGGATCGGGAAGAGGAGTCAGACACAGCCGTGCCGGGGCAAAGGGGCTGACGAACACGTGCAGGATGTTTTGAGGTCCCAGTTCAAGACAACCTTTCAAGAGAACATCCTGTCGAGTCCAACATCCAGACTTACAGCCAACTCAGATGTGGTGGGTTTGGGGGATTCATTCACCCCAACGGCCCAACCGCCAGCCACGCCGTAACTCTGCCTGTGGGAGAAGGAGGGTGCACCCGCCAACTCTAGCTGTTAGGGATACTGAAGGGGGAATCCTTTTGTGAAATTTGTCCCCAAAATACATAGTTCTGGGTCTTTAGACACACAAAATATGCTTGGTCAAAATGACTTAGCGGCATAAGAAAAGTGAAAATCTAATGATAAATTTAAAATATTTCTTTCTCTTTCTCACTACCTTTCTTCTCTCCCTCTCTTCTTCTTTCCCTCCTTCCCTCCCTCCTTCCTTTCTTTCTGCAGTAGGATGCACACGCTGGTGAATGCCGGTGAGTGCTCTCACTTACCTGGCTGAATCATCTTCAGCAGGGACCCAACCATGTGACCCACCAGATGAACAAAGCATCTGAGAGACATTTGCTTGACAGAGCACTTGGTGTGACACCACATCCCTGCCAGGGGATGGTCCACAAACATCCTGCCAGGTCCACAAACACCCTGTCATGCCACGTTGTCACTCAACAACCAGACTCTGTGGTCTAGGAGTTGTCGCAGCTCCTTTACCACAGCGCAGCGCTGAAGAAGCACCCTACTGCAATCAACTATATTGAATTCCCCTTTTCAAAGAAAAGAACCAAAACACACACACAAAAATCTTCCCATTTCATTCCTGCAATTTAGAGCCGACCCAGGCAACTCAAGAATCACTTTACTGAGTCTGCAATCCTGCTGCCTGACCAAACGACTGCCAGGAAAGCCTTGTTCTGACAGCAATCGTCTTGGTAGCTTCGGCATGGCAGCGGGCAGAGGCCTGCTGAAGAAGAAGACCAAGAAAGAACAAGGAGCAGAGCCCCAGGGAAAGGACGGGGCAGGAAATCCTGCTTGACTTCGCCATTGTTTTTAAATAATAAATACCTTTTTCTAAAATAAACATCTTCAAATAGTCTCAAAATAAAGCCAAGTATATCAGTGTTTGTATCTGCTAAAAACATTAACCAGTTTTACTTTCTTCAGATTTCCTGTCCCATTGAACTATAAAATGGCTCTAATAGCAAATCCTAAAATATAAACGAAAAGGTACTCTTGATACACCTCAAGGGGCTGAATTTTGACTCATGGCTAAGTTTTGAGCATGTTTTTTGAATGACTGGCACAGCTCCTGGGGATGCTAAGAGGGGAGCCCTCTCCATCTCCAAGTGGAGATGCCATCCCCACTCACCCATCGGGCTGCTGATCTCCAGGTGGGCTGAGGACTTTGCAGGGAAGTCAGTGGGGAGCTGGTCTTGGCTCCGGGTGCTACCAGCCATCCATGTGGCCTGACTGCCAAACACACCCACACCTCTCCAGCCCCCAGCACCGGGGACCAAGTGGCCCTGAGAGTTGGGTGCCCAGCGGTGGGCTGCCCACGGCTGATAATGGTGAGTGATGATGGCAGCACAGCACAGCTGGCTGCAGCCAATGCTGGTGGCAGTGTCGGGCCATCAGGCTGCCATGCAGGAAACCAATGCTGACAGGAGACTGACAGCTTCTGACTCTGCAGCCAGCAGCTGGACTCAGGCAGCAGGATGCAGGACGGGCCTGCCATGAGCCTCTCCAGCCTGCCCTTCTCCGCTGAGGCCTGGCATGGCTTCCCCTGGCAGCCAAGTGCAGTTACAGAAACAGTGAGAGGAAATCAGAATGAGGAATTCCACCTCATTCGGGTGTGCGGGTGGGAGATGCCTGAACGAACGAAAAATAGGGCAGGTTTTATAAAGCTTTTTTTCCCCTCTCCTAGCTTGCTATCATCCTCAGGAAAATTAAATGAAGAAGAAGCTATTGATCTGTGAAACATAATCTAATTTCAAAAGAAAAACTCTCAATGCCAGATTCATTCGCGGGCAACAGCAGCCGCGGGCTGCTTCTCCAGGACCTCAGCATCTTCACAGCAGCCTGGAAGCCCAGGGATGGATGTGCTGCCTCCTGAGGGGCAGAGAGAGGACACGGAGGGACACAGGGGCTGCGAGCCACGGGCTCCTTGTGAACAGTCACCAAAAGGCAAATGCAGACCACTCCGTGGAGCCTTGTGATCAGCAGCCCATCCTTTTTCCCAGCTCTGTTTAGGGCTTTCTTAGGGGGTCCGTGGAGCAAGGACGACCAGCGTTAGGCCCTGGAGGGAGACTCAGCAGGTGCGTCTCATGCTGGTAGGGACCCCTTCCCAACGTATCTGTTCTGGTTGTTTCATTAATATCGTTACCAGCACACTAGCAATTCCTTGACCGCTGGGTGAGACTGCACACCTCTTCTTGTCACCGAGGGAAAGGCACCGCAATTAAAGTGATCTCAGCAAACGAGACAGTGCCAAAATTTCACAGGAAATGTTGGTGAGCTGGTCGCACCCAGGGAAGGGCCATGACGGGGGTCTGGCCTTCGGTAAGGGTTTAGGGTCGCCCATGCAGTTTGCACAACATTGAAAAGAAGGTGCTGGAACACTAGGGACAGAGCTTGCCTCCTATCTGCGTCGCTGTGATTCCTGACACAGAGGAGGAAAGCCTGCCCCGGCCTGTGCAGCGTGGCCCCAGCTCCCTTCCCTGTATTTTGCAGGTGCACGTGAGAAAAACTCTTGTAGGAAGCAGGACATATTTGGAAGGTTAGATCAAATTTGCTCAGAGCCCACAGGATGAAGGAAAGGACCCCAGAGGGTCCTTCCAGTGTATGTTTCTGGAAAAAGAGAGCAGAATTTCTTGTTTAACTATTTGTTAAAGATTGCGGACAAGTATCTCTTGAGGTACAATTCAGTTAATACAAACTCAGCCGACTGCACTTCATTTCCAAAGAGTGTTGATTTCATAAAGATCATTTAAACCACGGAAATTGAACAGTTCTATTCAGTAGGCCCCTATCTTGATCTCAAAAAGCTAAAACCTAAGAAGACCCAGCATCAATGATCAAAATATCACCATTTCCTAAAAATGTGACCGGTGGCTCCTGTTACCTGGGATCAGCACTGACATCGCTGCTAGTGAGCAGCACATTGTCATGAAGCCACACAGCAACATCGCTGCTCAGAGCCGCTAAGCACGACTGTCAGGGTAGTTTATTTCTTATCTAGATTCAAAATAAGGAAATTGTTTAAACAAACAAAAAAACTCAAAGGGAAAGCAAGGAATCACTGTGTTTTGTTAGAGATGATTAAAGAAACACCCCCCTGAAACTTTGTGGGCTCACCTGAACACACAGAGAAGAACAGAGCCGTGAGAGGGACACAAGCCAGCCTGTGCCCATCCTCTGCTGGCATCACAGCTATAGGCTGTGGTCAGCCAATTAAGGAACATCTGTTTTTCCAGCAGACTAGACAAGATTTTCTCCAGCAAATTTCTCTTCATAGGAAATCTTGTTTCTGGCCCATTTTTTGTCATGCAGGTAATGTGCATAATGCTATTTTTAGACATGGCAAACTAACTAAAATCATATTTCTGTCATAACTCTGCTAACTCTATTATTGATGACCAGGTTACAAATGTTTTATAATCGACTCAGTAATTCTTGTCCAGACCACTAGTATCCTTTTGGTCAGCTCACACTCAGTCTTTACCAAGTGCTTGACTGACTAGAAGAATAATGGATCCATCTGTCATTTAAGTTACTATTTTTCCCATCAGCATTCTGTTGAGCTCGGCTTTCCAACAAGCCACCCAAGAAGTGAGAGAGAAGAAACAAAATTGGATTTAAGGGGCGTAGAATAAGAAAGGAGTCATATTATTTTCTCTTAGATTACATGGGTTTAATTATATTAACAAACTGTAAACATGGTAAATCCACAGAATCAGAGGGTTTTTTCCTTCATGGCCAGAGTATCCATATTTCCATGTGTCTTAACTCTACAGTTTTCACCAACTTTCATACATCCAACCATCAATATACTTTTATCTTGAGGCAACAAAATCCAATCCTACACTAGCTTCTTTGGTTCTACCTCCAAATGGCATCTCAGATCCACCTAATTCCCCTCATGTCTGTGACTGCAGGCCTTGCCCAGGCCCTGATCGTCTCTGGCCTAGATGGCCTCCTGGATGGAAGCTCCACTTCTTATCCAGCATCCCGCCATCCATCCTACATGCAGCAGCCAAAATGGTCTTACACAAGTGACAGACCTTCTGTTCAGGTAGGCATGAAATATTACATTTTAATTTTGTTTCTATCTCAGTTCAATTTCTTTTCCTCCATAGGACTTAATCATCTCAGTCACAGCCCTTGACTTTAAGTCTCTAAATAGCACGTATTCATTGTCTGTCTGCCCAAACTGAATGAACTAAGCAATTTTCTTCTTAAAACCTCACAGGTTGGTGAAGGATAAAGATATGTAAATAAAAGATCAGCCAAGGTAGACTATGGTAAGTGATATTATAGAGGAAAAACAAAATCCTATGAAATATATTAAAAAAACTTGGAGGGGCATTTGTCATCTAATTTGTCATCACCATTTAACTTCTAAATCTGGGTCAAGCTGCGAATTCAATAAATGTGAATTCAAGTTTTCATTCAGGTCAATGACAAAACATTAAGAGGACAGTGAGAGGGACAAAAACATGCGTGATAAGAATTCATTAATCAAACTTCTCTAGTAAAATAATTTAATCATCTATGATTTTTAAAACTGTTAGGAAGTGCTGATGAGAGTTTAGGGCTCAGAGTTTTATGTGGGTTATCTCACCTCTCCTGACACCAACCCTATGAGTTAGGTGTCATCACACTTCATTTGCACACAGGAAACAGGCTTAAGTAGGTTGAATTAAATGTAAGTGTTGGTGCCAGAATTTGAACTCAAGAATCCTAACTCCAGGGATCACATCTTCAACTGCTGTGCCTTAAAATCTTACTATGAGATTTAAATTGGGAAGGATGCAAAAGAACTGAAACGCAAGGTATGTGAGAATATAAAACCATCCATTCCCTTAATGAGAAGCCTGTCCATCCCTTTCAACCTTTCTAAAGGTCTAAAGATCTAAAACCCTGAGTCTTCCCTAATTTTCTGTTGCCCCTTATAATTAAAAAGTGATACCTACATCACACTAGAAGACAGATAATGCCCAGATTTTAAATTATCCACAGATAGAAAATAACCCCCAGCGCACTATCTTGTACTCTGCTGAATGTTTTTGTGGTGAATGAGGGAAATCCAAGAAAAACTTCATGGGAGAGAAAGGAGGGGAGCCAACTGCGACTCAAGGATTAGTCCAAAATCACCACAAGACAGAGGAAATCCATCATGTGTGCAAGGTAAAAGGAGACCTGAGAGATTAGACACTACGAAAAGGGACCAACAAATGCAATCCATTCGAGATGGCAGTCTTTGAAAGACATTGCTTCTGTGGGAAGAAGAGCATAAAAGGAATGGTGAGGCACACTTTGGTTGGAGGGTGTACAAGGGAAAATAAACAAAATGGGTAAATTTACAGTCCTGTAAGCATCCCTCTGCTGATGAAAATTCTCCTAAAGAAACCATCACAACGCAAAAGAAAACTACGTACAGAACAACACTCCAAACCGACTAATATCCTAGGCAAGACCATCTTGAATCAGAATATCAATATTTGGCAGCCCTCACAATAATGATTCAACCATTAGTGCCATATGTCCGATAGATTCTAAAACCCTGTGGATGAAAATTTGAGTAACAGGATAATTACATGGTCTTGAAGTATCTCCCCATAAGACACTTGCTAAATATAAAAGGTGAAAAGAGTACTTTTAAAGGAGCTTTGCTGTAAAAGACAGTAACATCACAGTAGAGAAACTACAGAGCCCACGTTAGCCAGGTGATCAGAGTCAACACCACCAGAAATGGGGCAACCAACATCCTGTGCTCCTGACAGACTATGGGAAACACAACACCATTTTTGTGATTTTCAAAAAAAATACATAGTCAGAATCTAATCATGAGAAACAACAGACAGATCCAAATGGAAGTTCATTCTATAAATAAATTACTCGTGCCCATTAAAAATATTAAGGTCATGAAAGACAAGGAAAACTAATGGAGCATTCCAGAATAAAACAGACTAAGAGCCATAATAACTGAATACAGCTTTTGGTCCCAGATTTTTTTCCTATAAAGGACATTATTAGGAAAATTGGTGGTTTGAATAAGACCTGGAGATTAGCTAATAGTGTAATACCAATGTCAAATTTCTTGATTTTTTATTTCTACCATGGTTTTGTAAAAAAGAATGCCTTGCTTTTAGTATATGACCACCGAAGTGTTTAAGGGGAAAAGGGAATAAGCTCTGCAATTTACTGTCAAATGGTTCAGGAGAAAAATATGGGTGTATATTAAGAGAGAATGAGAAAGTAAATGTGACAGAATGTTAACATTTGAGGAACCTGGGAGGAGAGTATACAGGTATTCTTTGAATCACTTGTACAGCTTTTCTGCAAGTCTAAAATTATGTCACAATAAAAAGTAAAGAAAAATACGTAAATTAGAACTTGTCACTTCCATGATAAAACAGTCCAATCCGGCGATTTCCGATTAAAATAAATTTCCCATTAAAATAAAATCTGTGAGATTATTTCAAAAGTATGCACAAGACACACTCTAAGACATACCATCTTTATATAAAATTGCACATGTTAAAAATTCATTTCATCACCACGGTTTTAGACCAAACTCCCTGCTGTTCCGTGTCTGCTCTTCCTCTGTGTTTCCACTTCTAACATTTCTTCAGTCAATTTCCCCAAAAAACAATAGTTTGATTTTCGTTTGTTTGTTTCACTATTTTCTATAATTATTTCCAACATCTTTAAAGCCAAACGGATGCTTACCAATCTCTATTCAGATCAGTGATGTCTCTGAATTAAGTGTCATCTGTCAACTTCATGAATTTGGAGTTTTATCTCCTTCTATTGGGCCATTAATTAAGAGAGAAACTAAAGCCAGTCCACATGGCCAATGCGGAGGTGGCCAGCAGCCCTCCTCGCTACTGGGTAGAAGATCATTCACCACTGTCCTGCGTTTAAAGCCTCTCTGAGCTTTTACCCTGATAACTTATGTAAAACTGTTGAGTCAAAACAGGATACGTTTGTGTCCCGTAAGAAGGTATTAGTACTTCCCCAAAGTACTGTGTGTGGAATCACACCAAATCCCTTAATATCCTTGTTTTATAGTCTGTCACAAAAACAAAACAAAACAAAGCGAAACATCCTATTGGTACTTCATAGATGCCTTTTAAATTAATCAATCTGGTCATCAACTCACTTTTTCTGGAAATATGATTAAAAGTTCAACCTCTACAACGCCCACACCAACTGTCTCATTCACCACACCTGTTTATGAAGTACCTACTGGGTTCAGACACCTTGCTCAGCACAAGAACTGGAAAAAGAGAGTATGAAATGTCAAGTCTACTCTCACGGAACGTTCTCTGCCTCCATACACTGCATGTATCTTTTTCACAGCATTTATCACATTCCTTGGTACAAATTTACCCACATTCCTGACTTTTCCATTGCATAGAGATGTGTTGATTCTTATCTTTTTTCTCTAGGTAAAAGTTGTCCTTTATCTCTAGTCAATGCCTAATGCTGGCATTAACGCTTAGAAAAATTAGTCGAAAATTAAATCAAATAAATGCACTCGTGTTGTACTTGGGTAGATAGAAGGTACGAAATCAAAAAGACCTGGGACAAAGAGTCTGTTTGGATGAGGAGAAATCGAAGATTCTGTGAGGGCATAAGTGTGTGTGGGGTGGGAGAGGCAGACACCCACAATTCCTCTGATCCAGCCCAGTCAATCCAACCTGTCCAACCAGAACCAGACAGGGCCTGGGGCCTCCGTGTGGTAGGCAGGGCAAATACTCCTCTCGCAGGGAGGAAGTGGACCTCAAGACTCGTAATAATTGAGAGGCTGGTCAAAGACTCAAAATTTTTCATATCTCCATTCTGGGCTGGTGCAGATAAGGATTGTAGGTGAGGAGTGAACAGGTGGTGTGGTGCGGGGTGGGGGAGCAGGCAGTAGAAAGCGTAACTTCTTATTCTTCTGAAGCTCCTCCCACCCTCCACCATGCCCCTGAGAATAAAATGGAAGAGGCAGAGACTTTGTAAGAGCAATGAAACGCAGCCTAAAGAAGATGACTAGCGCCATGCTTTGTGCTCTGTGTCTTAAAGGAATGGTGTCAATGGTACGCAGAGATAGTCTGCCAGAGAGTGAAAAGGTCCTGGACACAGGACTTTCAGGGGTAACACCAGGAAAGTTCTGGGCAAACTGTGATGAGGTGTGTACCCCAACAATCTGGAAGTACAAGAAGGGAGGCATCATAGTAACCTGAGAGATTGAGAAAGTCTTCGGATGAGGAATGTGTGTGCTGAACTGAGCCTTAAAGGATTATTTATGTCAAAATTTTATTAGCGGAATTTTGAGAGTCGTTTTTTCTGTGTTGAGCCTTTCTGCACAATGAGCCCTGGGTACACAGCAAGGCATTTGAACCCAAAATTACTTCCAAGCCCCAGATCATGGAGGCCCAGCTGCTAGTCCATGCACAGTGGGGTCTTTTTAAATGTGGGAGGCATGAGGGTGAGAGGAGCCCCACCACTCTATTTCCAGCCCAGAGAAGTTGGGGGGTTGGGGGGTAGGCTGACAGTCACTGTATTCAATTCTCTTCCCATCCTGTGTGGGAAAAAGGAAGCACTGCCCAGATTCACAGGCAAGGCTTACTGGAAAATATTTCTCAAGAGCCTACTTCTACAAGTAAGGACTGAATTCTATATTATCAGCAATGAAATCTCACTGGCCACTTGGGTCTCCACTGTGACAAATTCTGAAATCAACACTCTCTACTTAGCTCTGGGTAAAAATAGAATTAAGTTTCATAATTAATAGAGCTCCTTTTCCATTAAGATATTGTATATAACATTTGATTTTAAAAATAAGCAAGTCACACATGGTGATTATGTCCTGAGTTTCAAGGGAACTTCTCAGGGACTATGGTTAAGCGTGAGCCAAGTCTACGAACCTGAACCATATTAATTGATTTATTTACTCAACAAGTATTTATTAAGTACTCATTCTTTACAAGGTACTTGGTTTGAAACTAGGAACACAGAAATGAATTTAAACATCTCCTATATTCTTACATTTTGGGAGAGAAAAAGGAAGGGCATTAATTAGCATTGGATTTTTGTTAGGTGAGATACGTTTGTTAAACAGAGTGTTAAATGAATGTATGCTTTAGTGTATGTACAGTATATGATGACATTAAACTGGTAGAGGGAAAAATTAGAAAGAGGAGAAAAGAAAATCTAAATCAAAACAACAACAACAAAACCAGAAAAGAAAAAAAGAAGCAAGACAAGTAAAAAATTTAAAGTACAATATTGGAAATAGATATAAATGTATAATACCTCTAAATCAACATAAATGGACTAAAAACTCTCCAGGAAATGACAATATATGTGAGACCAGATTAAATAGTTCCACCTATGTTCTGTTTACATGAGATATACTTAACGTGGGATACTGCAAGTTTGAAGGTAAAAGTATTTAAAATATATACCAGGAAAATAGCAAAGTTGATATAGTTTTATTAATACTAGACAAGACAGATCATAAGGCAAAAAAAAAAAAAAACCTTCACTAGATATTTGGAAACTGAGTACAGATCATCCTCACTTTTAATGTCTCTCACATGCACGAGTTTTAGTTACTACAGTTTAGTTAAATAACACTCAATTTTAATTACTACAGTTTAGTTATATAAGGCCAATCCCCCAAGAACACAGTTCAAATGTCCATTTCCACAGTGTATTTTCTGTGGGTAAGTGAAGAGAGTACAGACTTTATGCTGGCTCTTCAGTCCACCAATCACGACGTAAATAACAGATGCGCATCATGGTGAGTGGCCAATCGCATCCCTTCTTTCAAAGTCTGTTAGTGATTAGTCCCTGCACATCTGTTATTCCGTTCACCCACAGAGAGCAAGGCTTGTGGTGGTGTTGTCTCCTTGGCTCCCAGTAAGAAACCCACATATCATCTTACAAAAATGCATAATTGAAAGAGGAAATTGTCCAACAAAGATGAAAGTGCTGTATATTCATTTCCTACTGCTGCTGTAACAAATTACCACAAATTTTGTGGCTTAAAACAACGCAAATCTATTCTCTTACAGTTTTGGAGGCCAGAAGTCTGGAATGAATCTTATGGGGCTAAAATCAAGAGGTTAGCAGAGCTGGTTCTTTCCAGAAGCTCCAGGGGAGCATCTATTCCATGCCTCTTCCAGCTTCCAGAGGCTGCCTTAATCTCCCTCGGCTCATGGCACATCACTTCAATCTCTTCCTCTGTCTTCACATCAGCTTCTCTCTCTGATCTCCTGTCTTCTGTGCTTTCATCAGGTCCACCTGGATAACCAGAATAATCTCCCCATCTCAGGATCCTTGACTTAATCTCATCTGCAAAGGCCCTTTTGCCATATAAAGTCATGTTCACAAATTCTGGGGATTAGGACCCAGATATCCAGCCTACCTTCAGCAAAGAAATAAAAAGTGATAACAGTAGACATGAAATTGGGTGTGATTAAAAGATAGCTGGCCGTGGAAATGTGGACACTGTCACTTTTTGAGACTCCAGATACACAGCCAGGGGGACTTAGTGAGGGCAACTTATCAACAAAAATGAGGAAAGTGCTTTTGATGAAAAGGATGAAGATGTCCCAGAGGAAGTGAAAGACCTCTGAGATATTTGACAGTAATGAAAGTGTAAAGAATAAAACGTTGGAAGCCTATCCAAACTTAGAAAGGAGTATGATGATTCTTCAAGGCATGGAAAGGATGTTGACTCCCCATCATAAGTTCTACGATGACAAGTGAGCATACACCATCCAAATTATAAAACACGTTAATTCTCAATGTCTCTCATGTTTTAAATTACAGTGTACTAAATAAACACTAGTTTTACTATTTTTTGACTTTCTATGCATTTATAACTGACAATTAAAGAAGTTTTAATATTTTGACAAAAGGTTTTAAAGGTCACAGAATCATCATAATTATCAAGATGGCTTTGCACGGTTTCAGCTTTCACAGTCCTTTTACAACCCCCTCCGCAGCCTTGCAAAGTGAGGACCACCTGTCGTGTAAAATGCCAGGCTGAAGTAGAAGACTGCGGGAGCCTGGCTCTGCCAGGAATCAGTCTTAGTATCAGGTACAGTAAACAACACGATATGATTTTGCCACAGAGATAACCAGATCCCCTGAACAGAACAGACCACACGTATACAGAAATCTGATATTGCATGTCTACTAGGAAAGGAGCAATTATTCCAGAAGGAAAAAGTAACTAGATTTAAACTTTCAGAAAAAAAAGTATAAAAGAAATCATTATAATGGGGATAGGAAACGATTTTTTCATAAAGCCCTAAGGGAAAAGATTGATATATTGGACTTAATTAAAATTAGGAATTTCTATTCTTCAAAAATCACAACAAAGAGAGTGAAAATACAAGCTACAGGATGGAAGTAGCTATATGTAGTAGATATAACTGGAAAAGTCTTATTACCCAGAGTATATAAAGAACTTCTACAAAACAGGTAGAAAAAGAACAGCCACTCAAAAGAATATTGAGCAAAAGGCACCAACAGACAACTCACAGGAAAAGAAAACTCAGTGGACAGTAAATATATGAAATTTTCAACCTTATCAGCAATGAAGAAAATACAATTAATATCACGCTATCCAAAGTGGCAAAAATTGTAAGTTCTAATAATAGTTGACAACGAGTTAAAGCAAGGGGAACTCGCATGTAAGTACTGCTGACAATAGTGTAATACATAAAAGAACTTTGGGAAAAAAACTGGCATTACTTAGAAAATTTTATTATCTGCCTACTCCATGACCCAGCAATTACACTTGTAGTCATATACGCTAGAGAATGTCACCCAAATGCACACCAGGGGACGGACAGAATAAGCAGAAAGCAATGCTCTGTGCAAAATGGGAGGGACTCTCACGTCCACAGAGAGGTTGACTAAAACATCGATGTACCCAGACAATGCACAGGCAAAGTGAAAAGGAGGGAATTGAAGCTACACTTGCCACTTTGGATGATGCTCAGAAACAAGGATGAGGGAAAAAGGCAAGTCAAAAGAACACCTATGTGATTCCATTTATATAAAGTAAACTCTATGTTGCTTAGCGTAACTAAATGCTATGTTGCTTAGAAAATCATACACACACAGGGTAAAACTCAACAACAAAGGAAAGATAACATAAAATTCACTGTGGTGGTCCCACACGTGGGATGTAAGAGGAATAGAATTCAGAAGAGGTCTACAGTGGGTTCACAGGAATTGGCAATGTTCTGTTGCTTCAGTTTAGTAGCCCGTACACAGAGGTGTGTTTCTCTTATGATATACGTATATATGGTTTTTATATATAGCCTATATATGTAGATAGATTATATACACACTTTTATATATGAACTTTTTCAAACCAAAGATGTTTTAAAACTTTGAACATTTGATAAGTCATTTTGCTTGGAAAGCTCCCTAAACATTATAATAATAATAATAACAACAACACAGGGTTTTGTGGAAACTAAAAGCCATTCCACTGCAAATTTTCCTTTCATTTTTCTCTTTGCCACATGGTGAGAGGACGTGAAAGAGGGATAAACAGACTTTCTACCAAACCCAGAATGTTCTAAAAGCCTTCATAGATTTTTCTGTCATTAGCTAATGGTCAGTGACAGGTCTTTTTCATTAGAGAGAAGACAATTCTAGAGAGACGTTTCCTGCAAAGAATTCTGTGTTGTTGATTTTGCTTGTTTGCTCGCTTTTGAAGCACAATCCCATGTAGAACTGGATTGCTCAATCAATCCCATCTATGGTAAATCTCACCCGTTCAAATTATAAATTCCTACAGGCGCCAACTTGAAGAAGCTCCCAAGACAAACCCAGGATAATCTGCACAATGTACAAATGAAAACAATGGGTTGTAACCCACAGAATAAAATAAATATCCATGAGTTCATAGTGACATAAATAAATAAATGGGGAGAAGGAAATGCCCTTCCTTAGAGCAGAATCCCAGTCAATACATGAGAGAGGAATAAGGCAAACAGAAAATCCCCAGTTGGCAAACACCATGCAGCAGGCACATGGAGGCTAACGTTACTGGATGAAAGTAATGAGAAGGAGGATAGTGGCATAATCCCAAAATATCTCCTCATGAGATGTTTATTAATGACAAAGAGAAAAAATGACTTTACAGTGGAGACAGCTGGCAGATATCCCCTCAAGCAAGTGACTGAGCTCCACACCATCAGTGACAAGACAGCAGCACATCCTCTGCCACGACGCGCTGAGGACGCGTCTCTGCCGTTCTCCCCGGAACCTCAGACTCATCTTGAGAAAGATCCGACAAACCCAAATGGAGGGACGTTCTATACCATAACTGGCTAGTGCTCTTCAAGAGTCAATCATGGGTCAAAGCCACAACGAGGAACTCTCACAGACTGGAGGAGACTAGAGACCTGAGGACTAAAGGCAAAGGAGGAGCCTGGATTTGATCTGGACCAGAAAAAGGAAATTTGTGGGAAAACTGGCAAAATTTCAATAAAGTCTGAAGATAGTATTTCATCAATGCTAATTTCCTGGCTTGAATAATTGTACTCTTTGCTTATGTAAGATGTTTACATTAAGGGAGCCTGGGTGAAGAGTAGAATAGAATGCTCTGTAGTATTTTTGCAACTTTTATGTAATTCTAAAGTTATTTTAAAATAAAAAACTTTTAAGGTGATACAGAAATTCTAGAAAAGGCAAAACTACTGTGACAGAAACAGAAGTCAGATCACACAGGGCCTTTTAAACCTTGGAAAGAAGTGTGGACTTTATCCTGAGGAAAGAAAGGATGCACCAAAAACTTACAGGAGGCAGAGGGCCAAATATGTGATCAGATTTACCTTTTGTAAAGTTCATGCTGGCTACAGGGCAGAAACTGGACTGGGGCATGGGGCAGATGGGAGCCAGGGAGAGAAATGCCTTGGAATTCAGACAGGAAAGGAAGAAGGAAAGTAGGGATGATGATCTAAACATCATCAGGGGATGACGGAGAAGAGCAGACTGGAGGGATCTTCTGAATGGAGTGACGCAGGGCTTGGTGACCAATGGGATGATGGCAGAAGGTGGGGCGGGAGAAGGGCAGACAGTCAAAGAAGACGCTGCATTTCTAACTTGAGCTATTGGGTAAATGCTACTCAGAAAACACAGTAGGAGGAGCAAAGTTTGAAGAGAAAGAGTAAGAACTGAATTTGGACGTGTTGAGGGACCCAGAGACAATGCATTCGGGTGTGATCATTTTGTAATGTTTTCTAACTCAGGGATCAGAGTCCTTGGTTGTCTCATGTAAATAAAAAATAAAAAACCCACACACAATCCATATTTTGCATTAGTAACTCCAGTTCCTTGAGAATTGGGTTGACAGCACTGGGACAGAAATCTCAGTCACGCTGGGTCACCTGGAACGGTGACTCCACCACCTCAGGAAGCACCTCCTGCCACTGTTTCCCATTCTGGGGCAGCCCCGCCTTTGGATTCTTTCCCTTTTGGACTGGAGGGTTGTGCTCTCCATAATTTAGAAACTGCTAATGTTGCATGTTTGACTGTTTTCATAACCCAACAGATGAAACTATCTCAAACCACTGCCTTCCCTGAAAAGCATTCATCCACATAGAAAATGTATGATTGATTTTTCAGTCAACTATGTAATAGAGACTCTCTGGTTTCAAACCACAGGGTTTGTCATTCATGATCATATGTATTTGACCTTAACTAGCAAATCAGATTATCCTTTCAGTTCAGATCTCACTTTTACGCCACTTTAAGGTGAGTTTGAAGTTCTATTTCATTTTGTCACGTGGAATTACCAAATCTTTACCACTGAACCACCAGTTGTACCAAAAGGTTGGGGTGGAACGGGACTCTAGCTAAAATCATGGCTGGTCACTTGAGCAAAACTCCCACACATTTCCTGGAGCTACTGAGTGGCTTTTATGCATAGATCTGTTCAAGACTTTGCCAAAAAAAATATTTTTTGCTGAATGCAATGATTTGACTTACATGTGGAAATTTTACTCAGAATACTGATGCTGAGTCCAGAACCCACTGGAGAGAAAACTAGGCCTGAAACCCCTTGAAGATGACAGTGGCCTCCCCTTTTACATCAAATTCCCCCTCTGCGACCTTTTAAAACCTAGCAACTGCCATGGATGCACTCTCCCCACTCTCAACTCTTACTGCCTCTGCCGAGGTGAGTAGACACGGCACAGCACAGTCTTAGACATTGTCCTCTACTGTTCTTTACAGCCTCCGTGTCTGTAAGCCCTGTGTCCCCAACAGGACTGAAAGTCATGGACCGTGGAGCAAAACCAAGCTAAAGGAGAGTTGCTTCCAGGAAAAGACCTTCAGATTAAAATGCCTTGTGCCCTTCTGAGCACTCGGCAATATAAGACGTGTGGAAGTCAGAGAATCACTCTGCTGACCCAGCCCTTAAAGGCACGGTTTAATGTACAGGGTGAAATGGGTGAGGGGAATGACGAACTCAGCCTCCCACTGGACAAACTCTCATCTACAGCCTGGGCGATGCTTAAGACCATGGTCCTTAGAGTCAGAGGGACTTCAGCCACTCAGAGAGCTCTGACAGTTGCTAGTCACATGGCCTTTCACAAGTCATTTTATTTCCCTAAACCTGGGTTTCCTCATCTCTAAAGTGGGGAGGATAATGCTGGTCTCACAGGGAGGGTTCTTACAAGCACCAAGTGAAATATTCTGAGAGTTTAGTACAATTTCCTGCAGATAGGGAGCATTCCCCAAACGCTGGCTCTTCCTGTTCAAGTCGGATTGTCCGTCTGCATCCAGTGTGCCTCCCACCCTGTGACAGGGATTCATTGTTAAAATGTGTGTTTGTCCCAAGGTTTGGTACCTCGGAGAGATTCTTACTAGAGAGCACAGGCATTGGGAAGTTTAACACCTTGATGTGTTGGGTCAACAGACAAGAGCAAAACAGTCAAGGTACTGCTACAATACAAAATTCTCTACTCAAGGGCACCTCAGAAAGTGCAGAGGGGGCCCTGAGAGTGGGACAGAAGGCAGCCCTCCTTTGCTCTCCCTCGTGCCTAAGAGGGGAAAGGAAGGCCTTTCTCAAACAGTATTACCCACCACAGAGAGCACGCGGGTGGCAGGATCTATGCTTCCTGCAGGTCCCAGGCCCTGGGAACAGAAATGAGGAAAACTCAGGAGGGCACTGAGGGAAACCCACATCCCCAGTAATGTGGACAAGGTTTGGTTTTCTGAAACCCTAGAGCAGCATTGCTGAAGACCACAAGTAATCTAGAGATGTGTTTGGGAAATGCTGAATTAAACTGACTGCTTTAGTGCAGAACTTTTTAAAGAGCCTGTAATGGGATAAGCTGTGCTGTGAATCTGCAAGAAAGGGATGGAGGATGTAGTGTGTCTCACACTTAGTTTCTCACAGAATCCTTTTTCACAGAACACCCATTACCCTCATGAGGAATACTGGGGAAAATACTGGTGCCCTATAGACTATTCTGGAAGTAGAGCATTGAAACCATGGGCAGCAAAAAAGATCAAACAAGAGTGTGCGTGTGTGTGTACATATGTGCATGTGTGTGCACGTGTGCATGTGTGTGTGTGTTAGGGCAGGTGCTGTTGCTTTCTGTCTTTATCTACTCTGATCCTTTGAACTTCACGCAGGTGCGAAAACACCCGAACTACCTGAAAATCTAGGTTTTGGACAAAGCTTTTGTTTAAACGCTTTTGTTTAATATATTCTGACTGCTTCCCTAGAGTCTAGCACAGGGTTTGACAGATAAGAGTCCCTCAATGAATGTGTTTGACTGAAAAGATGTCTTTATATGCAAATGGTATAAAAACACATAGAAAACACACACACACACACATAGACATGGACATGGGTTCCATCATTCTAGAGATTTGACAAAAGGAAGATGTTATTCAAGAAGCTGGCAGAATGAATTGCATGGAACAAATTCTCCATCGACAGTCCTTGAAATGATATTGACAAACACTTTCACACCATTGTTGACACATGAGGATTTCCATAGCATTTTCTATTTCAAAAATTATGAACACTGGATCAGAAAATAATCATCTGTTCTTGCCTCTGAGAATCAGTAGTTATCCTACTACCGTTAAAGAACAGAATATTTTATGCCTTACCTTCTCTTTCCAAATCTGTCTCATGCATCAGATATTTATTTCGGCTGGCAAGCACAAAGACACCCCCTTTTCTTAGATTCCTTCTCCCCCTTACAGTTTTATGCTGCTTTTTAATTAAAAGAAAAGTTTAAGATGTAATTCAACGTGTCAGAAAAAGAAAAGAGAGAAAAGATCATGAGTCGGAAAAGGAAAGTCACATATTTGCAGATTTTTAATGAAGAGGTTTTTAAAATATTTTCTTACATACACAAAGTTAATGCTTCAGCAGGTGAGTCGCAAATGCTTCTCTTCGTTCCATAATTATAAGTGAAATGTTCTTTAATGTGCAATAATAACGTTCAAGCTGTGCTATTTTGCAGCTAATAATTATACACAACAGTGCAGGGCATGATAGCTACCAGAAAGCCCTCCTTCTTGATGTGTTACCCACGTCTCTTCTCGCCCTGCTACCTGCCTTATTTGCAGGGACTATGCTTTCTAATCCACTCTTTATTCTAGGAATAGAAGCACTAGTTAGTTACTTTCTTAAGAAAAGAATGTGAAGCAAGACTGCTGACTGGCTAAAATCTCTCCATCCAAAGTGAAGTCTATAATAGGCTTGCTTTTTCTAAAAAAGAGAAATACACACTCCAACTACAGCTAAGCTTAAAATGTGCTTCCTGAATCCTCAGTATTAATAGGTCAGAATTTTGCTGTGCAGTTTAACACAGCGTTACTGAAACAAGACTAGAAGTTGGCAGTAGAAGCGGAGGTCATCAAGCCTTGGCACCAGATATCAATTTCTTCACAGATGGAGAAATAAATTTATCATTGAATGGCTACATTTGTTATTATGGACATGCACCATTTCCGAGATATCTTGAGGTTAGCCAGCTGTGTATCTGAGTCAGCTTCTCCATTAGCTTCTCAACCACAATGTTCCCTTGCAATTGCTGAATATATTATGTGATTTTCTTTGAAAAAAGGAAGAAAGAGAGAAGATGCCACGTGTATTCGGAAAAGCCATACAAGACAAACTAAGATTTGGTTGGAGACATTTGAGAAAACCAACTTACCTCAAATTGAGTGTTTTAAATAATTTAAATGAATTAACTTCTGCATAAATTTGAAGAACCATAAAAGGAATGTAACCCGGATACAGCAATTGATTCAGCAGAAAGAAGCTCCTTGTCTCTCAGCATACCTAATGCTCATTTGGACAGTTGCCTGGACTTCTTCAGCTAACATTTAGCTCATTGCCAGCTGCTCTAAACATACCTCCTTCTTAATGGTTCACAATAAACTGACCATATGGGTTAATATTGAGTCAATCCTTTATTTTCCCTTGCTATTAGGAACAATGAAAAAGTATTCTTTGCCATAAACTTGTGGTATGTGTTCAACTATACCCTGAACAGATTATCGGAAAAA
This sequence comes from Equus caballus, assembly GCF_041296265.1. Taxonomy (NCBI): domain Eukaryota; kingdom Metazoa; phylum Chordata; class Mammalia; order Perissodactyla; family Equidae; genus Equus; species Equus caballus. The sequence continues at coordinate 98,800,378 of NC_091691.1, forward strand.
GTATAAATTTTACTTTAGCACTACAGGGCAGTTAGGAATGCAGGTCAGAAGGCCAGCTGTGTTGCACAGCTCAGGACATAAGGTCATTACAAAATTACGTAGCATTCTATCCCATGCATGAAAGGCTGTAAACATGCACTAGGCCACGTTACAAAATCTAGAAATTACTCCTATTTATTACTGGTAGATATATCCAGGATTTTCCAGAAGCTTTTGTAGATTTATAGCACAACTGAACTATCACACAACTTAAAATAACAGGATAATATAAAGTTAGAACTTGATGGGACCTTAGATATCATGTACTCTCTCCACTCATTTCACAGATGAAGAATGCTATGGTTCAGAGGGTATTTTGCCCAAGGCTGATACAAGACCAATCTTATTGTGATATCTGTCACCCCATGAATCACCAAAATAGACTCCAATGGCTAGACATATGTTCCATTCTCAATTATTTCTCTATGTGCTTAGCTTATGTGTGCTTTCTATGCTTAGCTTGATGTGTGCTTTACTGAAGAGCAAGACTTGGACTTCCACTTCAGGTAGTGGAGGACTAGATTGTTTGGATCAACCCTCACACAACAGAACACAGAAAGGTAAACTATGTGTATACGCATCAAAGAGCTAACAAAACAAAGAAGACAGATAACTTTGGAATTCGGGTCTACTTTTGCTCTGGGAGTATATACTAAAGTGGAAGACACAGGTGAGAGTCTGAGCTGAGTTTTTGGTGCCTACGTAGTACTCATGGAACAAACTTAGAGTCTGGGCTATGACATTGGTAGGGACCCTGATATAATACTTCACCTTGTTCTAGAACCCAAAAAACTGCTCCTTGAGAGTCAGGATATACCAGCGTCAAACCATCCCATTCATGGACTGTGGGTCAGATTCAAATTGTCTGGGTGGCCCAAAGTACTTAAAACAACGTGATCCCAGATCGTTAGCAGCCCTCAAAACTTGCCAGAAGTAAAAAAAAAGATGTGTCCAGAGGAAGACAACATTATCCCATGCCTCATATTATTTCCATCAATAATTTGTAAACAACATGCATAACCTACAACCAAAGATAACTCAGCACAAGAGGAGGTAAGCCGTCATGAGAAAGAGCCATTCAAAACAATGGGTGGCAGAAACAGACCAATGAGGACTGCAGGTTCTGGAAGCATCAAAGACTAAAATAACCACACTTAACGCTGTTCAAGGTCTCAATTGAAAATTTGGGATACAAAACTGGAGACTATAAAAAGTAATATCAGATTTTAAAATAAACTGACTATAAATTTTAGACATGAAAACTAAAATAATTGAAATGAAAAACTCAATGGTTGAATTTAACAGCAGATTCGACAGAGTTGAAAGATGGTTGAAAATAAATTGTTTATAATAAGAGTGGAATTTCTATTTTGAAAAGAGAAGTTTCGAACAGAAATCACTCAAGTATTTTTTAAAGGAATTTAATGTAGGGAATTGGGTACCCAGTGAGGAAAGGCTGAGAATCCAAACAGGAGATGATGAGACAACCCAGAGATAAGCACTAGCAGGAAGCCACTAACCCTCCCCCAAGCCAGGTGACCGAAGGAGAAAGGTAAAGTTTCTGGAGTCCAGGGGCCATGGGTGGAAGCACAACATGTCTTTGCAGCAGGAGCTAGAGACAAAGAACAAGTGCGGCTGCTGCCAGAGAGGTGCTGAGGAAGAATGTGCTGTGCTGGAGAATGACCTAGCTTCATCCATGCTTTCTCCTTCATTTGCCAAAGCCAGCCAAACCTACCCAGAAGTTAACTGTCACGGGAGTCTGGGATCTGCAGCCTGCATTGCTCAGCGAGGCTGTGAGACAGAGCAGAGTAAGGAAAGGTCAAGAGTGACTCAAACAGTAAATGGGTCGTGAACTGGTAGAAAAAAATTAGAGGCATGGAGAATTGGAATAAGGTGAAAATCTGATCCATTTAATTGGCTCACAGAAGAAGAGAGAGAGAAAATGTGGTCGAGGCATACTTAAGGATAAAGACTGAAAGCTGAGGTCTGATACAAGACTCATTAGTCCACAGATTCAGCAAACCCAACCACAAGCAGCATAAATCCAAAAGAAATCCACATCTAGAAATACCAGGGACAAAGTTCAGAAAACCAAAGAGAAAAAGAAATGTCTTGAAAGAGGAAAAAAGACATTACTTTCAAAGATGTGACAGCTAACATGGGACATCCCTCTAATCAAAATAAAGCATACGACTTCCCAAGATCCTTTAGCCTTTATATTAGTGCCCCATTCTGGTCAATGCAGGGCTGGGTTTTGAGAGCTGTGGTTCTCAGTCTTGGTCCATGTTAGCATCTACTGGGAAGCTTTAAAATAAAGACCATATCAAGGCCACACCACTGCCAATTAAACCAGAATCTCTGGAAAAGGCCTACGCATTAGTTTTGTTGATATTTGTTTGTTTGTTTCTTTTAATTCTCTGCAGCTGACTATAGTGTGAAAATTAAGTCCAAGAACCACTGTTACAGAGACGTTCTGATGTAGGTTTAGGAAAGAATGAGCCCCCGCATGAATGAAGAGACTGGTGTAAAGGAATTAAGAGCGTCATAGTTCTTTATTTCTGCACCAAATTCTTCTGTGTTGGCTTCACTGATTTACAACAGCATACAGTAGTTTTCATTATCACCTGAGTAGACTTTTTAAACTATTTTGTAGAATCACAGTAAGTTGAAAGATAGACAAAAAGATCCCACATACCCTTCACCCAGGATCTTCCAAAGGGTACGTCTTACAACACAATATCAAAAGACTTTGGTACAATGTGTATTCTATACCATATTTGTAGAGTTCTACATCATTTTATAACATGTGTACATTCCTGTAACCACCACTACAACCAAGATACAGAACTATCCGTCACCACAAAGATCTCTATCATGCCACCCCTTCACAGTCAATCCCATTCCTAACCTCTGACAACTACTAACTCATTATCTGTTTCTATAATTTTGCCCTTTCTAGATATTTTATAAATGGAATCATTTTTATGTCACCTTTTAAGATTGGCTTTTTCACTCAGCATAATGCACTTGCATATAGTTGGGTGCTTGAATTTTTTTTCACCTCCTCTGCCAACGCCTATCTTCTCATTGTTGTACGTAGACCATTTATATTTAATGTAATTATTGATATGTTAGGGCTTACGTCTACCATTTTATTTTTTGTTTTCTATTTGTTTCTTCTTTTTTTTGTGGGAGTTTTTTCGGGTTATTTTTCCTACCTTCCTGTGGATTACTTGAACATTTTTTAGAAATCTATTTTTATTTATTTATAGTGTTTTTGAATGTATATTTTTGTATAGCTTTTTTAGTGATTGGCATAACATTATACATACATGACTCATCAAAATCTACTGGTGTCATCACTTTACTAGTTTGAGTGAAGTGTAGGAAGATATAACCCTTTAGGTCTCTTTATTTGCTCTCATTTATAATGATTATAATTATATAATTATAATTATCTTAAATATTTCCTCTGTATACATTGAGAACCACATTGGAGAGTGTTATAATTTTTGCTTCACTCAAACAATTTGAAAACTCAAGAGAAGAAGAAAGTCTATTGTATTTACACATATTTTTTGCTCTTTCTGTTGCTCTTTTTACTTTCCTGATATTTTAAGATTCCTTCTTTTACCATTTCCTTTCTGTTCCGAGAATTTTATTTAGCCACTTTTTATTAGGGTAAGTATGCTGATGACAAAGTCTTTTAGTTTTCCCCCATCTTAAACTGTTTTGATTTCTTATTCATTCCTGAAGGATATTTTTGCTGGATATAGAATGAGTTGAGAGTTCTTTTCTTCCAGCACTTAAACAATGTGGTGCCATTTGATGAGTTTGGACATATGCATATACCCATGATACCATCACCATAATGAAGATAACAAACATATCCATCACCTCCAAAAGCTTCCTGTGTCCCTTTGTTTTTTAGTGTGATAGTAATACTCAACATGAGACCTACCTTCTTAAATTTTTAAGTATATAATCCAGTATTGTTAACTATAGACACTATGTGTACAACAGATCTCTAGAACTTATTCATCTTGTATAACTGAAAATTCATACTCATTGAATAACAATTCTCCATTTCACCCCCAGCCACATCCCCTGACAACCACCACTCTATTTTCTGCTTCTGTAAGTTTTACTATTTTGCAGATTTGAGAGGAGGCACACCATCTTGGCCTCCATGATTTCTGATGAGAAGTCTGCTGTCATTTGACTTGTTTCCCCCTGCAGGTGAGATGTCATTTCACTCTTGCTACTTCAAGATTTCTTTCCTTAGTTTTCAGAAGTTGATCTCTGCTTTGTCTTGGTATAGATTTCTTTTAGTTTATACTGTTTAGGGTTCACTCCACTTCCTGAACCCCTAGTTTTATGCCTTTGCAAAATTTGGAGAATTTTTGGCCATTATTTCTTCAATTACTTCCTCAGGCCCACTCCCTTTCTCCTCTCCTTCTGAGACTCAGATGACACAAAGTTTAGAGCTTTTGATTCAGCCCCACATGCCCCTAAGGTTCTGTTCAGCTGTTTTCTCCCTCTTGTTTAGATTGGGTTGTACCTATTTTATTTTCAAGTTTCCTGATTCTTTGCTCTATCTCAGTAATTGTACTTTTCAGATCTAAAATTATCCTCACATCTTCTAGGCTCATATATGTCAAGGCTTTCTATTTCACTCACGAGACTTTTTATTTTTTTGTTTATTTCAAGTGTGTTTGTGATTGTTTACTGAAGCACTTTTATGATGAATATTTTGAAGTCTTTGGTGAGATAACCCCAACATCTTTGTCATCTTAGTATCAGCATCTGTCCTTTCTCATGCAATTTGAAATTTCCCTGTTTCTTGATGTGATGAGAAACTTTTTACTGCAACCTGGACATATTGGGTATCAAGTTACGTGACCCTGGATCTTATTTAAATGTTCTATTTAATAGGTCTACTCTGACCCAGCTCCAGCAGAGAAAGGGAGTGCCACCTCATGCTGCCAGGTGGGGATGGAAGTCCGTGTTCTCCGTTTGGTCTCTGTTGACACCCAGGGTGGACTCTTGTTACCACTCGGGGGAGTTAGGCGCTCTGCTCCCCACTAGGCCTTCTCTCGCATCAGCCTGGCAGGGAGGGGCAGAAGCCAGTCCTCTCCACATAGCCTTCTCTAGGGGGTTGGAGGACTCTTCACCGCTGGGTTATAGTGAAATCCTGACTCTCCACTAGGCTTCCTGTGTCAACACCATCAGCCAGGAGGGGGGCAGCAGCCTTGTTATAGTCTAGCAAGGTTAGAAGTCTAGGTTCCCCACTTGGCCTTTGCCAAGGGCTCATGTGCGTGGGGAGAGCCACAGCTTTTCCTACCATGTTTAGATGGAGTAAAGCAGTGATTGAACATTGTCTGTCCTGCTAGGCTGCCCTTTCCTGGTCCTTCAGTGAGAGAGAACAGGCTTTTGTCTGCACCCACTGGCATTTCTGGGTTTCCATCTTCTGCCACACCCAGTCTGGGATACATTAGCCAAAGAGAAAGCCCAGGGGCTCATCACTCTGCAGATTTTTAGGTCCTGAGGTGCTGAGTTGCTTTCCTCTATTCACCACATTCTAGAGTCTTCCCTTGTTTGTTGTATATATAGTGTCTGGAGTTTGAGCTGTACTCAGTGGGAATAATAAGAAAAAGTCTATCTACTTTATTTTTCTGGACTCCATTTTCAATAAATGCCAAGAGATCTCACTGAATTGGCTGGTTGGAGCTCACATCAATGATTCTCATCTGCAGCAAAGGTTGAGAACACAGATGTAACTCAAAATCTCAATTAACTAAAAAGTTAAGAAACACCAACAATTCCAGTTAAGTGAATGCATCCATTAACTTAAATTTTATCCTGAAAAGCTTATTTTTTCAACCTATGTTACTGAAAATCTTTCTAAAATGTGCATATATCTTTGCGCCTTTTTAAATAAGTGAGTATAAATGAATCCTGTCGATTACTAAGAATTCTACACTGACAGTGTCATTTAGATTTGAACAATTCTTTGAGGAAAAAATTCAGACATAGGAGGCAGATAAATGTAATTTCCAAACATCCGTGGAAGTTTGGTATTGTTTTTATACAAATACGTCAGACTTGTTTCCTTTTTTTCATACATTTTATGCTATAATTCAGATATAAAACCTAATTAGTTCAGGACTTTGATTCAAATCAATTGAAGTGTTAATATTAGAACAATAATATGGGGATTTTTAATAATAAAAGATTACATAGTGTAATTTATTTGCTAAAAGTTAGCAGAGTTGGGGAATATCTAGAGCATATTTTTCATTCTTGACTGAGATGGTAAAAGGCTTTATAAACGATCAGCACTAAGTGTTTTTTAACTAATATTGTCTCTGTGCCTGGGGAAAAAAGCAAGAGGTGGAGACCGGGATGGGAGGTCTTAAACGTGGGAGGTCACATCTCAGTGAGGCAGTCAGCGAAAGCCACAGGATAGAGTACAAGGAACGTTTGAGATAGTCGTGTAAACCAGGCGAGACTGCTATGAAGAAATAGTTCCCTGTTTTCTATAATTCTGTGATCAAAAATTTATGCGAAAATTTGTCTGGAGAAAATCAAAGTTCTGCAATCAAATCGCTCAATGGCTGAGAAGCAGACAAGATGGAAACAAGGTGACTTCACTGTCAGAAGGCACACGTAAAAGAACTGGGAACTTTGGTGACCCGGGGAGTAATGGTAAAGAGACTCCCAGCCATCTGCTGGTTTGCCCTGGCAACTGACACCACAGACATTTCTTAAGCATCCCATTATTTCTTCTGGGTTAGCTAAACAGACCATATTTCATTCAATATTTATTAAAACCTAAATACTAGATTCCAGAATTTTCCCTAGAATGTGGTCTATAGAAGCTCTGGTGCTAACTTGTTTATACTGAAGTCTCTAGAATGATAAATGAAATTCTGTGTGTTCTTGGGCATATCTCTCTGAGGCTCACCTTCCAGATCCATAAACAAATGTTATCTACCATCTTAGCTCTTAGGATGTTGTAAAGGACAAATCCGAGACTGCCAGTGAAAGCACTTGTTAAGTGTATCAATTGATGCTTAACAGACCACCCTATCTTTTAAAACAGGTCTGCGTGTTGACTGGGGTCAGCCGGGAAGTTCTCATTTGCAGTCTCTCATGTAGGCGCAGCCAAAGAGTGGCTCGGGGTGCGTCATTTGAAGACTCAGCTGGACAAGATGTCCAGGTGGCTTATTTCTTCATATATCTGGCATCTCAGCTGGGTTGGCTAGAACAGCAGGGCCTGGCCTGGTAGGAAATGCAATTGGTCATGGCAGGAACAGGCCATATGTTACACAATAGAAAATGGAATTTAGAAGGCAGACACAAATGGAAATACCCGAAGAGTCACCTGAGTTGACAAGAGGCACTGAGGTCTAAATCCTAGATAGTGAGGTACCAAGGGGTACCAAGGGATGTCCTGGAGGAAAACTGGGAGGGAGGCAAATTCAAATCTGGACCACTTTGTTAGATAGTATTTGTTCATAATCACATCCTTCCCCACTCTTGGCAGGTTTACCTACCCCATTCATTAACTTTGAGCTTGGTGATATGACATGCTTTGACGTATGGGATGTGAGCAAATATGGTTTCCAAGACTGAGCAGAAGGCTTAAATTTGATTGCATTTTATGACTGTTATTCTCTTGTTCCTACATTCTGTTATGAGAAAATAACACATAAGAGATACAGTATACTCATTCAGTCCACTTCCCAGAATAAGAGCAGACCCAAAATCTGCCCATAACCTGGAACACAGCTACAGGGTAACAGAGTCAGCTGCCATCAGATACGTAACATGGGCAACAAACAAACCTTGCTGCTATAAGGCACTAAGATTTATGGGGGGGGGGGGGGTTGTTTCTTATGCAGCATTACCATAGCAAAAACTGACTCATACATCTATGTCACCATTTGTCTAAGGATATTCCATTCACAATTTTACTCTTCAGAATGGTTCAAATCAAAGCCCCCTTGAAAGTTCCATGTGTTTCCACATGTCTAATAGTAATATTATTATCTTACGGCCTTCAAAACTAAGATAGTCTTAAGTTTGAGGAAACAAGAGAGTTCCTCATTTAAGAACAGCTGTGTGGACCATATTGGCCAAATTCTTCTCAAGGAATAATGATAAATGTAGCATTAATGTTTCAAATTGCTCCTGCTGAAAGGTTAGTCTTCTAACACCCTTCCAGCTCCCCAATATCCTGCAGGGAAATTAAAGGAAGGTTAGACTTAGCTGGACTTGGACTGAATGAAATATCTTTAAAATATTTCTTAAAAGATGTGACAGACAATATGCAGCTGAGCAGTTAAAACAATAACACAGTCATCATACAATAAAGGGCTGGAAAACGAAACTCTTGCAAAAAGGTTTTGTGGCAAGAACTTTATGATTAAAGAAGTCATTTGATCCTATCCTCATGGCTTTGAGTAACCCCAGTTCGATTTTTGAAACTAAAAACTCACATTCAACCCCATTTTTACTGTCAAGATGAGTAAACGAAAGAACAGATGTGTTCAGAGAAACGAAGCAAATGTGAGTGCTCATCGCTGACTCGGGGTGAAGAGTTAGAACGCTCATGCAGAAAGCAATTGTTTTAAATGTTGAATACTGTAAGAGAGTAAAAACTTTAAAATATATTTTAATCTAATTTCCAACTTACAGAGCAGTTTCAAGAATAACTCAAGGAACTCTTACACGTCCTTTAGCCTGATTCCCCAATTGTTCGCACTTGGCAATGGACCATTCGATCTCTCTCTCTGTGTATATATATATATATTTTTTTTTTTTTTTCTCTACCAAAGGAGAGTGAGTTGGAGATACTTTCCTTCTTTACCTTTAAATACTTTATTGTATATTGTCTAAGGACAAAGACTTTTTAAAAATAAACTCAGTAAAATTATCAAAATTATGAAATTTAATATTGACATAATACTATAATCTAATCCACAGCCCATATTCACATTTTAATAATTGCCCCAGTTGTGTCTCCTGGAGCCATGATTTTCCTAGCCCAGGACCCACTCCAGGATCATGCACCGCATTTCGTTGTCCTATCCCTTCCGTCTCCTTTAAACTGGGGGAGTGTCTCAGCCTCTCTTTTCTTGACCTTAGACTTTCTCAGCCTTTCTTGTCTTTCTTAACCTTGACCCTTTTGAAGATTGTAGGCTGGTTGTTGTGTATAAAGTCCCTCCGTTTGGGTTTATCCGATATTTCCTCATGATGAAATCAGATTATGCCTTATCAGCAGGAAGAGCACAGAAGCAACGCTGAGTCCCCCTTAGAGCAGCACATCAGACACCGCGATCTGCTTTGTCTCAACGCGAATGATGTCAAGTGGACCTCTTGCTGTCTGCCAGGCTGCAGTATTATCATGTTATTATTTTTCCCTTTGTAATTTATAAGTAATTTGTAGGAAACTACTTTGTTAGTATGTGCAGATCCTATTTCTTATCAAATTTTCACTCATTCGTATTAGCATCACCCATAATTTTCTAATTCCCTTATTCCTTCTACATTTATTAGATGGCATTCCACTATAAGGGAGAGATTTCCCTTCTCTCTTACTTCTGTATGGCTATATGAACATATGATAGTATGTGTGTATCAAAGTGTGTGTATATTTGTATGTAGGTATACCAGTGTTGCCCTACAGAGCATTAAAAAACAGAATTAGACCATTTTCATAGGTGAAAGTGACTGAAAAATTATGGAATGAGACTGAAATGTGCCACAGGAGCCCAATCAGAAAGATAGATTCAAGATAACACTCTGATTAGCAGCCATTAACAATAAATAAATAAAATTGTATCACAATTTTACCTCTCAAGTTGAGACTGTCCCTAAACTGCATAGAATTACAAACATCCTAACAGAAAATTATCCTGGAAACCCAGAAAGCCATGTCATGCTTCCATAATCATTTTATCGTGAACAAAAGATGTAATAGAGGGGCCAGCCTGGTGGCATAGTGGTTAAGTTCGCACACTCTATTTTGGTGGCCTGGGGTTCGCGGGTTTGGATCCTGGGTGCAGACCTACACACCACTTGTCAAGCCATGCTGTGGTGGCGTCCCACATACAAAATAGAGGAAGACTGGCACAGATGTTAGCTCAGGGACAATCTTCCTCAAGCAAAAAGAGGAGGATTGGCAACAGATTTTAGCTTAGGGCCAATCTTCCTCACAAAAATAAAAAAAAGAAAGAAAGATGTAATGGAAAATGTACACCCAAACCAATGGAATAATTAAAAGACTCAGAAATCAGTCTATCTCAAGATGTTGCAGATGCCATTTTGACCAAGTATTCCAGTCAACACAACATTTATAAACTCTATCTGCTTTCACCATGTTTCCCCCACAAATCACTTTGGCATTGTGAAATCCACCACAACGCAGAGAGAGCTTCAAATCTTTGTCAATGGTTGAAATGTGGAGAAACTTAGCTCCCATGATTCAGTTGACTTTTACTCTTCTGTGTCACAGGTGAGCAACTTGGGGGACCAAGCCTCTTGGTCAATGGAACTCACTCTCAGGTTGTTGCTCCTTCAATATCAAGGATCAAAATGACATGTCTTTAGAGAAGGATGTTGCTTACTTTAAACGTTAACAACTGTTGAATATGTTCTCCAAATATTTGAAGAGGGCTGTGATTTGTAACATTTTTAATATGTTTCTGCATAATGAATAATCTCTTTCATTACATTTTTAACTCATCAACTTGGAAGGCATAGGAAAAGAATCAGACCCCTGTATGATTTGATGTCCTGAAGTTTCATCTCTAGAAGCCCAGAATAAAATTTAAAAGATGCTGAAGAAAAGAGAGAAATCACTGCTGACAACACATTTTACCTAGCAGGCCAACATTGTTTATCAGCATAATAAAATGTGCCAATACTTACCACCACTCTAAAATATGCACTAATAATACATAGAGATATAGGGCATAATGTGGTCAATGATGAGATATGAATTTACGGCTCCTCAGGAAAGAAAAGATGGGATGTCTCTCGAAGGGCAGAGTTGGCTCTGGATAAGCCTCAGATGAAAATGGCATTGATTTTTTTTGTTGATGTTATAAAATAATTTCGTATGACCAAGAAACAGAAACAAATGTCCCAGACCTACCTTTTGGCTCCCATATTTTCCAGGTTCATTTTTTGTGCATCCTGTGGATGATTAAAAACTAACAGCTTTATCTGGAGAACAGAGCCAAATGTTGGACATGCTAATCGTTGAGCTGGTAAGTCATCAACAACAAAACACTCTTTCCTCCATTCCTTTAAGCAAAAAGCAAAGAAAAACCCCCCAGGTCAGTTCTCCACTGTCGCTGTCTGTAACACCAGGATCCTCTGAATTTTCCTCAGCTAAATAGTCACCCTTATCTAAAGAGACGGTAACTGAAAGTTGGTTTATCAGCTTTGAGGACAAGGCTACCGGTCCCAATTTCTATTTCCACATACAGTGGCAAGTTAGAGCCCCTCTGTAAAACTAAACAGATGACCTAACGCTGACTTATACCGAAACATTTAGGTTTAATATTAGGTTCTTCCATGGTCTCCGTTGGAACTTGATAAGTAAATAGTAGCATCACATCTTCCTTTCTGCCCAACAATCTTTAAACTCAATCCTGAACTTCTGGAATACTGTGGCCTCTAGTTCTTTTCCTAAATCACACGTGCGGTGTGACCATTTTGCATTTTATAGTTTGTTCTCCTGTGACAGGTGAGCTGACTTGCACCTGCATCCACTGAGCTTTAATTTGCTAAGTTTTTAGTTGGTTTTCCTTGTAAATGTCATTTTGGAATTCATTACTTTTTTATGTCCCTTGATCCTAATGTGGTGCCGAATGCTAGACAGATGGATCAATGTATTAGTCCTATTGGTATCTTTGCACTTTGGTAGTTTCAACATCCAAATTTACAATCATTGGAAAAGAGATAAAATGGTTCCAAAACCACAACCAACCACGATAGAACTAACTCCTTCTTAACGCAAATTTATTAATCACCTTATCTTTATTCCTCTCAGAACTAAAATGATATCTTCTACAATCAAAGTAATAGTGAACAAGAATAATAGCTAATTTTTATTGAGTACCAAGTGTGCATCAGGTACTCTGCTAAGCATTGTATGCATTTTTCTCTTTAACTCTCACAGTAAACCTAGGGGTTAAACGCTCAATAAATTCTTGCTCAATTAGACTGCACCAGTGACACTCTGTTGGTCACAGAGATGTTGTCGCATGCTCACAGGCACTGAGCTTCAGGCTTTTCTAGTTGATGTTGATCCTACCCCAGAAGGATGCTGCAGGGCATCCTCAAAGACTCACCACAACATTGACAGACAGAGGCGCCCCAAAGAGATGAAGTACTTAGTCCGCTAGAAGGAGAGGAGGAAGCCAATCACCTTGGAACTCTCCACCAGCCCTCCACCACCCAAGAAAGAATAAGAATGATGGCCTGAATCTCTTGGAGATGCTCTCTCGGATGTTAGATGATCTTAGTAACACGGAGCCCCCGACTCAGAGGAGGCCACAGGCTCCCCTGGAAGGAATGAAGGTGGTCCTCTCTCCATAGAACGTGCTCATTTTCCGTAGAAAAGGTGCGACCTCAGACATTGTGTTTGACAGGGTTAGCAACAAAACAAATATCTGACCCATGCCTGTGGGTTCTCAGGGAGGGACAATGAACAGGTCCCTGGCTCCAGGGTGTGGCCCACACAACCTCTCCTGCCCTGGTTGGCTTGGGCCCAACAGGTGTCATGGATTACATCTGTGTATGACAGTGAAGATGCTGAGCCCAAGATCTGCAACATTGGGAGCCCCTGCACAGAGCTGAGCTTATCACTGAGAGCAAGGGACCATCCTCCTTCAGAGAAGCACAGCCCTCGCGGGATTGTGGGCGAGAGGCATTCTTGCAGCTAGGGCCAGCCTCAGCTTGGAATGGGAGGGCCACACATCATCAGGGGGTGGTGTGCAGGAAAAAGCGCTCAGAACCCCAGTTCTCTCTCTGCTCAGGTGAGGAAGGCAGAGTCACTCCTTTGGACGAATTCCTGAGGATTTGAAATATGGTGGGATGTCCACTAACGCGGTATGTTGGGTCCTTAGGCCACCATTCAGAATCAGAGCAGGTGACTCTATTGGCATTCCAGGTGTGTGTGAGGGTTTACAAAGGCTTCGCTTAGCACCACAGACTCTGCAGGAACACGCCCCCTGACTAAGAAAACGGAAGGGAATCGGTGGGCAAGAAAAAGAAGCCTTCTTGAAGGGAACAAAGCTTTGGAGGGACTATCCTGACATCACAAGAGAACTAGAAAGGAGCGTGGAAACCAACACATCCCACTCCTGTGTAAGGAAGACCCTGTGAGAGGTATCAAGGCTAATTCGAGGTGGCGAGAAACAAGTCAGGACAATAGCTCAGGTGGTTCAGCTCCTCTACTCCCTGAGCAAGACCACCTTATTCCAGACCCTTAAGGAATAAAGCAGAGCAAACCTGTGGAAGATATCTAACTCTGTGGTGCTGACTGCTTCTCCCGGAAGCACTAATCCCTTCCCAATATCAGAAAATTCTAATAGCCCAACTGTCTTTAAACTTCAGAAACAGACCTGCGCTCTATTCAACAGCCTCAGAGACCTTGAGGAAGAATTCTGAGCGAAATCCTCGGGCAAAGGACTTTTGTCAGGACAACGCCCATTGGAATGAGCAGATGAGCACAGCGGAGAACATCTGTCGATTATTTCACCCCAACGTCGCTTCTGTCACTATAGGAAAGAGTCCTACTGCAAAAGGGGCCCTTTGCCAGGGGCCCTTGGACTCCAAAAGGGCCTCCACGCCATTAAACTAAACACCGAATTCTAAGCCTTTGTGAATATGCCCACTATTTGAGGACAGGGTCTGCAGCTCGCATCAATTTTTCAGAGGGATTTGTAGCAACAACAACAAAAAAAAGGTTCACAGAGGCGACCCAGAAGATTTTTGGCTTATGGCTCTCACCATGCTTGCTTCTATTTATTTACAAAGGGATCTAGGTTCTCACTTTTAAATTCCCACTGTTTATTCTATTATATTAATTTTTCAAAGATCAACAATAGCTAAAGGTGTGGAAAAGAAAATTTTTAATATAAAAATTAAGGCTGTTCCTAGGGCTATGAAGAAAGGTGCCAGTTTAAAAAAAAGATTAGGAAATAATAACTAAAGCTGAGTTATCACTTCAGGTAGAAAGATCTTATGAATAATATAATCGTTGTCTCTGCTTATTGGGTATGAGAGAGACAGCTGTGACCAGTGAGTGTGAGAGAGGCATGTTAGCACTTTCACACTGATGGGACACGGACTCCACAATGAGTTGAGAACCACAGGGTCTTCCAGGTGGAGGATTATTCCATGCACAAGCCCCCAGGTCAATTTAAATTATTAAATTTATCTCAATGGCCCCAGGGGCCAAGAAGTCTCTGTGTTTGCTCTTTATCTTTCAGTCCTGTTAACACGGGCTTAGTGAAAGGGGATCAAAGATGACAGCAAAAAAATAAAATAAAATCATGGAAGGCCTGAAATTCCTGCCCAGGCTTTTAGATGGTTAATGACTGAATCATAAGGAATCAACCTAGACTGTGTCAAGGGTGTTTTTTTTTTTTTTTGCTGATAAGCTTTAGTGGGTGTTTTTCATGTTTATATTGATGTCGACATGCTGAGGATGCGTTGGCACCCATGGGCAGTCCACACTGGAGAAGGGAGGATGCACGGTCATTCACAGGATGCCTTCTGCATCCACCGTTTCTTGGGAATCTTCCCACCCTCCTCTGTGAGGTTGGCATGGCCCTATTTAAGGATCTGATGGGCCTTTTCTGTTCTGTCGTCTTGTGCCCCTTGACTGGAGGCTTTGCAACATAAATCCCTGTGCGCACGGCCCCTCTGGCCTCAGTAGGTCTTTGCAGGGAACACAGTGTAATAGGTCCCAACAATCTCCCCAGTACCTTACTCCCAAGAGAAACCACACTGAGGCCTTACACGCTACTCTGGGCCACGGGAATTTTGAATAGGATGGGCCCATACCCTAATGTACTCAAAAAGCTTGGAAATTATGATATTGAATGCTTCTGCAATAAGAGCACACATTCTCAACCCACGACTTCGCCTCCAATCTATCCTTCTTCCCCAGATGTGGCACGGCAGTGAGGGAGACACCTCCCTGGCTCCAGCCCATCTCTCACCGTGGACAAGCTCCACACCCACCAGTCCTTCTTTACACCTGGGAGGTTGCCGCAGTTCCCAAAAGTAAGGAGTCTTGCTCTTTTTATTTTAACAGAGATCCGTTGATTTGCTCAAACACAGTATTTGGTCTCATGTTTTATCTCTCACTTTCTTTCTCAACTTCTTTTTCCAAAAGGCATGTTGGTGGCTCTTGCTGTGCTCTGGGCCTGTGATGTGTACTTCCTCTGCATTATCCCATTCCACCTGTGGATTAGGAGCCATGAGTGTCTTCTCAGCTGCAGATGAGGAGCCTGAGGCTGGGGAAGGTCAGTCAGTTGCAGAAGTTGGAAAAGCCGGGATGATGCATGTCTAGACTCAGAATTTCAGGGGATCAGCTGGGGCTGCCGAATCCCTCCACCTTCTGTCTACACCCAAGTAACCACATGCTCCCTGAACAAAGAAACTACCAATGTCCAGAGACTCCAGTCCCAACATAGAGCTTTAGAGGACCCACCCTGGGAATATGTCACCTTTTGGACCCACAACAAGCTTCTGTTTCTGACATACCAGCCAGTTTGTATCAGCATCAGGAGTCATGCAGCTCTCAGAACCCCAGTGACATCTAGAACAGTACATTAACTTGAAAAATTGTATTGACTTCATGACATTCAGAAAAATATGGGAAATGCTGGACCCTGTTCTGATTTTCCTCAAATAAGCGAACATTCTTAAAGATGCTGAAAATCCTGAGACTGTATTGTCCCTTCTCGCCCTGAGTAAACTCATCTACTCCTGTGGCTACAGGCACCATCTTTATATCACCTCTGCTAAAAGTTCATCTTTAACCCCGAATTGCTAAAGCAATCCTGAGAAAAAAGAACAAAGCTGGAGGCATCACAATCTCTGACTTCAAAACATACTACAAAGCTATAGTAATCAAAACAGCATGGTACTGGTACAAAAGTAGGCACATGGATCAATGGAACAGAATTGAAAGCCCAGAAATAAAACCACATATCTATGGACAGCTAATCTTCGACAAAGGAGCTGACAACACACAATGGAGAAAAGAAAGTCTCTTCAACAAATGATGTTGGGAAAACTGGACAGCCACATGTAAAAGAAAGAAAATCAACCATTCTTTTACACCATTCACAAAAATAAACTCAAAATGGATGAAAGACTTAAAAGTAAGACCTGAAACCATAAGACTTCCAGAAGAAAACATAGGCAGTACACTCTTTGACATCAGTCTTAAAAGGATCTTTTTGGACACTATGTCTTCTCAGACAAGGGAAACAATAGAAAGAATAAACAAATGGAACTCCATCAGACTAAAGAGCTTCTGCAAGGCAAGGGAAAACAGGATTGAAACAAAAACACAACCAACGAATTGGGAAAAAATATTTGCAAATCACATATCCAACAAGAGTTAATCACCATAATGTGTAAAGAACTCACACAGCTCACCAACAAAAAATCAAACAACCTGATCAAAAAATGGGCAGGAGACACGAACAGACATTTCTCCAAAGAAGATATACAGATGGCCAACAGGCACATGAAAAGATGCTCATCATCACTGATAATCAGGGAAACGCAAATCAAAACTCCATTAAGATATCACCTTATACCTGTTAGAATGGCTAAAATAACCAAGACAAAAAATAACAAATGTTGGAGAGGTTGTGGAGAAAAAAGAAACCTCATACTCTGTTGGTGGGAATGCAAACTGGTGCAGCCACTATGGGAAACATATGGAGATTTCTCAAAAAGTTAAAAATAGAAATACCATACGACCCAGCCATCCTACTACTGGGTCTCTATCCAAAGAACTTGAAATCAGCAATTCAAAAATACCTGTGCACCCCTATGTTCATTGCAGCATTACTCACAATAGCCAAGATGCGGAAGCAACCCAAGTGCCCATCAACTGATGATTGGATAAAGAAGATAGGGTATATATATATATACAATGGAATACTACTCAACCATAAAAAAGGATAAAATTGTCCCATTCACAACAACATGGATGGATCTGGAGGATATTATGTTAAGTGAAATAAACCAGATAGAGAAAGACAATCTCTGTATGACTCCACTCATATGTGGAAGTTAAACACGTGGACAAAGGGAATAGATTAGTGGTTACCAGGGGAAGGGGGGGAGGGGTTCGGGGTGAGCACAAAGGGTGAAGTGGTTCACCCACAATATGAATGACAAATAATAATGTACAACTGAAATTTCACAAGGTTGTACACTATCATAATCTCAATAAAAAGTAAAAAAAAAAATTTTCATCTGTAGCCTAAACCACTCAGATCTGCAGATCCAAGAGGACACTTGACTGTCCATCTCAGGTGCTTCAGTGTCTCGCCCTAACCTCACTAACACGGGTCTCGAACTCTCACGCAAGCTCTGCTCCAGGATCTCAGTTCCATACATCAGAGCACCGCCATCTGCCTGAAGATCCAGTAGTCATCCTTGGAACTTCCCTCACCCTCTGTAGTGGGTTGAATAACGTCCTCCAAAAATTCGAGTCCACCCAAAACCTCAGAATGTGATCTTATTTGGAAACAGGGTCTTTCTAGATGTGATTAGTTAAGGATTGAGATGAGGTCACACTGGATTAGGGTGGGCCCTAAATTCAATGGCTGGTGTCCTGACAAGAAGAGGAGAGGACACAGAGACTCACCCAAGAGAAGGCCATGTAAAACCAAGGCAGAGACCGGAGTGGTGGTGTCACAGCCAAGGAACCCCAGGAGCCACCAGAAGCCAGGAGAGAGGCAAGGACGGCTCCTCCCCTAGAGCTCTCAGAAGGAACCAATCCTGCCGACCACTTGACTGGAGATTCTGGCCTCCTGAATTGTGAGGGATTAAGTTTCTGTTTTCCCCCACCTGGTTTGCGGTAGTCTATTAGAACAGCCCAGGGACCCTAATACCCCCTCACCCTCAGATCCAGACCATGAGCAAGTCCTCTCCTTTCTACTCTGAAACGGATTCTAGACATGCATTTTAGAAACGATCCCTCTCTCCGTTGCCATGGCCACTGCATCGCGCAAGCCTCAGGTAATTCCTCCCCAAGACTCCTCCCGCAGCTACCCAGGGGCCCTGCACCCCTCCTCGCCTCTGCCCATCTGATCTCTGCAGACAGACAGTGTGATCTTAGGAACCACAAACTGCATTACAACCCTCCCTGGTTTGAATCATTCGGTGGTTTTGCATTGCTCTTACAGTTAAATTCAAGATCCTTAGCATGGTCTCCCGGCTCCATAGGTCCTGGCCCCTGCTCGCCTCTCCAGCCTCATCTCCCTCCCTTCATGAAGCCACAGTCACACTGGCCTTCTTTCCATTTCCAGGCCTGCCTGGAAGTCTTTGTTTCCACCATTCCCTCTGACTGAGACACCTGCCCCATTCCTCCGATTAATTTCTTCATCCCTCAAGTCTTAGGGTAATTACTACTCTCTCCCAGAGGCCTTACTTTACCTCTCCACGAGGACAAAAATGACAGTTCTTCTTGCACTTTCTTAGTCCTCTGCAGTTTTTCTTTTTATAGAATTCTTTTTTAGAATTATGATCATATGCTTATCTCTATAACGATTTGCCTGGTATCTCTACTCCCCACCAGGCTGCATGCTCCAAGATGGCAGGGACCTCACCATTATATGTCCAGTACCTAGCACAGTGCCTGGAGAGCATATAGTGATTGCCATAGATGTTTGTTGAATGAACGTTTATTGAAAACTTAAGTCTTCTCTCAATTCCATCCATCTTCCACCTTAATAGCACACCTCTATCAAAATTAGCAGAAGGGAAAATGTTTGCTATTTATCTTTCCAGAGTCTTATTTTCTTTCTAATATCTGAAGTCTACAACACCAACCAGGACTTCCACTTACAGCTCCATGAGTTGTGCATGGCACCCCCTGGACTCCTGCAGCTCGTACTCCGTGCATGGACAAGGTGGTCCTACCACTGATGACATCCTGGGCCCCAATCATTCTAGACATCTAGTTAATTTACGTAGGGCATTGTGGTTTGAAAATCTCAAGTTACCTAAATCAAGTCTAGGAGACGATGCATCTCAAGCGCCCGAGGAGACAGATCAGGAGATGTAGAAGTGGTATTCTGAGCAATCCACTAGAATCAAAGAACTGCCGTTACATAAACCCCAGGCACTTCAGCCTTTTCCGCTTTAAGAATATAATATTAAATCTTTGATCTGGATGTTTCAGAAGTGGCAAAAGAGAGACATTTTGCAACTTTCTGCCACCGAGCACAAAGGAGCATCACGTGGTGACCACAAGGCCTCCATAATTAACATTCCTAACAAAATTGCACACCCAGTATAACCATTAAACAATGCTGGCCTCTATTCATTCGTTCACACATATTTATGGAGTACCACTATGAAGCAGGTATGTAACTGACATTGGCTCGTAAAAGGAAGGGAACGAAAGAACTAATGAACTATTTAACAAATGTGGTGGTGTTGCGGGTGCTATTTTATAAAGGGTAGTCAGGGGAGTCACGTCTGCAAAGGCGATGATTAATCTGAGACCTGAAGGAAGAGCAAGAACTACCAACAAGACCATCTGGTGACGGGATTTGAGGCAGAGGGAAGAGCAAGGCCCTAGGGCAGAAGCAGATTTGTTGACCAGGAAGAGCAGGAGGCTGGCATGCTGGAGAAACAGGAAGGACAGAGGAAAGTCACAGCAGTGAGGACAGAGGGGCATCTGGGAACACAGTGCTGGGGCCCCCTGTGCTGTGATTTTCAGCGTGAGTGGGATGCAAGCAGTTGGAAGGAAAAATAGGACCTGACTTCTGTGCTTAAAGGCTCTCTGGTGCTGCTGCACGGAGAGCAGACTCTGCAGAGCACTCGTGAAACAGGGAGCGCGTTAGGGGGCAGCTGCAACAGTCCAGGTCACATGCGGTTGTAGGGTAGTAGCACCAGAAGGAGAGAAGCGACTTGACTTCAATGCTGTCAATGTGTTTATATTAGCTGATTGGAAGTCTTTGTCTAATAAGTTCAACATCTGGGCCCCCTCAGGGGCACTTTCCATTGGCTGCTTTTTTGCCTGTGTCTGAGTCAAACTTGCCTGTTTCTTTGTGTGTCCCATAATATTTTGTTGAAAACTGGACATTTCAGGTAATAGACGACAGCAACTCTGGAAACCTGACCATGTCTCCTTCCGAGGGCTTGTTGTTGAAGCTGTTTGTTTAATTCTATACCATCTTAATTCCCTGGGTGTCATGGGTGACTATTGAAGTCTCTGCTTGTTTAGCTTAGTAGTCAGCTAATGACTGGTCAGTGATTTCCTGAAATGCCTGAGCCAGCAATCTTCGGAGCCCTTCCACTCCTTCAATGCTCAGGCCATTTACAAGTCTGCCTTAGCCTTCATTGCCTGCTTATGAAGGGTCTCAAGGTCAACCAGAGGTGAGTCACTGGGGACTTCTTCAGGTCTTTCCCAAGCACATGCACAGCCCTGTGCATGCACACGGCCTTGGAAACCTGCAGGAATGTGCCAGAGCTCTTCAAAACCCCCATGGACATCTTGTTCCCCAGATATTTCTTTTAAGTTTTTTGGCCATGCTTTTGTTTGTCTCAACTAGTATTGCAACTTTAGCTAGGTGTGAGGCTAAAAAAATTGCAGCTAATTATTTTTGACAAATGCCCCAGAGATGGAATTCTTCCTATGGAGCTCTGAGTCAGATGGATTAGTGACAATACCTTGTGGATGGGTCTTTTTGAGAAGATCCAAACCTATGCTTCTCTCTCAGTAACTGTGAGGCTGTCGGTCTTCTGGGATGTTATGGTTTGAAGACTGTTAGTTTCCGAGGCTGCTGAAGAGCTGAAGAGAGGACGTGGGAGTGAGCCAAGTTAAAACACCACAACCCAGATGTTCCTACCAAAGTTCAGTAGTTTTTCTTGAATAAATGCTTTTCAGATTGTTGTAAGTCTTCGATCAATTTCCAGAGTTCTAAAACACAATGCTGTTGATAATTTTGCCAGTATTTTTGTTGCTTTTATGAATGGGTGGATTTATGGAAGTTTTCATGCCACCATTTTGAAAGCCCGACCACGGAGAAGTGATTAGATTTTAAAGATGTACTTGAAGCAGAGTTTAAAGGGTTTCCCATAGATTTGAACGTGGTGAGTGAAAGAAAGGAGTTAGGATAATTTCAAGGTTTGGGTCCTAAGAAACTGGAAGATTGAAGTTACTTTTTACTGAAATGGATAACAAGGGGAGGAAAGCAGATTTTTAGAGGGAGATCAAGAATTCAGTTTGATGGGGCCGGCCCGGTGGTGCAGCAATTAAGTTCGCATGTTCCACTTTGGCAGCCCAGGGTTCAGATCCCAGGTGCAGACGTGGCACCACTCAGCAAGCCATGCTGTGGCAGGCGTCCCACATATGAAGTAGAGAAAGATGGGCATGGATGTTAGCTCAGGGCCAGTCTTCCTCCTGAGCAAAAAGAGGAGGATTGGCAGCAGATATTAGCTCAGGGCTAATCTTCCTCAAAAAAAAAAAGAGTTCAGTTTGGGACACATTAAATTCTAAGTGCAAATTAGGCATTCAAGTGGAGAGACCAAGTGGGCCATTGGGTCTACAAATCTGGAATAGAGATAGTAGCTTGGAAGATATCACCACAAATGATGTTTACAGCCATAGAATGGAATATCTGCCTGAATCAGATGAGCATATCTACACAGAGGTCCTACAACGGAGCCCTGGGCATTCCTACTGCCAGGAGTTAGGAAAACGAGGAGTATCTAGCAGAGGGAAGTCCGGAGTCGGGTAGAAAGAGAACAAGAGGGGGTGATGCCAGAATTGGTTCAAAGAGAAGGATGTTATCAACCGAGTTAAAACTGCTGCCAGCTTGAGTGGGAAGTAATCCAAGAACCAAACATTGGATTTAGCAAGTATCTTGGAAAGAGCCGTTTCAATGGGTCGGTGGGGACAAATGGATTGAAGTGAGACGTGGAGGAGAGGAAATGGAGACAGCTTTTCAAGGAGTTACTCTGGCAAGGGCAGCAGAGAGGCAGAATGGTGTCGGTAGGACACTGCCCTGTGAAGTGGCTGAGGTGGACCCTGGGTGGCGGCACCAGTGCAGGCTGTGATGGCTTCTTTAGGGAGGCCTCACGGGACTCCGTGGGGCTGGATTTGCGCTTCAGCCCCAGTCAGAAAGGGACTGTCCCTGCACAGCAGAGCAGACTATAGCCAGCCCGCACCGCTTATCTGGACGGCCAGCGTCTGGGCCGGATAGAGCTCGTCAGTTAGAAAGAGGGACAGGCAAACAGGAGTGGTAATAGAGGCTGTAGACGGTGCTTCAGCAGATGGGAAGAGGAAGCCTCCGTAGGAGCCAGTCTCTGCACACTCACCCTGAAGGGATCCTCAGGTGACTGCGTGGTCAGAGACGCGGCCCAATCCAGAAATGGCAGCAAGGGCTCTACGGGGAGAACGTTACCACACCAGGGCAGGTCACCCAGGTGGGTCCAGCAAGAGATACACAGCGGGCGGCAGTAAATGACGGAAAAAGGACTCGGGTTGAACCAGAAGAGAAGCAGCCCGCAACAATTCCTTCAAACCTCCCATGAAGGGTTTTGAGGGGTTTTGATGGATTTTGTTTGTTTGTTGATTGTTTTCATGCATTTATTGATTATTTACTCATTTATTTGGGGGTCCAGTTCCTTAGTGAAAAGTCACTGAATTTTACATGAGAGCCCAGGGCCCATTCTTCAGAGTCGCAGGCATCTGTGATTAAATTCCCAGATACTGACGTAAAGATAACCCAAACTAGAGAGACGTGCAGGGCCTCCGCCAAATACTGAGGTCACGCTGAAAACTAGAAGTTACACCCCCCCTCACACAAGGAATCTGAGTATGAATACTAGTGTAGGTCAACGCCACGATTACAGTCAAATTCTGACTCCTAAATTACACAGACCAGGAAAATGGTCTTCCCAGGTCACTGTCTCAGCTGCATTCGTTCTGTCTGGAAACACCCATGTCCCAGTGCCCTGCTCCTGTCAATCTTCCAGAAAACAAATTGCTCAGCTTTCACAGTTTAGCATTCCCAAAATGTGTTTGATATGACGAACTAACGGATTTTCAGATTTCTTTTCCCTCACATATTCTTAAGGATATTTTTATTGCTCTCATCTTGGAAAATTGAGTATCTAACCTTGCCAGGAAAGTTTCAGACTGCCACGCCGCCTCGCCCATAAACAGACAGAACCGAAGCTCGCAAACACACGAGAGCTGGTAGCAATGACGCAGTGCTCCAGGTTTCTGGTCCCCGAGCGCAGCTCATTTACTGCCCAATCAAACTCAGTGGTTGCTGCAGCTACCTAGGCAGACCCTACCCTGGAGTTTAAAATTCCCCTCCTGCAATATATATATACTTAGTCTTAATAAATAAATGACTTGGACCAGGCATTATATATCACTCAAATCCACGAGGACACAAATTATGTATAATACATCGGCTGTGTAATTTATTTATTAAGCAAAACGTGAATTTTCCACGCTTGTGTTTGGAGGCACAGTTTGTCACACGCAGCTAAATGATGTATTCTTATTAGTCCCACTCAATTACCAAGTCATCCCTCTGTGCACGGTGTATTTGTTAATGATAGTGCCACAACGCTGCGTCTACAATACCTGCGATTTCAGTGATTCATAACGGCTCACTAAAACTGTGAAAATGATAAATCGACTGCTGTTGATTAAATGCCGCCAACAGTATGTTTCATATGTGTTTGTCGCAGTTAGGAGTTAAAGAAACAGCATTGCTCAAAATCATTTAAATATCTAATTAAGCCAAGCCCTCACCAGATGTAAAGAACTCATTGGAATACAAGAATGAAAAATCAAAGAGACCTTGGTGTGAGAAGAGGGGGAGAGGAACCCTCACCATCACGGCCTCGTTGATTATGAGGAATCTGTCATCCTAACAATTGTGAAGGGACAATACCCACACTTGAAGGGGCATGGAGCTTAGTCCCTTCTGCTCACGGCTGTCTGGTGCCCTTGTGTCGTGTCTCTAGGCTTCGTCTTAGACAACAGAGGATTTCAATGCCATAGAAGGATTTCAATCCCATAGAAGGAAGCACTGGATGAGGGCCTTTGAAACTGCGGCAAATTCACAGAGGATGAGAGGATGGGGATGGAGAGGAAGAAAGGGGAGGGAATATTTTCCAGCTGCTTCTATAGCATTTCCGTCTTCCACTTCAGTGAGAGGGTTTTTTAATGCTTCCGCGTGACAAATGGCAGCAGAAAGGAAAATATCATTTCAAACAAAGATTAATTATCTTTATGGTTTTAGCTAACTTTTCCTCCCCTTAGACGAATCCATGTAGAGGCCTTATGGCTAATACTCAAAGCGGGTGGAACAAGCCAAGCCCAGAAGCTCTCCTGCCAACACTCGGGCTCCTCGCTTAGGCTGTGAGCTGAGCGCACAAGATAAGAAAAACAGATACTGGTGAAGCTCAGTAATCTCATTACGACCAGGCAGGAGGTGTTTATTTTCTTTTTTTGCAATTTTGAAATCAATTGAGAAATGTACCCAGAAAGTACATGGTTTCTTTTGGAAATCAATCTTCCTAAATTAGACCACATCTCCAGAATGTTTGAACCAGAGGGTAAAACAAAAAGAAAAGAAAGTGGACCGTTCTGAATTTCAGAATTTGCGTGTCTTTCATTTGTGCCGAAAACACCTTCTCATTTTCCTTGTATAAAGATGAAACTTTGTGCAATGTCCCCATGGTAGCTTTGCCCTGAAGTGTCGTTCTAAAATTAAGGTGGAACATTGATTATTAGCAGCACAGATCTATAACTGACCATGAAGAAAGCACCAGGCTTTATACTGCCTTTGCAAAAGCCAATTTCACCCTTAAAACTTAAAACTCCACAGAGGGCAACAAGCTGAACTCTCAGCCCTCTGAATGCTCATCATAGCAGCCATGATGTGAACCACCAGAGGCCCAGCAGAAGTCGTTTTCAAATTCTGGAACAGAACCCAACTCACACATGTGTGTCAATTTAAACATATGTAGTCTTGAAAGTTGAGCTGATTTCCTTTACGCCAAAAATTTCCAGTGTACTGTGTTGCTTTGTTTTTTTTTTGGTGAGGAAGATTTGCCCTAATCTAACATCTGTGCTGATCTTCCTCTCTTTTGTATGTGGGATGCCTCCACACCGTGGCTGACGAGTGGTGTAGGTCTGTGCCTGGAATCAAAACCTGCACACCTGGGCTGCTGAAGTGGAACGTGCCGAACTTAACCACTACACCTACAGGCCAGCCCCACTAATGTACTTTTAATGACATTTAAAAATTTTATTCCCACATCTGAAAGCACTTGCATGAATGATATCCTGACAACTGGGGTCTCAAGAATATGTTTGAGCCCTTACTAGTTCCTTGATCCTTAAATGGAAAGCCTCACAGAGCAGTCACGGACAGTCACTTGCCTGTTTATAGGGTTGTGTTTAGTTTGCTTGTTTATTGCATTTTACTGGCACTACAACCACAAAGTAAGATGATGGATTTGTTATCTAAAGAAAGAAACTCACGGATATGCAGTTCACAGGAGGGTAGGACGATGCCCAGAGGTACCAGAGCTTCTCAAAGGGACGGTCCTTCTTAGTCTCCCTGCAGTGAGGGACAGAAGGGTCCAGTGTCTTCACGTTTCTAATTAACTGCACGACTTTGGGCAAAGAATTCGCTGTCTGCACCTTAGATTCCACATTTAAAAAATGACAAAATTGAGCTCTGTTTCCATCCTTATCTAACATTTAGATTCCAGACTCTTCCACCTGCAGCCCCAGCACCCAGACCCCTGGTTTGCACATCAGCATCCTCGGAGCTGCCCTGGTGCTGTGCTGGCCATGGGCACGGAGGACACTCAGGTGGCATCACAACTAAGAATCGCCTCGGAAGCTCCTCCTCCAGCGTGACTGATGCCTCCCCCACCGGGACGCACACATAATTCATTACACGCTGGGCCCGGTCTCCACTCCACTTCTGTGTGTCCCTTCGCACACACCTGGCAGGTTAAAAAGCTGCTTATTTTGCACATCTCTGTAGTGGGCGTCCTTTGAATAGCTACTCTTTGTCAGTGCCATTTCTCTAAACAACACACCCTAATATTTACAGAGATGTTATTATGACCAAGAAGAACGCAGACAGAGCACATTGAAGCTGTCAGAGGGAAGGGACTACAGAAACACAAGACCCAGGATATTCTCTCAGGCACCTTAGGCTAAGACTTAGCTATGTAGGCATTTTCCAGAAACTTCTTCATCAGCAATGTGATGGACCAATCCTTCTCAGGTCTCCTGCTTTCTTTTCCAAACTTGTAGAAAAACTTTTAAATATAAAGTAGATTAAGGGAGAAAAAAAATAAACCCTGAATTCTATTAAACGAAAACCCCAAAACCACGAAATAATGACATACAAGAGCGCTGTCATTTTCCACAAATAAAGTTGTTAAGTAGACTTCCTGAGAGACAATTTATACGGTGAAATGGAAATGGAAAATTTCTTGAAAGATTGTTCAGCTGTAAAGAGTAAACCTGTGAAAAAAACCCCTCCTTAGCCTCCGCCCCAGCTACACAGTCAGCAGTGTCTGCGTTAGCTACCAGCTGTGCAGGTAAGCAAATGAAAAGATATCAAGCTCCTAGAATTACAAGTTGATTTTATAATAATAATAATATTTTTAAAAAGTCCTTTGGAACAATCATTTTGTCAGTCCTGCAGTCCTGTCTGAAGATTTCTTCGGGCATAGTTTTTAGGATAAGCTTTCACTGAAGACCTTGGGTTTCGAATTTAAAGGCAGGAAGCTGGAACCTTTCATTACTTCATAATGACCTAGAGTTGCAATGGAGAGAAGGGGTTTCCCTCCCGAGGGTCCTGGGGGAGCTGTCTGATGCAGTCTCCCACATCCCCCAGCGTGGTGGAAGCAACCACTCAAGGTCTGGATGGTGTGTCCCAGGAGCCACCTGAGCTCAGCAACCTCCATCAGCCAAGGCGGAACTGACGCCACCTGTAGGGCGGAAGACCCCAGAAAAGCTATCACTTTCACTTTTTCTTTATTGCTGGATAAAGCAACAAAGTATTATGCATCACAAATGTAAGGAAGAAAGGAAAGATAGTAGAGATGAAAAGGAAGTGGGTCCAAGCATCAGAACCCTTTTTGTAAGCGTCAGCCAATATAGCAATATGATTTTTCACTTCCTTGTGAGGTTATGTTAGAAGATATGGTATTTCTAGGGCCCTTGGAGGTCCACTCTAGTGATGGTAATAATGCTTTCCAGATGAAGCAATATAGACCAGTCTGTACCATGGCGTCAATGAGATTGAAAAATTAAAGGGAGACTGTGTAAGAAGGTCTGAGTTCCACGACTACTGCAAAGATAATTTTCACATTTTCTTCTTATGAAGATTTATAGTACCTCATATAACTGACTGAATGAAGAATAACAAAAAATATTGGATAAAGAGAAACAATAAAAGAATTTGAAGGGGCCAGCCCTGTGGCGAGTGGTTAAGTTGGCACGCTCCGCTTCGGCGGCCCAGGGTTTCACTGGTTTGGATCCTGGGCATGGACATGGCACCACTCATCAGGCCATGCAGAGGCAGCGTCCCACATGCCACAACTAGAAAGACCCACAACTAAAACATACAACTATGTACTGGGGGTATTTGGGGAGAAAAAGCAAAAAAAAAAAAAAAAAAAAGGATTGGTAACAGTTGTTGGCTCGGGTGCCAATCTTTAAAAAAAAAAAGAATTTGAAAATTGCAAAGAAGAAGGAGAGAGAATAAAAAGAAAAAAGGGAAAGGAAAGGAAGAATAGAGATGCTCCCATCAGCAGGGCAGTTTGGCTATTGTTTGGGGTGAGGAAAAAGGGCAGAGACTAAGAAAAAGTCACAGAATCCTGAGGACACTGATGAGAAGACAAGCTGGGGTCTGAAACATGCCAGGCAGGAAGTTGTGAAACGTTAACCAAAATGCCTGCAAAGCCCCCATCAGAGCAGCATTTCCAAACGACTCCATATGCACGCCTTACTCCAAGGCCCAACGACATCTGTCCAGGGTGGAAACAAAACTGCTGGTGGGAAAACAAGCGAGAAACACAAAATCACTAACTTGAGGAGGGAGGACCATTTTTAAAGTGAATTTAGAAGGGCAAGTGCCTTTAAGCGTGTCGAGCCGGAAGGTTTTTTAGATGAAGAGTGAAAGAGTGGATCCCAAATCCCTGGTCTCCTGGGCCGAGGAGAAGTCATCTGGGCTCGAGTGTCGGCGAGCAGAGTTTGAAGAACGTGAGATCTTCATCCAACAGAAGAGGCCCTCCAGCTCAGTGGATGCCAAGAAGAGATCAGAGGAGTGAGACCCCATCAGTGGATCAAAGGGTGGGAAGCGAGGATCCAGAAAGAAGAGTAACGATTTTAGACCTCCACAGGCAAGATCTGAATGGAAAGGTGATAATGGTATGCAGCTGGCAAGGAAGACTGCAAATAATTGAATGAAAAGAGAATTGTCAGGGTAATATATCTGTTAGGAGAGAGGAGGAAAATGGTGAGTTAATAAAGAGTTGGACACTGATGAAAGGAGATGCATGGAATGGGGAGGAGGTGGAATTCAGACACTTCCTCTGCCAGCTTCCGGCGGACGTCTTCCATGGAAACTGAAGGTCACGCAGATGGGAAGGCTGGGAGTTTGTGGCACCATCCAACAGGAATGAAAGAAAGACTAGAAGTAGAACATGGCAAGGCAGCTTCTTCCAACAAGTCGACGTAGCCCGTGAGCTGGATTGGCAACACATGAAGATTGGGGGTTTGATTCCTCGCCGCTTTTCTGCAAGGTTGACTCACTTGTTCTGAATGGCCACTTGGGGTCAGGTCATGCCTCAGCATACACTAATCCTGACAAGGTCATTTACGAAGGGACGATGCCAGAATTGAAAAGTTCTCTCCGGGAGCTTCAAGCCTCTGCTCTCTGGGTGAGCTCCATCAGAATCCTCCCCTCTGCAGATGTGGGAAAGGGAAAGGCAGCATCGGAGACAAGAAAAGAGAAACACACGATAACCGCTCTGGTCCCCACTGGTTAGTGGCTCTTGCTGCTGATCTCTGGAAAATGTGTACCAGCCAGGAGAAACAGGCTTGCCACCTATGGCAGCAGCAAAGCACGAAGCCTTACAGAGACCACCAGGGAAGTGCACCAGGTCTGCGTTATCACCTCCCAGCTAGAGCGGGTTGACTCATCTCGAACAATACTTGAGTTCCAGGTGGATTACTTAAAGATCTTTCATCCCGGTATCCTCACAGCATCAATAGGACCTTGAATATTAGCAAAGGGAGATGAAGTGGTGTCTCAACTCTTCTTAAATGAGTGGGAGAAGATGGAAGACAGAGGGAAGGGGTCTCTGTTGGCACTGGCCAGGGCGACCTGGGTGAAGGGAAGCCACCAACACTGCGCAGTGGAATAGCAGGGCATTGGCCGCCATGGTCTGAAGCACAAGGTGACAGGAGAACACTGAAAGCTCGTTGTAAATAAGCTACTCCTGAAAATGCTCAAGGCTCCCTCCACCCTTGGGAAGAGTGATAACCAGAGGCAAAGGGAGCTACCTTTCTCATTGTGTAGGGCAGGGGTCAAATGAAGCAACAGATGGAGAAACACCTGGAAACAAGAAAGTGCCGCACGACCACCAAGGGGGGATGAAAACGACGACCCCTGGCTGTGCCCACAAGGGGCTTCGGGGCAGACCTGTCCGCACCCTGCACAGCTGTCTGAGGCGTGTACTGGAGAAGTCTGACTCTGCACGCCCTCAGCAGGTGTCTCTGTGCTCACCTCTCGGGGGCCACTCCGTAAAAACGGGTCCACGGCTCTGCGGGTGATTTCATGGTTTCAGTCTTTGTCAGACTGAGGTACTGTTACAAAACAAATCAGCATCTACAGTCCACAGGGCTGGGAAACACGGTAAACAGACCAAGGGGGAATGTCAGGAAGGCGCAGTCTCCTCGTTAGTGTCAGATGAAGTGCCAAATGCATGACAGGCGGGGATGGTCAGGCACGGGGGCTAGACGTAACAGTATTCTGGAAGAGTCATTTCGTGGGGGCTCCCGAAGACGAACTGTCTGACGACTTCATCTCACAAATGTCTAACAAGTCCGTCAAGTCACCCTGGGAACCTGAGTTGACTGAGCCCACTGCAAGTGGGGCCGTCCCTGGGAAACACAATTACAGGTACATCCTCACACTGCACACCTACACGAAACAGTCCCATGATGTGAAAAGCACTGCTCTCAAAGACTGCCACTCCAAATGCTACCATATCATAGAACGAGACGGCTGAAGTCTCCGTAGAAGATGTAGAGACTCAAAGAACTTAGGCAGATACAACTTTGGGGGGCTTGTATTTTATCGTCATCATTAGAGAAAAAGAACAACAGTATTAACACTAATATTTACCCAATATTTATGATATTTAGTCAGTGTGCTAAATCCTGTATGCGCATATCTGATTTAATCCTCAGAGTGAGTCTGCAAGTAGGTACAATTGTTATTAGAAATGGAGAAACTGAAGTTTCCTGAAGCCTGTAAAGTTGTGCCCACGGTCATACAGCTAATGGGTGGCAGAGCTATGATATTGATTAAGGTCTGTCCAACTTCAGCGTCCGAGTTTTTAATCACTATTTTAAATTGCCTTGCATTCCAATAATTTTGGGACGAAAACAAAGTCTGTGCAAAGTCACCTGTGAAAGCCTGGTCTTTCACAGCACAGCACACCCGCTCACGTCTTCTTATGCACTCCCTTCTAGCCGCGGCTGACAAGCCCAGCAGAAGACCGGCATTGCATCGCCGCTCAGTCGGGCGGTAGCTGACCCGTGTCGCTCACCGACACCTGACGAGGTGGCCTCCTCCTCCACACTTGGGAAGGCCTCATGAGGTGCTTCCCCGGCTCAAAATCGACCCTCGGAGACTGAGTCCAGCACTGGGTGTCGGGGGGCCGGGGGGTGTGGCACAAGCATTCTGGAGGAACAAAGAGCTGAGTATTCAAGAAATTGTCCCAACCTTTGAGCACACACAGTACAATCATCATTATGCTCTTTTTTGCTCATTTAAACATTTTTTAATGTTCTTTCTTTCTTCCCATTTGATAACCGGCCTCTTCCGATGTATGACCTTGGGTCTTTGAGTGACAACACAAACAGAGGAGCTGCGGCAATAAATTGTCATAAGCATCGTCAGAAACATGTTCTGACCAGGTGGGAGCCGCCTCACCTCCCCCGACTCCTACCTGTCCCCGCAGAAGGCAGATCTTCGTTTCTCCCACAACCGCCAAGAGCCCTTCCAGGACAGCAAGAGCCTGCAGGGCTTATTTACAAGCCTGCTTCGCCTTCCCTCCGTTTTTTGTAAAAGGGCTCAGCAGACACCCAGTGCCACTGCAGCTGGCAGCGTTCAGGAAGAAGGACCCTAATTCTGGGCTTGTGGAGGACGGGGACAGGGACAAGGGGCAGCCTGCCAAGAGGGCCCTTCACCCTCATTGCTCAGGCCCCTTCCAGCAGGACGTGGGGCAATCTGCGTCACGTTGACCTGCCTCTGCCCCTGGGGACGAGGGCAGTCCCGCTGTGGAACCAGCTAAATGTCTTGCCTCCCTTATTTTTTCCTTCTCACGCTGTTTTTCACTTTCGAAGAAGAGACTAAAAAGAAAGAGAAAGGGAGGAAGTGGCGGCTCTCGCCGGCGCCCTGGGCCCCAGTCCGCGTGGCCTGTCCTCCCGCGTCCTTCCCGGCCCCGAGTCATGCATCACTCATCTTGTCACATTGAACTCCAGATGCTCCTACCCTAGAGAATGCTCTGACTCCGGCCATTTTTCTTCATTCTCACTAACAATTTGGTAATGAAATATTGATTTTTAGTTAGATTCATATTGATGCTATTAGGTTTGCATTGATAAATCATGCCGGCCTCCTGTCTGGGCGGCTGGAGAGTGCTACACGGAGCCCTGGAGATTACAATCAACTCATTGATGTGTTAATTTGATGGATTTTTTCGTTCTCCTAGAAGGAGTGGGAGGGTAGAGGAAGATTTTTCAGTGGGGCCCTTGTAAAGTTTTCACAGTGAAATCAGAGACAGTAATTGCAGGCTTCGCGGTGCGCGTTCGCCTCCGAAGACTCCTCCGGCGATGCAGCCGGGATGTGAACGGCAGGAAGCAGGGCTGCGGCCGGGCGGGAGGGGTGGGGCGAGGGATTAAAAGGATATGACACACCTTGTAAACACTGTCCCAGAGTCCCACATGGGGAGGGGAAATCATTTCAGTTAAATCCTAATTAAGCCATTTAGAGGCCGCCATGAAAAAGCATTTCCCATCTCCAGAAGGGTCTGTGTGTGGGGACTGCCCCAGGGTGGGGACGGTGGAGGTGGGCTGTGGGGGCACCTTATAAACCGGGAGAGAGGGCTCAGGGCCTCCCTCCTGGCTGGTGGCAGCAGGGGTTTGGGGACATTTTACCTCTGTTCTTTCCCTTGGAAAGTGCCACTTAGCAAGCCAGTGTCCTCAGCATCTGCAGCCTATTTAAAACGCCTCTCGCTTTGATTTATGGTCCTGTGCAAATGCACTGTCTGTCATTAAGGGACAAGACTTGGCTGCACCAAAGGATCGTTCTGTGATCTCCTTCAAAGACCAGAGGCTCCAGAAAGAAAGGGCTTTGAAATGCTTAGGTAGGAATTCATTCTGTTTTGTTTTGTTTTGTTTTGTTTTTAAAGCAAAACTATTTCACCTTCAAGCCTGACGTGCTGTACCTCCGGGAGCTTTCCACCTCCACCCTCTGATAAGCACGAAGAGCAGTTTCGCATCAACCAAGTCCACTCCGTTAAATTCATGTGTGTGTGCAACAAATTTAAGGCCCGCTTTGTGAAACAGACACATCTACACGGGTGAGCGCATGTGCACACAGAGGAAGGAAGGGAAAGCTCCAGAGTCGTGCTGTGCTGGGTGCTGGAGTCGCTGTGCTGGCCTAGGTGGATGCGAAGGAGGATGGGAAATTTGGGTCAGTTTCTTTCATCTTAGCATTTTAAAGAGCTCTAATGACTAGCCAGTCAGATTGATGTGCTGCATCGTAGCACACAAGCTGCTTGAGAAACAGCCCAGCCCGAGGGCCTGCCAGCACGGCCTCCTCAGATGATGGTGTGGAGGGGACCCTGTCGTGAAAGCAGGTGCGGAGGCTCCTGCAGCGAAGTGGCCTCACTCACTTC
Source organism: Equus caballus (assembly GCF_041296265.1). Taxonomy (NCBI): domain Eukaryota; kingdom Metazoa; phylum Chordata; class Mammalia; order Perissodactyla; family Equidae; genus Equus; species Equus caballus. The sequence goes on from NC_091691.1 coordinate 98,833,897, forward strand.
TTGGCCACCCTGTGGGGTCAGTGTGGGCCCTTCCCAAGGTTAAAACATTATATACACATACTTTGTCTGCCTGTCTGTCTGTCTGTCTGTCTATGGAGAGGGAAGGAGAGGGGGGAGGGAGAGAGAGGTGGCTGGACTCAAGCACCTCGTTGTCACCCCAGGGATGTTTTGGTGGCAGTCAGCTGACTTGGGAGAATCAGAATGTTCTAAACCACAAGGTTTTCAAAGTCACAGTAACATCCCTGGAAGTTTCCTAACTATTGTAATCCGCTCTCAAGCTCTCAGGGGTTCACATTTTTACTCCTCTCCTTCCTTTTGAAGGTTCGTCTCGTGTCACTCTAGAAGGAGCCGGCTCCAGTTACTGGGACAAATCTCTAGACCCACATCCCACAACCCCGGGCTCTTAGCTTTGACTCCAGACCCAGTCCCTCGTCCGGAGGAAGGAAAGGAAATCCTACCTGTGAAAGCATTTGGTCAATGATAACACACTGGAAAAGTCAGAAGCCATGTCATTACTGGGGAAGCCCAAGATGCTGGCGAGATGGAGAACTTTCTGAAGCGCCGCCCCCAATAGGACATATGGTTTTCGACATTAGATGACCAGAGGTCACGTAGGGTACCTGGCCCCATCAGAGTAAGCAGATCACATCTCAGGTGGATAAAAGCCAGGAAGAACAGGGCTCATTTACTCCAAGGGGGCCCCAAGTGACCACCCTGGACTGCCCCGGGCTGTCAGCCTCAGTCACTTCCCACCAAGGTCGCAGCCCATCCCAATCTGAGCATGTCTTCCCTGGAACCTGTGAGTGACTGTGGTTATACCTCACCCCTCCTTCCCAAATACAACCCATGACGGATGCAATGCTTACCCCATAGCCAGCCCTGCCCAAGGGCAGCCCAAAAGAGTACAGGGCTCACCCTTGGAGGAGGTCACTCAGCTCAGCTCACATCGGGATGCTGCAAGTCCAGCGGTAAGAAACTATGAAACCCTCGACAAGCAATTACATTCAGATCAGTCTGCATGACGCACACAGCGGAAAAGAGCTCTCCAGACAACATTGTAAAAGCCACCTTCACCCCATATATTCTGTCCATCTTAGCAGTTATGCTAAACACATACACTAAATTAACCGTCCTGTGGGGAGATGCACCGTCCATCGCAACAACTCTAATTCAAAGAATGATCAGACTTGCACTCCTCCGTTTGGCACACCAGTCCCCAGAGAGCAAGCGCCCTTCCACGTCTGCATTCCTCGCTCCCCTCCGCCTGCTCTCCTGTGGGAACCGAGCTCATCTTCCAATCCAGAGGCCTGGGAGTCTGTCCTTTCCATGACCTCCTCCTCCGTCACCATTCCACACCCAAAAGATTGTCGATATTACAATCCTTTCTTCCTTGCTGTATCCCCAAACCTTAGTCTTTCCCTTCCCAGTCACGTTTATACTGTTGGCACACAAATTTTCTCAAACATGCGTCTCATGTCTGTCTCCTGGAAAACACACAGTAGCTCCCCTTTGCCTGTAATTTCACATCCAAACTCCTGACCTGGCTTTAAAATCCTCCATGAGTGGGTTCCAACCCCGGCCAGCATTTTTCTCCCCTCTCCTGCCTCCTCACCCATCGGACCAGGCACATTACTGTAAAGCTTAGATGCACATCAGTGTCTTGGATCATCCTTGTCCCTGGCGTATGAATCTCGACGTTGCTATTTTTTCTGCCATGTGGCCTTGTATAAATTCATTAAGGAAGCTGAGATTCAAAGGCTATGTCTGCAAAATGTGCATGCCTTGCTGCGTTATTGAAAGCGTCGACATGAGATTCTGTACATAAAATGCCTGCAGAAGAACCCAGTGGATTTCAGGCACTGGGGAAGTCCTGGCCCCTTCTCTGAACTCAGCCACCCCTAATGGAAATAATACCCTTTTCCTCTTAACCTAGACAAATCTCTCCAATCCCGTCCCTCCAAAATGCCTTCTTCTGCCATTACGCTCAAACTCACACAGATCTTTGGCCTCTAAATTCTCCTTTTACTGAGTGAAGGCCCCGGAGCATCACAGAGAATAGCTGGGGGTGTTAATGAGGACAGGGTCGGCCTCCGCACTGCACGTGTGATGCTGAAAACTGGCAGATGCAATGATTCTCATGTGGACTGATGCTAACATTTAGGACAAGGTGGCAACCCAGGGTTGTGGATTTATGGTCCACCATGATTTGTTCTTCTTTTAATTTGAATTTGTAGACAATTTTCAATATTTGGTAGATTTCTCATAAATATTCATACCTGATTTCTCTTAAAAAGCTTGGAGGAGGGTAGGACTTAGAAGTACATGCTCTGGAGCCAGACTGCCTGGGTTCAAATGCTGGTGCTACCCTATCCTTGCTGTGCAATTTCAGGTGAGTTCCTTAGCTTCTCTGTGCTTTCTTCTGGACAGCATGGCAATCATAAAAATGTGTGTGTTATAGTGTTGCTGTGAGTATTAAATGAATTAATATACATAAAGTGCATTGAACATAAAAATCACTATCTATGTGTTAACTTTTTTTTTTCCTGGTGAGTTGGACCCCTATTCCTACTTGGGGGAAAATCTTTGGAGCTGCAGATTCTGCCTCCTTTAGACTGACCACGAGCACTCCTGTTACATCAGGGCAGGGTCACTGATGGGTGTTGCCTGTCTAGATATTGTAGGCAGTGGAGTATGCTACCCTCGACATCATAAATGAGGCTAAAGGTGTAACTCTGGTTGGAATATCACACCAGGTTTTGGTCAGCAATCAAAGGGGCTGAGGAAGGAGAGGAGCTTGATGGGGGTTTAAAATGGGGGAAACAAGGTGGCCGTCCTGGGACATCAGCTAGTGCAGAGACAGGCCGATGAGCAAGCAGAGTCCCGCTGAGGGCCAGCAAAAGCCCAGGGCAAAAGCCAGCCTCAGCTTTGGGCATCATCACAGGCAGGGAGGAGGAGAAGGCCGGCAGCAGACGTGTAAGCAGGCTAGCCAGTTTAGAATCTGGGAGTCAGGATTGAAGACAAGGCAACCCGAGAAAGAAGGGCCAGCACACAGCCAACCCGGCACCAGGGAACCTGCTAAGGAGGCCCTCGACTCAGCCCCCAAGACGCATGTGCGTAAATGACGGGGAGAAGCTCGGCCTGGTGTTTTGACCAATGATCACAGAGCAGGGGCGACCTGCCATCCCCCTGGTTTTGTGTTCCCTGCTCCCAGGACAAGCTGGCCAGGAGCACAGGCCAGAGAAGGCCACCTCTCTACACGTGGGCTGCACACTGGGGCCGCAGCATCAGGACCAGGGCTTACAAAGATTTATAAAAGCTTGCATCCAGGGTGGACATCACACAGATTAATTCGGGCATGCAAGCAATTTTTTAATCAGCAACAATAGCTCCCCGGGTCTGGAATACTCACTCCTTCTGTAACAGAAGCAGAGCAATTCCAGTCGATGTGTTTTTTAAAATCTAACAATGAGCATCCAAGAAAATATAAATTGCTATTCAAGTCTCAGGGCTAAATGATAGCTACCGAAATAAGGGACCTTGCTTAACAGCTCATAAGATTCTAAGTTCAGAAAGTTCTATAAATTGTAGATTATTTTGTTGGGGCGGGGTGGGGGGAGCAGGTTCCAAATTCTCACTTTCTTCTGATTTTACCCGCTCCACATGAGATTTTTAACTAGGTGAAGGATAAAGCATATCCAATAAAACTTTTTTAATTGAAAATCATTACCACATGGCTTTTTTCTAAGATGAGCGGGCTTCAGTGCCTGGACCTCGGGCCCTTCTCCAATTGTGCCTCTTTGTAGCATTTACCGGCAGGGGCAGGTCAAGGCGACCGACAATGAGAGGTTTGACTTCAAGGACCAGCTTACAATTCCCTATCTGACAAAAATAACTTCTTTCATGGGGAATTTGAGAATCTAAAAATTGGCGGGCGAGCCTTCTCTGTGGGAGACCAGCACAAAGCAAGGGCAGGATATGTGAGCATCTTCTTAGGAGGCCATAAAACTTAAGAAACCCCTTTGGATGTCTCTGTCCCCACCTTGGTGCCATTCTTCAGGCAATTGCAGTAAAAGGGCTTTGTCCCGGAGAACAAGGTACCCCAGCAGCCCCTTTCTGTAGTTAGCCTGGCGCTCACCTGTCAGGATGCTGACACCATTCCAGTGAGGCTTTTTTCCTATGGCCTCCCTCCCCTGGGGGGACACTTTCCTTGACATCTGTGACAGCCCCTCAGGGAATCATTCTGTGAAACCAGGCCTTCAGTGTGAAGTTTTCTGTCTGATCCTGACCTCCCTTAATTGTCTGTCTTCAAATGTCTGGTTGTGTCGGGGCCACAGTGGCACGTGAAGGCCCCCGTGAGCCTCGGGGGGCCTCAGGTTATCCACAAGCTGCATACTTCCAACAAGTTTCTCCGCCTCTTAGGAACAAAGTTCAAGATGTCAGGGAGCAGTTCCAAATACCCATAGAATTCGGATCCTCATGCCTCAGCAGTGAGTTCCTCACCTCGTTAATTTAATAGCAAATGATGCATTCTATCCTCTAGAAAAGTTCCAAGAGCTGACGTTTGGAAGTCAATGTCGGAGCTCTGAAATGTAACAAATCCAGGAGGAGGAAGAAACTGAAGCACGGAGGTAAAGGCCACTGTAAGGCCTCAGCACTGGCCCTCCCGTCGCCCTCAGCTCCTGCCCCCTCCCGCCGCGGCAGGACAGCTGCTTCTATTTTGAGGTCCACACACCCCCTTTCGTAAGCCCTCGTCCCCACGCAGGCCGTTTGTCCTACCCAGTATGCTCTGCTCTTCTTGTCTGCCTCCTATCCTGCCGCCTGCTCTTAAGGACTTGGATGAAGGCCACCTTCCCCTCATTCACCAGGGAAGCGGGCTGTTATTGCTCTGGGCTCCCGCACCGCATGGAAGCAGTGGTCAGTGTGGGCCACCTCTGCTTCCTTTTCTCCCATCCTCTCTTTACCTCACTCCAACGAAGCTTTCATTTCACCAAAACTGCTTGTGAGGATCACTAACTCCTGACGGTTGATGAAGCCAACAGTCTAACTTAGACCTTGTCACACTTGACCTGTGACGGCCAGTGGGCACACTGGGCCACTGGCTCCTCATCAATGGGCATTCTTCACTAGCTTCCAGGCCCCCACTACCCTGATCCCCTCCTTCTCTCGGCCCCTCCCCCATAGTCTCCTTTGCCGATTCCCCCTCGTCTCCTGGAATTCCCAGTGTTGAAACTCACTGGAGCTCTGACCTTGGTCCTCTCATATCTACACTACACCCTTGGCCACCTTTCCCTTCTCACAGCTGTAAATGCCATCTAAATGCCAGTGACTCCCAAATCTGGATCTCCAGGTCCCACATTTCTCCTTAATTCTAGACTAATTTACCCCATGGCCTAGTCATCATAGCCATCTGAATGTCTCATGGACTTTGCAAACTGAACCTGCTCCTCACGCAGACTTTCCTATCTAAGTTAAAAGAAATTCAGTTATTTAAGTTGCTCAGGAGAAAAAATAACTTGTGCATAATCTTTGACCCCTCTCTTCTTCACCCCTTCTTCAATCCGTAAGCAGATCAGGCCGACTCCATCTTCCCAGCATACCCAATCACTTCTTACAAACTCCACTATCAACACCCTGGGCTTACCCACCATCACTTCCCTGCTGCATTAACGCAATTGTCTCCTCACTGGTTTCTCTGCTTGCATTCTCGTCCCCCCAGTCTATACCCAGCACAGTAGACAAAGGGATCTTTTTAGTACTTAAGTCACACCATATCTCTACTCTGCTCAAAACCATCCAGTGGCTCCAATCTCACTCAGGAAAAACGCCAAAATCCTTCCAATGGCCAACAAGACCCTACTTGATGTGGACTCACGTTACCTTCTGGCCCCATCTTGATCTTTCTCCCCTCACTCCCTGAGCTCCATCCACACCAGGCTCCTTGGAGTCTTTAAACACTTCAGGTACACTCCCTGTAGGGCCTTGGCCCTGGCTGTTCCTACTGCCTGGAATACTCTCCTCAACCCTTCCCTGCCCCCAACCAGATGCTCCCATGGTGACTTCCCTTCCTCCTTTCCTTCCTTCATGTCTCTGCACAAAAGTTACCGTCTCAGAGACCTCTGCACCACCCAGTTAAGAATGACGACTCCCCCATTCAGCTCTTCTGAACCCCTTACCTGCTCTATTTCTTCTCTACCTTGACTTAACACCTTATAACATACTTATTTCTTGCATTTATTATCCACAGACTGTCTCCCACCATTAGAATTGAAGGACCCCTGTACCACCAGGGTCTTTGTTATTTTCATTCACGGACACATCCAAAGCACCCAGAAGAGGCTTGACACATAGCAGGTGGTTATCAGATACTTGTCGGATGAGTTAATGCCTTTCATTCTTAACCTCTTCTTCCAGCTTGGTCCAGGTCCGTCAGCCCTCTGAAGACAGAAAGCGGGCCTATCTTGCATTGTGTCAGTTGCCTTTAGCATTGTCCCTGGTTCAGAGCAGGCAGTCAATCAGTGTTTGAGAAATGAATAAATGAATAAACAAAGAAACGAACGTGTACAACTCTCTCCGGCATCGACATTGTTCTCTTTCTCTTCTCTCAGACAAGGAAACTGTCCTGCCTCCCATCCTCTTATTGCAAATGAACACCAAGGGTGATACATTTTTTTCTATTGAAGGGAACATTTTTTAGTACATTTTGGACACAACATGCAGTTCCTTTTTAGTACTGTGGAGGGATAAACAGGGAATAAAATGGCCCACTGGAGTGGGGCTCTACTGGAGGTCTTACATTTTGATGGTTTGCAATGTGTGACCGGCTGAATTATGTCCCACCCAAATTCATATGTTGACGTCCTAATCCCCAGCACCTCGGAAAGTGACCTTCTTTGGAAGTAGGATCTTCGAAGAGGTAATAAAGATAAAATGAGGTCCTGTGGGTGGGCCCTAATCCAAGATGATTGGTGTCCTCATAAAAAGGGGACATGAGGACACAGACACATATGAGGGAAGACCATGTGAGGACATAAGGAGAAGGTGGCCATCAGAAAGCCAAGGAGGGAGACCTCAGGTGAAGTCAACTCTAGTGGCACCCCAAGCTCAGACTTCTGGCCTCCAGAATTGTGAGAAGATACGTTTCTGTTGTTTGAGCCTTCTAGTCATCTGTACTTTATTGTGGCAGCCCCAGAGTGCTGATCCACAACGATGACCGCATAACCACCAGAGCACAAGACGTCAAAATTGAACAACCAAGACCTGAGAGCCAGAAACCAGAGGCCTTCTCTTCCACCTTTCTGGTGAAATTGTCACGAAGGAGACAAATTCAGGCCAATAAAGGATGCCTGTTCCTTCTAAACCCAAAGCAAAACACCAACCACAGCTGCAATTTCCATCCTATAGTGGGTCATTCCCTTCAATAATCAGTTCTACCATCACAAAGCTTTATCACAAATGGTGATGTCTCATCATAGTTAATTAATCTTTAGACAACATTTTGCACTGTACTGACTTCTGAAATTTATTTATTCATTTATTTTTTCTTCCCTTCATTACTTATTTACTTTCATAGAGAAGACTGGGATATTTCTTAAGTTAAATTTCTAACCTTCCTATGACCCTTGCCAACTGTTCAAACACACAAAAAAAATTAAAAAATTATTATGGGTCAATTTAACAGAAATCCAAAATTCTCTCTCTTTTTTTTTCTTAGCTACTGAAGAAATATCAGCAATGACTTATATAAATTGGAAATCATTTCCCGCTTGCCAGCATATCTTAAAATTGATGTGTCCAAGAATATTCCTTGTAATTGTTAAATTAATTTAGATATTCTTGATGTATTGTTCTTTGCATGAAAATCACTCATCATTCTTCTATGGCTATTTCCCTTTTTTTCTAAGAATAGAGAAAGTTCCATGGGATACACCAAAAAAAAATGTCTCCTGCACACAGGGCATCCGGCTGAGGACCACTTTTAGAACAATCTCACAACGCAGGTGCACTTTGCTGCAGAGATCACATCACACCCAAAGCACAACATTAAGATTTGCTATTGGAGTCTGAAAGTACAGGAGAGAGATTGAATTTTCCTTAAAGGAAAATAAAGATAAATAATTATGCCTTTTGGGGGTAGGCCTCCTACAAAAACCTCCTTCAAGCCTCAATATCTGCAGTTTCCCTGCCTAGCAGCACATAGATATGGGAAGCAATATTAACTAAGTGTCAAGGCAACCTGCAAATATTTTAAAAACCTAATAAATCATCTCCTGATTAGTTTTAGCTGAGAGTGTAGAATCACATTGGGCTTGGCTTAAATGTTATAAGAAAACTAGAATAATTCAAAAGAAATCCAGCACTACAGAGTTTTCCCCATTTAAAAAGTACATTGTCAAAGACTGTGTTCTGAATGATGCGGTTTTTCCATTGCTCCATAGTTCAACAAATGCTAACTGATTGCAAGTGATCTTTTGCCCTACTTTGAGTTGCAAGGAGTAAAATAGGGAAGGCAAATTTTCACAATTCTGTATCTGTTAAGCTTATCTAAAGAACACCTATTGTTTGTTAAAATGGCATATGGGTTTACATTTTTAAGCATTTTAATTCTGACAAATTTTTATTTTTTGGAACAAAATGGAGTTTCTATTAAATGCTTTATGCAAATCATAAATAAACTGTGTCTCCTCTTTTGTATTCCAATGCACCTTTGCATGAGCTGTTTATATCTTAGTGGTGTATCTTTACGGGGGATATTTAGTCATCAAGACCCACAGGACCACACCAGCAGAGCACAAGTTAGCCAGGATGCCCACCGTCCTGTCTCTCCCACCCCAAGCGTCAGGTGTTTAGAACGCACCCCTCTATGTGCACATGCAGATGTTAGAGAGTAAATGCTCCCCTTTCAAGGAGTTTACTTCCTTGCATGGTGATACTCTCGTCTCCCTCAGTCAGCATGCTTGTGTCTGCTGGGCTTGTTTCCTCCCAGGACCAGACTTCTCACTGCTGATCCAGCAGCAGGCAGTCATTTTCTGGCTACCATACTGGGATGCCGGACATGCCCCACCTCCAGATAAGAGGTCTTGGGATTAAGGCAGAGGTCTCATTCACACACCGTTTACTGAGATAGGACTCTGCTCTCTGGCCATTGATAGGGGTATAGCAAAGGTTCTCTCAGGAAGGGAAACCAAAGTGAAGAGCAGTATTTTACTTCAAACCAGGTGCATTTCAACAGAGAGGCCATAATAAAAAAATGGACAAAGCTTCATTATCAAATAAAGATGGACAAGAGTCCTTTAACCAATAGGAGCTGCCAAATCCTAGGAAAGCCTCTTGAAGTTTAGAAACTGGGTGAGGGATGGGCACCTAATCTCAACATCTAATTACTCAGGGCATTAGGAGTCACTGTTAAACCCGTACTGGATGCCTGTATGGAAAGCGAGTTAGTTTACTGTAAATAATGAGTTTATGGTTTCCTGCAGAAGAATTCTAATGGGCCCAACTAAATGTTCATGCTTACTTTAAAAACTAAATAATGCTGTCTCACTCCTTTTCCTTTTCATGGACTTTTTCTACCACTTCATTCTTAACAGTATAGTATTAACATATATGTAGTATAAATATGTTACACACACACACACACACACACATATACACACACATGCTTACTCGTGGTCCGAGAAGAATTATAACCACCTTCTTCATTAAACACATATTTAATAATATTCACCTTAATATCTGCAAATCCTTGCTAGACTGTTAAGTTAATTTTTCTTTTAAATTGGATTTCACTGGCAATGTACCTTTTCTTTAATTCAAATCCCATCGCTTCTCTATATCCAACCACATAGGTTCTAACATTATCGTATAAATGTTAGGCATTTCCCTTAAGCCTGGCTTTAAAGGGCCACCATATAATCACACCATCCAGATTGTGTAACGCTGGTGGTCAATGTTCACATCCAAGAAGGAAGAAGTTGACTTCTGTTTTCTGGTTCTGCATGTGCAGAGCATGGAAGTCACCACTCTGTCCTAACAACACGTGAAAATCTGAACAGACTGAAAGACCAACAACTCTTCTTGAATGTATGAGAAAGGGGAGGACACAGGGCCAACCACTGCTCCCAAGATCAGAGAAACTAAGAGAGAGCAATGGCCCATCAGGAGCAGAGACTCACTGTGGAAACCACTGTGGGAACCAGAGCCAGAGTAGGGAAATCTAAGCTGTAATTGAAATGCTGGCGACTCAGTGTGGACAATTCTGGGAGTTAAAAACTCCAGGGGGACCCAATCACAGGGGTACCCCCTTAATGTTGTGAGATTTACCACCAGGAGCTCAAACAGGTTACCACATTAAATCTCAGAAAGAAAATCCCCATGTGTTTCCTGCAGGGGGAGGGGAAAGGAACCATTTTGAAATATACCAGAGCTCTCTATTCTTTTTTTTTTTATTAAGGTTATGATAGTTAACAACCTTGTGAAATTACAGTTGTACACCATTATTAGTCATGTTGTAGGTAAACCACTTCACCCCTAGTGCCCTCCCCCCACCCCCCTTTCCCCTGGTAACCACCCATCAGTTCTCTTTGTCCATATGTTAACTACCACCTATGAGTGGCATCATACAGAGTTCGTCTTTCTCTGTTTGGCTTATTTCACTCAACATAATACCTCAAGGTCTATCCATGTTGTTGTGAACGGGACGACTTTGTCCTTTTTAATGGTTGAGTAGTATTCCATTGTATATATATACCATGTCTTCTTTATCCAATCATCAGTTGATGGGCACTTAGGTTGGTTCCATGACTTGGCTATTGTGAATAATGCTGCGATGAACATAGGGGTGCATGGGACTTTTGGAATTGCTGATTTCAGGTTCTTATGATAGATACCCAGTAGTGGGATGGCTGGGTCATAAGGTATTTCTATTCTTAACTTTTTGAGGAATCTCCATACTGTTTTCCATAGTGGCTGCACCAGTTTGCATTCCCACCAACAGTGTATGAGGGTTCCTTTTTATCCACAGCCTCTCCAACATTTCTCACTCTTGGTTTCAGATATTTTTGCTATTCTAACAGGTGTAAGGTGATATCTTAGTGTAGTTTTGATTTGCATTCCCCTGATGATTAGTGATGATGAGCATCTTTTCATGTGTCTATTGGCCATCCGTATATCTTCTTTGGAGAAATGTCTGTTCATGTCCCCTGCCCATTTTGTAATTGGGTTGTTTGATTTTTTATTGTTGAGTTGTGTGAGTTCTTTGTATGTTATGGAGATTAACCCTTTGTCGGATAAATAACTTGTAAATATTTTTTCCCAATTAGTGGGCTGTTTTTTTGTTTCAATCCTGTTTTCCCCTGCCTTGAAAAAGCTCTTTAGTCTGATGAAGTCCCATTTGTTCATTCTTTCTATTGTTTCCCTCACGTGAGGGGGTATGGTGTCCAAAAAGATTCTTTTGAAGCTGATGTCAAAGAGTGTACTGCCGATATTCTCTTCTAGAAGACTTATTGTTTCAGCCTAATCTTTAGGTCTTTGATCCATTTTGAGTTTATTTTAGTAAATGGTGAAAAGGAATGGTTGATTTTCATTCTTTTACATGTGGCTGTCCAGTTTTCCCAGCACCATTTGTTGAAGAGACTTTCTTTCCTCCATTGTAGGCCCTCAGCTCCTTTGTCAAAGATTAGCTGTCCATAGATGTGTGTTTTTATTTCTGGGCTTTCAATTCTGTTCCATTGATCTGTGCATCTGTTTTTGTACCAGTACCATGCTGTTTTGATTACTGTAGCTTTGTAGTATGTTTTGAAGTCAGGGATTGTGATGCCTCCAGCTTTGTTCTTTCTTTCTCAGGATTGCTTTAGCAATTCGGGGTCTTTTGTTGCCCCATATGAATTTTAGGATTCTTTGTTCAATTTCTGTAAAGAATGACATTGGGATAGCGTTGAATCTGTAGATTGCTTTAGGTAGTATGGACGTTTTAACTATGTTTATTCTTCCAATCCATGTGCATGGAATGTCTTTCCATCTCTTTATGTCGTCGTCGATTACTTTCAAGAAAGTCTTCTAGTTTTCGTTGTATAGAACTTTCACTTCCTTGGTTAAATTTATCCCAAGGTATTTTATTCTTTTTGTTGCAATAGTGAATAGGATTGAGTTCTTGAGATCTTTTTCTGTTAGTTCATTGTTAGCATATAGAGATGCTACTGATTTATGTATGTTAACTTTATACCCTGCAACTTTGCTGTAGTTGTTGACTGCTTCTAATAGTTTTTCTATGGATTCTTTGGGGTTTTCTATATATAAGATCATGTCGTCTGCAAACAGCGAGAGTTTTACTTCTTTGTCGCCTATTTGGATTCCTTTTATTTCTTTTTCCTGCCAAATTGCTCTGGCCAAAACCTCCAGTACTATGTGGAATAAGAGTGGTGAAAGTGGGCACCCTTGTCTTGTTCCTGTTCTGAGAGGGATGGGTTTCAGTTTTTGTCTGTTGAGTAGGATGTTGGCTGTGGGTTTGTCATATATAGCCTTTATTATGTTGAGGTACTTTCCTTCTATACCTATTTTATTGAGGGTTTTTATCATAAATGGATGTTGGATCTTGTCGAATGCTTTCTCTGCATCTATTGAGATGATCATGTGGTTTTTGTTTCTCATTTTGTTAATGTGGTGAATCGTGTTGATTGACTTGCGGATGTTGAACCATCCCTGTGTCCCTGGTATAAATCCAACTTGATCATGGTGTATAATCTTTTTAATGCATTGCTGTATTCGGTTTGCCAAAATTTTGTTGAGGATTTTTGCATCTATGTTCATCAGTGATATTGGCCTATAGTTTTCCTTCTTTGTGTTGTCCTTGTCAGGTTTGGGGATCAGGGTGATACTGGCTTCATAGAATGTATTAGGGAGTGTTCCATCTTCCTCTATTTTCTGGAATAGTTTGAGAAGGATAGGTATTAAATCTTCTTTGAATGTTTGGTAGAATTCTCCAGAGAAGCCGTCTGGTCCTGGACTCTTATTTTGGGGGAGGTTTTTGATTACTGTTTCTATTTCTTTACTTGTGATTGGTCTATTCAGATTCTCTATTTCTTCCTGATTCAGTTTGGGGAGGTTGTATGAGTCTAGGAATTTATCCATTTCTTCTAGGTTGCTCAATTTGTTGGCACATAGTTTTTCATAGTATTCTCTTATGATCCTTTGTATTTCTTCAGTATCTGTTGTGATTTCTCCTCTCTCGTTTCTAATTTTATTTATTTGAGACTTCTCCCTTTTTTTTAGTGAGTCTGGCTAAGGGTTTGTTGATTTTGTTAATTTTTTCGAAGAACCAACTCTTTGTTTCATTGACCCTTTCTACTGTCTGTTTTGTTTCAATATCATTTATTTCTGCTCTAATTTTTATTATTTCCCTCCTTCTACTGACTTTGGGCTTTGTTTGTTCTTCTTTTTCTAATTCTGTTAGGTGTCATTTGAGGTTGTTTATGTAATATTTTTCTTGCTTATTGAGGTGAGCCTGTATTGCAATGAATTTCCCTCTTAGGACTGCCTTTGCTGCGTCCCAAATAATTTGGTATGGTGTGTTTTCATTTTCATTTGTCTCCAGATAATATTTGATTTCGTCTTTAATTTCTTCAATAATCCATTGTTTGTTCAGTAGCATGTTGTTTAGTGTCCACATTTTTGGCCCTTTCCTGGCTGTATTCTTGTAGTTGATTTCTAGTTTCATAGCATTATGATCAGAAAAGATGCTTGATATTATTTCAACCCTCTTGAACCCATTGATGCTTGCTTTGTTTCCCAAGATATGGTCTATCCTTGAGAATGTTCCATGGGCGCTTGGGAAGAATGTGTAACCTGCTGTTTTTGGATGAAGTGTCATATATATATATCTATTAGGTCCATCTGATCTAATTTTTCATTTAATTCTATAATTTTCTTGTTGATTTTCTGTCTGGATGATCTGTCCATTGGTGTTAACGGGGTGTTGAGGGGCCCTACTATTATTGTATTGCTGTTGATGTCTCCTTTTAGTTTTGTTAATAGTTTCTTTAAGAATTTTGGTGCTCCTGTGTTAGGTGTGTATATATTTATAAGTGTTATGTCATCTTGGTGGAGTGTCCATTTTATCATTATATACTGCCCCTCTTTGTCTTTCTTTATCTGTTTTGCTTTGAAGTCTACTTTGTCTGATATAAGTATGGCAACACCTGCTTTCTTTTGTTCATTATTAGCTTGGAGTATTGTCTTCCATCCCTTCACTTTGAGTCTGTGTTTGTCTTTGGGGCTGAGGTGTGTTTCCTGGAGGCAGCATATTGTTGGATGTTGTTCTTTGATCCATCCTGCCACTCTGTGCCTTTTGATTGGAGAGTTCAATCCATTCACATTCAGAGTGATTATTGAAATGTGGGGGCCAACTGTTGCCATTTTATCACTTGTTTTCTGGTTCTTTTGCATTTTGTCCTGATGGAGAGTTGTTACTTTGTATTATTGTCCTTCTGCTTATCTCCTTTGTTCTGGATTTTGTAACCCCTTTCCTTTTTTTTATTTTTCAGGAATGAGGTTCTTCCTGAGCATTTCTTGAAGAGGAGGTTTTGTGGTGATGAACTCCCTTAACTTTTGTTTATCTGGGAAAGTTTTTATTTTTCCATTGTATTTGAAGGATATTTTCACTGGGTAGAGTATTCTTGGCTGCAGGTTTTTGTCCTTCAGAGTTTTGAATATTTCATTCCAATCTCTTCTAGCCTGTAAGGTATCTCCTGAGAAATCCGCCCGATAGCCTTATGGGGTTTCCTTTGTAAGTTATTTTCTTCTGCCTGGCTGCCCTTAGTATTTTCTCTTTGTCGTTGACTTTTGCTAGTTTCACTATTATATGCCTTGGGGTTGGTCTTCTTGCATTAATAAAGTTTGGAGATCTATTGGCTTCTGTCACATGAAGTTCCATCTCTCTTCCCAAGTTTGGAAAGTTCTCAGCTATGATTTCTTTGAACAGGCCTTCTGCCCCCTTCTCCTTCTCTTCTCCCTCTGGGATACCTATAATCCTTATGTTGCATCTCCTAATTGAGTCGGATAATTCTCAGACAGTTTCTTCATTTCTTTTTAGTCTTAGTTCTCTCTCCTCCTCTGTCTGCAGCATTTCTATATTCCTATCCTCCAAATTGCTAATTCTGTCCTCCATATTATCGATCCTACTGTTCAGAGAGTCCAGATTTTTCTTGATCTCCTGCATTGTGTTCTTCATCTCCAGTATTTCTAATTGGTTCTTCTTTATAGTGTCAAGCTCTTTTGTGACATAGCTCCTGAACTCATTGAGTTGTCTATCTGAATTCTCTTTTAACTCTTTGAGTTTTTTAAAAATGGCAGTTTTGAAATCATGGTCATTTAGGTTATAGATTTCATTGTCTTTGGGATTGTTTTCTGGGTGCTTATCATTTTCCTTCTGTTCTGGAGATTTAATATATTTTTTCATACTGCTTGATGGCGTGGGTTTGTGCCTCCGCATAGAGATAGAGTTTAGTCACTGCTTCCACTTGTCACAACTGGTGTGTGGGGCGGGGCAGCTGTTTAGAATGCACCAACCAGGGACCCTGTCAGCTGTTACTGACTGGACCTGGACCCCTCCTCGTAGTCACAGTGGTCCTGTGAGGGTCCCTCGTCAGTTGTGGGGGCAATCACAAGGGGGCCTCAGGCTGCTGGTGCCTACTGTTGCAGCCCACTTAGACGCACTCCCACCTTGTGGTCTGCAGTGGTGTTGTGGGCTTTCCCAGCAGCCAGGAGCAGGATCACCTATAATCGCCGCTTTGTCCCTAACAGAGCCCACAAGATCACACTTGTCCACTATAGGTCCCAGCAGAGCTATGGGTATCTTCTGTAGTCTGTTGTTAGCTCACCTAGCTGTGCTACTTTTGCCCCAGGACCTTCCTGCCTTGCAATTGCCAGTCGGGACCTCTCCACTAGTGCTGTGCAGAGGCTTTCACTGAGGCTGCTGTAGAAACATGGAGTTCCCCCCGGGCCACGTAGCCATTTCACTGGGGCTCCACTCTGCCCCGCACCACTCTCACGGGATCTCTGGGAGCCCCTTGCCTCATCTGGGACATGGTCAGAGTCCATGGGCCTGGTGGTGGCTGGTAAGCTGCTGCCTTGCAGGGAATTCTGCTCTAGGGAACTTCCTGGTGCTCCGAATGCTGGGCGGGGCCTCCCTGCCAATGGTGAGCAGGGGCCCTCCCTGCCTGGGGGTTGCGGGACCCTGGAGCCTCCCCCTGGGCCGCAGAGCTGGGCACTGGAGCTCCACCCAGTCCCCAAGCACATCCACGGGAAGTCCGGGCACCCCCTGCATTGACCCATGCAGGGCCAGAGACCAGGGGCCCAGCAGCAGCTGGCGGTCTGTTGCCATGCCAGGGAATCTGCCTGCTGGGAGCTTCCCTTTGTTCTGGTTTCTGGGAAGGGCCTCCCTGCTAATGGCGAGCAGAGGCTTTCCCTGCAGGGCGCAAGGGGTGCGGGACCCTCAGAGCTCTCTATTCTTAATATGGCCTTAACACAGCAGAACTAGTTAACCAGAGACTAACCTGCCTGGGTATTATCAGAGCCTGACTGACCTGGGAAAAGGCAAATACCCAATTTCAACTCTCTAGCCATCCTGTCCCACCTATGGGAGAGGAAAAAACTGAGAAACACTTTGAAGTTCATAGTCCATAGCCACAGTCCCACTAAAGACTGAGACCTCATCATAGGGCTATAGGATGCCTCCCTCCCTCACACTTCAGCACCCTATTACTAAAGGCCTGGTTATAGCTGTTCCTTCTACCCAGTAAATCATATTCAGCTATCAAGAAAAAATTATAAGGCATACCAAAAGGCAAAGAAAAATCTGAAGAGACAGAACAAGCATGAGAACTGATATGGCAGGGATGCTGGAATTAACAGGCCAAGAATTTAAAATGAGTATGACTAGTATGCTAAGGGTTCTAATGGATAAAGTAGACTGCATGCAAGATCAGATGGGCAATGTATGCAGAGAGATGAAAATCCCTAGGAAGAACAAAAAAAGAAAGGCTAAAGACAAAAAATACTATAACAAAAATGAGGAATGCTTTTGATGGCCTTATTAGTAGATTGGACATGGCTGAAGAAAGAATCTCTGAGCTAGAGGATATATCAATAGAATTCTCAAAAACCAAAAAGCAAAGAGAACAAAAACTGGAAAAAAATACACAAGATTTTTAAGACGACTATAAAAGGTGTAACATACATGTAATGGGAATGCCAGAAGTAGAAGAAAGAGAAAAAGGAACAGAAAAAATATTTGAAACAATAATGACTGAGAATTTCCCCAACGTGATATCAGATACCAAACCACAGATCCAAGAAGCTCAGAGATCATAAAGCAGGATAAATGCAAAGAAAAAATTTACTTCAACATATCATTTCCAAGTCATTAAAAAATCAAAATAAAGACAAAATCATGAGAGAAGCCAGGAAAAAACACCTCACCCATAGAGGAACAAAGATAAGTATCACAACCGATTGCTTCTCGGAAACCATGCAAGCAGGAAGAGAGTAGAGTGAAATACTTAAAGCACTGAGTGACAAAAACACCAACCTAGAATTCTGTACCCTGAGAAATTACCCTTGAAACGGGAAGGCAAAATAAAGTCTTTCTCAGACAAACGAAAATTGAGGGAATTTGTTGCCAGTTGACCTGCCTTGCAAAAATGTTAAAAGAAATTGGAAACAGGAAATCAATAGAGAAAAATAAACAAAATGAAAAGCTAGTTTTTGGAAATGGTAGATAAAATTGATAAGCCCCTAGCCCGGCTAACTGTGACAAAAAGAGAGAGGACACAAATTACTAATATCAGAAATAAAATAGGAAACATCACTACATATCCCATGGAAATTAAAAGGATAATAAAGGAATACTATGAACAACTCTATGCCCACAAATTTGATAACTTAGATGAAATGGACCAATTACTTGAAATACAAAATCTGTCAAAACTCACACAAGGAGAACTAGACAATCTGAATAGGCTTATTTCTATTAAAGAAATTGAACCAATCATTAATAAATTCCAAAAACAGAAAGCACCAAGCCCAGATGGGTTCACTGGTGAATTCTACCAAACATCTAAGGAAAATTTTCTACAATCTCTTTCAGAAGACAGAGGCAGAGGGAATACTTCCCAAGTCATTCTATGAGGCCAGAATCACCTTAATACCAAAACCAGATGGAGACATTGCAAGAAAACAAAACTACAGACCAATATCTCTCATGAACATAGAAGCGAAAATCCTCAATAAAATACTAGCAAATTGAATGAAAAAAAAGTATAAAAAGAATTATACACCATGACCAACTGGGATTTATCCCAGGTGCGCAAGGCTGGTTCGACATTTGAAAATCAATTAAAGTAATCCATCCTGTCAACAAGCTAATGAACAAAATCAGACCAATAAATGCAGAAAAGCATTTGACAAAATCCAATATCCATTCATGACAAAAACTCACAGTAAACTGGGAATAGAGGAGAACTTTTTCAACTTGATAAAGACTATTACAAAATACCCACAGCTAATATCATACTTAAATGGTGAGAAACTTGAAGCTTTTCCATTAAGATCAGACACAAGGCAAGGATGCCCCCTTTCACCTATGCCTTTCAACATTGTACTACAGTCCTTGCTAATGCAATAAGGCAGAAAAGGAAATAAAAGGCATACAAATTGGGAAGGAAGACACAAAACTGTCTTTGTTCACAGATGATATCATTGTCCCTGTAGAAAATCTGAAAGAATCAACAAAAGCTAATAAGTAGAGCTGGAAACTCACAACTGGAAGTAATAAGCAAATATAGCAAGGTTTCAGGATACAAGGTTCATATACGAAAGTCAGTTCCTTTCCTATATACCAGCAATGAACAAGTGGAATTTGAAATTGAAAGCACAATACCATTTACATTATCACCAAAAAAATAAAATATTTAGGTAGAAATCTAATAAATTATGCACAAGATCTACACGAGGAAAACTACAAAACTCTGATAAACCAAATCAGAGAACTAAGTAAATGGAAAGATATTCCATGTTCATGGATAGGAAGATTCAATATTGTCAAGATGTCAGTGCTTCCTAACTTGACCTACACATTCAATGAAATCCCAATGAAAATGTCAGCAAGTTATTTTACGGATATCAACAAATCAATTCTAAAGTTTATATGGAGAGGCAAAGAAAAACAGAATAGCCAACAATATTGAAGGAGAAGAACAAAATTGGAGGACCTACACTATCTGACTTCAGGACTTACTCAAAGCTAAAGTAATAAAGACAATGTGATACTCATGAAAGAACAGGTAAATAGGTCAATGAAACAGAATAGAGAGCCCAGAAATAGATCTCCATAAATGTAAGCCACTGATTTTTGATAAAAGAGCAAAGGCAATACAATGGAGCAAAGTTGTCCCATCAGCAAATAGTGTTCAGACAACTGGACGGCTACATGCAAAAAAAAGAAAATCGAAACACAGACTTTATCCCCTTCACAAAAATTAACTCAAAATGGATCATAGACCTAAATGTAAAATGTAAAACTATAAAACTCTTAGAAGATAACATAGAAGAAAACTTAGATTGGGTATGGTGATGCCTTCTTTAGACATAATACCAAAGACACAATTCATGAAAGAGATAATCAATAGCCCAGACTTCATTCAATTAAAAAGTTATGCTCTTCAGGGACCCGCCTGGTGGTGCAGTGGTTAAGTTTATGTGCTCCGCTTTGGCGGCCTGGAGTTTGCCAGTTCAGATCCCGGGTGCGGACCGACACACCACTCATCAAGCCATGTTGTGGCAGGCATCCCACATATAAAATAGAGGAAGATGGGCACAGATGTTACCTCAGGGCCAGTCTTCCTCAAAAAGAGGAGAATTGGCAGCAGATGTTAGTTCAGGGCTAATCTTCTTGGGGGGAAAAAAAACTTATGCTCTTCAAAAGACGCTATCAAGAGAATGAGAAGACAAGCCACAGACTGGGAGAAAATATATGCAAAAGACATCTGATAAAGGACTGTTATCTAAAATAAATATTAAATGCTTAAAACTCAACAATAAAAAACAAACAAACTGGGGCTGGCCCTTGGCGTAGTGGTTAAGTTTGGCATGTCCTGCTTCAGTGGCCTGGGTTCGCAGTTTGTAATCGTGGACACAGACAGACACCACTCATCAGCCACACTGTGGCAATGACCCACATATAAAGTAGAGAAAGACTGGCACAGATGGCTAATCTTCCTCAAGAAAAAACTTAACAGGATTGGCAATAGATGTTGGCTCAGGGTTAAACTTCCTCAGCAAAAAAATAAAAATAAAAACCTGATTAAAAAAGGGCCAAAGACCTTAACAGACAACTCCCAAAAGAGGATATACAGATGGCAAATAAGCATATGAAAAGATGCTCCACATCATATATCATCAGGGAAATACAAATCAAAATAACTATAAGATGCCACCAGAAACCCATTAGAACGGCCAAAATCTGGGACAATGATCAAACCAAATGCTGATGAGGATGTAAAGAAAGTAACAAGAACTCTCATACAATGCTGGTGGGAATGCAAATGGGTGCAGGTACTTTGGAAGACAGTTTTGTGATTTCCTACAAGACTAAACATACTCTCACCATAAGATCCAGTAATTGCACTCCTTAGTTTTTACCCAAAGGGGTTGAAAATGGATGCCCACACAAACACCTGCACGCGGACGCTTAGAGAAGCTTTATTCATAATTGCCAAAACTTGGAAATAACCAAGATATCCTTCAGTAGGTGAACGGACGAATAAACTAGTACACCAGACAATGGAATATTATTCAGTGCAAAACAGAAAGAGCTATCAAGCCACGAAAAGACACGGAGGAATCTTAAACGCATATTACTAAGTGAAAGAAGCCAATCTGAAAAGGCTACAGACTGTGTGATTCCAATTATATGACATTCTGGAAAAGGTAAAACTATGTAGACAATAAAAATATCAGTGATTGCCAGAGTGGAGTCTCAGAGGGAGGAGATGAATGGGCAGAACACATGGACAGTGAAATTCTCTCTATGACACCATAGTGATGGGTGTATGTCGTTACACATTTGTCCAAACCCAGAGAACGTGCAACAGCAAGAGTGAAACACAAGGTAAACTACAGGATTTCAGTGATAACGATTTGTCCAGGTAGGTTCATCCTGGCCAAAAAAATGTACCATTCTGGTGAGCAATGTAGATAACAGGGGAGGCTATGCATGTGTTGGGTGGGGTTATATGGGAAATCTCTGTACCTTCCTCTCAATTTTATTGTAAACCTAAAACTGTTCTAAAAAACTGTCTTCAAAAAAAAGGAAAAAGTCCTTGAAGTTTATCAAAACAGGGTGGAAGTCATTGCCTCCTAAAAGCAGAACAGAACTCTCATTGTCAACTGAGTATTTTACTTAGGTTTAATTATAGAGCAAAGATAAAAATATATGTTTATTTGATGAAAAAAGATGGATAACAGAAAACTTTATAGTCTGCTAACTGTTGAAATCTGATTGGCAATTGACTAGCTTGCATTACAGTACAATAGCATGACGGTATTTTTATGGACGCTGCTGAAATATGGTTGAAAATAAAATGTAGAACTAAGTTAAGTTTATCCAAGTGCACTTTTATTGGAAGTCATGAGCAGAACAAAGAGATTTGTTATGACAATGTTCGTGAAAGAAGAGGAATAATAGCTTCTAACAACCGATGTTTATTCAGCCCTTACCCTGTGCCAGGCACTGGTCTAAAACGCCTGAAATGTGTTGTCCACTAAACCCTCAGGAGAATCACATGAGTTAGGTGCTCTTCCTATTGCCGTTACGTCGATTGCGGGAAAAGGAACAGACAGATGTGACTTGCCCAATTTCACACAGCAAGGAAGTGAGGGGGAAATGATTGGAGCTCAGGCCATTTGATCCTATATCCTGCATTCTAGCCACTTCATTCCATTCAATCAGAAATCCCCTCCGCAGGTGTGGCGTCATCTGTGCGTCCTTGATGAATTATTTCCGACTCCAGACCAGGCACTTTGGCATAGGTTTCTCCATCGGTAACGGAAGGGAGAAAAAGACTGTCTCCTTGATAAAACAACACGTAATGTTGTACCTCACAAAACTGGTGAATTATATCAGTAAGTAGATTCAAACACAAGTACAAATTCACATAAGTAGCATCCAAAACAATCAGGATTCTATAGCATACTGTTCCTTTTTGCTAAATATAAGTTTTGTTTGTTTAAGAATCTTTTTATGAGAACTTTAGACATGGCATAGTCAGAAGCTTCCTTTTTTGAGTAACAATGATTTTGCTCTTCTATTTCTGATACTGACAAGCGAATAAGAATGACGCTACTAAGTATGGATGAGCCAAGGAAAATGTAATCATACAGAAAGAATTGGAGGAAAACGGCATTTTAACAAACAATCTATAAGATTACCTTCATTGGCACTGAACTTTTATACTGAATTAATAGGGACGCAGACTGGTACAACAAGCCCGAGTTGCTCAAAGTTTCTCAGAAGAGTTCACAAGCATTCCTCAGTTTCCTGCACCGGGTATTGGGTTAGAGTATCAGAACACGGGCAGAGAATGACCCAAGCACACATGACCTTTTCCAGAGCCGAATCTGCAGGTTCTGCCTGAAATCAGCGCTACGGGACTCCAAATAACAAGAACATTAATATTGAGCCTTGCTGCCCACAGACATCAAGTATTTGTTGACCACGCCCACTGCATGCCAAGAATCTGTACAGGTGTTTCCTGACTTAATCTTCACATCAGCCCTGCGGGGAAGACACTATTCTCCCCATTTCATACATTTATACATTCCTTGATTCAACAATTTTATGTTTTTTCCAAAGCCTCAGGGAGGTTACGTAATTCGGTGCTTCATTGGCCAGAAGGGGTGGATTCTGCAGCAACAAGCAAGTCCCTCCAAATCCTCAAGGTTTAAATAAAGTGAAGTTTTGGTTTTGCTTGTATCACAGCCCGGCAGGGATCAGCCCGCCAGCCCTGGCAGCTCACCTGCAATCCGCTCCACCCACAATGCTGCCATCTTCCCTACCTGGCCCCTGTGGTCACTACATAGGTGAACAGAGGAGGACGAAGGGGCAGACATTTCTCTGGCTGGTCTGGAAGTGGCTTCTTTGACTTTTGCCCCTGCTCCACGGAGCAGAACTAGTAACCTAGTCCCCCCTAACTACAAATGGAGCTAAAAGCACGACCTTCCTCTGTGCTCAGGAAGAGGAAACATAATTGGTAAGCATGTAGTCCATCCCTGTGAGGTGTCTACTGTTTCCTACAACGTGACAGAATATTATGGTCCCTACTTTCAATGTGTTTCTATTCTGTGTGGAGGTCAAGCAATGGCAGGCAGTGTAATTAATGCCTTGTGATAAAGGGGGTTTGCGTTAGGGGCAACTACACCAGACTTTGAGAGTCCGAGAAGGCTTCCTGGAGGAGCAGGTATCTATCTAGAGTCCCAAAACATAAAGCGGGTGTAGCAAGGCCAGAAGAGAAGGAAAGATGCCCCAAGGGGAAGAAAGGCCCTGAAATGAAGGTTAGAAATGAGAAAAACCTGGGTGGTACTAATAACCGAGAAAATCTCAGCGCAGCTTGAGCAGAAAGCAGCACCAGGGGAGGTGGACAAAGTACTGACAGAGCCATTACTGACATTTGAAGTGTTAGTAGGAGCATTTAGAGTCATCATTGAAACAGGCCTGCAAATTATGGTCTTCAGCACCAGAAGCATTGTCGAGGACGCTATATATGCATACTTAAACCAAAGATCCCCTGTTTAATTAGATCAGAAGCTCTTCATCTATTGTTTTCTTTTAGTAAAAGCCCATTTTTAGCTTTAAGTGCAATGGCAACTCTTTCATGCAGTTTTAAAGTTCCTCAGAGAATACTTTTGAAAAACCTGTTGAATTTCCTCCTCTGATAATCTGCCTGCCTTGGGTTCTGATTCCATTCTGAGGAGGCTCGTGCCCGGCTCCTCGTGGGGACCAGGAGAGGAGCCATAGCTGCCACGCAAAGCAGCTTCCTACAACATCTCCCGTCTGTGTGTGTCCTTGACGAGCTCTGGGTGGCCCCACGGCCTCGGCTGAGCTCTGCAAAGCTCCCAGCGAAGGCTTCAGCTGTTTAGCGGCTCTACTTGAGAAGTTTAAATACATGACATTTGCTTTGCTACTGCAAAGGTGCCTTCAAGAACCCCGTGTTCCCCAGTCAGTCAGGCCACCATGTAGCAGTTATTGGACCCCACGATCAGTCCACGGCCCAGCATCTTTCTGCCAACTCGCTCCACTTTGCTTATTTCAGGACATGACAAGAGCCCCTGAGCGCATATCTATTAGGAAATGGGTTAACTAACATCAGACTGTTCGATATACCCCCAAAGAGCAATTTGAAGATAACAGTTGCTCAGATTCTCAAGTGAAATGGCATTCCTGTGTGTACCAGAAACATCTGAGCGTGGGTGTCACTGACTGCTGTTTTCTGTGTTCAAGGACCCATCCTTATCAAGAAGAGTGAGCTGACGGGTGAGCACACTTTCAAACTGCCCTTCGATCATTGGTGCGTTCAATTATATGAAAGGCAGTGGAACAAAAAATACCAACAGGAAAACTAGGAAGTGCCTGTCCCAGTGGATGGCTGTCTGCTCTCTAGAAGCTTTCACCTCTAGGACTCAAAGAAGCCTTGGGGTGTCCGTTGGCTCATCGTGTCTTATTGTTCCCTAGGCCATGTAATCCTAGGGTCAGAGTAGGAGCTCAGGAAGAATAAGAGGACAATCCCCTGAAGGTTTATTGCAGGATTTCTCTGGGAGCATCCCAGGCTGTGCTCAAGAACAAGCGTTTCGACACTCATCAGTTTCCAGGAGTTCTACAGCTGTTTGTGGAGGTGTCCTGCTGTGACATTCAAGAGCCACCATGACTCTGTGTCCCACTGGGCATCAGAATTTCCACTGTGACACAGCTTTGCCCTCCTGCAGCTCTGCTCGGGCTGGGTCCCTCACTGCGGGAGCCCTGGGGATCTGGGCTGCCAAGGCAATGCTGGGTGGGGCGGGCTCTCACAGCAGAAGCCAGGCCACCTCCCACGCAGGAGTCAGAACGCATCTCCCCCATGTGTAACAAGGGTATCAAAGAAGTCTTTTCCTCGGGCAATTCTTCACATTCTTACACCTAAAAAGTGTTGTACTGTAGGTCATTTTTTGGATTTTATTAGAGGAAGCCCACCCCAACTCCAAAGTCTGTGGCAGAGCACAGATTAACGCAAGTTGCAGACACTTGTCTGCACTCGAATAATCTCTCTGTCTGATGACATGGATGCAATGT
Source organism: Equus caballus (assembly GCF_041296265.1). Classification (NCBI taxonomy): domain Eukaryota; kingdom Metazoa; phylum Chordata; class Mammalia; order Perissodactyla; family Equidae; genus Equus; species Equus caballus. Next base: position 98,859,269 of record NC_091691.1, read on the forward strand.
GTGTGCCCGACTCTCTCTCTCCTTAAGTAGGGTTGTGGCGGGTCAGACACCCACCTTCCTGATGTCTGGTCATACTGGAATCCAGTGTCGAAAGCTTGGGTTTCCCCTGCGTATGAAAGATTTCAATGTCCTGAATCCGAGGTCTACACTCTATCTACTTAGGTCTGTTAGGATCTTAGGTCTGAGGCTGGATCCTTCAGATATCCTGTTAATTAGGTAAAGCATGTTCCATCATCTAGGAGGGGTAATTACTTTATCACCATCACTGGTAACGCCATGAGAACAAAGAGAAAATGCATCAAGCTCACATGGTATCCAACGTGACTGATGAATCCTGTGGGAAAGAGTCTCCCATATTCAAAATAATAACACATGTACATGAATCTTATGAGGTACAATTATTTACAATAATTGGAAGGAAAAATGTGACTTGGGGTACAGCTCCTCCTGACCACAGCCCAGTTAAGAAGTCTGCTTGCCGCCTGTTTTCTGTGTCTTCTTCCCCTTTGAAATGGTCACCTCCTTCCATCACCACACGCACCCCCTCCCCATAGGAATCAGCAAATATCTCACTTTAGTCATTTATCTCTAGAAGTCTTGATACTTTCGCTGAATTAAATTTTAGTTTTATTCACTGCTTTGACATAATCAGTATTTTAATTTGTATCTTTTTATTCCTGTGGGATGAAAGACCTTGTCACCCATAAAAGCAAGTGCAGGCATCTGTAAAAAAGTGGAGAAACAGTTGTCGAGGAAGAACATCCTGAAATAAGCTTCATTTTCTTTTAGGGGGCAGCACACGTAAGGTGGCGGGAGCACCGCGTGGGGCCAGGTGCTGGGGGCGGTTCTCTGCCCTGTCTCTAAGGAGCTGCGTGTCCTTGGGCGTCACTGAAACTCTTGGACCTGTTTCCCTTCATGTCCAGTGGTGGGTAACACCCACCCTATGTGACTGTGGAGAAGACTCAGTGAGATAGCACGCCTGGTGCTTAGAAAGGGCTGAAGTGTTATTTGCCTCTCTGACGAAACTCCAAAGACACCCGTCCTGAAATAAATCTTTTCAGGTGACTCTCGGGGAAGGAGTGGTAGGGACAGCTCTGTGCAACCCCGCCCAGGGTCAGACAAGTAGGGAGAAGTGCCCTCGGAGGCTATGTCCAGGCGCGCTGGGGATGGAAGAGTCCGGGAGCCCCACATCCAACAGCTGGTCCACATCCAGACACCGGCTCCGAGGCAGGACCATCCTGTGACGCCCTCTCCGCGCCCTCCCCTCATTCACCTGCGCGCAGGTGAGAGCCCGCGGCACACACACCTGTGGTCTGCAGCGCACCTGCCCTCCGGGGGTGGGGACCTGAGGAGGTTTCCAAGTCACAGTCCTCACCTCCGTCCCGTAACCAACGTGTTGACTGCCCGGGTTCCTGTGTCGTTTCCACCTCTGGGAACACCTCTAAGGAAGGTACAGCTCGCTAGAGCGCAGTCACTTCCTGGGAAGAAGCTGTGTTTCCGTGTCCGTCTGCGCCGCCCCTTGGAGGTGGAGGTTAGCGGGAGAGAGGGGCAGGCCTCGGGGCTGGAGCACCATGCAAGGGGACGCCTGCCAGCGTGGCTTCCTCCTCTGGTGAGGAGGGGACGGTGACCAGAGAAGTGTTTTCTATTTCGTTACTGAGATTTACGTGGTGCTTCCACTTCAAAGAGCTCCGGTCAAGTGCCCACGTCCTAAACAACCTTGAAAACAGAACAGACGTGATAAACGGAGTGCAGCCCCCAGGAGAGGAAGGAAACTGGGGGGACAGGCGGGCATGTTGGCCTGGGTCTGTGCACCTGCTTCCAAAGAAATCGTCAGACGCAGAGAGAAGGTTGCGGGGACTTCTGTGATTTCTTTCCTCACATTTGTTTGGGTAGTGGAAAGAGAAGTCACTTTTGAGGTCAGGGGAGAATGGCAGCTCTGACGGTCGAGAGCTCGTTGAAATGCCAGCTCGCCCCAGAAGTGCTGCAGACCCAGTGACCCTCCATGGGGACTCCCACACTCCTCTCTGTCCTGTGACTTTGGCGACAACCACAGGTATGCATTCACTCAGCAAAGCTTTGTTGAAGGCTAAATATGGCCCAGGAACAGGAACGAGGGACATATGGTGTAAAAGCTGCAGCGGCCTCTGCTTCAGGAAGCTTCCCGCGGTTGAGTGGGAGATGCCCAAATGAAAAGTAAGCAGTTCAGAACTCCACACACTCGCGCTTTCAGTGGAATGCAGCTATAGCACCTAAGAGCGAAATGCTGTTTGAAAAATGTGCCGTTATAACATTGCATCCATCGTAGTAAATCTTGAATCTCGCTAAATAAATGTGTGTTCATCCGTTTGAGGAACATTCATTCATTAGTTGTCACCTTCTTTGTACCAGGGACTAAAGGACCCTTTTCCTGAACAAAAAAAACCTACAAACAGACAGACACAACCAAAGAGCATCAACAACAAACCATCCCTGCCTCAGCCACGCGGGGAGCTAGAGTCCACTGAGAGGCACATGGCGCTGGATTGCCGCACCGGGCACCACGGGACAATGCCGAGGGGCAGCCCATCCTTCCCGCCCGCGCTCTGCAGCCAAAGGCGGGAAGGTGGCGGGGCCGTCCATTGAAGAGTCAGAACCACGGGGATATCTATAAAACAAGGGAATCGTCATAGCCCTGTGGGTTTGTGCAATTGTGAGAGCTGCTTAAACTGTTTATTCGGGGCGGCCAGTGGCGCAGCGGTTAAGTGCGCAGGTTCCATTTCCGGGACCCGGGGTTTGCCGTTTGGATCCCGGGTGTGGACATGGCACTACTTGCCAAGCCATGCTGTGGCAGGCGTCCCACATATAAAGTAGAGGAAGATGGGCACGGATGTTAGCTCAGGGACAGACTTCCTCAGCAAAAAGAGGAGGATTGGCAGCAGATGTTAGCTCAGGGCTAATCTTCCTCAAAAAAAAAAAAAATTAATTAAATAAATAAACTGTTTATTCAGCCTGTGCCTACTGCTGGGCCTGAAGTCCCCAAGTCAGGGGACAAGGACAAGTCAGAGCCCATGGGCAGACTGGGCCTGCGTGGGTGTCTCACCGCTCCCAGCCTCTGTGGTATGGCTATCTGCAGGGGGGCTGGCGTGCCCCACCGGGCCAAGCATGTGGCCTGCCTGAGCAGTCAGAGAAGCTGCAGGAGGAGCCCCTCGGGGTTGGGGATGTGGGGGCCTGGTTGCTGCCCCTGGAATGAGGTGAGCCAGCAGGTCGCACCAGCTGCCTGAGCTGCCAGCTGCACCAAAGACAGGGTTGCTTCTTCCCTTCCGCTTTCCAAATAGTGTGCAAATGCCCTTTGTGGTCCCCACATACCTGGAACTATGCACCAAAGGGAATTCTGGGAAAAGTCATTCTAGCTTGGCTGAATGGCACAAATCCAGCATGGGGCCCAATGCGCCAGACCCTCATGTTCCAGGGCAGCGGGTGGCCAGCAGGAAGAGGCCCAGATCCAACTCCATGCTGGTCACCCAGCCCACGCCCTGGGGAGGAGCTGCATGTGCCCGGGTGAAGGGATGCCATTTCCAGTTCACACTGGGGCCCTGCATGGCCAGGGGCACACTACAGGTGCACGAGACCCTTGCCTCAAAGCGGGGGGCGGGAGGGGCGGAGTGCGCATCAGGAGATGAGCTCTCAGCGGCTCAGGAGAAGACAGGTGTTCGGACATTGTTGTGTGAGCTTTTCCAATTTGTGTACATGTGCATTATAGAACAGTGACTTCAAATTTTTATGTAATTTGGTTTCATTTACTTCTGCAAATTTTTTTAACACCCAAGTGCCGTAAAATCAATTACATAAACACGGCTACAGATATCTACCTACTGGGCTATTGATATGAACAGAAATAATTTTCATTAAAAAAAAATAACCATTTCCATTTTCAAAAAATAAGACTGGATACTTTTCAAATAAAGGGCATTAAAATTATGAGCTTCTTAAAGCCAGGACCCTGTTTTCTACACCAATGATTCTCAAATTCGCCTGCACATTAGAATAGTCTGAGAAGACTAATTGAAGCAGAATATCGGAAGAGGGGCAGGCATCCGCAGCTTTTAAAGCCGTCCGGGTGATTCCAATGTGTGGCCACATTTGAGAACTACGTGCTCCGGAGATCTCATTTTGATTGAATTGGTGGAGGCGTCAGAATGCCTTGGATAAACTGAAAATACCATCTCAAGGCTGACTTTCTTCTACACTTTTGTTGTTCTGTTCCAGCTGTGAGCCCACAGTTACTGGCTCATGGATCTGCCAATCAAAATAACAAACCACAGCTTTCACCAACAAAGGATGATAATAAGGCAAATTGGATTAAGCCACATTTAAACACAAATGCATTCAGTGTGGAAAAATAATCAGAAATGGGCAGCATATTCCCTTTTCTCTGTGCCATTTCTCTTGCTGATTATTTACAAATCTAGCTTCCTGAAAAGATTACCAAGGACCATAATGGATTTGTAGGACATCTCATAGGAGATGAACACAGCATCTGTTTCCTTCATCCTAAAACCAGCAAAGGGCACTGCATGCGAGTATACCGACTTCATTATGAGTCAAGAACAGAAGCTATGAATTTCAAACCTTAGCTACTTCAATAACTTTACTCAGCCAATAAGCATCACGTGAAATTGATTCCTAATAAGGAAATGAATAAATACTACTTAGCTTCGGTAAGCATATAGATGTGGAGAAATTATGGTCTCATAAAGTGGCAGCTTGGCCTTTCCCCTGCACATTTCCCAATACAGAGAACAATTCCTGGTTTAGAGTCTGATAGCCTGCACCCCACCGCGCTCACTGACCATCCATCTCTGCCTCACCCCCACACCCTGGGCTCCCTTCAGATGCATGGGGACAGGGCCACTATTTGCTAACTCTGGGCATTTAACTTAGGGTTCAAATTTCCTATCTATAAAGTAGGACTAATGCTAGTTCCTTCATCACAGCATTGTGACAATTAAATGAGATAATCCAGGTCAAATCCTGACACGGCATTAAAATGGCCACTGAAATTTCCCCCTGACTACGTTGTCTACGCATTTTATGTTGCAGCAACACATCTCTTGAAGGTGGACTCTGTTTCACCTCTTTTTCTTTTTTTTGGCATCCTCCTTGCATTTACCAAGAAGGTGCTCAATAAATCTCCATTTCATTGAATTGGTGCTGAATTTTTAAAGAACTCTAGAGGTTATTGCTTTAAATAATACATCATTTTTTCTGAAGAGACTCAAACACTATCCTTTCAAATAACTTCATCAGGTACCCTAACAATTTTTATTTGCTTTAATGTAAAAAATTATTAATGATACAGTATGAAAAGTATTAGCCCACATCGTCTCTGTTGCTGCATATTCAGTTAGAACATTTTGGTTTCATAAATAGTGGAAACAAGAACGAAAGCCTGCAGCATTTCAGCAACGGCTCTGTAATGAGAGTCAATTACGCAACGGTTGGCTTCTCAACGTTCAGATATGGAAGAAAATAGGTAACTCCCTGAAATCAAGAAGTTAGGAAAAAGTAAGTTGGGAAGAGACAAGAGAAAGGAGAGAGAGCTTCTATCACTTGTGTGAACAAACAATGCCTAAAAGATAAATGAAAGTGTGTTGTCAACGTTTCCATGCTCCCCTGAGAGGGACGCATGGGTCATAAAGACCTGCAGAAGCATCGGCCACGTGGCTGGGGCGGCACGTTCTGAATCGGCTACTTCAAATTCCGCCAGGAATAGACTAAAGTGATTTAAACTTTCCATTCCTGTTGTAAATGGGCATTTTATTTTCTGTGTAAGTTCAGACGATTCACCTAGATTTACAAGTTGCATCAAAAGACAACAGTTCAAATATATGAGTAAGATTTCTGCGGTGAAGTTTAAAATGTTAAGAATGTTAGAAATGTTCAAGTGTCAGGCTGATGCCTTTGAATATCATCATTTTTCTGGCTACATGAGCTTTCATCACACAAATTGGATATAATTGATCTAATAATTAGAGATTACAATTTGAATTATTGCAGACCTTTATTGATTAGGAAGGACCCCTATCTAGTGCCCAGAAGAGGAAAAAGGCGATGGCAGTCCTACCCAGAGCTTTGTGGGAGAGGCTAGTGCTTTGTTTGAGCAGTGAAGGGAAACTGGGAGAGGAAGAGTGAGGCAAAGCCTTTGGTGTTGAGTTGAGAGTTCGAATGGGAGTTAGGAAAAGAGCTAAAAAGCATTTGGTACTAAGAACTAGGAAAAATAAGTGCACTCATTTCATGTCACAATTTTACTCAGAATCTACTCTAAATAGTCGGTTATATTTATGTTTTACAGTTTAACACTTATAACTATGGAAAAAACCTTTTTTTAATCGAAATTCCAGCAGAACAAACCATTTTGTTGTCTGGGGTTTCAACATCAACTCCTTTTCCAATAGAAATAAATGTCATTAGGAAGGGATTTTTACAGGGTTTTCTAAGGAAGGCAACTAATCAGCTACGAAAGTAAAAATTCCAGTATAACAGATTTTGCTACTTCTGATTGGAGCTGGTGTCCTCGTCTGACTCAAAGGAGCGAACATTTCGCACAAAGATCTGTGTCTGCCCTTCCCGAGCGCTCGCTCACGGTATCCATTTTCTTTACTTGGCCTTGTATCAGACAAAAGTTTTCATCTGCGGATTTGCACGCTCCCCTCCTAAATAACTAGCCATTTTGTCAAATGATAGGCAACCCAAAGGCATGCCCCACGAGTTTAGATGTCAAGATAAAGGAGACCAGGCCACGTCCCTTCGTGCACTTGGTCTGCACTAACTTTCAGGGGCAGCTCTAAGAACTGATCCCGGGTATCCAGTGTGCACAGCAGAAAGGAAAGAACCATCGTGGGAAAGGCCACAGCGGAAGGTCAGATACCATCTCCTCAGGCAGGAAACAGCCACTTCCATCCATGCTTTTCATCACCTGGAGATGTATGATCAGATCCCTGATTTGTCATTTGGGAAATATGCCACGTTTTTTCCTACCACCCATGGTTCTTGTACGCTTGGCATTCCACAGCCCCTTGCTCCTACTAACTCCGGTCACTCCAGCCTCCCCCTTCAGGACTCCAGGCCGCCCTCGACTCTGTCTGGAAGGTTCATCACAGTACATTCCCCACAGGACCATCTACCAACGTGAGAAGCTCAAAAGCTCATCCTCCTTTTTTATTTACAGGTAAGGAGTGAATTCCAGAGAAATTTCAGCCAAGAAAAAAACAAAACATATCTTTAATTGGCCGATGACCATAAATTAATACCAAATAACGTATTTGATAACCTTCAGCAAGAGCAACACAACAATAATAATTTTGGCAAATAGGAGAACTAAGTGCAACCCAGAAAGAAGTTACAAAATCACAATAATCTTTGACTCTGTTGCCTGAATTTGGTTGCTTTCTGTCATCACAAGAGGTAGGTGTCAACTATTTGAAACACAATAATTATTTTTGGCTTCACTGTGTATTTACCCAGATTTTGTTGGAGGAAATGTGTTGGCCATCATTTCTTCTCAGCACCTGTGGAGGATAACAAACCAAAATGGGTGCCGAAGAGTTCAGAGTTCAAACTGCACACACACCCAACCCTGTTCTTTTGTTTCTTCTTCCTTCAAAAGCAGTTCTGGACTTGTTGAATAATGAAGGAATTGTTGAATAATGAGGGAATTATAGAACAACGATAGACTCTATTGTCATAGGGAATTATAGAGGGGATTATAGAACAACGATTGCCTCTCCCAGTTTTTCGCTCTTTGATTTGGGAAAGCCACTTAACATTTTTTGAACCTCACTTTTCTCACTTGTAAAACTGAGGAAACAATATCATCTCCCCAGATCGTGGTATGGATGCAGGGAGATCGTGAGTATAAGCATTTGGCACAGAGCAGCACTCAATAAATGGTAACTGTTGTTTTCGCCATTACTAGTGAGCATTTCATAAAGAAAACGTATTCTGCTCCCACATGGGCCTAAGAGTGACTTCCCAGTAAATGTTGTAAGTACTTCATCAGCCATCCTCCTTTCTAACCGCTGCATTCTGGCAGCTTTAAATAAATCACTCGTACGTCTAGATTGAGTTGACATATAGCCTTTAAATTTAAGCCAAAGAATTAAGTGCAAAATTTTACAAAACTATTCCTCTGTTGTCCTGGGTTTGGTCTTAGAAACACTTGCGAACATATGTCTTTGGAGAACAGATGGACGACTGAAGGGGTGTCCGAGCTGGTTGAAGTCACTAGCTCTGTAGAGCGCTGTGGTGCAAATAATCCGGCGGACAATGAGAAACCCGGGCAGGGTGATTTTATCCCACACGTCAACTTATCAGATTACTGGGGGGGAAAGAAGCAAAAAAAAGGCAGGGGGACATAATGTAATATTTTCCCTCTTGTCCTGTCACGCATACAGAAAGATGCAATATAAGCTAAATCAATTGGCTAAAGCGTTTCTGAAAGTGCTGACATAAAACTGGAAGTTTTTGAAGGATTGCATGTCCTTCGGTCTCTGTTAATCTGTGCAGCATTACTCACAACAATAAACTTACTGATGAGTAGAATAGCACGGATTCAATCAACTATTTCGTAAACTCATAGATGTAGAGCTGGAAAGGGCCTGACGTGCCGTCAGCCCAGGGCACCTCCATTCCTTCTCCTCTTGACTCTTCTACCGGATCGCCTTTGCAGTAGACCCACCGTTATTACAACTGCTGATGTTTATCGAACTCTACTGGACACTAGGAATTGTGCTAAGCAATTTTCATGCATGAGTTAATCTATTCTTCCCCCAAATTATTATAAGATAGCTGTTCTTATTCCCATTTTACAGATGAGCAAACTGAAGCAAAAGGACTCACTGTATGAAAGACCACTCAGGCTGTGCACAGTGGCACTGGGGTTTGGACCATGCAGCCAGGCTCGCAGGCGTGTGCTGTAGCCACCACATGATGCCGCGATGTTCCGGGAAGGGGCAACCAGGCAGTTATGGGAGCATTCCATGCAAAACTTGATGAAGCACATGCATAAGTCAGGGGCTCCTCAATGTCCAAGAAATGGCTACAAAGCGACCCTTATCCTCTGAGACAAGTATCCCCACTTCCATCCATTGGTCCCACTATTAATGGCCTCCTGGTTCCCCGCTCCCCCAAGCTCCTTTGTGAGCTGATTGTGTCAATTTGAGGCTTCTCCTCTAAATAACTACTTTACGTGTTGGCATTTGATGGGGGATGGAGGGCAGTGGAATACGAGAATGGGTCAGATGCCCGTGGCTGCTCACTGTGGCCCACCATCTGGGAAAGATACCTGGAGGCTCCATAGAAAAGGAGGAAAGTATTGACACTGAGGAAGAGGCTGAAGTGAAAACAGATTCTGAGGAGAATTCTGAAGTGAAAACAGATTGAAAATGTAAATTATCTACAGATGATGTGTTAATAGTGCTGAGGAAAAAAAAGAAAAAGGCTGTGATCTAAAGGGAATATTTGCCTATATACTGACCAGGATCGAGTAGACGGCTCGACACCCACTGGACTTTGGTTCCTGGTAGGTTGGACGCAAGCACAAAATAAGAATATGTAATACTCAGCAGTCAGTGTATTTCCAACTTCCCGTGGTTTGAGAAGTTGCTTTGTGGCATGGAAAGCTGGGGCCTTGAGATGAGCAGAGCTCAGTTGGAATCCCTGTCACAGCTTTTCACAGCCGCATGGTCTCTGGCAAGCGACTTAACCTTTCTGAGCTGGAGTTCCTCATCTGCACATCACAGGCTCATGTGGCACCTTCTGGGTAACGCCTCCCAGTACCCCAAGCTCCATTAGCAAGAGACCAGGTTGGCCAGACTTATACCATATAACCAGCCATTGGCACAGCACGCCATGCTGCCCAAGAATGTCAGTCACCTGAACGACAATAAGGCTCCTAGAACAACGCCCAATAGAGAGGGCTCAGTAAAGGTGGTTGTTGCCATTATAAGAATGATGGGTTACAGTCAGAGTTCAAACTCCTTATATATATGGGGGGGGTGCATAGTTTTCTCTATTTATTGTGAGAAGTGTCATATATTTGGATTTAAATTTAAAGTCAGATTCCTTTCACATGGCAGCCTGCTTATTTTTTCAAAGATCTTGTAATGTGAATTAATGCGCTTATGCATGCATGTGTGTGTGCCTGTGTGTGCAAGTGTAATGCCAAGATCACTTGCAGGAAGCAAAGAGGCTCACTTGTCTGTCCTGGCAAAACCTGCTTACAACTCAGAGCTTTCGAAGCCCTTGGGACGATGGGCTCTGAACACAGAGCAAGGACGTGAAGCAATAAACTCGTGATTCGAGTCGGAATGCCATTTGCTCTCTCTCAGAGCCCCTCAGCATCTCAGGTCTCAAAATGGGTTTCTTCCCGGTATTTAATGTAGTTGTGGCACGAGAATATCAGTCCATATTTGTATGACAATTCAAAATCTTCCAAATTTATTGATAGTTTCATTAGTTTTACATTATTAATATTTTTTCCAAAATTGGTATGACCCTTGAGCCAGGTCCCAAAAGATCTATGTGTGGATATACACAGCCAATTTCTATTTCTACAGATTTATATAACAAATATTGGTCACGTGGGGTATCATGAGGTGTACTGAAGATTTAGACAACCTAAAATGTGGTTGTAGCAATAAGACATAGTGTGAAGAAGGTCTTTTGATTCTGTCACTACAGAACTCTTTATACATTTAAAGAAAATGGAAACAAGCACAGCAGAGAGGATGTAAGTGGGTGGACGAGAGGTGCTCCCGGTGCTGCAGCCTGCAGAGGAGCAACTTCACAAGCAGGTGCCCCTTGGTGCAGAGGGGTGCCACGCACAGGCACACCCAGAGACCTCCACAAAGTCAGCATCTGAGGGAGGTCAAAGCCTGAGGAGCGGCCCAGCCAAGAGCCAAGCAGACCCCTGCAAAGGGCCCATCTCTGATTGGGGTGGGGGGTCTGGAAGGCAGGGCCCTGCTGGAGAAATCCCCACAGGCAGTCAGCTCAAGTCCCACAATAAAAGGGATTGACCAAGCAGCCAGCATGTTGGTTAGAAGGGACCATCCCAAGATGCCTGGATTCAAAGCCAGTACCTGGAGTCCCCTGGATCACCGAGAATAGTACATCCACGTTCACGTAGAAGGCAGGCGTGGGGCAGGTTTCCGAGAGGCGGTCTGCAGAGGGCGTTCAGCTGGAGCAGGTCCTGAAAGAGGTGATGCAAATTTGTACATGTGGGTATGTGGGCACCAAGCAAAGTGCCCAAATACTACAATAAGGGGTCAAGGTCAGAGCAGAATCTGCCTGAGCCTAGATATGACACTGGGCCCCAAGCTGAGCTCCTGGTCTCCTCTGAAATCCTTCTAGAAGGGGAAGAAGAATGCCAGAGCCAGGGATGCACAGGGAGCTGGGCAGGTGCTCATGGCAGAGTCCAAGCTTTGGTGGGTGGTGAGGACCAGGCACAAGCAACACACTAACGGACGGTCCAGACCCTCAGCCTGAGGAAACAGAGAAGGTGCTGTCACTCCCATTGTAGAGGGCTTTGAAAGGTGTTTTCTAGGCTTACAAATTATCTGGAAATCTCACTTATCCACAGTTCCCAAAACATTAACAAGGAATATTATCAGCCTTATTTATTGTTAGTTCTGATGGTGTTTCCAACTGTGTGATAAACACGTGGAGACGGTGAGAGGGTTACAGGAACGTCCAGCAGGTGATTTTGTGCGTCATCCTTGGCAGTTATTCTAGAATGCTCTTCATTCACAACAGCTGGTCACCCCTCCTAAAACACGGTAAATGAGCAGCGTTCTAATCTACTTCACCCCACCAGCTTCGCTAACACGCCCACCTGCCGGGAAGTAGGAAACCAGAGCGTTGGAGATGCTCTCACGCGTGTTCTTTGAATCCTTTATCTACAGCCCGCCACACTGTTATCATAAGTAAAGGAACAGTAAATGAAAACTAGATTTTGTATCATATCTAAGCAGGATGCTGTTCAATTGTTCTCTCAGGTTACAGGATGCCATGCTGAGCTTCTCCACTTGCAGGCCTACTGTGTGCCAGGTCCCCTCTCCTTCTCACATAAGTGTGTATATACACATATGTGTGTATGTGTGTCTGTGTATATGTATGTGTGTATATGTGTATTTATGTGTAAGTGTATATTGTATAAATGCATATGTATACATATATGTGTATATTTTTGTGTATATGAATGTATGCATGTGGTACACATGTATGTGCGTATATATGCATGTGGATGTGTGTGCATTTGTGTGTAGTGTGTATACATGTATGTATGTCTGTGTGTGATATATGTGTCTTGTGTTTATATGTGTATACATGTATATCTATGTGTGTATGTATGTGTGTGTGTGCCCGTATGTACATACATGTATTGTGTTGTGATGAGAAAACAGCCATTCCGAGTTGCTGCCTTGGCATTTTACAGTATGACAACCCCACTCACACCCAGAGTCTGGACACTGAGACAGGGGCCTGAGCTCAGGATGCCCACACAAGTGTCCACCTTGCCTCTCCCAGGACGCCATTTCAAATGACCGCCCAGAGTCGAGCCTGTGAAAAGTGAGCAACCTTCACCCCAACCACCTCTGCAGTAACAGGTGCCTGCTCCCCTCTCTCTGTCTCCTGCCCCTCGGGACCTGGGACAGAGAACTGCCCCTCCCCGGCTCGCCACATCCCTTGTTCCGGGATCTGTAGCAGGTCTTGTGACTTGACTTCCTTTGTGTGAGTGTATTGAAACTGCGCCTTCAGTCAAAAGGACCTCAGGGTGTCACTTCCCCAAAGTGGGAGCTCAGATCCTGAGCAAGCCCCCTGCTGACCCCAGGTGGGTGGCTATGCCTCCCCTTCAGCAGGTCGTAATCTGCACATTCTTAATCTAATGCATCAGCTACAGGCCCCCAACACGTGTGTTTGTGTGTATACTTGTGTATGTGTTTCTGTGTGTATATGTATGTACGTGTATGTGTACATATATGTGTATGTGTCTCTGTGTGTGTATGTATGTCTGTGTATGTGTATATATGTGTGTGCCTGTATGTATATATGTGTGTGTATATGTATATTGTGTATATGTGTGTATGTATCTGTGTGTATGTGTGATCATGCATATGCATATGTGTGTCCATGTGTGTATATAGGTATATTGTATGTGTATATATTTGTGTGTATATGTGTGCATGTGTGTATATCTGTGCTCGCACATGTGTGTATACGCACATATATCCTGACATCAGTCCTGTGAGGTTGGCATTTTTCATCCACACTATTGTGACCGAGGAGTCAGGTAAACATCCTTCCCTTGGTAAGTGACAAGATCATTTGCATCCATGCCTGTTTGACGCCAAAGCCTATGGTCTAATTCCAAAAGGCAGTTGGGACTAATGAGCATCCGAGTGGGGTCAAGCGGAGAGTGTAGACGAGGGATCCACAGCCAGCACAACAATAATAATAATAAGCTTCAGAAAGAGTTAAGAGCTGCCCCTGGATAAGGAATCCAGACATCCTGGAGAGACAGGAAAGGCAGGTGTCCCAGAGCTGGAATGTGGTCATGCCTCCACAGCACTCATAAGTCTCCCTATATCCACACCTGTTATGGTTGATGAATGACACATAGAGTATTCCCATTTATAGATTAGCTCTTTCAAACCAACACTTTCATTCTTTTAGTAAGTCTAAAAGTAAAATAACGCTTTAGGGACAAAGGAAGAATCGAGGCATGTGTGTGTGCGCATATGCAACACATATGGCAAAGCAAGAGAATATTCTTAATATTTAAAGAGTTATTACAGAATAGTAACAAAAATAGGAATACAAAATGCAATAGAAACCGTATGTTAACAGAGTATTCTCTCACATCTATGCAAAATAAACATCTAGTAAACTCATAAAAGTATAGCCTCATCATCAGAGAAGGGAAAAATGGTGAAATACCACTTTTCATTTAACAAGCTTGGGTAAGAGTGACTTTTTTTTCTCTATCATGTATTTCTTATATTTCAAAGTTTCTACAATGACCATGTTATTATTTTGATCATCAGAAAAAAGTGCTGTTACTTTAGGAAAAGTGTTTAGAAGAGGTAGCACTACAGGTGCGCGATAGACTTAACCAACCTCTGTAGAAGGGCCTGACAGTCTCGAGTCCTTGTGTCCAGGTGAGAGAAGAGCAGATGAGCCGCCCTGCTATAAGAGACTCAACACAAGTGCTCCTTGGTGGGGCCACTCGACAACCTTTTTAAAACTGCGGAATTAGAATCAAAGTGGAGTCTACGTCTGCACGCAGATAGTTTTACCTCTGCCTTCAGAGTCGTCAGCACAACCATTTTTCACCATCTTGACTCAAGGGGTTTAACTTACAATTTCCTAAAGCAACCAAGATCAGAGCCGACAAAATCCAAGAAGTGTTCTGGCCTGTGCTCATGGGCGTGCTATTTCTTCCTGGCACTGCGCCACAAGCAGAGGCTGAAGCTCACTCAGGATTTCCTGCCTTCACCCAGAATTTCCAGGATCTTTTGAGTTGAATTCAGATGTTGCAGCTTTTTACTCAAAAAATGATTTGACACAACTGAATGGATTCAGCAGCCTACTTTCAGGAAAAAGAGAGAGAAAGAGGGAGAGAACTCCTTAAGCCATGGGGCTCAACCCAAATTCTTTATCCACACACCCCTAAATAGTGAAAACATATTGCTACCTTTTTCAAATGGTAACTTCCATGTGGCGACGTCAAAGCTTTCAGCATTTTCTGCAGAACTCAACCTTCTAGACGCTCATAGAGGCTTAAAGCAGATAAGTTGGCAAGTCTATGGGCCTCTTCTAATCCAGAGACAATTATAATAGCTAGCACATTTCCTTGGCTGTATGACTCACCAGGCCCAGCATATATGTATTTCCTGAAACATTTGCACGGTGAGCTTAAGGGACTTCTTGTGTTGTTAAGGCAGTGGCTCACCAGGTTTCAATGCTCCTAATTCAAACCCTTGGGAGTGCAGAAACACACAGAGTATTGTATTTAGAGCTCTCAAAATAGGAAATAATTAATTATGACCACTAGTTTATGACTGCAGCCTTCTCAAAATCAGGAAGTAATGTTACATTTTTATTCTATCCAGGTTTGAAACCATTTAGAAAGAAGGAATAAAAAGATGAAAGAAAGGAGTGGAAGAAGAGAGAGAAAGAGAGGGAAAGGAGGAGGGATGGAGAGACAAATAGACCTGCTCCCCAAACTGAGGGCACTGAGCTTTCCGACACAACTTCCCATAAGAAGTGCCTGCTCTTCCTGCCGTGTAAGTTGATGACCTACTCTACTGTCCTCTTATGTGTAATAAGATCAGGAGAGAGATTCAAATATCCACATAAGGAATGGAGTCTCTCTACTGGATTCAAGATGCTTTCCACGAAAAACTACAGACAAGTTTCCAATTTATCAAATAAGTTACCCGTAATTTTTCCTAAGATAATCTCAGAATTCTGCCTTAGAATAAGTTCTTAGAAGTATTATTATGGGAACAAAGTGTATTAAGATTTTTAAGGCCATTATTATGTATTGGTCCATTTCCTTCCAGGAACATTACTCCTATCTATGGTCCTACCATTGTATTTCACCTTTTCCAATAATGATATTAACAGTGTTTTAACTTTGAGGCCTTAGGTCATTATATTTAGAGGCAGCATTTATGTGTGTGGTTTTTTCTAGAAAGTCATGGTTCTTTTTCAAGATTTGAATTTTATGTGATGTAATTTAATCCAAAGAAATTTCTGGGAGAATTAATTCCCAATGCTGTGATGGGTATTCGTGTCAAAATAAGATTCACTAAAATTAAATATGCTCTAGAAAGGAGCGACTATAAGCTCAGTCCAAGGAAGTCAGACCTAAAAGAGATTTGAACAGCTCTATGTACTTCATGTTTATTATTTGCATGTGCAGTTGTTTTAATAAAGCTTATATAAAAGACAATACATAATCCTGGCATTAATAGAAACAATCTACTATATATTTAATTACGTGAAAACTACATTTAATCTTGAACATATATGGATGTTTTAAATTTTCCTATATTCCAATATTATTCACTCCCTAACTAGTAAGTCAACCACAATGAATCGAATTTATTTGATACTGATGATTCAAAGCTATTGTCCTGCTGGTGTGTCTCTTCTGCTTTGGTTGACCCATAACATGACTGGTTCAGGATTCACAATCTCAAAGCCTCAAACTCCTCTCTGGTGCTATTTCTATGCTCACTCAGTGACAACATGGCCTTTGTCCACCCAAACCTGAGGTAGCTACTTAGAATCCTTAACTTCAAGACATTCAAGAAAAATGTTCTAAAGATCTTTAAACTTAATTTGTCCAATACTGGACTAACCATCTTATATCTGACTCCTCACCATCTGCTATTTCTTCAGTGTGAGGGTCCTAGTTAATGGGACACTGACAGTTCACCTAACTTCCTCTTTCTTTGTCTCTTGGTTTTTGTACATTGCTCTCATTTCTGACCCACCTTCAAATCATGACTTTCTTCTTTCTTTCTCTCATTACTCTATGAAGGGCATTACTCTCTTCTCCCATTACTTTATCAAAGGCACTCTCATTTTCACCTCATTCACCCCCACCACCACTGAGACACAGGGCAGCATGAGTAAGGGGGCCCCACCATAACAAGTAGCCAGGCATGACAAACTTCTTTGTCCCTACAGCTCAGATACTCCCCTCTCCTACCTGGAAACACCAGGTGGCCCAGCCTGGGGAATCTCCTTCTGCCCCCTCAGGCAGCACCAGTAGGAACCAACATGAATCCCAACAACACAAAATAAACCAAGCCAACCAAAATGGCACCACAAAGAGTCTGAAAATTAAATTGTCATTTGAACCATAGCCTACAAAAGTAGGTTAAGACCTATATGCAAAGCCTAAATAAGGTGACTGCCTTCTAAAATAAAATATTTAAAAGGACTCAGAAACTCCTAACATAATAATCAAACTGTCCAGGAGGCAATAAACCCCCCACCCCCCATCACACCAAAAATCAGAAAATCACAAGTTGAACGACTAAAGTCAATCGACCAATGCTAATACTCAGATGAATCAGATGTTAGAATTACCTGACAATGATTTTAAAGCATCCATCATAAAAAGGCTTTAGTAAGCAATTACAACATATCTTGAAACAAACTAAAAAGCAGAGAAATATCAGCAAAGAAATCAAAGCCATAAGAAAGAATCAGATGGAAGTAATAGAACAGAAAAATACAATAACAGAAATTTTAAAATTAGGAAGGTGTTCAATAGTAGCATGGAGAAGACAGAGGACAGAACCAGTGAACAGAAGGACAAATCAGTAAAACTTACCCAGTCTGAACAACAGAGAGAAGATAGACTACAAAAAAAAAAAAAAAATGAACCAAGACTCAGAGACCTGGGATCAATAACAAAAACAACACAAACATTCATGTCATATCCTCTCAGAAGGTGAGGAGAAAAACTGTGGGGCTGAAAGAGTATCTGAGGAAATAATAAATGAAAACTTCTCAAATTTTGTGAACTCCCTAAACCTACAGATTCAAGAAACCAGATAAAACCCATATAGGATAACTCCAAAGAAATTCACACCAAGTCACATCATAATTAAACCGCTGAAAACCAAGGAAAAGGAAAACTCTTGAAAGTAGCCACAGAGAAATGATACATTATCCAGAGGGGAACATGAATTCAAGTGACAGCAGATTTCTCAGTAGAAATCATGGAGACTAGCAGGAAGGGGCACATTTTTCAGGTACTAAAAGGAAAGAATTGCCAACTAGTAAAACCATCTTTCAGGGATGAAGGAGAAATAAAAACATTCTTAGAGGAAAGGGGAAAAAAAAAGAATTCTAGTAGGTCAACTCTTAAAGCATAGCTAAAGATAATCCTTCAAATTAAGAAAATGAAAAAAAGAAGGTATTTTGGAGCAGCAGAAAGGAAAAAAGAACAATGGAAAGAGTAGAAGTATGAGAATATACAATAGACTACCTTTTTCCTTGTTAATTTTCTAAATGAATAGTGATGATTGAAAGAAAGGTTATAACACAGTCAGACACACAAGAAAGTTATATTTAAATGTGGAGAAGGTAAAGGGACTAAATGGAAATAAGGAGTCAACACATCACCCACAGTCGTAAAATGATGATACCTGGAGACCGCGATAAGTCACATGTGTATACTGTAACACCCAGAGCAAACACCAATAAAACTATACCAAGAGATACACCCAAAAACATGATAAATAAATCAAGATGGAATCCAAAAATGTGTTCAAGTAACCCACAGGAAGGCAAGAAAATAGGAACAGAGGAACTAAAAGGAAAGCAAATAAACAGAAAACAAATAATAAAATGGCAGACCTAAGCCTTACTATATCAATAATTACTTTAAGTGTAAATGGTCTAAATAGACAAAGTAAAAGGCAGAGACTGACGCCGTTGATAAAAAAAAAAAAAACAGGACCCAACTATGTGCTGCTTAAAAGAAATTCATTTCACATCCAAACATATAAATAGATTGAAAGTAAAAGGATGGAAAAAGATATATCATGCAAACATTTATCCATGAAGAGCTGGAGTAGCAATATTAATATCAGATAAAGTAGACTTCAGAGCAAAGAAAATTATTAGAGACAAAGAATAACATTACATAATGATAAAAGGATCCACCCACCAGGAAGATATACAGTTCTAAACGTGCACGCACCAAACAACTGAGTCTCAAACTATACGAAGCAAAGCCTGATAGAGCTGAAAGGAGAAATAGACAGATCCACAGTTATCATTGAGGACTTCAATACCACATTCTATGCAAATGATAGAATTTACTAGACAGAAAATCAGCATGGATATAGATCTGAACAACACTATGAACCAATAACATATGGAAAACACTCCACTCAACAGCAGAAGATTCATTTGGGTGGGTGGGGGGTGGGTTACAAAGCACCCACGGAGCAGTTACCAAGAAAAAAGAAAAGACCATATCTTGATATGCTGGACCATAAAACAAACCTCAAATAATTGAAATAATACAAAGTATGTCCTCTGACCATGTGGAATCCATTCATGATTTTTAAAAAAACTCTCAGAAAACTAGGAACACAAGGATACTTCCTCAACTGGATTAAGAAGATCTCTAAAAAACCTACGTCTAACGTTATACTAATGATAAAAGACTCAGCAGTATTCTCCCAAGATCAAGGGCAAGGCAAGAATGTCCATTCTCACCACTCTTATTCAATATACTACTGGAGATTCTAGTAACTGTAATAAGGCAAGAGAAAATAAATAAAAAGCATATAGACTGGAAAGGAAGAAATAAAACTACCCCTATTTACACAGAACTTATTTCCTACATTAATTCTACAGAATCCCAAAGAATCTACAAGAAATCTCCCATAACTAAAAGCTGAATTCAGTAAGTTTGTGGGAACAAGAACAACACTCGAAAGTCAACACATCTGGATATATTAACAATGAACTACGAAATAAAAATTAAAAACATAATATGGAAACTAGACCTTTGGTGGTGAACATGATGTAGTACATAGAAAAGCTGAATTATAATGATGTACACCTGAATTCTATGTAATGGTATAAACCAATGTTACCTCAATAAAAACAAAAGTTAAAAACAATACCATCTGCAATCAATCCAAAGAAAATGAAATACTTAGGTGTAAACTTAACAAAATATATACAGGATCTGTATACTGAAAACTTTAAAACACAGATGAAGGAAATCAAAGAAGACCCAGGCAAGTGGACACACTTCTCTTCCCATAACACACAGCACCTGCCGCGATCACAGCCACATGAGTCTATAGTATAATTCCTTGCTTTCTTGTCAGAATCCAGCTACTAAACAATGAACCACTTGAGGGCAAGGACTGTGAATGTTTCCCAGTTGACTTTCCAGGGCCTAGTCCAGCGCCTGACGCATAGAACCTTCAGTAAACATTGGTTAGCTCAACAAGTCAAGCAAAGAAGTAGGAAGCTGGTCCAGGTGGGAATGTAGTTCTGGGTTTCAGAAGAGTTCAGGGCCAGAGATTCAGACTTAGGCGTCATCAGAGTCAGACGCTAAAAAGATTCTGACTGCAAAGGAACTTCTGGGGGATATAGAAAGAAAGAGAGGGTGGAGAAGGAGGGAGAAGGGGAGGGAGGGAGAGAAGAAAAGGTAAAAGGATGTAGAATAGCAATATATGAAGGAGAGAGATGGGGGAAAGGCCTAAGGAGTGAGAAGAAACAGACAGGGAGTAGGAAGAGAGGCAGGGGCCCAAGAAGCCCAAGGCTATCCACAGCAGCCAATACTCCAGACATGTCTTGGTGGTAAAGAAGCCTGGGGTCTGGTCATCAGAACGTTACTGTCCTCGGCAGTTTGGGTTTGGGGAGACGGGTAGGCACTCAGCTGAGGAACGAGGGCAGCTGTACAGGGAGAGAAATAGGGCAGAATCTGGTGCTAACAAAAAGTTTGATAGGAGAACAATGTGAGGAAGTCCCAATGGTGCGAGGACGGAGCCAGCAGGGGGCGATAAATCGGAAACAACACGGTAAAGTGGGAGAGAATAATATCCCCAAGGAGACGGGAGATGGATTAGAGTGAAAATGGAGCAGGGAGATTCACCGTCAGGGGGTGAGAAGTCAGGCTGTGTGGGCTCAAATCTAGAAGGTGGAGCAGCAGGTTGTTGTGGTGGTGCACACGTCAGGGCGTCAAATTTCCTCTGTGTGATCAGTTATTTGTTGAAAACGCTGGTCCAGGACAGGTGCAGTCTTCAACAGATTGACAAGGTTTTAAAGGTGCAAGGTGAGTAACAAAAGACGCTGTTTTCTGGGGAGGGAAAGACAAAGTTGTCAGGCATCACTGAAAGTTGAGCTGAAATGATAGACAGTCTGCACCTCTCAGCAGGGCCATGCCATTCTGTCAGGCAGAGGCCAGAGGTCCAGGCACAGAAGGGAGAAGGCAGCCGAGTGAACTTCAGGACGGGGCGGCTGGAGGACTGTGCGCCTCCTCCCAATTCCCCCTGTGTCTGTCTGCACTTCTGGGCTCTGGACCTCAGCCAAAGTCTAGCCAGACCCCATTTTGCTATATTTCTGATTCTACACACTGTTTCCTGCAACGTTTCTATAGTCTACTAACAAAGCGTGTTCATTGTCCTAGCAGCAGAAAAGATTCCAAAATTCATCTTCTCCATAATTCAGACCCAAGTCAGCACCATGGCAGGCTCGGGTAATTTGGCGAACTCGCTGGCCACGATTCCTCACATTGTAATCCATCACCATTATGAGCCGCATTCACAACATTTCTTTCTTTGGCATAAAGTCTGAAATGCAAAGGATTGTTAGGACAGAGAGAGATGAACCAATGAGATATTGAGACCCAAATATGTGCTTTGTTAGAAATGAAAATGGAAATATGATTCCAGGGGAAAAAGGACTTTGTCGAAACATGGTCACACACTCCTTTCAAACGATGAAAAATAAATTCACCCTCAAGAAAAAGAAGAAAAATGGATCTGACAGACTCATTCTCTCATATCTTGAGGTTTCTCCTCTGAGCCTATGCATCAAGGATCAGTCTGAACAAGCGAGGCCATGCCATCGCGAAGATAGCCTGCGTGCTCATTGTTACAGAGCCGGTCCTCCTCTCACCAGTAGGTGCTTTTTAGCCCAAATGTGATTAAGCGGTTTGTCCCCAACATAAAAAAAGTCAATTTCCAGCCCAAACGCAAATAGACTACATACTCTGTATCACTATCGTTCCCAACATTCACCACAAACTGAATGTTCAGACCTTTGATTGTGTTTCCAATCCAGAAGGGAAAAAATATATTTGGTGGCTCACTAATTACAAATTCTTTCTCGTCGTCTTTCAGTGTAGGGCAGAATGACGTGTGTTGGACAGCAGCAGAATTATAGAATGTGGGCAGAGATTCTACAGAGTATCAATCCAGCTCCTTATTATAGATGGGGTGCCTGCAGGTCAGGAAGGAAGGGGGCTTCCTCAAGGCCCCACAGCCAGGTCTGTCCAGATGGGGCTGTTTGCACCGCGTCACACTGCCCATCAGCTGTAACACACAGAAATACGAGCACCTCAATTTACTGGGCACATCTCTGTCTTTGCTTGTATCAGGGAGACTTTTCACAAATCTAAACCTAGGTGTGGATAAACTGTGCCTGGGACACAGTAGATACTCAATAAATATTTGTTAAGTGCTTCCTGAAGTTGATGCAAACGAGAACCTCCTTTGACCTCATCGGAAGTCCCATCCGTAAATGATTCTCAAACATACATGGAATCTTGACGACTTCACGGCTGAGGATAACACAGTTTGTCACTTTGTTATAGAATTAACATGACCGTTTCTGAACCAAATTTTGGAACATTAAGCCTAACAACAGACTTTTTTCTGATTTGTGAACTAATTTATATAAATATTCATCCTTTCATTATACTGTTAGTGCATCACTTTACTGGAAAACTGTTAAATCGCTTGAATTCGGAACTGTCTCAGAAAACCTGAAATAACTATACGGCAAGATCTAAAGATCCAGTCACAAATCAGAGGTAAACAACTTGATGCTCATTTTGAGTAATTCTCATCTCCAAAGGGATATGATTTGATAAACTACACAGTCCCCAAATTTACCTTGTAATGTATAACTCCCCATGCACAGGCCAGTTTAGAGAGAGATCAATGAAATCATATTATTATGGTAAGCCTACGATAATCTGCCACAAATATATCTTTCTCTTACACATGAGGGGAAATAAGTTCATTCATAATATAGCAACATTGTTTCATCTTTTATTAATAGCATATAGTCTATGGATCCAGTTTTGAGTGTTTGTCTTGCAATCTGCCTGACTGCACAAAGACTGAGGTTTTCTGATGGACATCTCTGCCACTTTCTTACCTATAAAAATCAAGTGTCATGTTCAGCTATTAATACTGAGATGGAACACAGAATGGCCAGATAACACCTTAACAATTTTAGATATATTCTCGAGTCAAAATGATACATAAAGTTTTAAGATATCTAAAGAAATAATGAAATTACAACATTATTCTTACTTCTGAAGTACAAAAAATCAGCCAATTATTACTGTGTTAAACTAGCTGCCCAGAAAGAATATTAAAAAAAAAAAAACAGTTAACATTGTGTGGAAGTTAGAGAAAGAGCATGATTAATTTGGCGGGAAGGGAGACCATTTCAAGCCTGTTTTCCAAAAGAAAATCAGACGGAATCATTTAGAAGAATTTGATTTCATCCAGCTTTGATATTAACTTGTTATTAACTGGCTGCATAAGTCAGAAAACCACAGGGTTTCTCATGATGTGGGATGATAAACTCAGAAACAAAATGAAATTATTTGGACTTTCCAGCTCCTACAGTCTACGATTTGCTATATTTTGAATTTAATGTGCAATGTGAAAACACTTTTTAAAACACACTTTTGTGGAGACAGAATAGTGACTGGCAGAAAACGGGCTCTCGATAAATATTGTTGAATGAAGGATGAGTGTCGTTCAGATGGGGACCCCACTGATGAGAGCACACAGCTGCTCAAGAGCTGCTGTATCATCTTCCTTTATGAATTCGGAGAAGACCCTGAGTGTCTTTTTATGGGGGCTAAACTGACATGACATAAGTGAGCATTAACATATGTTTTCAATCTTTATTAGAAATGTATTAGCCTAAAACACCATGGGGACGTTCCTGCAGGATTCCTGTTTTTGCTGTTGAGCTATATACCTTCTCTGTTTCAAATTTTCTCTTCCTCCCCTCTTCTGCCCCGACTCCCTCTTTTTTTAATTTCACTGGAGAAAATGACATGTTAATTTCAGCTCCACCTCTGCTGGGTCATTCTCAGGTCAACAGATTGGAGACAACAACAGAAGAAAGAAGACAGTGTTCCAACTGCAGGGCAGGATGACCCAGCCATCAATCACGCTGGCGCCGCGTTTGAACAATGACAGTCATCTGTCAGAAAGCGGGAGGTGGCGCCTCATTAACACACCACTCACCTGCCCTGAGCTACACCTCGCTTATAATAATATCGATCATTCACCTCCAAGGTGTTGCTTTTTTCTGCTTGATAAAATAACAGGCACTGTGTTTCCTCCATTCTCTCCCCTCGGAGTTCACGCAGCTAAGTTGCTTGGAGAGGGAAGAAGAAGTGGTTGGTTGGGGTTGAGGCAGGATGAAGCAGCCTGGAAGGGGGAAGGATGCCATCCGGAGCGAGAAGAACGCATCTTGGTTCACTTCCTATTAGAGATCAATCGATCGGGTCACTGAGAGTTGAGCCTTCCACACACAGGGAAACCTAACATGGGGGAGTGTGAGCCGATGGCGGAGAGTTTGACCAGGATTCCAAGGTCTCTCCCTTGTCCTCAGTGAAGGATTCTCCTGGATAGAGATGTTCCAAGATCTCAAATTAGCTTCTCACTTTGTTTCTTGTAAATACAAATAACTTGAAAATAAAGTAGCCAGAAACTTTTGGTGTTATAAACGTTGGAATCTGCCACGACTAATCTCTACTAAATACCCTCATTTTTCCTTTGACTGTGTCTGCCTCTAGCGTACAACATTTAAGTAATTCAGCCTAAGGAAGCCCTGAAACACTGCCCACAAAGAGAATTCTTCCAGGGACGATTTCGTTGTGAAACCATATTTAATTATGTTCCCACAAGGAGACCGTCAAGCATTTGCTGCAAAGCAGCCTTCACAGCCTGTGCAGGCCCAGGTTCTGGGGCGTGCGTTTCTTTGATGGGCCATAAATAGACTCTTTTACAAAGTTTTAATGGTAAGCCCAGAATGTAAACTTGGGCCACCTTCCAGAACTGTTCATAAATTATAAAAATTTGTTACTCTTCCAACTGTCGGGGATTAAACACACATACACACACACAATCGGCCTCTTTCAATTCTTGAAAAAGGAAAATAATAACATACCCTTTTTTCCAGCTTTGAAAAGTAACCAAAGACCACTAATGCTCAAGGGGACCTTATGGAGGATAAACCTGAGGCCAAGAGAAGTGAAGCGACGTTTCTAAGGCTGTCCAAACCAGGGAACAGCACAGCCAAAGTTTCAGGGGCGCCACTGCTCAAGAAGGAATTGAAGATACATATGGAAACTTCATTTCAGGCACTAAAGGTAACAAGACAAGTCAATGGCAAACGTGAGGTCACACGGCCCCAATGCTGTAAGGGGCCTCGAGTGGTGCTCACTTACGAGCAAGGGGCTGACTGGCATTGGGAACCAGGAGGAAAGAAGGCCAGCACTCTCCAGCATCAAATGCCAGGGCAAGAGGTCAAGTGTAGGCTTCTCTCCTGGTGAAGCAGGAGGCCGAGGACAGATTAAAGGAGCAGTAGAAACAGCCTTACCCTATTCAGAGACCATGGGAAACAGCTTTGTGGGGCCCCACCAAAGTGCACCAAGCAACGTCTTCTTCTTACATCTCGTCCTCTGATGAAGTTAGCAGGGTTGCACATATGCCAGCGTCATGTACAGAAGCCACCTTGCTCTGCTGAGGTGGACTGGCCCCTCTGAAGGGAGCCTGCCATGTTCGTGGGTCTAATGAGCGGGTGGGTGCGAGGCCACATGTTGTTAGTAACATCAGAGAGGTGTTTTCTATTTAAAGAGTGCAGGTGAGCAATCCCTTATCTGCAGTTACAAAAATCCAAAGAATTGAAAGCTGAAAATATTTTTGTAGCTCTTTTTGTGACAAATTCTGACCTAACCTGAACTGACACAAGACTATTTATAGTTTCTATTATCCCATTTTGACTGAATCTTCCTATATTTGGCTGCAACTCTATTCATGTATTTGATTCCGGAGCGCTGCCTGCGACTCCTCGAGAAGCGTTCTGTAGTCCAGTACACGACATCGCCACCGCATTGCCTTTCTAAATTCCAAAAGATTCTGAATTCTAAAACACCTCCGGTTTGATGGGCCAAGAGCAGACGTCACGGAACTGACTCTCCTCTCGTCTCAAACGCGTCGGGTTCTGCAAATTTCCATCTAGACATCAGCTGACATCCTGTCATTCCTGGAGAAGACGAAACAACTACAACAAAAAATATGTGGTTCATTGTGTTGCTTCTGGTGACCCCCACGTTGAAATTGCCCATCAATTATTGTTTTCCCTTCTTTTCTAGATAACAAGTGGAAGTCTCGGTTAATAATAGTTCTGCCAGAAATGCTGTGTGAATACAAACTCAGAGGGAGAAAAGCTCCCTTTGCAAATGAGGTAGCTCCTAGCGATGCTGCCCTGGGTTCTTCAGTGGAATCTGCGAGCACGCCTGCCGGCCCCAGCGGGGACAGTCCCGCCAGAGGGAAGGCAAGAAATCAGATGGGCATTCACTTTGCCAAATCTTCATGCCTCCTTCTCTGATTTGCAAAAGTCATTATCACAGTTGCTGTAAGGGAGAAAAAAATAAAATATAGGCCTAGCCAATTCTAATTCCCAAGAACTTAATCTATATCACACAGGATTAAAATATTGATTTTCCAGTAGGCTACCAAAAGATAAGGCGTGGATTTTCATGCAAGAGTCTTACGCGTAAAAGAAACCAAATTTCACTTCTGGTGACCAGCGTCTTATTTACCATTACAGCATTTCCCTGACATTTGCTCTATCTCCTTTTGTTTCACAGAAATTATTTTCAATACTTCGTATTTTAAATCAACCACCTAGTTGTCTAAATAAGATTTTTCCCCATCACAGAACAATCCTTTCTAAAACACAGTCCAGATCCATTATGCAGCTCTTTATGTTTTCTTTATTTATTAAAGACATTAAAAATGTACACACAACACACATTTTATTTTTTTAAATAAATTCCTCTCTCTCCTTCTTCCTCTCCCCTCCTCTCTCTCTCACTCTCCCTTCCTCTTTCTCTCTCTCTCCCTCCCTCTCTCCCTCTGCCTGTCTCTCTCTCCTTCTCTTTCTCTCTCTCTCTCTCTTCCTCTCTCTTCCCCCCCCTTTCTTTCTCCCCCTCTCTCTCCTTAATTGCCCGGCCTTTACAAACCCATGCCTGCGAAAGAAACACCCGTCTATTGCTCTGTCAAATGTGCCTGGCTGGGAAAGCTATTGGGTTTATAGAAGAGACAAACATTTCAGGCATGCCATTCTGGGGTAATGAAGCATGGCAACAAAATATACCTGTGCAACATTTGATAAAGATGAGCTGACACGCCAGTCCAAATAGGTTCTTTTGTGTGTCTGCACGTGTCTACCATCATTGCTTTCATCTTAAAACAGGAAGGTAGCAATAACAGCAGCAGCTGGCAGGGACCAGAAGGGAGAGCTGCTCACACAATTAAACGTCATTTACCTCTGGCCTTGATTTCACTCCCACTACCCTTAATTTATTATATGTTTTCTCCCTTTCTATGGAAAAAAAAAAAAAAGTGGCTCAATTTTTCTTTCTTTCTCTTGCTATCTAATTCCTTTTACAGGGGCACTGGAGAAGACAATAGGCAAAGTCCCTGGGTGTTTAGCATTGGGTCTTAAGTAAAAATGCTTCTTAGTGGGGTTTTTATGGCTTTTATTGTTGTTTGATTAATGCAACACAAAATTAAACTGTACAGTTACACATGGGTACATCAGCCAGGGAGCAGGCCGACTGTACTTCCTACTTTGGTTTACAGAAAACATCTTTTGTTGTTTAATCTTCAGACAGAGAGAGAGAAAGAGGTGGAGGGAGGGAGAGAGAGAGAGAGAGAGAACTATCGATCAGCTAAAAATGGGACTGGCAGATGTAGAAAATCTACTCATCCACATACGAGTGAGAGAATTTTTTCTGATCACTCATCTTCTCTGAGTTGGATTTTTCATGTTCCTTTGCCAGATTTCTGGGTCTGGCCACCTTCCGTTTATTTCCTTTCTTTGGAACAGCCAAGGTGGCCATCCCCAGGTGTCTCCTTCACAGGTGCCCAGGGCGAGGATGACGCTGAGACAACGTGAGGGTTCTGTCTGCCTCCGCGCCGCTCACCATCACCTGCCTTCACAAAGGCCTGTACGGCACATTGCCCTTCTGCTCTTTATAGGGAAGCACATCCCATTTATAAGGGCAACGCAGTGAGACGAAGGGGTATAATAGCCACTCTGTGCTACGGAGCTCTTCTGTGCAAAGAGCTAGACAAAGGGCCCTGGGTTATTTGATTCCTTTCTTCTTCTTGTGGCAGTAACGGTTTTTGGCGCTACGCACGATGACAACAATGAGCACTTTGTGGTGTGGTGACCTCCCCAAGAACAGGCACATACACGTTTTGCTTTTGTTCACTCATCCAATTACCCAGCCTTCATTGTACCTCTACTCAGACCTCAAAACTCCAGGTGACCTTTACCTTCAAATAGGATGGATCTTCAGTTTGCCTCTCTCAGAGCAAGACTACTCTAAATTATGATTTCCATGCAAAATGATCTGGGGTGAGGGTCATTTTTTTATTCCCCTAGATCTTATGCAATGATAGTCTGTACTCAATAAAAACCTTGACTAGAGAGAATGAGGGCCAAGCACAGGGGATTTGTATGAAAGGACTTGGGTTCAGGCACTTGCCCTGACACGTGTTAATTGGGGAAGTTTTAATATCTCTGAGCCTCTGCTTACTCTTGTACGAAATTAGCACGGGAAGATTCTAGACGTACCACAGGAGGGGTTCAAGAGAATCAAATGGACAACATATAATGCACTCTCTAAAATGCGAACGCTATACACAGGTTCATTTCTTTTTAAAAATGTTAAAAGTAGTTTAAATAGATAAAGCAAATTCCAGAAATGATAACAGAATAAAGTTGTGTTAGATCTCAAAAACTTAGGGATAAAAAAGAAAAAAACCAATAATCCCACAAATTGCAATGCTTCTTACAGAGTCTAAGTTTTATAAAATTCCCAGTTATTTAAGGCTTCTATCTTGTCAAAACCATTACATTTACTTCATTCTTTTAATTTGCAAAGTAACGGTGCAAACATCCCTTGAGATTTGCAGCAATGAAAACTGTCTAATGGAAGTCATTCAGGGAGTTGACTATTGTTTTATTGGTAATAGGAAGCTCACTCCTGACAAGAGGAGATGGATTTTCCGAAGAAATTGCATAAACTTATCACCAAAATCAGGCCATTTCTTATCCACACGAAAATAGCGGCACAAACAAAATTCTTAAGTAAATTAAAAGGTTCCATCATTTCCTTTTGCTTCAGGTTTTAACTCAGATTTTGAGGTATCATTTGACAATTATCAATTTTGATAAATGCACGCAGTCATGTAATTACCATCAGAATTGAGATACAGAACACTTCCACCGCTCTGAATCCCATTGGTAGCTAATCCCCTCCCCACCACCTTGACCACTCCGCCACCCACCCCCAGTTCCTAGCAACCACTGACCTGTTCCATGTCCCTGTTTTTCTGCCTTTTCCAAAATTTCATACAGATGAAATCACAGAGTATGTAGCCTTTTGAATTTGGCTTCTTTAATTTAGAATAACCTATTTGAGAGTCATGCATGCATCGTACATATCAGTAGCTCATTTTTATCACTTTTGAGTAGTACTGTGCAGGTATTCCAGAGTTTATTTACAAGTTGGTGGATATTTGGTTTATTTCTAGATTTTGGCAATTATGAATGAAGCCACATGCACATTCATGTAATCCCTGCACACTCATTGCTCAAAGAGCAGCTCAGGGTGTGTGTCCTGTCCCCTCAAATTCAACATACACAGGTTTTTGTGTGGACGTACACTTTCATTTCTCTTAGATAAATACCTAGGAGCAGGATGGTGAGTAATATGATAAGCGGGTCTCATTTTATAAGAATCTGTTAAATTTTTTTCCAAAGTAGCTGTACCATTTTGCATTTCTACTAGCATTGTATGAGAGTTCCAGTGGCTGGACATCCTCGCCAGCACTTCATATTGTTGGTCTGTTAGCTCTTTTAATAGGTGTGTACCGGTACCTCATCAGGATTTTAATTTGTGTTTCCTTAGTGACTGATGCTGTTGAACACCTTTTCATGTGCTAATTTGCCATCCGTATATCTTGTTTGGTGAAGTTTCTTTCAAATCTTCTCTTCATGATTTTTATTGGGATGTTTCTCTTATGATCTGGCTGTGAGAGTTTTTTATCTCGTCTAGAACCTTGTCCTTTATCAGATATGTGGTTTAAAGATATTTTCTGTCAGTGTGTGGCTTGTCTTCTTTTCTTAACAGTGTCTTCTGAAGAGCAGAAGTTCTTAATTTTGATGAAGTTCAATTTATCGATTTCTACAACTGTTTGTTGAGAGTTTTTTAGCACATACGTTAATTAAAAGGCTCATTTACCAATTAGAGGACACTCCTTAAACAAACAAACAAAATTGATCATGAGAACTCCTCCACACAACTTTTCCCTTCACTGTAATGAATGCGTGAAATTCAAAGGCCCAAATGAGGAACTCGGCCTGTTTTGGCTCCAGTTAGATAACTGGTAGCTTAGGGCTGATGCACCCAATCCTTACCTAGTTACTAGGTCAAGTGTTTGAAATTTGGTGAATTTAACAGTAAAACAACTGGAGACGATTTAGTTTTTCCGCTTTCTCATTTCCTGACTGAGGTTCTTTAGTGGACTTTGAAAACAAAGAAACTGATGACAAAGAATTTTTTAAAAGCTCTACAAATAACCAATGAGCATATTTAATGAACAATTATGTGTGTATACAGCTCCTTAATATAGATATCACAAGAGTTTCTTTTTTTGTTTACCTGCTCGTTTTCCTTTGCAGGGGCGCACGTTGTAAGATTCTCCTTCATTGAAGTGTCGATAGCCTCTTTGAAACACAGACGGACAGAGCCCCAATCTACGTGTGAGACCTTCCCCTGGGTGTTCTCTTCGGCATCTTCTATTTCTTGGGCTTCCCCGCCCTCAGTGGCTTGATCACTACCTTCGATTACTGGAATTCTCTAAAATGGTGTAGCTTGAAATAGCTCTTGGCCTTTGAGCCTTCAGATTCCTGTCTCCACTCCTGCCGCTGTTCCAGTGCTGTTACTCTAAGCGTTTCTTTTCCGTTTCTTTATGCTTCTCATGACACCTTTAAGTAGACGCTTTCTTCTGACTACTCAGAAAATAAATGGAGTTTTTATTTTAATCCATTAGCTGTTCTGCATTTCAGCACCTACACAATCCTGGCTCAGCCCAGGTTCCTGGAGCCACAATGACAGCTGTGCTCTGTGCCATTTGTGTTTTCTCGTGGTGTGACTTATTCCTTTAGTTTCTTTGGTGAGCCTGCTGTTGGTTGATAGGTGTCACCAAGGCCAGGTCCTCCTCTTGGTCCTATGGGCTGACTTGGCCCCATGTATCTGCTGCTGCACTCTCGAGTCTTGGGCATAACTGTGTCTCTGGTTTCTCCTCTGTGTCATAACTCAGGAATTCATCTGCTCTCTGCAATCCAACAGAATGCCATAGCAAGTCAGAACCCCAAGAGACACCTAATCCTCTGGTCTGCCATCTAAGCCCCTCGCTCCCTCATCCATCACTGACATCTGCTCTGCAGGGGGCCTAGGACTGCTCCTTGGACACATCTGTACTTCTCAAATGGACACCCGTCGTCCCTGGCTCCCTGTTCCACTGTGTGGGGCATGAAACTAAGTACTCGGGAAGTCAAGATTTATTATAGGATGAAGGGGATGAAGGCCACACTGGGCCACACCAGGGCAAGGTGGCAGCACCTTAGGAGCAGTGCTGAGCCAGCCCGACGTGGCCATGTAGGATTAAGCAGATGAACTTAGTCATCTGATGCTTGGCAAGACTCAGTCCCAGAAACTCCAGTCAAAGGGGGTTGGAGACAACTGGAAATGTTCAGAATGATTGACCAAAGTGGTTTAGCAATCTCTAGACCAAGGGCCATTAATCTGAAAATAGCTCTAAGTCTATTTGATTTCAATACAAAGAAAAGACTCCTTTGGAAATGGATAGTGACAGCCAAGTTCAGAGAAAACAGACTGGCAATGACAAGACTGTACTTCTCAAAACAAACAACAAAAAATGTTTTCTAGCTGAGTTCGGATGGTTTCGCCCAGTTGGTTTTTAAGGCCGTCAGGAGAGCTGCTCATGTCCCCCGTCCCTCTTTGCCCTCCCGCCATTTGAAGGCACATAGACTTGCAGTCACTTCTGGGGAAGGCAAGACCGGGCTGACGGAACGGGATGGAGGGTCATGGAGCACGAGGACAAGTAAAGAGGGAGCGTGGACACAACAGGACAGGGAGGAAGCCCCAGCATTCTTCCTTCACCCCTTCCTGTGCAACGAAAGAACATGTGGTGTGAACAAAGCACAATGCGATACAAAGTGAGGAAGGACGAGAGAGTGGGATGACGGGTTGACCCCAAGGAGAAAAGAGCCCTGTGTGGGGAGGGGGGTGCACACGCGCACGTGCACCCACATGCACATGTGTGGTTTCAGCACTGACATTTGGACTATCATTAGAAGGACAATGGGACAAGGTCATGGGAACACATTCCTTTGAATCACTCTTAAGCAGGCAGAGGAATTAGGACTGATTTATGAATGTATTTCCACAATTTACTTGAAAATTTGTAATGTCTGTGCAGCCTGGCAAGAGAAAAAAAGGTGAGAGTCCTGTGAAGGAATGCTTCTGTTCCACTTTATTGTAAAATTATCCCATGCTACCTGCTCTAATCCCCTGAAAACAAATTAAATCCTCACTAAGCTGACTTTAAATCAATAGTTTCATTTAAGAATAGTGTGACTTAATAAAAATAAAAAACTAACTGGTCCAGCCAATTTAAGAGGGAAATAAATCATTGCCCAAGGAAAAATAGCAGATTTGACTTGTATATGGGCCCCGGCGCTGTGCAGGGGGGAGAGTCTGCGTCTGAATTAACTCTGGCTGCAGATGGAGCTCATCGACCCCCTTCAGGAAGCTGCTTTACTATGCGCACCCCAAGAACGAGGATGCCAGCCACCCCAAAATGAGAAGCAGAATTTCGATCTGTAGTTTGAAAAAAATAATCACTAAAAAATACAAGATGACACTCTATGGGATCCCTGTTCAGTAGCCCAACACTAACCATCCAGGGGTCATGTGTGTGGACTGAGAAACACCGTTCTGATTATGGCAGAAGCAGAAAGGTTCCTGTGAAGATGCGTGGGCTAAGGAGTAGTTTCCTCAACCAGCTAGGACATAAGGCAAAACTAGGTGTGGATGATTAACATTAGTAATTACAACAGAGGTGCCATCATTTCCAAATCTTCTGTTAAACAATCCATGGGTTGGATAGACTATTTTTTGCACTATACAAGAGGTAGGTTGCCATGTTATGAAAAAAAGAAAGTCATCTAAAAATAAAGACTAAAAATTTACTCAAGAGGTCTTTGCAAGTGGTTACAGAGAAAACTCTGCAACACCATAATTCTGAACTAGTACTCTATCCCATTTAATGGAGTACTTGTTTATTAATCATATAAATTAGAAGAAAGCTTAGGGCCCACTGCTTGCCTAGTGAATTTATTATTATGTATTGGGGATGCATAAACATTAAAGTGAGTGCCTTCAGACCACGACACATCAATATTATCAGTGTCACCATTACCACCAGAACATTTTTAAATTTTCATAATTATAAAATGTCAATTCCAGTTACTTACTGATGTTCATTGCCAATAGGGCTCTTTGATTTATCATGTTGACACCAACAAACAAGAAAGCATGTCTTTCCTAATGTAAGATTTAAACCCAAAAAAACTAAGGCAAGACCACTTCTTCCTTCTACTAGTCCCTCTCTTAGGGACTAAATTTAATTTAATTTGTTGACCAGAAAAACATGTGGCTAGATACCTAGAGAAGTCAGTTTCTTAAGGCAGCATAATTTGATGGGGAGCACAGTGGCTCATATTCAGGCTCAAGTCATGCTCCTGTATTTATAATCCTGTGTCATCTATCTAGTTATTTGACCTCTGGCCTCAGTTTTATCTTCCATAAAGTGGGGGTGACAATACCTGCATAGTCTGGAGGGTTATTAAGAGGCTCTCACTACACAACGGGCTCAAAGGTAAAGAATGACTGTGCGTCCTTTCTGTCCAAAGACGAGCGTAGTGTTAATTCCAGCACAGAAAACATTGGCTTCCCCATGGCATTTAAGTGCACCCACCCACTGTGGTGGAATAAGCATGTACCCATCCCATGGGTGAGCGCTAGGAAGAACCATTGCAAAATACAGTAACTAAAGAGCTTGTCATCTTGGGTTAACTAAGGGTCCCCACAGCTGGGCCCATTGCAAGCCAAGCCCATGAGCAGAATGTAGGATGATGGCCTTGAGATCTGGAAGGGATTTTTCCAAACTTGTTCGTACTTGAACAGTTGGCGAGACGAATTAGTGGCTATTTCATGGCGTCAATCTCCCCCTCTGCAAGCAAGTGACCTGACAGCTACAAACGAACAATGTATTTGTTTCTATTTGTAGTAAATTAGGAGTGTTTTCCTTTTCTGGAAGGTCAATCCTTTGTTTTCAATACCCACTCAAGTGAAAACTTTCGCTATTATGAAGCAATTCCATGGCAGCCTCTCCTTGAAAAGCGCTTTAAAATCATTTTGTGAATGACTCCTCTCAATTATCCTGGGAGGTAGGTGGGCGTTTTATAAATAGAGAAAGGATGAGTGAGCAAGAAGCCTGGCCGGATCACCGGCAAACAATAACACGGTGGAAGGTAGGGGTTGTTATCCCTTTTTGTGATTCCCAAACATCCAGGCTTCTGGCCAAAAGTGTCGGCGGTGGACGCAAGGTGCCCACCAGCCCAGGGTACAGGCTTGAAACAGCAGTACAAGAACCGTCATCGGAAAAGGTGCTCCCTGGTCTGCAGGTAAAATTCTATCAAGCCTTTTCCAACGGGCTGACAGTGTTTAGAGAGCAGCCCAGTCTCACTCTCCCCATGTGTCCTTTTAGAAGCCTGCAACCTGTTCTGAGCCTGTTATGGCCAAAAGACTCAGAAAATGCATAAAGAGACAGATAGTTGCCCATCTTTTCTTGCCCAACAAGCTGAGCCAACATCTATAGTTGCACCAGGTCTAGGAGACCCACAGCCTCATCCTGGAGGACAGCTCCGTGAGTCTGGGCCCTCCAGCCAGAACCATCTGGACCCCAGCTCGACAATTCCCAAGGCAGAGGCCATTGGAGAAGTGCCCCAGGGCTGTCTCTGCTCGCCCTGAAATCGAGGGACGTGGGTCTATGAAGCAAGGGGGCCCCAAGTGAGCTTGTCCCCAGTTTCCCAAACTTCCCATGACAGGAACTCCCGGGCTGCTTGTTGAACACCCAGGTCCCCAGGCGCCTTCCCTGGAGGTTCTTTTCGTCATCCTAGGGCAGGGTGCAGGGCTGCAGGTTTCACAGGCACCCCAGAGATTCTTTTCATTAGAAAAGTTTAGGAAATAATAACCAATAAAGCTGACTCAAGGCCAGCACTGTAACCTTGGCAGGAAGCAAGCCAGCCAGCCGTGCCTCTTGCAAGCGCAGCACGATTTCTGTGCAGCTTAGTGCAAACACAGAGCGGTGGTTCACATATGGATTTGTCGTTGCAGGACCTGTGTGCAAATCATTAAACACGACACAAAAGCGTCCACGGAGCGGGCGGATTTCCAGATGCGTCTGTTCCCAGTGTGGTGCACGGCCGACACCTCAAGAAGCGGGGCCTCCTGTGCTTCCACAGGCAGGGCCTTCTGGGAGGTCAAGCACTGGCAGAGGAGTGTCGGATAAAGAAAAGAACCAAAGATTCCCTTCCAAATGCCCAAGCAGGGTGGCTCGACAGCAAAACGACTTGAGAAAACATACAGCCACTCCCTGGAACGCCAGCCCTCCTAGAAAAGGAGACAGAATCAGGTGGGAGAAAAAAGCCACCCTCTGAAGTGGCATAAAGGAGGCGTTTCTAACCGAGCAGCCGGGACACTGACCCACCTTCCCCAGTACACGCTGACCGCAGCGCCTCTGCCAACAATTTCTCCATAAAGGGACAAGGTCTAGGGAGCACCAGAGACATTCGCTTCTCTCCTTTAACCCCATCTGCTAAGAAAAATGCTTTTCAACCAATAACAAGATTCAGAGACAACTAGCTGGAAGGCTTAGGAGCCCGGGGACAGCGGCACTCCTGTGCTCCCATCTTCTTCCTGGCACTCCGGAGGAGCAGTGGGAGGAGTCTGAGGACAGCAGCACTTCTGTGCTCCCATCTTCTTCCCGGCCCTCAGGAGGAGCAGCGGGAGGAGCTGGGGCCTGGTGCTCGGTCGGCAGCCTGCAGAGGCAGAGCGATGCTTGCGGGCTTGCACCTTCTCTGATGCGTCGGCCCACATTTTGTACATTTGTTTCATGTTCAGAGTTACACACACTCTTTGCAAAATAATTTCAAAAGCCCCGAGATACATTACATAAAAAAACCAAATGATAGAAATACTTTTATGAAACACAAACAACAGTCGCAGAAACCTGCAGAAACAGCACGTGTGGGTTCCTCTCTCCTTCAGGGCCTTCAAATGGCCAGCTTGCTGGAGTCCCTGAGCTGTGGAGCCTCGTCTGCTGGCTCCCCAGTACACAGCCTGGCTCAGCCCACCACCCTGTTCCCCCAGGCACATCCCCAGGGAGCGCAGGCCTGACACCGCGGACCCTGGCCCTGCCCCTGCCCTGCCAGGCAGGATGACCCTCAGTTTCCACATCAGCAACTTTAGGGGGTGTTTGTAGGGGAAAGCACGCAGAAACCCTCGAGCTCCGACTCAGAGCGTCTCTCTACAAATCCACAGCCCGAGAGCACTCCCAGGACGAGGGAGGGGGCTGCAGACACAGAAGCGGGACGGCCCCACACACGCGCTTCAGCCACTTCCTAACTGTGACCGTGTGGTCGTGGCGTTGGCCAGGCACCATCAGAACACGGCAGCGCACTGCACTTGACAGGGGCTGCCTTCATGCGACTGTGTCTCTCAAGTGGGTGATTGCCTGCTGTCGGCTGTGAGCTGTGACATGCTGCTGCAAACCCAACCTGGAAACACGTCCTAAACCTCCTCCTGCATGAGGAGCTGCCTTCCACCCTGAACCATCACGGCTGGTGGCGGCCAACTTCCCCTCATCTACATTTTTATGGAAACTTCATCACAAAAGACATCGTCAGAAAACGGCTAATTCCAGGACCAAGAAATGGAAGAAAATGTGGCTAAGTGGCACCAGCCAGTCAACAAGTGGGTGACAGCAAACATAATGGCTTTTCCCCGGGTGACCGTTAAGAACACTGCACATGGCCCCTGTTCCGGCACTCGGCTGTGTCTCCCATGTTCCGCTGTTTTCTCAGGGTCTGTCACAGCAACTGGCACATAGTAGGTGTTGCCTAAACGTCTGCCCCATGAATAAATGATTGTGTTATATTGTAACATGTGTGTTTCCTCCAATAGACGAAGTTTTTGAGGATGCAGAATTTAAGGTCCCGATTACCAATTTTGTCTTTTAATTCTTGGCATCTAATAGACAACCAAGACAGTGTTAAATTTTTTTTAACACATGAAGAGTTAAGTGTCCTGTTGGCTCACACATCTCTTCCTTTATGAAATTATTGTTTCTGTTGTCTACACCCCTGTGCTGGGCCTGCCTTGCCCCAGGCAATGGACCACACATATATGTTCTCAAAGCCTTTGCACAACAATCCAGCGTTGCAGGGAGCTCTACAGGGCTGCCAAAGACTCTCATGGAGAAGGATTTCAAGATAAACAAAACAATGGAAACACAGGAGGTACAAGAAGATGTGCCCATGAGGAAATAAAGACCTAGTGCTGGTACAGTACTTGACATGTGTAACTCAGCCGTGCGGTGTGAGAGCAACACCAGCTCAGCAGGCCTGAATGAGCGCCTCACTCAGGTGAAAGGAATGCTGGGAGAGGTTGATGGGGAACTGCGTTTGCTTCTTGAACAAAAACTACATCCCACCCTAGAATCTGATGATACCTAGTTCTGGAACTTGTTGAGCTTATGAATGATATATCCCACCAAAACTAGGCAAATACTCGTTTTGATGAGTGGCAAAAAGCACAGGACTCAAACTTACATATGAAGAAAGCATATGATAAAATTCTGAGAATTCATGGATAATTCTAAAATAATTCTAATGTGTCATTATTATGCATAGTTTGTCTACTTCCAAAAATATTTTCAGGGAGCTTACAATTAAAAAATACATATACACATAAAAATTTTTGAAAAAGTATTTAAGATGAAAGTTAGGTAACTGAAAAAGGTAAAGTGAGTAAATAATTCTACAAGCAGCCAGGGATTAGATATTTACCATAACCAAGTTCTGAAGTTGGGTCTGAGCTTCCTGGCAGTCAAGTCAAAAAGTGAAACCCATTATTTCCTAAGGATATTTGAGTTGTCAAGAAAGACAAACATTCTTCTTAGTGTAAAGTTCTACACAATTTATGAAGTAGATACTTAACATAAAAGAAACTGAATAACATCATTAATAGTCTTTAACAATATTTTTAGAACATAGAAAAATGCTGATTATTTGAGCATCTCCTTTAAGATAAAATCAGAAGCCTATTTTCATCAGCATTTGTAAATTCCAAAACTAATATATTGTTATAAAAAGATTCTTATACTGCAGAAGTGAATAAGAAATAATTATTTTCTTTTCTAAGACAGAATTTTGTTTTCGCTTATTAAAGATATTCCCATTGAGTCTTTGCCTCTCCATGAGCCTAGAAAATTAGAAGATGGGGCGTTGCCACACCCTTTAGCCTAACTCCCTCAGGCATCAGCCATCTGCTCAGGTGTTTGATGAGTTCTAAGCAGGAGTCGGTTCAAGATGAGCTCCAGCACAGCACTGTCCCGCAGAGCTCTCCGCACTGATGCTGACATCCTCGCTCTGCACTGTCCAATAAGCACCCACGAGCCACATGGGGTTCTTGAGCACTTGAAACATGTCCAGGGTCACTGAGGAACTAAATGCCACCGAACTGTTCACTTTAAAGTGGTTAAGATGGAAAATTTCAGGTTGTGTATATTTTACCACAATAAAAAAATAAACTGAGTGGCTATAGCAGGCTGGAGAAGGTTTGCAGAAAGAGAATCTGAAAAGGAACACAAATCCATGTCAGGATTTTGCCAAATCTGGCTTGGTTTTGACGGGTTTGTGCATAACATTTTCAAAAAGAACTGTAGTTCCTTTAGAATCAATTATAACAGTGGTGCAAACCGAGACTTTGTTTCCTCTCGGTGAAAATGACAGTTTCTTGAGAAGAGGTTGTAAAACTTGGCTTTTTGCCTTATAGGGTAGTTTGTGCAAATAGCAGAGATTTTCTCTCTCATCAGAGTGGCTTCTGAACTTTGTCTCCAACTTTGTCATGCCCTTGATTATTCTCCCTAAAATCAAAGAAGCAACAAACAAACATGTGTATGTGTGTATAAAATTAAACCTAATTTACCATCCTGACCAAAGACTCAGCTCACTTCCCACATGGAGACATATGCAAATTAGTACAGACCCAGAGTTTGACAGACATACAACTAAGCCTAAAAGATTTTAGATAACCAAACATTTCAATAAAAACAGAAAGTAAAATGGGGTGCTTCCTATTGGTGTTGTTTTCAGACAAGTGTTCTAGGTACAAGTTTAAAAAAATTTGCATTTGGTACACTTTCTAAAACCATTTCTTCCAGGATCAAGCGAACCAGGACACTGGGTCAATTGCCTGCTGACAAGCAGTTCAAAGAGGTTGACTTTTCAAGTTGCCACAAACCCACCACAGGTCTTCCACTCACTCGTACATCATACGCCCGAATATCAGACTTTGCAATGGGAAGATACTATTATTTGAAATATTGTCCTATTTATTTTTTCCGGTAATTTTTTTTCCTTCCTTTGTCCTTATCCTATTCAAGCACCTATGCTGTTCTGCGTTTATTGCCACAGGGGAAGAATTCAGCAAAGGAAGGAAAGCATCCGTGAATGTCTTCTGGCTGATGTGTTCCAAAAATGCAGTCCCTTGGAGGAACAAATAAAC
Organism: Equus caballus; assembly: GCF_041296265.1. NCBI lineage: Eukaryota > Metazoa > Chordata > Mammalia > Perissodactyla > Equidae > Equus > Equus caballus. The sequence goes on from NC_091691.1 coordinate 98,899,356, forward strand.
AAGCCAAGACATATAAAAGCTTTTGAAGAGAAATGAGCTTTTCTCCCCAGTCATCCACCCCAACGCACCCTCAGACCAGATAAAAAGTTACTGGCTTGCAGGGAAAGAAAAGAAAGATGGACAAGAAAAGATGAGAGTACAGCTGCAGGTAGGTTCCTGGGAGGCTGCAAAATCTGAAAGCAGTTCGTAAGATCCCGAGTTCCCCTAGGTCTAAGGGGGTGCAGCAGGGCAAGATTCCAGAGGGAACATCTGCAGAGCGAGTCTGGGACACAAGGCCATGACAAGTCTACAGAGATTCCTATCCTTGGTAAGTGGCAACAGCAAGGAAGAAAGATTCCTGTGTCCCACAGAGCGCTATGGAGGTAGCAGAGAGCCACCAGGGAGCACGTGGTGAGAAAGAGATTCCTCTGAGGCTCCCTGTGGAGATCAGTGTGAGCCCCAGATGGGACAAAGGGCAGCACAGCTGCCCCCAAACGGGCAGGTGGCTCTAGACAGAGGAGAGCTAAGACCACAGGCTTTCCTCAACATCTCCGCAATGCTGGAAAGAATGGTGGTGGGGAATTTGAGGGGCTAAATGACTCTTAGGAAGTTTCCGCCATTCTTAGAGAAAAGTCAGCTTGAATTAGAAATTAAATCAAGTTGTTAAAAACTAAAGACTTTTCTATTTCTTGCACAAGAATTTGGGAACCAAGAGTTGTACGTCCCATAAATAAAAGTCAACAGCATTAAGGCTGATGGGGTCAACTCACTGTCAAAAGGGAGTTTTACCTTTTCATCTCTGGGCGGAACAATCCACAAATTAAAGTGTGCCTTGGCTGACAACGCCAGTGCTCACAGACCAGAATGTCCTGTTCCACACACTTTAACCTCCAGACAGACATCCACTCAGTTGTTATTTGTGAATGTTGTGGTCGAGTGACTGGAGCAGGAAGTGCAGACGTGGAGGGTAGGGGTCACACCTGCATCCGAACACCAGCTTCCCTCAGAGTCCAGTTTTAATCCTCTTCAGTGTTCATCTTCCCTTCACGACTGGTTTTATTAATAGTGACCCCTAGGACTTAACTGGAGAATTAAGCAATGTCACTGAGAGATCTCTGGGGAAGGATAGCTTCCCAAAGATCTCCTTTCTAAGCCAAGAATTCTTGGAGCCAGAAAGGGCAGCTCTTTCTGTCTTCCCAATGCACCACGCCATTCCAGCTGGGAAACAGGGCCTTCCTGAGGTTGTGCCTCCCAGGTGATGGGCGGTGAGGCCACCTCCGAGGCAGGGGTTGAGGGTTCTCAGCAAACACGATCGCTTCATCTATACACTGAAAACCTCCTGCATCCCCCTTTGTAAATGGCACACAGTGCATCCGAAGAGCACTGGGGAGAAAGAAAAGATCCTGGAAACCTCCCAGAGAACCACTGTCAAAAGCCAACTTGGAGCTGCTGGTCCTCACCAGCGCGTTCTTCAGGAAATTTTTCAGATAAATCATGATGCCAGACATTTGGACTGATTTTGTTGGTTGTATTTTTCCTCTCACGTTCATTTTTATCCTCTAAGCAATCACTGCCTGTTCATTTCCTCATACAATAATAATGATCTGCATTGAATTGATAGGAAGTGAAGATTCATTTCCTGCTGACTAGCCCATCAGTTACCAAAGAGCACCAGTGTTCCTGCATCCTTCCACTCTCAGTGCCATTGGATGAATCAAGGCAGACAGCATCTCAAACTTAGACCCAGCAATAACTCTCTTGCCTCGGGCCCACCTGAATCCAATCTGCTCTGCGTCCAAATCCCAGGTCACTCTTCTCAAATCACTGCCTTTGTTTCATCACTCCTGATGGCCTGCCACATGAAAATCAAGCTTTTGGCACAAGAGACACCTTATGTCCCTTCATCAACTCTCTGCTCCAACTAGGCTGGTCAACATGCCTTCTTCCACAGGGTCGCAGAGTGAGCACTGGGGCAGCCAACGAAAGCCTCCCACTTGGCTCTCCCAGACCACCTTATGACTTTAGGCAAACGGCGTGCCCTCTCTGGGCCTCGGTATCATCAAGACTGGATGCTCTCAAAGACCTCTCTCCCTTCCAAAGCCATTAGTCCCACCGCCGTGCCTCTGCTTATGCAAATTCCCCATCTGAATGTTCCCCTGCCAGTTTCTCTGCTTCAGTTTCCTCATCTATAAAATAGGTATCATAATAGCACCCACCTTGAAAAATGATGAGGCTTAAACCAAACTATTCGTAGTAACCATTTGGAGCAGTACCTGCATCATAGGAGGATCTCAGCAAATAATACCTTTATAGTTGTTATTATTATTATTATCTCATTATTACTTCCTTAAACCACCAGCCCACATCCACCACCTCCAGGAAGCCTTCCATGACACCTGTGATCTAGCATAATCTCTCCTTGCTAGGAACCTACAGCAACAATTGCATCCTCCTTTCACTTGAGACACAATCATGTATGCTCTTCAGATGCTAGTTCCGGTGCTCCTGTGTGATCTGAGACATGACACAACCCCTCTAACCAGGTTCGAGAGGGCCCCCGTGCTCCTTCCACAATGCTTTGTCTATTGCTGACCAGCTGGAGTTACTAACGCTGGAAACTCTCAAGGGAATGCCAAGTGTCCCCTTGTGCCCAGATAAGGGCAAGTCAAGTGAGCTATGAGTCAGCCTGCTCCGAGGACCCAGAAATTCACTTCAGAGAAGGTGAAATAGTTATGACACATCTGTTTCCTGGGGCTGCTCTGGGTGGATGGGTCTGGGAGTAGGAGGGTCCCCTTGGCCGCTCGATCTACTTACAGTGCTGAGAAGGCCTGGAGACTTGGGGGAGCTTCAGGTTTGGGGGCCTCCTTTAAATTCTGCATGCTATTCATGTTTCATGTTCTCTAATCAGTGAATACCGTATCATTTGCCAATAACAACCCATCTCAACATATAACATGCCTGAAAGAGAAGAGAAGGGAGAGAGAGACCAGAGCACGAGTGTGGTGGTAGTTCATTGAGTTTAATACAACTCAAACACTCAGTGGTCAGTGTGTCATAATGGAAACATCAATCTTAAAGGAATTACATCAGTCTCGGAAGACAGCGCTGCCAGGAAGAACGGCACGCCACAAGAGCCAGTCAGCTGGGCTGGTTCTACTTATCTCAGATCAAATGCACAGGAACACATGAATCATCCACACAGTGCTCCTCCTGAGTGGAGCCCTGTGTGAAGACTGACAAGACTGAAGCCCGAACCTCTTTGTTGATAAAAGCTGAACAAGAACAGGCAGTTTCTGCTCCCTTTGACCTCAGTTCTGCTTTAGCAGAAACAACTCAACAGAAAAACACCCGACACTAATATTTTCCATAAGCAACCAGAAGTCGTTTGTAAAACTGCAGCACAAAATGGAAGGAGCCCCTTGCCTCCTGGGATGTCCATGGAGTGAACATCTTTAAGACAATACATGTCAGCGGCATATTGGTGAGCTTCAGAGTTATTGCAGGAGAAAGGCCATTTGATGAGTGTCTTCATTTTGGTAGATTTCACAACAGATCTTTCCAGATTACCATGTCTTTACTCTCTAGTGATCTTAGGAAGTTGGAAGCCTTAATAGTTTAAAATAGAAGAAATGGTCACCCCAGCAATGATATACCATCACAGTAGGTGGTCAGTGTAGCACTAACCCATTGTTCTTGGGATAAAAGATGCTTTTCCATGATGGTGATGGAGTTTTTGAAGCCCTGACAGGGAAAACAATACAAACTTGTGGTGTAGCTTTCTGGGGGAGAAGCCTTTGGCCATGGAACAAAAGTAATTTTATGCTAAAACAACTCATGTGCAATATCTTTAACCACCAGAGCTCACCAGGACCTTTCAAAAGAGCCAACACAGATATTCTGAAGACGGAATGTTCTCAGTAGTCCTGGAAGATTAAGTCCTTGACAGTAAGATCAATGACTTGCAGAGGAGCCCTAAATCAGGCTTTCTCATCCTCGGCGCTCTTGACATTGTGAGCTGGGTAATGCCTTGCTGTGGGGGCTGCCCTCTGCATTGTAGGAGGTTTCTTAGCATCCCAGGCTTCTACCCACCAGTACGAGTAGCACCCCCTAGTTGTGACAACAAAAATGTCCACAGTGATTGCCAAATGTCCTCTGGGGGGCACAACATGCCACTCGTTGGGAATCACCACCCTAAATTAACGGGAAGGTCTCCCTCATTTGTGTCACCAGATTTCAGCCAATGTCTGTCACCTGACTAAATGAACCAGCATATTTTACCACTGTCACACTCTAGCTTTTGGCAAAGGGGATGGAAAGGTTCTCCAAGAGGATTTCCAATAGGAGAACTTCCCAATGAACCTGGTAATCCTGATAGTTCCACGGTCCCTTCCGTTTCATGCCTGGGATTCGGCCCAGTGGCGTTGAGATCCCGCCTTATGAATAACTGTTTCATCCTCCCTGGGGAACAGATCCTCTGGTTTCGGAAGGACACCCAGACAGCCTGCTTAATGACCACTGGGACACTGTGGCACCGATTTTTAAAATGAAACACACATAAATATCCTGAGCCTGGGGGTTATTTTTCTCTAGTCTTGATGGCCTCTCTCATCTTAAAATAATTTACAGGAATTCTGCAATGATGGTAGGTCCAGGGTTGTTTTTCCTTGCATCACTTTACAGAGATACTTATCAAAAGCCCAAACAAGGCCCATAAATCGCTCGCTTCCCTGGTAGGCTCATGCAGTTCCGAGTCCCCTGGGGCCTAGCAAAGGGTCACTTGGTGAGAGGCCAAGCTGCCAGACGTCCTCCCTCATTGCTTTTTTAATTTCCTCTCTTCCTTCCTTTATTCTCAAAGATATCACATCTTTAAATAAAAGGCAATGCACAACTTTACAGGGAATTTCATTTTAAATAAAATGATCTTGAATTTAAAAAAGAAGGAAGAAGAAGAAGAAAAGGGGGAGAAGGAGGAGAGAAAGAAAAGCTTTTTCTGGATAACTCGCCTGGAGTTCTTGGCTCCGGCCGTTGGCCTGGTTCCCACTCTGCTCCAGTCCATACAATCAGTTACTTTCAGACAACTCGTCAATGGCAGCAAAGCCAAACAAAAGGCGAGCAGCTCATTGACTGTTGGTCCGAGGCCTCACTGCTCACAGGAGACGGGCTGCATCTGCCTTTGCTCACAGGCTCTCTCCATCAGATGGCTGGCTGCTTTCACCGGCCATGCGTTCTTCTGGAGCAGCTTCGAGCAGAGAGCTCGCTTCACACTGGCGGCCCATTTCCCACCTCCGTGATGTCCCCGTTCCTCTTCAGAAGGGTCTCCTCCCAGCATACTTCACAAGCAAGCCTATCAGTGATTTGGGGACGGCCCCAGGCCGCTGATGACGGGCTTCTTTCACCATAAGCACCTGAAGCCCTGTCAATAGGAATCAGAACGTCCTGCCTGACAAAAAGTTCTAAATTTTGTCCCCATTTTTGAATTTATGAAAAATTGTGCATCTCATGACAATACGAAAGCAGCCTGAAAAAGAGGTTTTTTTCCCTTCTTTCGACAAACATTACCGGAACAGGAACGCTCCTGGTCCTCTCACTTCTGTTCTTCCACGTTGGGAACTGGGGAGATGGGCAGACCTATGGATGGCTGCAATGTAATTCCAAAAGGGAACGTTTTATTTTAAAACACGAATTGCTCACATCTGTGTGCTCCAGTCTTGTTTTCAGTAGAGTGCAGTCTCCCTGAGGACAAGGACTTGGGTGAAGCCCTTTATCCTTGGTTATGATGTTACTGTAGCACTTTTGCTGCACTTTTTCCCTGAAATTGGGATGTGGGTGATGCTACGCTCTGCTCACATCTAGATTAGGTTCATAACGAACAATGGTGCTTAAGGGGGTCTGCCTTTATTGCATGGCTTTAATCATGTATGTAGGGTGGGTCCCACTGTGGGCAGAGGACAATCTTTGTCCCCAACTCATGGCTATGAAATGACATGACTGGAGTGAGGGAGGAATTTATGTCCAAAAATAATACAGACATTTCCCCACCTGCTAGCTAAACACAGCTTTAATAGCATACACACTTTGGGGAGAGAGAATATACTAATGTTACCTTGAATTAAAACTCAAGAAAGTAATTGTGAAGTGACTGGACAATTGAAGGAATGAAAAGATGTGCCACAAAAGTGGATTAAAGGAGGGAAAGCAGAGGGCACCCTACCAAATCCTTCCTGTCTACCCTCACTTATCACCAGTGATAAATTTAGTACTAGAGTAACTTCCAGTGCTTATCCCCGGGACAAAACAAGCATGAATTCCGCATCTGAAAATAGCTCATCTACTCTTGGGAAGAAAAACATGAGACAGAGGAGATGTCTGGGCTTTACTAAGGGTGACATGAGTGAGGTGATGATAAAAGAAAATGCAGAATGTGAAAGCTTCAAGGATTCTGAACACCAAACTAGAATCAAAGGCCATCGGTCACCATCAAAAACAACGACGAAAGACTCCCTGATTTAGAGATAACCATTTCATCAGCCCTTGTCTCTCTTTTTTAATTTAAGGCTCTCCAGCCCCACACTAAGAAAGTGTGTTGTTTATCTGGATTGCTCCCAACCAGGGGAAATAACTGGAATAGGAACTTCGCAGGATTTAGGAATGCACAAGCATTTTTAACTTCCAAAAAACAAAAAAATTTAAGAGTTTTATTAGTATCTTTTGTTATTACCTGTTCTAAATTCTTTTTGAAGAAAAAACACAAAGGAAACTGAGGGACTTGAGGAAGAAGTAATGAAAGCAAGAAAACAAGGGAGGGAGGAAATTTCCTTCCAAGCTTGCAAGGACGAGTATTGTGTTGATCAGAAGCATCAAAAATGACGATATAAGATCATGTACCTATCTTTTCAAAATTATTCTAGAGACTTACACTTGCAGAAAGATAGAATAGACATACTTTGTCCTTTTCCTCCCACTAAGGACACCTAAAATCTCTGCACATTACTTATAAACAAACTTAAGAAGACTCTAAATGTTGGAGAAAAGAAAGCAAACCAGCAGCACCCTGGAACCCAAGGAAACATGGTGGCATCATTTTGTGTATGTGTGTGTTTCATACATACTAGGCTGGGTGCTAGACTAGAGAAGCTAGGAACTGGAAGTACCAATGGGCACAGATGAAAAAAAGTCAGAAAAAGCCTGGTCTCACTAAACAAAGGGGCAGTTTAACAAGCATGAAAACTTTCGGCAAAACTCATTCTACTCCAGACAAATGCCGTAGGAAAATCTGTAGCCCACCCTCACCCCTGCCAGCAAATGGAAAGCTTAGATTTCCACCATCACCAAGCTATAACAAGGCATCCCAGCCTCCCCCTGCAGTATTGTCAAAGAAAGCCATTTGAGAAGCCTAGACTTCTAGCCCACCCCAGGGAAACAGGCAGCCCACTGGGTCCCACAAGGGTGGTGTCAGAAGTGAACATTAGGAACAAAGCCACCCCACTATGGTGTCAGTGAAGGCCACATCGGGAGCAGTAAAAGAGACCCTTGCCCCTCACAGCCAGGTGGTATCAGTGGAGGCTGAGTGGGGAGTCTGAGCTCCCCACCCAGTTCAGCAGTGACAAGGGGTCCCTGGTTCCCTGTCTTCCTGCATCAATGGAGACCAAGTGGGGAGCATGGACTTCCACTCCACCTGGTATAACAAGTGTCATCCCCACCCTTCTTTGCCCTGCCAGAGCAGTGTCAGATGAGGCCTGCTAAACAGGAGATTTAAATATGATCCAGAGACTCATAACCTAAGGACAAAAAAATGCCCAGGTTTCAACCAATAATCATTCATCATAGCAAGAACCAGGAAAATCTCAATTTCAATGAGAAAATACAATCAACAGACACCAACACAGAGATGATAGAGACGTTACAATCAACTAACAAGAACTCATCATAAAAATACTTCGCTGAGCAGTTACAAACACACTTGAGAAAGATGAACAGAATACAAAGTCTTAGCAAAGAAACAGAATATATAAAGAAGAACCAAGTGAAAATTTTAGAACTAAAAAAATAATAACATATAAAAAAACTTAATGGGTGGGCTCAACAGCACAATTCAGGGGAAAGAGTAAAGAATAAATGCACTTGAGTACAGAACAATAGAAATTATCCCATCTGAACAACAGAAAGGAGCAGATTGGGAAAAAAAAATTAACAACTTCAAAGAGAACCTGTTGGCCATGACAGAATATCTCACATTCATGGCGTTGGAGTCTGGGAAGGAAAGGAGAAGGTAAGGTTGAAAAAGTATTCAAAGGTTAATGACTGAAAACATCCCAACTTTGGACAATGGCCTTAACCTACAGATTCAAGAAGCAGACAAAACCCCACACAAGACAAACCCAAAGAAATCCATGACAAGATAACATCATGGTCAAATTGTGAAAACTAAAGAAAAAAAATCTTGAAGCAGAAAGAGTGAAATGACATCCTACCTAAAGGAGAAAAACAATTAGAATGACAGCCAATTTCTGATAAAAAACCCTAGAGGCCAGAAGGAACTACCACAACATTCTTCGAGTTCTGAAAGAACAGAACTGTTAACCTATAATTCTATATCCAGAAATGAAGGAGAAACCAAACATTTCCAGATGAAGGAAAACTAAGAGAATTTGTTGCCACAGACCTATCCTAAGAGAATGACTAAAGGAAGTCTCTAAACAGAAAGAACATACCAAAAGTATGGGTCCTGAGGGGGCTGGCCCCATGGCTGAGTGGTTAAGTTCCCACATTCCACTTTGGTTGCCCTGGGTTTCCCCAGTTCGAATCCTGGGCACAGACACACTGCTCATCAGGCCATGCTGAGGTAGCGTCCCACATAGCACAACCAGAGGGACCTACAATTAGAATATACAACTACATACTGGGGGGGCTTTCAGGAGAAGAAGAAGTAGAAAAAAAAGAAGACTGGCAACAGATATTAGCTCAGGTGCCAATCTTAAAAAAAAAAACAAGAATGAGTCCTGGAACATCAAGTAAGAAAAAACAATTGAAGGAGCAAAAATATGGAGAAATACAGTAGACTTTTCTTCTCCTCTTGAGTCTTCTAAATTATAAATGATAGTTGAAAGAAAAATAATAGTATTGCATAATGTGGTTCTCAATGTATGTAGAGGGAATATTTAAGAAAATTATGTTACAAATCAGGGAAGACAAAGGACATAAAAGGAGGTACAGTACCTACACTTCACTCAAGCTGGTAAAGTGACAACAGCAGTAGACTGTTATGTACGTAATGTAATACCTAGAGCAACCACTAAAAAGCTATACAAAGAAATGTAATCCAAAGCACTGTAAACAAATCAAAACAGAATTCTAAAAAAAGTTCAACTTACCTATGAAAACATAGGAAAAGGAAAACAGAGAAGACAAATAGAAAACAAAAGAATAAAATGACAGGCTTGCACTCTAACACATCAATGATTACATTAAATGTAAATGGTCTAAATGTGCCAAGACTGAGATTTCCAGAGTAGAGCAAAACACATGACTAAACTACATGATGTCAACAACAGACTCACATTAAATGTAGGAATGCAGGCAGGTTGAAAGTAAAAGAATGAAAAAAAGTATGCCATCCAAAATTGATCAAAAGAAGCAAGGAGTGTCTACATTAACACCATATAAAGTAGACTTCAGAAGAAAGAAAATTACCAGGGACACTTTATAATGATACAGTATTGATCCATCAAGAAAAGATAACAGGGGCCGGCCCCGTGGCCAAGTGGTTAAGTTCGCACGCTCTGCTACAGGCTGCCCAGTGTTTCAACAGTTGGAATCCCGTGCGTGGACATGGTACAGCTCATCAAGCCATGCTGAGGCGGCATCCCACATGCCACAACTAAGAGGACCCACAACTAAGAATATACAACTATGTACCGGGGGCTTTGGGGAGAAAAAGGAAAAAAAATAAAATCTTTAAAAAAAAAAAAAGAAAAGATAACAATCCTAGCTGTGAATGTACCATATAATAGAGATGCAAAATATGTAAAACAAAAACTGATAGAATTGAAAGTAGAAATAGACAAATCCAAAATTATAGTTGGAGATTTATTACTCCACTCTCAAATATTGATAGAAAAAATATACCGAAAATCAGCAAGGATATAGATGAACTCAGCAACATCACCAATAGGATCTAATTGCCATTTATAGAACACTCTACCCAACAACAGCAGAATACAAATTCTTTTTAAGTGTCTGTTACCAAGATGAACCATACACTGAGCCATAAAAGAAACTTTGCCAAATTAAAACAATTTAAATCATAGATCATATGTTCTCCAATCACGCTCAAACTAGAAACTAAAATCAAATTAGAAATCGGTAACAGAACAATAACAAAAAAGACTCCAAACATTTGGGCTCTAATCAAAAAACTTCTAAATAATCCATGGGTTAAAGAGAAAATCTCAAGGGAAATTTAAAAATACGTTGAATTGAATGAAAATGAAACTATATCAAAATCAGCGAGATGCAGCTACAGCAGTACAATAAGGGAAGTGTACAGCACTGAATTCTTACATTAGGAAAGAGCGAAACTCTCAAGTCCATAATCTCAGCCCCCATGTCAAGAAACTAGAAAACGAAAGAGCAAAGTAACCCAAATCAAGCAGAAGGAAGGAAATAATAAAAACAAGAGCAGAAATCAATTAGATTAAAAGCAGAAAACCAACAGAGAAAAATCAGTAAAACAATGAGGTCGGTCTTTGAAAAGATCAAGAAAAAATGACAAACACTTTACAAAGTTGAAAAAAAGAGAAAAATTATTTGTATTAAATTACTAACATCAAGAGTGAAAGAGGGGCAATCACTATAGACCCTGCAGGCATGAAAAGAATAAGGGAATACCACAAATATCTCCACAACATAAATTAGACAACTCAGGTGAAATACAAATTACCACAGTTTATCCAATATGAAATAGATTATTTGAGTAACCCAATAACTATTAAAGTAATTGGATTTATTATTTGAAAACCCTCAGAAAAGATGTCTCCAGGCCCAGATAATTTCACTAGAGAAATCTAGCAAACATTTAAGGATAAATTAGGACCAATACTACACAATTCCTTCCAGAAAATACAAGAGGGAATACTTCTCAATTCATTTATGAAGTCAATATTGCCTTGATACAAAAACCAGGCAAAGACAGTACAGAAAAGAAAACTACAGACTGATGTCCCTGAAGAATATAGAAATAAAAATCCTTAACAAAATATTAACAAACAGAAGTTAGCAATTCTATTATTTATTATTATATTCTGTTATATTCTATTATTCTAAATAGAATTCAGCAAATAAATAAGTATATGTATATATATATATTCGTACATATATGAAGTGAGGTTTACTCCAGGGATGCAAGACTGGTTCAATATTTGAAAATCAACCAATATAACCCACCATATTAAGGGGCTAAATAAGAAAAATCACATGACCATATCAATTAATGCAGACAAAAATTTCACAAAATTTAATACCCATTCATGATAAAAACTCTCAAAAAACTAGGGGAAACTTCCTCAACTAAATAAAGACATTTACCAAAAAACTACAGCTAACATCAAACTTGGTGGTGAAATACTGAATGCTTTCTCCCCTAAGACTGGAAATGAAGCAAGGATGTCTGTTCTCACCACTCCTGTTTAACACAGTACTGGAAGTTCTAGCCAGCAGGATAAGACAAGAAAAGGAAATAGCAGGCATGCAGACTAGAAAAGGAGAAATAAACTATCCCTATTTGCGTGTTTTCTATGTAGAAATCCCACGTATCCACAAAAAGAGCTCCTAGAACTAGTGAGTTCTGCAAGTTTGTTAGATACAAAAGCAGCATGCAAAAACAAATTGTATTTCTATATAATAGCAATCAACATGTGCAAACGGAAATTAAAAATGAAATACCATTCACAGTTGTTAAAAAAAACAAAATACTTAGATGTAAATCCAACAAAATACGTATAGAACTTATATGCTAAAAACTATGAAACACTGCTGAAAGAATTCAAATACAGAGACACACATATTCATGGATTGGATGACAACACAGTAAAGGTACCAACTTGTCCCTAATTGATATACACAATTAACAAAATTCCTGTCAAAAATCCCAGCAAGATTTTTTGCAAATATACAAAAGGTTATTCTAAAATTCATATGGAAAGGCACAGGGTCTAGAATATAGCTAAAACAATCTTGGAAAATAGAGAGGGAAAAATCACGCTACATAATATCAGGAGTTACTATATAGCTGCTGTAATCAAAATTGTGTGATATTGGCAGAGGGACAGACACATAGATCAACAAAACAGAACTGAGAACTCATAATTACCCCTTCTCAAGTATGGCCAACTGACTTTTGACAAAGGTGCAAAGACAATTCAATGGAGGAAGAATATGTTTTCCACAAAAGGTGTTGGAGCACTTGCATATCCACAGGCAAAGAAAAAGAAACGCAACCGAAATCGCACGTCTTACACAAAAATTAATTCAAATGGATCACAGATTTAAATGCAAACGTAAAACTTTTAGAGGAAAACAGGAGAAAGTCTTCAGGACCGAAGGTTTCACAATGAGTTGTTAGACACAATACCTGCACCGTAAAGTAAAAATTTCTATAAGTTGGACTTAATCAAGATTAAAAACTCTTTACCTGCAAAAGCCCCGGTTAAAAGGATGAAAAGACAAGCGACAGACCAGAAGAAAATACTTGAAATCGCTTATCCCACAAGGCACACCTATCTGGAATGTATAAAGAACTCTCAAAACTCCACACGAGAAAAAAAAGAACAATTCAAGTAGAAAATACTCAAAAGACATTAAGAGGAATGACACCAACAGGATACACAGATGTCAACAGGCACATGAAAAGTTGTTCCACATCACTAGCCAATAAAAAGTGCAAATGAGGACCATGATGAGTTATTACTGTACAACTATTACAACAGCTAATATAAAAATTAGCGACAACCCCAAATGCTGAGGAGGATGGGGAGAAACTGGAACTCTCGTAGATTGCTGGTGGGAATGTAAAATGGTACAGTTCCTCTGGAAAATAGTCGGGCAGTTTCTTAAAAAACTAAACATATACTTACCATATAATCCAGCAATTGCATTCCTGAGCATTTATCCTAGAGAAATGGAAACTTACATCCAGACAAAAACCTGTACGAATTGTTCACAACTTTATCGGTACTAACCAAGAATGGAAACAAGCAAAATGTATTAATGGTGAACAAATGGTGGGAAGCCCTGCCATGGAATCCTACTCAGTAACAAAGAGGAACAAGTTGTCGATACAACACAACCTAGATGGATGTCAAGGGCATCCTGTTGAAGAAAGAAACGCCAGTTTCAAAAGGCCACATGCTGTATGGTACCATTTATGTAACATTCTCAAAATGGCAAAATGATAGAGATGGAAAATAGACTAGTGGCCTCCAGGGCTTAGGAATGGTGAGAGGAGGAGGGGGGATATGATTAGAAAGAGGGAGCACAAGGAAGACCTTTGTGAAGAGAGATTAGTTCTGTATCCTGGTTGGAGCGGTGGTTGCATTGAATCTATACTCGTGGTAAAATGGCACAGAACGACACACACACACTCTACAATGTCCAACTCCTGATTTTGATTTTGTACAATCGTTACGTATGAGGTAACCATTGGGGCAGGTTGGAGAAGGGTACTGTCTTCTCTTTGCAACCTCCCGTGAATCTATCATTATTTAAAAACAAAAAAAGCTTTAAAATTATTCTAGTGTTTAATTATAAAGACAGTTCATCCATACGGTCAAAAACAGACGAGCATGTGAGAGTATGAAAGGAAAATTTCCTTTTCTAACACGTCTATCCCCAGACACACTCCCAAGGCATAAGCACGTAAACAGGCTCTTCCACCTTCTCCCAGAAAATCTTTACGCGTGTGAAATACACGCCTTTGTTTGCATGTTTTTAACACGAGAGCATACTATGCATGTTGTCTTACACCTTACTTTTGTTTTCTCACTAATCTTTCTTGCAGATCTTTCCTTGTAATCACCTCTGCCTTTTCTTTAAGGGCTGCATCTTATTCCACTGTGGGTGGACCAGACATTTCTCCAGTCTCTTCCCCATGGACTTTAGGGCTGCTCCCAGCTTTGTTTCATATTTTTCTTTGTTGCATTTTACTACTGTAAACAATGCTACAGTGAATAAATGACCATCATATTTATATAACTTTGCCCTGAGCAGTGATATGAGGCCCATTTCAGGGGATTTTAGTTTAAAAGTTTTATCAAACTTTTTAAATTTTTGGCATTATTCTATTTGAAAAATGCTATCTTTGTCCTTCTTGACAGAGTCTCTTCTTTGCTTTCAGCAGCAGCACGCTGCCCTTTCCTGGATCTCTTATCCCCCAGATCTCTCCATGTCTCTGTGCTCTACTGGCTCCTTCTACCTGACTCAGATGTTAGCAACTGGGATTCCTAACAGCTCAGTCCTGGGTCCTCTTTCCTTTCCTTACTGGCCACTTAGAGCTATTGCATCAATTTCCAAGAATTTAAATACCACTTTGATGAAGATAAGTCCCAAATTTGTCTCAAGCCCAGAGCTTTCATCCGAATTCCAGATTTGTATATACAACTGCTTACTTGACATTTCCAAGTAGATATCTCACAAGTGTCTCAAAGTTCTTAAGACAAAAGAGGACAGAAGTCTTGGTTTCCCTGTATCACCTGAAATCCTCACTGCTCACTAGAACTTTCCACCCAATTACTCAAGGGAAATGGGGCTGCAGCCTCAAAATATTTCTCACAACAGCCCACTTCCCTCCATCTCCACTGCTTCCAACTCAGCAAACACTGCCGTGCGTCTCTTCTCTAGGTGACTGCAAAAGTATGTAACTTAGTAAATTTGCCGTCTGCTTCAATCCATGCTGTGCCCAGCTGTAAAAGTTACCTTTTTAAAACACAGACTGGTCAACTGAGTCAAATCTCCTCTTTGTTCAAAATCCTTTAATGGTTTTGCCTGGCACTTCCTTCCTCAAGTCCCTTCAGGCTTTTCTTGCCCACTGCCTTCATTTCCTGGGGCTGCCATAACAAAATGCTACAAACCAGGTGGCTTCAACAGCAGAAATGTATTCTTTCACAGTCCTTGTGGCTAGAAGCCCAAAATCAAGGTGTGGGCAGGGCCCTGCTCCCTCCCAAGGCTCTAGGGAGAATCCTTCCTTGCCGCTGCCAGCTTCTGGTGATTCCCAGCAATCCTTGGCATTCCTCAACTTGCAGCCACATGGCTCCAATCTCTGCCTCCATCATCATATGACCTTTCTCCCTGTGTCTTCTGTTTTTGTCCAAGTTTCCTTCTTCTACAGACGCCAGTCATTGGATTAGATCCCACCCTACTCCAGTATAACCTCATCTTAACTTGATGTCATCTGCAAAGATCCTACTTCCGAATAAAGATCCCCTTCACAGGCATCAGGGGTTAGGACATGAACATGACTTTTCGGCAAGACACAATTCTACCCACTACACTAGTCTCCCCAACTTCTCCATATACTACTTTCTCTTCACTCACTGGATTCCACCATACTGGGGCTCTCAATTCCTTAAAAGTACCCAGCTCTGTCCTATTGCAGACCCTTCGGACATCCTCTATCTTTCCCCTGGAATGTTCCTTCCCGCTTTATAGTCTCCACATGGCTAGCTCTTTCTCTTCTTTTGGGTCTCAACATAAACACCATCTGTTTGCCCACCCTAAGTGAGTAAGCCCCCTCTGATATGTCTTGTCTCCTGCCCCTTTTTGTCATGAACCTGTTATACCTGGGAGCTATTTACATTCCTTTGCTGCATACTCAAGTTCTCTCTGTGTGGAGCGGCCTGACCAAGAAAACCATCTATGATGATAGAAATGTTCCAGAGCTGCGCTGACTGGCATGGTAGCCAACAGCCACATGTGTCCATTGAGCTCTTTAAAATGTGGCTAGTGTCACTGAGGAACTAAATGTTTAATTTTATTTGATTTATATTATAGTAAATTAAATTTACATAGCCACAAGTGGCTAGTGGCTCTGTGCCCTGGACACGAGTGTGCTCGAAGCTCAGTTTTGGATCTGCAAATATAATGTCTGTTTTATAGACATGCGTGTACTTAATAACTACCACAGGGCAAGGGACAAAGTTGTTGTTCAATCAATAAAAAAACAAGTGAAAAAGGAACCTCACTTTTTATTGGCATTTAATTATATTGAAGTTGAGCATCTTTTCATATATTCGTTGACCAACCTTTTTATTTCTTTTTCCCATGGACTGTCCATTTTTCTGTTCAGCTCTTGATTTTTTAAACAGTTTTCCATATTAGAAAGTTAATATACAAATATTTGACTGTCAAATATGATGCAAATATTTTCTGCAGATTGTAGCTGATATTTTTATTGTGGCCTTTGCCATATGGAAGTTCTAAATTTACATGTAATCAGTTTTATCAATCTATTCCTTTACGGTTTCTGGGCATAAACTCTTTGTAAAACGCTTTTATATTATACTTCTTAAAGTTCTTTATATTCCTTCTTATCTCAGTGTCTTTCAGAAGAAAAGAAAACCCAAACCATGGGTTGGTATGTCTAGCTGCATCATGTCATTTTTTTTCTCAGCAGAGCAATAAATTTCCACAAGGCAAGTGGCCAATAACAACTGTGAGAAGACGTAGCTGAAAGTTAACGCACACTGAGGGCTGTCAAAAGAAGAGTTTCATATTCACTGAATTAAAATTTCATCTGGGGGTTGATTGGTTTGATTTCTTAAGAGAGAGATACCTTTTAAGAAATCCCACACACCAGCACTCAACAGGTGCTGAGAGCCGTGGCCAAAAGTAGGATTTTCTGATGGACAGGATGCTCACGTTGGAACCCCCACCACAGGGACAGCCTGAAATACACGCACTTCAGAGGCCAAACAGAAGCCTAACACGGAGCCTGCCTCGCTGGGTGAGTGAGTCACTCGATCTCATATTGCTATTTCTTTCTTCCTGCAAAGGACACTCTTATGATGAACCATTTCCTGAGGCCTGTAGGCCCTGCCTAACAGCAGGGTCGTAAAGCCCAGTAGGAAACTCCACACGCAGCACCAGATGTGTGGGAGGATGAATCACCCGCTGCAGACCAGCATGGAGGTCCCTGCGCCCTGGGCCCGCGGGCACTCCTGCAGGAGGAGCACAGCACTGGTGACGGAGGACGTACTTCATTAGAGAACGCCAGATGCCTTTCACATCTTACCCACCACGCTCCAAATTGTTTTATTTCTCATTGTAGTTTAATAAATTTTGCTACTGTTGTGACACCTGACAGGCACTGCCTATGTTGGTGGATGAGCCACAGTGTGAGCAATTCATTGTTGACTGCAACAAATACCTGTCAATTTTAGACTGACAATTTCTACTCATGTTAAATTGCAGGAAAAAAGATAAAACACCCTCTCCAATGATATTATGAAAAGAAATAAGGAAATATTTGATATGTGCTTTTACAGCTTTGAACAAAACCTTTACCTTTCGCTTTCGCATACTCCACAAACAAAAAAAGAAGAACAATGAGAACAGAGCTGACGTTGTATCGGCTGACGGCTACCTCACAAGGTTTGCTCTTCACACAGATACACCTATGACTACATATGACACGGGGACGTCTGAACTGAGATCCATCGCATCAAAATGAAAAACCTAGATCTTGTTACCAACAAAGCAAATTAGGAAAATGTTTCTGGCTCCAAAAGCCTCTACTTCGTAAAATGAACATAATTAGAAGGGCCATAAACATTTTAATCATTTCCTTGAACACGTACAAGTGTGTACCTGTTGAATCTCTTCCATAGGAAACACCCCTTTCCCTAATGGCACATTTTCTTAATGGCTTTGCTGATCCTGAGTTCATTTCATTGCACTGTTACTTGTTATATCCGACATGAGTTAATGTTGCACTTAAAAATATTGAAAGGCATTTCTCTACCACATCAACTCTCTCCACCTGCAGAGGAAGGGAGAGCAAGTGAGACCAATAAGACGGAAACCCACTGGGTCCAAATCTCCTGGAAGCACATGTAAAACTCAAATCAGAGGAAGAAGATGAGACACAGCAGGATGCTAGAATAAATACCTCTCAAAACATGGATGAGAAATATTTCCCACCAAAAACACCCCAGGGGTAAGTTGGGGAAATAGATACCCCTACTGCTGGGCCAAAAGCCCAATGCTGGGGGCTTTCGATGGCAGCACCAAGCCAGCCCTTCTAACAGTGTGGGCAGAGGCAACCCGCGAGCCAACTCAGGAACCGTGTCTCCCAGGACAGAAACCCAGTGCTGAGAAGCACATTTGCAGATATCCTGACAAGCTCCACAAACACACACTTTTTTTTCCCATTAATAATCTTTTTTTTTTTTTTGCATTAATAATCTGGTTGTGTCGCCTATCACAAATTCACTAACTACATATCCATTCACTTAAGAGTTATCAGCGGAGGCCTGACCTTAGAAAGCTCCCATAAAACCGAGGAGCATCATGGGAGGCTTCCGTAGGGGTAATCTAGACCAACGCTCTAGTCTGCTCCAAATGGAGAGATGGAAAGCCAAGGTCCAGAGAAGTGACTTCTCAAGGTCATATCGCCAGTCCCTGACAAGGCCAGCACTCAAACCAGGCCCTCCCTCCTAAGCCAGTCGGATCCTAGTTCCAGTACAGCACACGGTAATTCTCATTAGATGGAAAACAGAAATATTCAGGAGGTCCTGGGAGGGTCTTATTTCTTGAATGGAAAGTGAAGACTTGACATTCCTTAAGACTGCTGGTCAATTCCAGACAAGCTGTATTAAATGATGAAGTGGGAACAGGGACTGTGAAAAATCTAAGGGTGAAAAAAAGGAACTTTTTTTTCAAAACAAATTGCTGTAGATTTCAAAGCACTTAGAATTATTATTTTCCTTTCATATCCTTGGCTGCTTCTTGGATTCTGGGTCCTGTTCAAATGTTGGTTTTACTGGAGTGTTTTATTGAGGCCAAATTAACATCCAAACTAGAATTAATGCTCACCTTTGTTCTGCAAACTCAGACTCCCAGATGCCACTTAGGTGTTGAACACATTTTAACACTCAAGAACATTTCACACCAGAAAAACACACCAATTTACCAAGAGGTAGGACCCTCAAACTTTTAAACCCTAATCCATATTGCCTGCTAGAAGGGGCTTTCCCTGCCCCCCCGGCCCTCTTTCTCTCTCTCTCCCTGCTTGGGTATGTCTCCTGCATTGCCCTCTCCCCAGCATTAGGAACTGCAGGACGACTGGAGTCTTTCCTACAATACTCTAATCCCTCACCGCTACCTTCTTTATGTTCAGCCCCAAAGCAGGAAGAGGGAGATAAATCTTGTTCCCCGTGGGTTGTCACATCGCCTGGCGTGCTGGGGCCTTCCACTCGAGGTCTCTGGGCACTGGAGTGCCAAGACTCGACATGGCTGAATACAGGGTTCAATTTCGTCTTGGCAGAGGCACGGACTTTCCGCAGACAAATTAACATTGTTTCATCTCGTTTTGACGCCCTAATGTCTTTTCCATACACCTGCTCTGACGTTTTTATGAAATCATTGCATCCTAATCAACCGAGGAGGGAATTAGTATTGTTACACCAAACATTCTGAAAAGTGTGGGTTATTTTTCATATCTAAATATCTCATCCCCACATGCCACTTTGGAGAGAGAAATTCCAGATCTAACACCCTGAAAATTTAAAAGTCTAAATGAGTATTTGATTTTACAATCTCTCTACTTAGAATGTGTACCATGCATAGCTGTGTTCATGCATAGGTAAATGGATAACTTTTATAAAGTAAGTCAAACCTAGGAATTTCATAGAAAATTAATTTTCCCATGTTTCAGCATTTTAAAATTAAGAAATACTTCTGGATTGACATTCCTGAACTTTCCTATAATAGTCACTATCACTGCAGTGATTCATGTGAATGATAATATTCTTCATGTTTGAAATGCTTTCACATCCCTCCTACAATGTATGGCTCAATAAGCTCAAGCACGGTTTGTTTACTATTGGCTTAAAGTTACAGGCAGAAAACTGACACCAAGAGATGCTGCATGTGGTGTTCAAGGCACCAAATCTAATTAATTGGGGGGGGGGGGATAAAATTTTAGACTTTTTACTTCCAAACCATCATATAATAAAGCACAATGTGAGAGAACATGGTTCTTAGTGACTTTGCATGTTACTATTTCTAGTTGTTTCTAAAACGAATTTCTAAATCCTTGAGTTTTTGCTTTATTTTTTAATCAGTGTCACCTCGGGATCTAAGAAATAGCTAATGTAAATCATCCATGTATGGGCTCTGTGCAGTTAATTGAATGTTGAGAAAGGCCTATGCTGAATAGCATTTAAATACTGTTGCTCCGGAATAGGATGTTGAAGAAAGGCTTTTTAAGCGAAGTCTCAAACTGTAGTGCCCCCTGTGTGTGTTGGGCAGGAAATTTCTAGTTTGCTGATAAAGAAAAATGTAAAACAAACATAATGGAAATTGTTCTCATCAGTGAAAAATGGCAGAAAAAGTTGTTTAGCTTTGAACAAATTTGAAAAAATCGAAACTAGTGTTCCTCTGTCCTCTGCCAAATTACTTTCCACTTTCTTCTCATCCACCTTGAATACTTTTACTCATCCTACAAGACCTTAGCCAAATGCCGGCTTTTTCTATTGTCTTCCAGATAAAACTAATAATTATTAGCCTTTTATGCATCCACTTTCACCAAACGCATTAAGCTGTTATACTTAAATCAATTCACTGATTTCTGTGTTCATGTCAATTTCGCATCCTCTCCAATCCCAAAAGGTAGCCTATAAAATCCTCCAGGGCAGGAAGTGTATGTTGTAATCGTCAAATCTCCAGTAATTAGTGCATGGAAAGCTTGTTAAATGAACAAATTTTATAGCAGGCTTCCAAAACAAAAACAAAACATTACACCCCCTTCCGAATGATCTCGCTAGCTCTCTACCACGCAGGGAGAAAAATTGTGAAATCAATATATATCCAAATCAACTCAACAAATATTGATTTCTACATCTAGCTCAGTGATGCAATGTGATGCACAGACCTGCCATTTACCTCCATCTGCTTCCTAGTAATATGATTGTGTTCACGCAATTTAGAAAATATTTTAAGCTATCTACATATTTTGAAAACAAGTTCATATGGGTACACCTGCAATTTAAATTTTAAAATTCTGTAAGGGAGAATTTACCAGGAGCAAGAGGTGAATTCAATTCATTCTTCAAAGATCGTTCCAACTTTAGTTTCTTCTCTATGCCCAATTAGTGGGATTTTCTGGAGTTTAAGGTATTAACACCCTCAAGGAGAACGCGCAGGGGGAATTTTACTTTATTTTGTGTATAACCCCATTCGGGTCTATTTGCTCTCCTGAGCTGTTAACTCCTCACACCTCTGGGAATTCTAATGGGTGTAAACTTGACAGAATTAACGCTATTGTGTGCTGACTGCATATGGTTTAGCCTTCTCAAAATTTGCCCTTAATAGCAAAGTGCTGAAGAAAAAACTTTATGTGCTCGACTTTTTTGAATTGTGGACATCAAAAACGGAGTGTTTAAGCTACTGAGTGTCATGGATCATTCCACCTAATTCCAGTGAGATTATTTGAGTGGGCAGTGGGTTTGTGGTTTCAGAAAGCACCTAGGAACCTTCTGTATAACTTGCATTTTATGGACACATGGCAGGAAGGTTGATTTTAAGCTGATGTCACACTTGCCCACTTGCTTCCCAGTTCTGGCCCAGTCCACACGGGCCTTGGCGTAGATGGGACCCTCCAATCTCAGGATCTACCTGTACTAACTATGTTCTGACGCCACAGGAGGGAGAACACGGTCTCAGACATACACTCAACAAAGCGTAATCATCCTCCGCTGAAAGCTTTCTGTGGCCCCAATCATGGACAAAGTTTCTTCTCAAAGTCTTGATTCCTTTTTGTTGGAAACCCGAGGGTCCGTTTCACCAGAAATAAGCCTACCGGAGAACAAAAGATCCAGTCTCATCTCCAGACCCTTCACCCTGTGTTCTGAGCGGGCTGTGAGCCCTTTGGAGGGACCCCAACCTCAATCAAAGGAACAGAGCCAGAGTGCAAGGAACAAGAGTGGCTGTAGACCGACAACAGACCACAGGTAACAGATGACACCTCCACCCGATTTCCAGGTCACCAACAGAGTGATGGCCTTAGGCCTTTCACTCCTACCAGGCTCCCATTTTCACGTCTCAGCTATGACTTAGGTTTTTAAGTTCCAAAGGGTTGGCAGGGGATGACGCTTGGCTTTTCAGCAGTGTGAGCTCCTCTGCATGTGTGCCCATAAAACACTAAATGCGAAATACATGTGTACAGAAAGATGAAGCTAGAAGCTGAACACTAACTGTCATGATGCTCATGTTGCCAAAGTGTTCTTGGACAGGCTGTGTCATTCAGAGCCTCGATTCTTCTCCTGAACGTGCCCCCCAAACCACACACAAGCCCACCCCTCTATCCGGTACACTGGGCTGTTTCACTAGTCAATATTTAATGAAAAAAATAAAATAAAAGTGGGATGAATTGGGAATGGTCTTAACCACCATTATTCTGCCTGTATGTGGCAGGAAGTGTGTCTCACCAATTCCCGTCTGGCCTGACTTCCTACTGATGTCCTTCCCAGAGAGAACTTCCTCTTTGGCTGCTATTTCCGTCTGGCCTGACTTCCTACTGATGTCCTTCCCAGAGAGAACTTCCTCTTTGGCTGCTATTTATCCAAAATCTCATCAGTCTCTTTATTGGAAATTCCAAGCGTCTCATAGGCTCAAGGGCAGGTAAGCATTGGGGTGGCATCAACTTGGTGCTGAATTCCTCGTAAACGGAGGTGAGTTTTATTCCTTAGGATCCCTTCCACAGCACGGCTTCCTCACTGGTATCTGCTGGTGAGACCAGAAGTGTGCACAGCTGACGTCCCTCTTGTGTTCTGCTGATTCATGAGCTGAAAAGCCACGCCATGATCAGGGCCTCCTAAAGATTGCTAATGAGAAAGCTACTTGGAACAATGCAGTCGGTAGGTGTGGTTCTTTCATCTTGAAAACAAACAACACAAGGTCGCCACCCTGGAATCACTCCTCTCAAAATTGGCACTTGTCTGTTAGTCAGATTCTTCGTTGGTTGTTGCTGTTCAGCCAAGAGCCTAGTTGCGTAGGGTGCTAAAGAGAGAGAGACCAGGTTTGGGACCCTATCACACCCTAAACGTGGACAGGTTTGCAAGGAGACATCTCAGAACTGCAGGAGGCGAACACGGTTCAAGTCGCCTGCTTTGGGGAGATAAGTGCTCAGGGTTCTGTAAGCTAAACGCGCACTGCCGAAATTTGATTGAAAACTTTGTGATGTGAAGACCGAAAATCACGAAGAGGAGGCAGGCAGCGCTTAATCTTCTGTTTGATGACAATTCAAGATAGACTGATAGAGATGGCCACTTCCTGATAAACCAGTCAATACTGTAGATGGTAGATATCCAAGGGAAACAGACACTGAGAAAGGACAAGGGGAGAGGGGACCGAGGCAGACCTGTGTCGTCGTCCTGCTCTCAGCTCCTTGCTAACTAAGGTGAGATCTGTAATTGGCTGTATGATGTCATCACACCACAGCCCGAAAACATCCAAATCCTGCCAGGTCCCCCATTCTCGCCCGTACACGGGCCTTCTTCAGCCGTGTCATCTGTCCATTATGAACAACACATTGCTATCTGTCCTCAAAAGGAAAATGGAGAGTAGTGTTTTAAAGAAATCTCTCTACCTCAGGAAAAGCCAAATTTTCAGGCAGAGAATTTTCTGGTTAGTCTGTGCTTAAAATTCTTGTTTTTTGTTTGTTTGTTTAATGCACAAGCAGGAACATACAACAAACATTCACAAAAGAATGAAAGAAATCACTGTTTTAGCCAAAGGACTAGAATACACACACCTGCAGTGAGTGAAACGAGAGAAGACTGAGCCTTGACGTTTTCACTGTGAGCGTGCATGCCTGTGCACGAGCAGGCGTGCACGCTCATCAGAACCTCTGCCTGTGTACCTATATGTGTGTGCCAGCTGCAGGTAGTACATTTATTGCTTCTTTGGAGGGAACTCGAGAAGATATCTTTGAATATGGTTGTCTTAATGGATTTTATTTATTAAATAATTCACTAGGCTTTTCTTCTGGAAAAATTTCCAACTGTACAGAAAGCAAGCCAAGAGAGAAGAATGTTTATAGCAAGGAGGGGCTCTGAAATATCTTTGCTCTGGATTCTTTATTAGGTCAAACTATGTCGCACTGCCATTCCTTTTGGAAACTATTCATTTAATTTCCCTCTTTTGTAGATATTTTGTTTTCTCCTAAATGTCAGTGCTTGCTGGGGAAAAAAAATAGTTTTGGTTGCTTCTTTAGGAGCTCCTTGCTGTATACCTCCCCCTGCTGGAAAGAATCAGGCATTGGCGTTAAGTGTAGCTGTAGCACTGAATTTTCAGGAATGTCTATTTTCACACCACAGAAGAAAAAAGAAATTATAAATATATAGATGTTTATTTATAAACATCATGTGTAAATTAAATATTATGCATCAACCTACCACAAAATCGTGTAATCAAGGTATTTAAAAAATAGTTCGATTGAAAATAACTTCATTTTAGGCAAGACAGAGTTTATGCTGATGCAAGAAATCCAGAATATTTATCAAAATATAGTCAATTTAAGGTGAAATGTAAATTGTGGCGTTAAACTTCTGAATGTTAACAAATATTTCCAATTCCTGAGCTGCAGTATGTCATTTTTATCAGCGATTGGAAAGGAAGCTGCGTGTTGGTCTATACGGAAAGCCTGTTTTACACAACAGTACATTCTGATAGGTATCCATGTGCTGTGGCACGTATATAAATTCTAAGAATTCATATAATTTACCTGATAGATCAGGAGCCATTACAGTCTGCTGTGTAAATTCATATTTTGGCACTCTTTAAAAAGTGGATTATTATTGACCCAATAGACCATAACAGTTCCAAAGAAGCCATTACTGTCTGTTGTGTAAATCCTTCATGGTGTGTGTTTTATTGACCCTTTGGAGCCATCAGGGTCTGTCTTGTCAGTCTAGCTGCCACGTATGTGCACCAAATGCATGTGCTAGAAATGCTTCTGAAATTGAAGCCATAGTCAAATTACCCTGTTCTTGTCCAATAAGCCACCGTATAAAATTGGATATTTCTACTGCAGTTTTTCCTCTATCTCCAGAATTCCATTTCCCTGTATTTATACAGAGGTTGGAAATTTGAAATGTGGATAAAGAAGCGGTCATTTGATTTCAAAATTTAAAAGAAAGAAAGCATGAAGAAAAAAGTGAAGGCACTTTATGCTGTGCATGAAAAAAACAGCTCAAATGTGGCTGGAAGCGACCAGCTTCGGGAGGCTGGCAAAGATGCAGTGAGATCTCTCTCTTTCGCGCTTTTTGGAACCCAACTAAGATCTTTATTTAATTGTCTACACTCTGATTTTGGTTTATCCACCTGCCTGTCCCCTACTTACATTAAAAAATAAAAATGGACACTGGAATATTTTGCCAGGAAGAACTCTTAGTTATTTGCATCTTCAGTAAAAATAAAATGAGATGCTCGGAGGCCGAAAGCTGCAGAGACGGAGCTGTCAGTGTTGTGCCGGGCCGGACACGGTCTCAGGTAAGCCATCCTCCTGCTCACACAGCGTAGACCAGCGTGTTCAAGGTGATGATTAAGCTGCTTATTATTCTGCTTCCCGATATTGCTGAAATTATACAAATCAGGGTGGCTTCCCAATCTTCAGAGACAGGACATATTCTAGAAATCAAGCTTCGAACCAAATGTTCGGGCTGGTACAACTCGCAGGAGATGAAGGCCCGATGCCATTAGGTACACACCCTTACTTTCTGCCTTGCAGCAAACGGTTGGCACATCTTTGAAACTAAGGAGAAAATGCTCATGGAATGAGGGTTTCAAAACATCCAGGCAGCAAAACGTATCTGCTAAAGAGGCCAATACCCTTCAAATTACAGAAGAAAAAAAGAATAGGAAGGAGAAAATTAAGTGCTGCAAAACTTTATTTTTTGCCCTAAAAAAATAGTAAACACACATTTTTATACTGTGGTATTTCAATCTATAATTGTTATAACTGATAGCTTGAATTCCTGAAGTTCAGTAGTAATGTGACAAACGGAAGACAGAAGGAGAGCAACCTCAACAAGCTGGCTTTTTCGTTCCATACCAAGTCAGGTAAATAAATGGATGGAGAGTTAAGAACTCCAAATTCGTAAGGAATCTCCAGTGTGATTCTCTTGGGAAAATCTCCTTTATTTTTATGTTGCAAATATCTACTAACCACTGTGTGGCAGGAAGAAAGAGCACAGTGTGCCTTCCTAACCCCGTGGAACAAAGCGTGAGAAAACTTCACAGAGCCACGGCATAACGAATCTCAACTGGGCGTCTGCCTTCCTTTCGGGAGGATTCATTCGACCTCATCCCAGAGAGCTGGCTTTCTATCCTGGAGGTCTCCAGCGGCTCCCGCGAGAAGATAGCCATGTCACACAGCAGCCATACAGGTTGGCAGCCACTGCAGAGAAGCTGAACATATATGACGGTGCATCTCCTGAGGGAATCCCAGCCCCTTCCTCGCACCCCCCAGGGCCTATCCACAGCCTGCAGCTCGGACAGGAGACAGTTAATGCTCCTTAATGCTCTGTAGCTGCCTGGCAGGACCCAGCTGAAACAGATCAGCTGGCAGCCCTCTCCCGGCCTGGCCTCCGCTGCATTAACCCTCAGAAATATCCAGAGACCCAGGACAGAGGACAGCCAGCCTTGCTGCATCTCTGATTCATTTATTCAGGACACACACACACACACACACACACACACACACACAGAGGACTCCTTTTGCCTCACGATCCCTTTGCCCCTTGCCCTGATTTGAATAGGAAGTTCTATTTCCAAACGCAGTGTTTTCTAACAGGGCTATTTTTGTAATATGGTATGCCAAGTTGCTGCCTTTTTAAAAAAATATTTGCACACACACACACAGTTCCCCCAGGAGCATGGAGACCTCACATGCTGATGATCCTGCTTCTTGCCAAGGAAATCCCGGTAGACACGGCCCTGGAAGTGAAAATGCCCTCTGGCTTTGAAAGCCTGCCTGGTGAGGCCAGGGATGCTCGGGCTGCACTTACTGCCGCGGAGCGGGGCTCTCCGAGCACAGCACGGACCACCAGCAGTTAACGTCCATGAGAGTCAGTCTTTACCCACCTATTTACCAACATAAATCAAAGTTCCACAGCTCTTTCACTTTGAAAGAAGGAGGTGGAAGCTGGAAATTAATTATTTGAAGTAAAATACAACTCTAGGAGAATTAACATTTTTTTAAGAGCCCCTTTGACCCCTGTTTTTTGTTTGAATTCTGCTCTGGCTTGCATACAAGGAAATTGGCACCCTCTGTCACCAACAAGCATTCGAGTGCTCGGCAAAGTTACGATTCGGGTTCCTTCCCCGACAGCTGAATAAAAGAGTTACAGACCCAGAAGAAAGGCTGGAGGTCCCAAGGCAGTTTCTCGGAATCCAGGCTTCTCGGGACCCTGTGCCCAGGATCCCTGCAGCACACACCCACCCTCAGAGTGTTGCAAATGTGTTTGCGCATCAATAAATCATATTTCTAGCACTGTACTAATTACAGGGGCAACAGCGCGGATAATAAAAGCTGACGCCCATGGCTGCTCAGAGACCAGCCCTGTGGGGTACGGCTGAGCTCATTCCGGGTTTCTGATGGCGAAGACATCCGTCCAAAACACGCCTTCAATTGCAACGTCAGACGCAGGAGACATCTTTCAGAAAGAGAGAGGCAAGATCCTTTCAGATCGATTTTGATCCGATTCAACTTTTTTCCCTCATTTTTATCCGTTATTGTATATCAGGCCCAAAGGGCGAATTTGATAGGGAGAGAAACTGAAACTTGTATGGCGAAAAGCATGTGGGCAGCCCCTCTCTTCTGCGGGAAAGGAGAGGGAGCGTTTCCAAGATGTTTCTGATGAAGAGACGTGGTTAATGCCTTACAGCCTCGAGTGGGGCAGGCCTGAGCCCGCGCGCCCCGACGTGCAGTCCCTGCCAACTCAGCTGGCAGCGCCAGCACCGCCCCACGCGGGAGGGGATCATTAAAACCAGTGTAACGACGGGGAGGGCGTTTCCTGCTTCACAGTCGCCCCCAAAGCAAAGGCTGGCAGTTCCTTCCTCCCTCGGCCTGCGTCCTCAGGCTTACGTTTAGAAGGTGTTTTGTGAATGATGGATACGGAGAGCTAGGACTTTTGTTTAAAAGGAGGGGAAACACGAGATCTTAGAATGAGAATCTTGATTTTTCTCTGGCATCCATATCTGTAAGTCTGTTCAAGGCTTTCAGGGCCTGCTGAGGGGTTAGTCCTTGTGGAGAGAGAAAACAAAAACGGGTGTTCCTTATTACTCTCTGCTCGGCCTGTTTGGGAATAAGCCTGCCGAGCACAAGGTCCTGAGAATGTCTGCGCTCTAACCCAAGAAGGGAGCCGCTCTGGGAAGCGTTTCCTCTCTGATTTCTGGGTCAAGGAAGGAGGAAGGAGCTCTCTGAGCAGGATGGAGACCTCCACACAGCTTCGATGTTCTTGCAGGGCGCCGTGAGGTACACAGCTGGTCAGAAAGAAAGAAAACCAGCCCTGTTTCCGGAATTCTGAGCATTTCGTAGGGGCCAGTTAGAGCAAGGGGTGGGAGGCAGAGCCAGCCACGTATGCAAAATAGCAGGAATTGCACTGCCACACAGACACACCATACTGCCTCTGCTCAGCTCCAGGGAACTCGAGAGGGTCACACAGACAGTGCAGCAAGGAAGGGGCCTCCAAGGGCCAGGCCCTTATTTAGCAACTTGGAGTGGGATGGGGGAACCCTAAGGTCACAAACAGGGAGCCCTAAGGGATCTGACCCATGGCCTCTAATTATCTGCACATCTTTAATACTCTAGGCTTTATTATGTCAGCTACAGCAAATAAAGGATCAAGTCGTAGGCACCCACATTTTAAGTCCATTTATCGTCTTGCTGGAATAAAAAGGAGGGGGACTCCAAACAGCTTGCCCTGTGCAAGACAAAGGGTCTTGACGCATGCTGAGGCGGACTCAGGTTTTAAGGACCAGAAGCAAAGACATTCAACCTCACAGCCTCGGTGGCGGTGGGGGTCTTGGGGTGTGGCACCCACCCCCGGCTCCTGGGAAGTTGCCTGTAAGCAAGCACGTGTTGGTGGATGACTTTCTGTTTCTCCACGACAGGCGACATCATTTACAACCCATTATGTAATGACATAGGCGTTATAAATTGAAAAAATGTCTTGTAAGACGTTGTAAATAAACATTTCTGGAGAACAAACCAGAGTCCAGGCAACGCCGGGGGAGGCAGAGGTACCCTGACTGGTCCTGAGCTCCCTTTCTTCACAAGAAGGAGCAGTATTCTCTGATCCTAAGTAGAGAGGACAAAAACAGGCAGAAAAAGGAGGCGAGCGGGTGTGGGGAGCAACCAGACCAGTTCTCTGGCCAGGACAGAAGTCGGACAGACTTGAGGGGCAAATTCCCACTATTTCCCCACAGTTTTATCTCCCACGTTCAAAACAATTTAATTATCTATCTTCTCGCTTCCTTAAATGAAGATTCCAAGTGCCTTCTCCTCGCATGTGCGCACTTCTAAGGAAAGCCAGCAGTCAAATGGTACAATTTATAACGTCTCTGCTCCTATTGCCTGTGCCTTCTCCCCGCTTTTAACCCGAATCTCTAACCTATTTTAAACATGCCATTTTCCCCCCCATTAAGAGAGGGATCCTTTTTTCTCTTTCTGTCTTTTTCCCCTCAGTAGATGAACTTTCAATGCAGTCGTGTGCTCATCCTGGCTGACCCCCCGCCGTGAGTAATTGTCTAGAGGAGAATAGGGGAGTCTAAGAGCCTTTGTGGAAGGGAGCAGCGAAGACAGACATGATGATGATTTTGAATTCAAAGCTCCCCTCTTTTCTTTCTTTTATTTTTTTTTTCTCCTGGATCTAACAGCTGTTTCCCATCACAACTGGTGTTTGAAAGACATTGCAGAAATGAGTGTATCAGTATCACAATTAGTTTCACAGGCGGCTAATAAGTTACTTGCCATGCGTGCCCGATTTCATCACGACGGCCCTGATTTATGCTGTTTGTCCCTGTGGCCGCCTCCCTCGGCCAGGTCCACCGGGAGGGCCCTGCCCACCGGCGCTCCCTTCGGAGGGAGACGCCCCCAGCGGCAGCCTGCCTGTGGGCCGAGGGTGAGGGGGGGTCGGGCTCCTCGCCTGCAGGAGAACCCCATCCCTGCGGACGCCCGAGAGCGGCGCAGGTATCCTTCGGCTCTTCCTGCCCTGCTCCCTTCCGCACACTTTAAGTCAAAGATGCTTCCAAGCTTCACGTTAGTTCAGACATGAAAGCGCCGGGCTGTGGTGGGGAGGCTGCTGTCAATGGTGCCAAATTATGCGTGTCTCGTTTTTGTGGTGTGATCTACTACTGTTCATTAGGGACCGAGCTGAGACCATGGACTCATTTTTCTTAGGGCTGCGAGCTGGTCTGCAGGGAGTCCGGGCGCTGAGAGGCCCATCATCCTTTGCTCACTCAGCAACTTTGCTCTTTGGATTTTTTTTTTTTTTTTAATGAAAACTTTTCATGCAAAATAGCGGAACCAGGCACTCCACACAGAAGTGAATGGATCAGGGCTTGCACAGATGAAGCGCGGGGATCTAGTCGAAGCAGTAACAACTTGCAAACATTTAAAAATCCATGTGCCGGCAGGCCAGCGGAGTCTCCCGTTTCAAGGTGCAACGGCTGGGCCTTAAGGACCTTACATAAAAATAAGGCGAAGGGGCGTGTGTCACTCTGGAATTTGGAATTCACATTGAACTGTGCGTGGCACCTCAGAAAGGCCAGGCGGAGCACACTGATGTGTCACGGCTCCTCTCTCTTTGGTAAGCATATGGGAGACTCGTGATAAAAGCTAGGAAAGTGGCACGCACCAGGCTAAAAGCAGCGCATTTCTAAGCGACCAGGATCGGGCCAAGGAGACAAGGAAAGCCAGTGAAATATCCTGGCAGTGTGATGGGGAAGGAATGGAGAGGCCTCTGCTCCGCCCCGGGGCCTCCAGCTGCCGCATCCCGTCTTGGCAACTTCTGGTGGCGGAGAACTGAGACCATCCGGGCAGAGAAGGACACGTGGGGCGTACTGGAGGAGGCGGTCCGAGCAGGAGCGGTGAACCAAGGGGTTCCAGAAGCCCCCCACTCTCCCCCCGTTCCCCACAGGGAGCCCCCTTCCTGGGTCTTCCATTTCCAGGAGCAAATGTCCGGGTCCAGGATTTAGCGAGTAAAGTACCCGGGACCACCACCTGGGAAGGAACATAACAAAACAGGCTACGCAGAGGCCCTGGGGAGTGGGAAACGGAAATCATCTTCCGAAAACCCTTTTGATTACATCACATCCACCCCGCTCCGAATGAGGCCGACCTGCAGCAAAGGTGGAAACCGGCACCGGCCCTCACGCCCCGGATGTAACGAAATCGCCGTTCCACCCCAACCCGGGGAAGCTGCCTGCTAGTTTACAGAGGAGAAAAGGGAACCCTCCTGGAAATACGCCCTCAGGTGGCGGCAGTGTAGACAGCTGCTGGAGTTCTTGCAGAGGCCTCACCAGCACGCCGCAGCTCCCACGTCCCTGGGCCCAGCAGCCCCGAGTGCCTAGGAAGTAAAAACCCGAGTCACCAGCAGTCACCAAAATCTGTTTGCAATTACTGGAGAAAGGAAAAAAAAGAAAGATTAAAGGTCTGTCGTCATGGTGCTAAACGGTGCTCTTTGGTTTTATATCTGTGCTGCTCATTATCCCGCATTTTGGAGAAACTACAACAGAAACCAGCAAAGATTTCAGTTTCCTTTTGTGTTTTGGTTTGTTGTGTTGTCTTTTGCGCAGAAAGTCCAGCGATGGGGGCATTGTTTCCTGGTTCCTCCGGTGGCGGGGCCCTGAGTGGAAAAGTTTCCCACAGTCCCTGCCTTACAAAATCGTTTAAAGAGAAAAAAGCCAAGACTGCCTTCAAATGCCGAAGGAGATGGAAGTCAGAGGTGGCATTATTTGGCATTACTTCTTATATTTTTCTGCGTATTTTTTTCCTGCATGTGCAGAAGACGGGCCGGGTTTGGAGTGTCAGAGAAGGCCGTGATTGGACTTGCTGCTCGCTCACCGAAGTCAGAGAGGAGAAAATGAAAGAGAGAAGTGACAGTCTATCCATCTCACTCGGCATGTTTATATGTTCTTTTAACCAAAAAAAAAAAAAAGGAAAAAAAACCTTTGCAAAATGGAGTGTCAGGAACATTGTGTAAAAAAACGCTTATCTGGGAGCCTTTGATCTTCCTCTGAAGCACCATCAGGAGACAGAAGGGATGCGAGCTCGGCAGCGGGGCACGGAGAGGAAGGGAGATTGCCAAGAAAAAATGCTTATTGCACTACCTCCTGGTTGCACTTAAAACAAAACTCCTGTGGAAATCCCAGGGAACAAGCTGGAGGTAGGCCACTGGGCGAGTACTCTCATCCCAGGTCCACAAGCCCAGGGAGATGCGCAGACTCGGCCTGTGGTCGGGTCCACCGGTGGACTGATGGACGCGTTAGGTGCACGGGAAACCTGCCCCAGAGCAGAACTGGAGCCAGACACACTCTGGCCCTCCCTCAGCAGCCATGAGCAGGCCTCTTGGCTCTGCTCCTTCTCAGACCGGGACATTAGAGCCTTGTGATTTTCCAGAGATTTTTTTATTTCATCTAAGTCCGACAAAACAGGCACAAAAACGAAAGGAGGGAGAAAATGCTCTCATGTTATTAGGATCTCCATATCCAGTTTTTATTCTTTATTTTTTACCTGTAAAGAAGCAAATATAACTGTACCTAGAAGGAAATTTCAGTTTGTACTATGCATCCTCAAGCTGGAAAGGTTCAAGTAAGAATAATTAAGGATGTAGAGTAATCCAGGGGAGGGGTTGGGGGCCAGTTCAGATGACCCCACAGCTCACAGCAGAGAACTTCCGAGCTTCCTAGTAATTTTCTTCTTCATAAAACAATGCAAGCGATGCTCATTTGCCTGAGTAGTGTTGCCCCTGAAACTGACTTTGGAGGATCCAGAATTCACTTGGATCTGAGTTCTGCAAATGCTGCTGATTTCAGTGCCTGGTAAGACCAGCTTGATTCTGACCTTTGGGAAAATGGCTCCACTGTGAAATGTCTTCCATTAGGTCCTTGCTCATCAACCTGCTTCACTGAGCATCACATTTCTCATGAAGCCTCCACTCTCCCTTTATAAGGCCCAGCGCACTGGGCAA
This sequence comes from Equus caballus, assembly GCF_041296265.1. Lineage (NCBI taxonomy): Eukaryota > Metazoa > Chordata > Mammalia > Perissodactyla > Equidae > Equus > Equus caballus. Next base: position 98,932,799 of record NC_091691.1, read on the forward strand.
GATCAAAGTTTCAGTATGAGTTCCCTGTCTTCATGGAAAAGTGTTCACGAAGCACCTACTATGGGTCAACGTGGGTTAACCACATAGAGCTCTAAAAATATAGGGCGTGGTCTCTGTCCATAAAACAAGCAGAAGAACAGTCTAGGTAGACTAAACAACCCCATGAAACATTAGTGGAAGAAATAATATTATATAATAAACTGCCAAAAGGCTGGCACGTACAATTAAAAATGAGAACCAATAGGTGCCCCTCGGAAGTCTGACTGTGAAGCTGAAATAACAAGAGGAATCGCATACAGGTCGCATGGATGACCACAAGGTCCAGATCCAACGGGGGCCGTGCCCTAGGCTCTTGATGAGCAATTTGTCCACACTCGTGTATCAAAAGGCCTGGAGCGCTGTAAACCAAGGACAATAGGGGGCCCACTGAAGAAATAAATTCGGAAAACCACTTGGCACGGTCACCTGTTAGGAGATCTGGGAACGGATGAATTCCTCTGAGCCTCTGTCATCCACCACAGTAGGAATGCCAGATCTTCCCACTTCCCCCAAAGGGATGCTATCTGAGGGGTGCTGTAAACATAAAGTGACAAACAGTTGCTGTGTTGGTTAGAGTTTCGGGGCTGTCTAGAGGTCGGGTCCCCCACCTGAGTTGTTACTTTTGAATAACGATGTTCTGAGCCCTTCTCAGAAGCAGTCGCTCTGATGGGCCCTCACAGACTTGACCTGTGTCCCCTGCTCAGCAGGCCTAGGAGGGGGACGCTGTCCTCTCCTGCAAAGGCTGAAATTCAGGTGCAGCATTTTTAGCCAGTCACCCCAAACTGCACATCCAGGAACAGGCCCGAACTCGACAGCAGGTCTGTCAGCCCACAGGTCTGTTGGCTCGTCCATCTGTCGTGACTCCACCATGAGCCTGAGGGCCCCTGAACTTTGCCCATCGGGAGCAGGAAGCCAGGGGCACTGTGCACGAGCTGGGGGGCCTCGCCAGGTACGCGGTCCTCCTCAGATTCCTCATCCATGAAATGGGGACACACACTGCCTACCTAAAGCTGTGTGTGAATTAAATTAAAATGTTAAAATTTAACTTTTTAATAAAAATAAAATTAAAGCTTGATTTAATTTAGCTAATTAAATTAATTTGAATTAATTGGATTTGACTGAAATTTAATTAAGCTGAAATTAGAAGACTACCTACCTAACGCTGTGTGTGAATTAAAGGAAATAATATCCGCAAAGTCCACGGACCAGTGCTGGCGCTTTGAGTACTGTATGAAGGCCTGTCGCTGGTAGTAACAGTAGCGTCATTATCATTCCATCGTTATCATCACCATCATCACTGTTTTGCTCATGGCCGGGAGAGTTCACTCAGGTTCATACTTTTGGTCTGAAGAGTAATCGGTGTGGGTTTTATGCAACAGTCAACAAGAATATGATTTTGAAATCATTTTTTACAACATCCTATAACCTATACCTACATTTCGTAGGTGTGAGTATTTAACAAAATGATCAAAGTTTATCATCTGCCCTCAGTACTGCTAATATGTTTCCTCTCCAACAATTCAACCCAAATCCAACGTCATCGTGTCTTGTTTACGCTCTCACCTGGAGCTTTGACCCAGAGCACTCCCTTAGCACCCCTTCTTTTAAAGTCTGACCATGTCCAGGGGCTGATCAATTGATCGACCAACTCAAATAAATAAACGAGAAACTAAGAAATGTTGTTTTAGTTTAGAAGACATAGGAAAATGCCCAGCCATGTGTCCAGAGCATTATTCCTTCCTTCCACGCCTCCGTGAGCCCTCATTTCTTTACCCATCAGTCTTTCCATCGCTCGTGGCTCAGCTTGAGAATCAGCCCCTGCAGGAGCTGACATTCCGCAGAGCTGAGCTAAGGGCCTTACTCTGTGCTCTCAAGACACCACGCACACATTTATCACTGCGTGTTCCACACCCGATGGAAATATCGGGTACTTATTACCTACTAGACTGTAGGCCATTCGAGGGTGGGAACGAGATCTTCATCCAGGAGCATACGTGCGTTCATACATTCAATAAATACTCACTGGACACCTGCCATATCCAAGCACCAGATAACTCATTCCTGCTGCGACATGGTGCTAGCCAAGCAGAAGGGAGAACTGAACTGGACACACTGAGCTTAATCAATATTGAGAGAATCTTAGAAATTGGTGATTTCCAAATAGCTTGTCAATCTAGAATGGAACTATTTATTTCAATTTAACAATATTTTTTTTTTTAAGATTTTTTTATTTTTCTCCCCAAAGCCCCCCAGTACATAGTTGTATATTCTTCGTTGTGGGTCCTTCTAGTTGTGGCATGTGGGACGCTGCCTCAGCGTGGTTTGATGAGCAGTGCCATGTCCGCGCCCAGGATTCGAACCAACGAAACACTGGGCCGCCTGCAGCGGAGCGCGCGAACATAACCACTCGGCCACGGGGCCAGCCCCATCAATTTAACAATATTTTGATGCCCTCCTGCACGCAAGCTGTGGTACAGGCTTTGGGGAATGCAAAATAGAAAATTTACATAGTCTGCCTTCAAATAGCTTTAAATCGAGTAGAGATAATATACAAGAAATAAATAAAGATAATCAAATACAAAATATAAATGCTACGAGAAGAGCACAGTATCATCTGAGAATTCAGAAAAGAGAAATTCTTGCTCCATAGGTAAGATCAGAAGAGGCTTCCGAGGAGGCATTGAGATGGACCGTGGGTGAGGAGTGGGATTTCGGGGGGGCGGGGGGGGGGGTGCAGAAAGAAGAGGCAGAGGAAGGGTACTCAGCTGGACAGTGGGAGGGGCTGGCCAGGAAACAGGACAGACCTGGGTTTCACGTGAGCGTGATGGATATATGGTGAAGTGTATTTATTTGCTAGGACCGCTGGAAGAAAGCACCGCAAAGTTGGTTTAAAACAACAAAAATGTATTCCCTCACGGTTCTGGAGGCCAGAAGTCCAAAACCAAGGTATAGGCAGGGCCGCGCTCCTTCCAAAGGCCCCAGTGGAGGATCCTTCCTTGCTTCCAGCTCCTGATGGTTCCTGGCAGTCTTCAAAGTACCTTGGCTTGTGGCAACATCGCTGCAATCTCTGCCTTTCTCTTCACGTGGCCTTTTCCTTTATGTCTCTGTCTGAATCTGTCTCTTTTTAGGAGGAGGCCAGTCATTGGACTAGAACCCACCCTACTCCAGTACGACCTCATCTCAACCAAATACATTTGCAAAGACCCTGTTTCTAAACAAGGTCACGTTCACAGGTACTGGGAGTAAGGACTTCAACACATCTTTCTGGGGGATACCATTCAACCCACAACAAGGACTGTCAGGAAACAGGGATGAAAGGCAGTTTGGGACCCTGTGTGCAAGGCGGTGAATGCTAGCAGCAGAGCTTGCACCTGACTTGCAGGGAGGTGGCTATTTACATAACCCACTCAAGGCTGAACTCCCCGCTCAATGCGAGACGCCCAATTGCTTACCGGCTTTATCCCATTGCCCTCGGGAAGAGGGTGGGCCTGGGAAGGGGCAGTGTCGTCACATTCTCCTGGTCCACTGACCGCTTCTGGTCCTACTTTAGGGAGTTAGGGGAACTTCAAGGCCTCAGGAGTCCTCTGTAGCTCTGTGAAGTGGTGAATTCTAGAATGACTCAGTGGTGACCTGAGAGCCAGGCTGTTCACGGCTAGGATGGCGGTCTTGTCAAGACAATGCATGAGCCATGCCCAGGGCGCCCTCGTCAGTATTTACAGGATATCCCATAGCCCGATGCCATGGACGCCGAGGAGAAGCCCCGTGTGCTGCTGTGTCACATTCAGCATTTTGTTCTCCTCTGACTGCACAGTCACTAGGCCACAGTTCCTCCACCAAAGCAGCTGTGCAATAGGCCGGAAATATCTATTAGGGCTTTAAAACTGTATCACTTTTCATGCAAAATGAGTCCCAATCAATTTCTAATTAGGGTTGAACCACTTGTGATGGGCACTGTAGGGCCCTGTGTTCCACTCAACAGTTGTCACTTCAGGGTGCATTAAAATCTGCAGAAGAGGAAAAACATAACTACATGAAAATTTACTTTATGCCCCTGATAGTTGGGTAAATTTTAATAAGGACACACTGCTTAAAGATTTAACCCACAAAATAGGCAGCCTTTTGTAATTTAGTAATATTTTCGACATACAATATTTTGCCTAGCCCCTCTGCCCACCCCTCCCCAGCCCACTCCCCATCTGGGAAGACATGATTGTGCACCCTGATACTGTATCTGATGTCCAGGCCGCCTGCCATATAAATATGTAGGCCTTACACGCACCCCTTTTCCTGAAGAGATATACAGATAAGTGCGCAGCCATTTTTTTCAAAAGTTTATCTGTTCTGTCAAGGTGATCGGTTTAAAAGACGGACGGGCTTGAAAGCATGGGTCGGTTGTAAGTGTGGAGGAGGATCCTGCAGCTTCAGGGGTGTGATTCACGGTGGAGGGAAGGAAACAGCAGGAAGACATATCTTTAGCCCCTGCGGCTTCCATCACGCGGCGCGCTCACCTGCTCCCAGAGAGGCGGCGGCCCCAGCGGCCTGGAACCTCGTCCTGCCCTCGGATCGCTCAGCAACCGCGCAGCTGTTACACCGCAAAATCATTGTTTTGCACTTCCCAGGAAGACTGGGCTTGAACAATTGTCCTCCTTGTGGGAGGTAAATAAAACTGTCTGTTACTCCTGGAGCCAGAATATCGCGCAGGGTGGGGCGTGGGGGACAGCAGGAGAGGGGCAGAAAGGAGGCGATGGGCAGGAAGCTTGCTGGTGGCAGTGTCCCCAGCGGGGGACAGGTTCTCCCGCACTCTGACCCTTACGGGGGACTCGTGTTTCGTTTCACTGGAGGTTTAGTGTGTGTATAACATTGACACTGAATTTGTGGCCCTCTGATGGGACACAACGCCCAGCCCTTGTAAACACTCTAACCACTGAACCACCCTCAACACTTGAGGCTTCTCGGGGAAGACAAACTTGCATAGATTGTACTAAGGAAAATCCGATGAGAGATGTGGAGTCCTACTCTTGTGGCCAGCAGCCTCCACGCACACGTGGATGCGTCTGCTCCATGTTGGCGCGAGTCCCTCGTCACTGGTTCCCACTGGCACTGCTCATCTGTACTTGCCTGTCTGAGTCCCCAGGGCATCACGGCATTCCTAAGCAATAATGTGACTGCATGGATTTAAACAAGAAAGGGGCCCCCTCCGCCCCTGTGCCTCACCTTCAATACATGGAGAACGTAGACAAAAATTAAAGGCAACCCGGCTAATCCTGTGAGCAGGGATGGCTATGGACGCCGAGCAGTGCTAGTGACATCTTGTGGCTGGAGCCGGCGACAGCCCCTCCTCACACCTTTGCTGTGATGGCACACGCTGTCCAGCGGCATCAGGCCGTTACTCAGACATCGGCAGAGACGTCTGGGGCTTGACCCCTGCTGCCAGGGCCCTCAGAGGCACCCGCTCCAACTTTCTCTTTCCCACTTGGCTGAGCCTCACCGTGCCCGGATCCGCCAGCTTCTCTCCCACCAGAAGCCCTCGAATGGGGAATGCTATCAAATCACAGTTGTACCCTTTGGTTAAATTCATGGAAAAAGACACTTTTCAGGCAATATTTGTGAACTCTAAACTCTGTAACGTGAACATTACAGGAAACATGAGGCGAAATGCCAGCAGGGTGCTTGAGAAGGAGCAGCCTCAGAGCTCCATGGAAGGTGCGTTTTTCCCGGGCACAAGACCACATGGGGACAGAAGGATAGTAAGGGATGAAAGAGACCAATGCATGTACGCTCGTGCTTCCCTCTTCTGTTTCTTCCCATTACACACATTTTACTCAAAAGATTTTAAGAGACGTTTTTTAAAGCAGTGAGTTCTGGGTCTGGATAATTTTTGAGTCATCGACACCCAGAAAAACATAACATCATTTAATCAAAGCTAATGGTATAATATATTTCTTTGAAGGAAACCACAGTTCCAGCTCTGAGCCCACCAAGATACTGAATACGGATGAATTTGCTTTACTTCAAGTGCATCCTTTTATAACCGATGTCCTAAACATATTGCATCGATGCTCATTCCCAGGGATGATTATGATTGCATCGTCTTGACTGTCCCAATTTTACCATTCTAGGTATTTTCATAACTATTGTTTAAATTATCTACAGGACAATTTTTCAAGGTAGGAAATGGATAGATTATTATACCCATTTCTTTCAATAGAGTAAATTGAAAAAGAATTTATTCCCAAAGTTTTGCAATTAGTGGTATATTAAGAATTAGCAGACCCCCCTCCTTTCTAGCTGGGGTGGCACCCTTCCCATAAATTCAAATTCTCTCTTACACAACAACCTGAAGGCAATCCTGTCCCCACCCTTTGGCAAGAGCAGACTACTCTGGATGCAGACAAGCATGAGCTGGTGCTTCTCAAGAAAAGGATACATGGAGCTCCAAGAGGAGGAGTCCATCCTACTCTGACTCCCACGCATCATGGTTCAGGTTGCACACTGCACAATGAGGGGGTCACACCTTGGTCTATGCAAATGATACCTCCCGATGTGGTGCAATACACAACCTGCCGAGCCATCAACAGGAGCTCTGGGTGTATTTGAACACTGTACTTCTCCCTGACGGCCTGGGAGAGAGGCACGGCCGGGGTTGGGTCAGGCTGAGCCTTCTTTCGATACCAGCACCTTCATGACTGGCCTAGGGTGCTGCATCCCAAAGGAGGATAAGAGAAACCTTGGCAGCTGGCGCCTCAAGGGAATTCTCTTTCCTCTTCAAGTTTCAAAGAACCGTGAGAAAGAAAAGGCAGAGATGGAGAAGAAGCTTGGCTTGGTCTCTGGAAAACGTTCCAGCCATGCCCTGGAATCCGGGCACTGCACAATGCAGAAGTCTGTTGTGTGTCGAAGCACTGCCATATTCCCCTGCGTGTCACACACAGGCAAGAATGTGCCCGTGTCACCTCACAATAGCCAATCAGTGTTTTTAGTCATTATTTGACATCCCACAGGAAAGGAAAGTTGAATATTTAATTGAAGGGTCTGCTCTTAGCTGATTGTGTGGTCATTTTATTGTGACAACACCAGAATAAGTTCTAATCCACATTCACAAGAGAAATTCCAAAAATATTCAGATATGTTAATGCTTTATCCACACAATCTCTTCCCACGGCCCGCTGTCCGGTGGTCTTGACACACAAGCTGTCCAAAATGGTGGTGCAGGACTTTTCTTTTTTCAGGAACTCGGGGGCTGGAGGTTTGCAACAGCATACTAGGAGTATTGTCAGCCGAGCTTTTAGCTGTGACCTCTGTTGCTTTGTACCTTTACAACAGACCCTGCAGTTAGTTGTGGTTTAATCTCTTCTGCTCCCAAGATACAAATTACTAACAACAGGAACCATCCCCTTGGATAACGCGGCTTCAAGAAGCACAGGCTGAGCCTCCTCCCCTGGAGGGTCTCTCAGTGGCCTCCGTTATGCACAGAGACCTTCCCGGGCCCTCCACTTGAAGTCTGCGGTAATGAGAACCCCTCCCAGAAACGGTCAGAATATTCATTCTTCTGACCTAAAGGATTCCGGTCAAATGTCAGCTGAGTAATCTGCTAACAGATGACTAATCAAACCTTACAAGCAAGTTTTTAGTCAATGATTTAAATCTCCCTGTTCTGTTAGTTCCAATAGAGATGGCAACTCAAGAATAATGACGTTTAATTCTCACGCCCCCAAATGCTCTGTCCTTCTCAGTGTGTGGGTGTCACTTGTCACGCCCCTGCTTTATGCAGAACACCGTACTGGATGCCAAAATACTACCACAACTGAGAGGATACAGTCATTGCACTTAAAATGCTTAAAATCAAGAGGAAGACAATAAACACATGAAGATTTTAACTCAGACTGACAGTGAAAAGCGGGCATCGCCGGGGAGCATAGCAACAGAACACATCACCACGACCAACTGCGGAAACACAGCGATTCAGAGAAGTGGAGAGCTGACCCCCCATGTCCCCCATCCCCCCCACTGAAAGACACTGATGCTTCTCCCAGGATCAGAGAGGAGGAGACGGGAAGATGAAAACAAAAGCCAAAGAAACCAACCGAGCTCCTTATTTGCACATTTTAAAGAAAAGAGTAACCTATTTTCTTCCTTCGAGTCAAGGTAAATGTGGAAAGAAATGATTTCTAAATTGGAAGCTGACTCCCCCATCTCGATGTTGCTTCATTTCCTAAAGCACAGCTAACCGAATGATAGATGGCGAAGTCACTTGGGCGGTAGCCAGTAGCTATCTCCTTCTGTTCTGAGACCTGCATCCAAATTTGAGCCTGTGAAATGGCTTGGGTGATCTTAATTTGACAGTTGTCAACATTTCAAAATCATTGCCAAGTTCAACCAAATGGAAGTCTTTGATCAGGCCTGGCTCTCTGTGTATGTGTGTGCGTGTGTGTGTGTGCGCCTGTGTTGTGTATATCAGAGAGTTGCCAATCTGAGCCCGTATAATACACCTGTGCACCCTTCTCCAGTCATGTCTCATTAGCATCTCTCTACATGACGAGTTCTGTGGGAGGAGGAGGGAAAATGGCGCTTCAACTCCAATAAGTTTGGTCCAAGAAGGAGCAAAATTTGCAGACAAGAAATTTTGGATAGTAGATTAAATTAATTAAACATTAAAATCTGAAAATAAGAAAATTGTTGCACAGAATATAGACTTTTACATAAAAAAGAAAAGAGAAGTAATCATGGACAAAAAAGTTCAAAGTAAGCATTACTTATTCAGTGTGTATATTTTTCAGCACAAACATCTCAGTCTAAGCTAAATTTGAGGACAATTTAACTGATTCAACATCAGTAAAAATGCAATAACAAAAGTAGTGAAAATAATTGTGAAAACAACATGCCCTTTCTGAGATTTGCCATGTACAAAACACCTTATTTGAAAATGAGACTATTGATATAGCAAATATGGAATCACCATAGGAAAGTTGAAATAAAAATGCAAAAATCCTAAATCCTCCATGTGGGGAGCAGAGCTCTGAGTTTAAGAGTTTTTTCCCTTATTTTGTAATACGCATTCACATGGGACCTAAAGGTCATTTCTGTTAGTGCCAAATATCACAAAAGTTTGAACAGAAGATAAAGGATGTGTTTTTGAAACTTTTTCCTGTTTCAACATGTTGAGATGACTGTTTCCCCAACATTAAAATCTTACATGAAAGTGTAGATGCATAAACACAAGGCCTTATTTGATAACCTTGTGGTCAGATTAGCATGTCATAAGTATCAAATAAGTGTTTGTGGAATAAATTAATGGATGATCAATGGGCATAGGAAATCAATATAGTTCCATAAAGTGAGAAAAATGTTGTTTTTAACAGCTGAGACATGATTTGTGGTTAATACTGTAAGTATTTCCAAAACTGTCCCCAGCTAAATTGTGCTGAGTTCATAAGTCATGAAGATCTTACCAATTGACTATAATGAGCTCACTGGAACAGTAACTAAGCAAAAGTCTATGAAGTGTCCTTGATCTTGTGAAGTAATCATAATCGGAGCCTTGAAGAGCTCAGTCTCCCTAGTCACACACTTTGCTGCATAGATATGTTGACGACACTGGAGTCCATCTGTCAAGACAGGTTAGAATTCCCCTGCTGCCTTCTGCATGTGGCCTCACGTTGGTGAACTTGAGGTGACCAGATTCTTTATGGAATCACTCCATGATAGCTGTGCATCCCTACCTTGTGCTCCATTGCAAGGGCCACTCTAGGTTTTGGGTAAGAAAGAGAAGTCCATGAATGTTTCAACAGTTTAGAGAAACACAGAGGGCTCTTCACGGCCATTGTCCCACATTTCCTATTGATGACAAATGTTCATTAGAGGGCCTGCAGCAATGACAGGTTTCCAGAAAGTCCATCAGTAACAAGAAAGCGTTGTCCTCGAACAGCCAGAGAATTCTGGGCAGCACAGAGACCACTGTCCCCGTGCTGGAAGCTCTGCCTGTTAGAAGTAGAAGGAACCTCAGACCTTCTGTTACTAATCCAACAAATTTGTATACCAATATTTTTGTTGTTGTTTTTAATTAAACTTTTTATTTTGAGATAATTGTAGATTTTCATGCAGTTGCAAGAAATAACACAGAGACCCCATGTGCCCTTTACCCATTTTCTCCCCATAGTAATGTCTTATGAAACGATAGTGCAATAGCACAGCAGGACGTTGACTTTGAAACGGTGGAGACAGAGAACAGGTCCATCCTCACCAGGACCCCTCGTGCTGGCCTTTTGTAGCCACATCACGTGCCTCCAGCCCACATCCCCTCCTTTACTCCTGCAACCCCTACTCTCTTCTTCGTTTCTATAATTTTGTCATATCAAGAATTTATGTAAATGAAATCAAACTATGTAAATTTGGGGATTGGCTTTTTTTGACTCAATGGAATTCTCTGGAGATTCATCCAGGTTGTTGTATCAGCAAAATTCCATTTTATTGCTGAAAAGTGTTCCACGGTGTGGATGGACCACAGCTCGTTTAACTACTCAGCCATTGAGGGGCATCTGGGATGTTCCCAGTTTGGGTTATGATGAATAAAGCTACTATGAACATCCATGTACAGTGTTTGTGTGAAAATAAGTTTCATTTGTCCGAGGTAAGTGCCCAGGAGTGTGTGTTTTGGATCACGAGGCAAGTATATGTTTAATTTTTTAAGAAACGGTCAAACTCTTTTCCAGAATGGCCGTACCATTTTATATTCCAATCAAGGCTTCAACATATGAATTTGAGGGGACACAATCCGGTCCATAGCAGGGCTGGAAGTCCAGGCTTCCGGTGTGGGCTCCACCGACACGTGGCCTTGTCTGACACCACCCTGGCCGGATTTGGGGGAACTTCGTTGCAACTTGGCCAGTGTAGACATCTAGACTCCCCACAATGCTTTTTCTGGTGGGAGTGGAGGGGCAAGGGGTACAGTTTTCTGTGGCGTTTGGCTGGAGTGGAGCAGTTATTGCCTAAAAATTATCTGTCTCACCCAGCTGCCTCTCTCCTGCACCTTCAGCTAGAAAGAACTGCTCTGTTGGGCCTTTTTGTGCCTGCGACATTGGTGTTTCCAGGTTGGGGCTTCTTCAGCTCCCAGTCTGGGATCTGTGAGAGAAAAAGAAGCCCAGAGAAAGCAGCACTGTGTGGCTCCTTGGGTCCCGAGGCCCCGAGCCCATCTACCTTCTCCTTTCCACCTTTCAGAGTCCTCTTACATTTGTTACAGATAATGTGTTTAGTTGTACTTAACGGGAGGACTAGAGAAAGCAGGTCGGCCTCATCTTTCAGGACACAGAAGTCTCAGCCTGTATTTTTAAAGAGTTCTAAATAGCTGTCAACATTAAAAATTATCTATAAGTCTGTTTCTATATTTTCTAGAAAATCATAAACTCCATTCCCTGAGAGCAGCCATTGGAAGGACCTCCATTTGGTCAAGTGCTGTTACGTTCGCCTCACGCACGTTAGCTTACGTTTGCCCATCTGACACACTCACCCACTCACATCACCTGCCTGGCCCTGTTGGAGGAGGCCAAGCTCTACTGAGGGGTCTGAACTGTGGTTTGGTGTATCAGTCAGGATTCAACCAGAAAAACAGAACCATAAAAAAGATGGATGATAGATAGATACATAGATAGATTAGATAGACTGATAGATGATAGACAGATAGACGTAGAGGGTAGCTAGATATAGATAGACGATAGATAGATAGACATAGATGATAAATAAAGATATATGAGAAATTTATGGCAAGAATTGCCTTAGGCGATTGTGGAGTTGGGAAAACAGGTCCAAAATCTGTAGGGCAGGCAGTCAGGAAGGCATGGCAGGTGTCTACCTAGCTGTTCTTTGGAGTCTGGCTCACTCAAGGAACACCTGAGCCTTCTTTTACATGACTTCCACCTATTAAGCCAGACCCACCAAGACAATCTGCTTTACTAAGTGAATTGATGAGGGACTTCAATTATGTCTGCAAAATCCCTTCACAGCAGACCTAAATTAGGGTTTGATTGCATAAGTGGACAAAGTTGCCTATGTGCTACAAAATGGTGGCAGCTGCCTCCCATCTGTCCTCATTTAGCCAAGGTTAGTTGACACGTCAAAAAACTATCGCAGTGGGTGAAAGGGCAGGCACATAAAAACGAGGCTTCTCGTCCCACAAACTTACTTTCACTTGGTTCTTTTCATCATAGACATAAGCATCAGGCCAACCTATTCTCATTCAAGAAACTATTCAAAAGGTATCACTTGGTCCATCCCTAGGTACACACCGAAAGGAACTGAAAACAGGTACTCCAACAAGTCCACATGCATGCATGTTCACAGCATCACTGTTCACAACAGCCAGAAGTGCAGACAGCACAATGTCCACCAACACGTGAGCCAAGAGACAAAACATGAGCCATCCAGACAGTGGAATGTTATCCAGACGTAAGAAAGAATGAAGTACTGGTACACGCTAAAATGTGGATGAACCTTGAAAACATTGTGCTGACTGCAAAAAGGCCAACACGAAAGACCACATATTGTATGATGCCATTTATACAAAATATCCAGAATAGGTAAATCCATAAAGATAAAAAGCAGATTAGAGGTTCCAGGCCTTGAGGGAGGTGGGAAGAGGGAGAGACTGCTTACTGAGTGTGGGGTAACCTGTGGGGTGAAGAAATGGTGATGGTGGTCGCACAACACTGTAAATGTGTTAAAAGCCACTGAATTGTTCACTTTCAACAGTTAATTTTATATGTGAATTTGATTTCTACAAAAAAGGTGTGACTGGATGAGAAGGTACCCAAAGGAAGGAAATTCTCCCCCATGCTCCCCTGTCTGTGAGTCTGAAATACCTAACGAAGGCCAGACCCTCTGCTTCTGAGGACACCGAGTCACCACTCCAGGTCCAACAGGCAATTAGACAGAGGCAGGGCAGGGATACCACTTTCAAATACCATAGCTTTGTAAAGACTAGAACTGCTTCTCTCTGTTAGATGTGGTAAGGTTATTGTGATGATTATATTATTTCTGGGAATGGACATATTATTAAAAAGAAAATAACTGTCCCCATATCTTCTTGCCTCATCAACTTTCTGCTCACTGCAACTCCATACCCAAAGGTAGGGAGATCAAAACTCCAAATCAGTACATCTAGGAAGGGAGGACGTCACAGTGAACCGTCCGAGAAAGTCAGCCCATTTACTGTATTTCTCATACAGTCCTCTCTCCCTTGGGTTAACCCTAAATCTCCTCTCCGTTGGGGAAAGCTGAGCAATGAGCGTCTTGATTCAGCGGTAAGGCACGGCAGTCTCTGAAAAAGAAACCAGACCAGGGGCCCAAAGGGTAGAGGAGGAGGCAAGGGCCACAGCCCAGCAAGGAGTGGAGACCTTGGAACAGGGGCCAGCCCACCCCGCCCACCCCGTCAGACACCCAGGACTTCGAGAGGTGCTTCGGGCTCTCAGATGCAGACAAGCACAGAGCAGCACGGTTTGCTGCTGTGCCCATGACTAGTTTTATTCTCAGACTGGTGTCAACTGGGAAACACAGATTCTATATCAAACATGTTGCTTTTGTGCAAGAACTGGCCAGCGTGCCCCTCTCCACGCCCCTTCCTGAAGCCTGAGGATCGCTAGAAGGAGCCAAAAGGCTTGTTAGGCTCATTTTCAAAATCAAATGTTAGCACAGCTTTTGGGGTTTGTCCCAAGGATGACGACTAGAGAATGGAAAGAAGGGCAGGGGAAGTGAAGTGGCCCTGGGTGGCGGAGAACGGCTGACGCGGAGCTGAGCATCGACCTCTCAGCTCCACGGCTTCCCGGGGCTTTCGCTATAGAGCCACGGTACACAGAAGGCGTTCCATGCTCACAGAATTGCTCAGGCTGCGGGTTTGTATCTCCCATCCCTGTCTCCAAATAGGACTATGTTGTAGCTACAGGGCCAACTGCCCCCCACATACAAGAAGGCAGAGGATTTTCCTGAGATTCTTGGGGAGGATTCTATGATTTACCTTGGTAGCTCATCCCCGATCTTACTAACACTCCATATTCCCACAATTATTTTCCTGTTTCTCCTTTCTTACTAACTGTTTTTGTTTGTTTATTTATTTTTTTTTCTCAAGGTCTTTTATTATTAGGGGAAAACTTAGCAATTATCCCAACCAGTTCATAAACTGAAGACGTTATGTCAGGTTATTCTCAAAACTGCTGACCCAGTTGTCATTCCTAAAGAGTTTTCATGTCAACAGTCCATGATCCTTTGAAGTGAGTAGAGGGAAAACTATTTTCTTAATTCTGATAGAGGAACTTTAGGAAATCGGTGTTGTATTAATGAAAGGCAGATTTCCTTTCTCTACAAATAATTGTGTTTACATCCTTCAAACAGCAGAGCCAGATAGGAAAATACCTGCACCTGTGAGAGATTAATTACCGGAAAACATCTGTTCTATCTGGGGTCAAGATACAGAAGAAAAGTTAATTCTCTTCCTGGTGTTTGCATATAGCAAAAATATCAATTCCAAAGCCTCGGATATTCTATGTGCATCACCTGCCACCTTTATTTCTCACAATAACCTTACAGATTAGTCAGTTTTGATCCCACTTTACAGAGAAACCGAGGCTGAGGACCTTCTCAAGGTCACACAACTTGAAATTCTTCCTTTGCCTAACCCTGGACCTGGACGGCACCATACTCTTTGATTGACAGGTAAATGCACAAATTAGCTATGCCCCAGGGAGGACCACACACTGATAATAGTGTGGATTACTGTATTTGAATTTGAAGTTTTTAATTTTATTTCTGTTATGAGACTTGTCCTTCCACTTAGTTATATCGATTTTTCCTAGAGAAAGTGTGTGTGTGTTTCTCTCTTATTTTCTACAATTGCTCAAAGCAAATGTTTGTTCAAGAGAAGAAAAACCAAGCAACCTGGAGCTAAGCTGCTATCAGGTTTAATTTTATATCTCTTTGTTTTGATTTCCAAGCTAGCTGTATGTTAGAATCACTTAAAGATGCTCCTGAAAAATACGTTTCCTGGGCACCATCCCAGAAATTTTAATTCAGTATAAAACAGTGTAGAAGTATATGGAGTAAAAAGCAAAAGTCCTACTTAACCCCCACACACAACATTGTTCATTAAATCAGAACAAAATAGATACTGCCATTACCACTATATTCAATATTGCTTTCAGTCAATGTAGCAGAATAGGGAAAAAGGAGACACAGAGAAAGGCAAACTCCCAGTTCCCTTCCTAGTAGATCAAAATGTAAATCAAAATGGTCATTGACTTGGTCCTGCTACATGATAATACAGAAGGTAGACAGAAGGTAATATATACCGGTAAAATAAAAACAAAAATGTAAATGAAAGAAGATTCACTTCGTAACGCGACAGAAACTATGAATTCCTAGGTCTGGCACTAAGATTCACATTAAATTGGTAGGCTGGGAGTAAAGCCAATTGCACTCCATGATGAGCACAGGTCTCACCCAGTCAGCTGAAGGCCTGAATGCAACAATAGTTGGCCCTCCCTGGGGCAAGAGGGACTCTCCAGCAGCCTGCCTTCGGACCATCAGCTCTTGCTGGTTCTACAGCAGACGGCCTTTGGGCTCAAACCACAACTCTTTCCAGACTCTCCAGCATGCTGACCTCCCCATCAGATTGTGGACTCATCAAGCCTCCACATCATGTAAGCCAATTCCTTAAAATAAATCTCTTTACATAAATAGATATACATCCCCTGTTGGTTCCGTTTCTCTGGAGAACCCTAACAAATACAGCAAGCTACACACTAACACATTTCAATACCTTTCTAAATAACAGAGGAAACTAAATATAAAGGGAAATTAGAAAATATTTCAAACTGAATGATAATAAAAAATATGGTTAATTTGCTAGAGTGGCTCACAGAACTCAGGAAAACAGTTTATTTACGTTTACCAGCTTACAGAAAAGGACATGATAAAGGATACAGATGGACATCCAGATGGAAGAGACGTGTAGGGCAAGACTCGTGGGAAGGCACGGGGAGCTTCCATGTCCCCTCCCAGCTTGCCCCTCTCTTAACACCTCCATGCGTTCACCCACCTGGAAGCTCTCTGAACACTGTCCTTTTGGGATTTTTATGGCGGCGTCATCGCTTAGGCATGAGCCATCGTTAATGTCATTTCTAGCCCCTCTCCTCTCTCTGGAGAATGGGGAACAGGACTGAAAATTCCAAGCTTTTATCTATCAATTAGTCTTTCTGGTGACCGGCCCTCATCCAGGAGCCCATCATGAGTCACCCCGTTGGAATGAAAGACACTGCTGTCACCCAGGATATTCGAAGGAGGAACTCTGAGTCAGGAACCAGAGTCTAAGACCACATATTGGGACAAAAGATGCTCCTCGTGCTCTTATCACTTAGGAAATTACCAGAGCTTGTGCTTTCATGGAGGAGCAGTGTACTACTTTCCTATTGCCACTGTAACAAATTACCACAAGTGCGGTGACCTGAAAGCATGCAAATGTGTTCTCTTAGTTCTGGAGACCGAAAGTCTAAAATGAGTCTGACGGGTGAACTCGAGATGTTAGCAGGGGTACGTTCGTCCTGGAGGCTCTAGGGGAGAAGCTATTTCCCAGCTTCTAGAGGCCACCCACATTCCTTGGCCGGGGGCCCCTTCCATCTTCACAGCCAGCAATCACTTCTCTTGGACCTCTGCTTCCAGTGCCCCAGTCCCTTCTCTGCCTCTGAATCTCCTGCCTTCCTCTTGCACATTTAAAGGACCCTTGTGATCACAGTGGGCCCAACTGGAGAATCAGGGTCGTCTCCCCACGTCAAGATCCTTAACTTAATCACAACTGCAAAGTCCCGTTTGCTACGTGGGGTGGCCCATTCACAGATCCTGGGGATTAGCACACGGGCATTTTGGGGGACCCATTGTTCTGCCTACCACAAACAAATTTAAGGAGATTTTCACTCTGTCCCTGAGAAGTCCTGTCTCCTTCCTCCCTCACTGTTAGCCACATAACTCTAGAAAGCTGCCTCTATCCTCTGACTCATGGAGAGGGCATGTGCCCCAGGCCTGTGCTGACCGCTTGCCCCAGTCAGCTCTTGCTAGGTCATTCCTCGTTACGAACAACCCCAAAGATCTCATTGGCTTACAACAACAATCGTTTATTATTTTGCTCATGTTACACGCCACTGTGGGTCTGTTGGAGTTCTGCTGGCCTCTGCTCAACTCTCTTCTTTATTCTAGTATTCCAGCTAAAAAGAATTCCTCACCTGGGACACATCAGACGTGTCATTTTTCTTTGGTCTAAGATAGTCGTTCTCAGTTGGAGGTTATTTTGTGCCCAGATCCAAGTTTGGCTGGAGGTGCATGTGTGTCGGGAGGACGTCTGCACCTCTGAATCGAGTTATAGTTCGCTTCTGGTTCTGGAGGATAACTTTAGTAAACCATTAATGACTGAGATAAATTTTCTTTCCGGTTGACCCATTCAGCATTTTGTTCAGGTGACTGAGAACTTCCAGCACCATAGCAAGTAGATATAATTATAGGGGAGAAAGAATTGAGGGAAAAATACAAATCTGAAACATCGATCGTCTTGAGTTACCTGTTTAGTTATAAGAAAATAAACTATATGAATGTTTGAATTACGAAGGAACAGAAGAAAACATAATAAAACAAATGTGAGCACAGGAGAATAAATGGATTATTTGGACAAAATTGTCTAAATTCCTCATGCAAAAAAGAATTTACCCAGCCAATATATTTGATCAATTCGCAGATTCTTCAAGTAGTTAGGAAGATCCATGTGCATCATCTCAAACTATTTATCCTGAGATTGTATTATACTGATTTTATAGCAGATTTACCATCAAAATGAAGTTTTGCTCAAGCTAATGGTAAAGTTGGCTTGCATTATTCCAAAACAGAGACCTCAAAGTAAGCCAGATGACAAACACTCAGGCTGGAGTAAACGTCGTCCTGGGTAGAGTCCACAGGAAGTTTACCCATGGGAAGACATAGAATTTGATTGTGATTGACTTTCCCAAAACAGAGAGTCTCAGAATGAAATTTTTAACAGCCTCAAATACATAAATTTGGAGTATTATGTATTATGATGTTCCACCAATAAACTCAAGTAAATTTAAAAAGTAAAACACAAAGATTAATTGACTGTGAAAGACTGAGGTTAATCAAAGCGTAAACATTTTCTTAGCCCGATTTTGATGATGGCTATTTTTCTCCATCCAAAGTATCAAGAATCAATGACCTGGCTTCACGAGAACGAGAAGTTCATTCCTCACCCACTTCAAGGTGCCTGGTCTGGTGCCAGCCAGGCTAGAGACACTCTGTTAATGCTCCCTGAATCTAAACACGGTTCGAGCCTGGGAGCGCTGAATTGACACAGTAGACTGTTCACTCCTCCCTCAGGACAGGGATTGCGAAGGACTGAAGCCAACGGGGCGATTGAATTTTCATCCAAATGTCTAACAGAGAGTCCTGTCATTGATGTACGAAAGCAACAACATAAAGATACTTCTGTTACTCGCTCCTAATCTGGCCAAAGGAAATGCCTTCCTTCTCATTACCTACATTTAAATCAACTGCTCCAAAAAAGGAAATATAAGGTTTTGGCTTGGGGCTTTAGAAGGAGTAAAGTTTAGTTAAATATTTAAACAGCAAGGTAAACTGAGATAATAACAGAGCCTGTGATCTTTGTGTTTGTTGTGTTTACTTTCTGTCCCACTCTGCCAGCTTACACTGGGCGATTTTTCAGTGGTCTCAGAATCAAAAACTAAAATTCAAATAAATGGAGGGGGAAAATGCTTCATTTTTGTTTACATTTTTGGGGATCTAGTTAATGAGAAAATGGAGGGAAAAAACGACCAAAATTTGTTTTGAAAGGTGAGAGGATCACAAGCCATGTCCCAGTCAGGAAAATGTCACCTGATGCCCAGAGCAAAAAGGAATCAGGAGGCGCTTAAGGAAAAATAAGGCTAGATAGCAATGAAATCAGGAGGTCAGTCCCAGGGACAGAAAGTGTGGTCCTCAATCTTACGGTTGTCTTACATTTGTTCCACTTTCACGGTAATCTATGTTCCTCCAAAAACATGTGACTTTGAGTATCTGATTTCAGGACACAGTTGAGTGACCCATTTCGGGTCACAAACAAATGGGAAGATGGGTTCTGGCTGTCCCCTGGCATGGGCTAAGGGTTGAAGAAACATCCACAGTGCAGGTGGAAGACATTAGAAGTCATCCCAGTCTGCCATCCAACACAGGGGCTTCCCAGCAGGGATGAGCCTGCAGTGACGGAGAATCTGGGAGCAAGCCATCCTTAGCAAGGCAGTACGTCCAGTCCGGGCAGCATACGGCTTCTTCCTGTCCATGCCCAAAGCCACGACGCTCCCTTAGGTGCAACAGCCACCCTCCCTGGCTAGAACTTCTTCAGGAACCATCCCTCCTGAGACTTCACCACTTTGAGGCTGCAAAGCCGCATCCCCTTCTTGATCAGTTCTATTCAAACTAAAGAGCGAGTGGTTTTGAGTGCCAAGGTGCTGCCTCAGGCCTAGCATTTTAGCCTTCAGGAAAGACTTGCTCCTGGCTCGACCCTACATACACCTGCATAGCTCAGGCTCTTGGCATCCAGGCTTAGACCTTCAGGACACACTTTTCCAGAGCGGTGAGCAGCCCCCAGGAAGGTGGTTGGTATCCAGACACTATATCAGCATGCAGCAGGGTCCAAGCCCCAAAGTGGGGTTCAGGGTGGGACATCGTATGTTATGAGAGATACTGTAGAATGACCAGCAGTGCATCTATTCCAGCATCCTTGCAAAGTACTGCATAGGCCAGGAAGCTGAAAACTACACTCCTAGACTCCCATGCAGCCAGTGATCCAGTTGCAAGTTGGATTTTGTCAGTCAGAGTATCTTAGAGCGCTCTTATTATCCTAGAGTACTCTTATTATCCTCAAGCGCTCTTAGTACTCTAGACTGCTCTTATTACCCTAGAGTGTTCCTATTACCCTAGAGTACTCTTATTATCCTCCAGGGCTCTTATTACACTAGAGTACTCTTATTACCCTAGAGCACTCTTATTATAGTAGAGCGCTCTTATTACTCTAGAGCGCTCTTTTTACCCTAAAGTGCTCTTATTATCCTAGAGCGCTCTTATTGCTCTAGAGCGCTCTTATTACCCTAGAGCGCTCTTATTATCCTAGAGCGCTCTTATTATCCTAGAGTGCTCTTATTACCCTAGAGCGCTCTTATTATCCTAGAGCGCTCTTATTACCCTAGAGCGCTCTTATTATCCTAGAGCGCTCCTATTATCCTAGAGTGCTCTTATTACCCTAGAGCGCTCTTATTATCCTAGAGCGCTCCTATTATCCTAGAGTGCTCTTATTACCCTAGAGCGCTCTTATTACCCTAGAGTACTCTTATTATCCTAGAGCGCTCTTATTATCCTAGAGTGCTCTTATTATCGTCAACTGACCCTTCTGAGGTAGCACTGGCATCAGAGGCAATTGCAGGTGGGGTGCTCTCCAGGCTGGCCCTTGGGGATGGAAGTGGAGCTGGTTGGCACTGGAGACAGCGGGACTCTGATAGTCCATGGCACTCTATGGTGATATGGCTACTTCAGTATCACTTCTCATCACCTAGAACAGGCCTGCAGATTTCCATGAGCAGATACGTTCCTGGAAACTATTGAAAACTATTTGCAAGCCTGCCCAGTGCGTGGTCCTTGAAACTGGATGTGAGGTGAATCCAAGACTCGCCCAGAGCACTCTGGACTGCCCCCAGGCTCCCTTGGAAGGGGTGAGGCTGAGAACTACCCTCGACCCCTTGCCCCACAAGGATGCCCTTCCTTCCTTCCTCAGACGGACGTTGGTGGAGCCCCACCCCGTGCTCGTCATCAAAGATGTAAATATGAATAAAACATGGTCCCTGATGCCCCAAATATACGACCTACAGAGACAGTCAGATGTGCTGAGGGAAATACAACCCGTATGCTGTGGGTGATCAGAGCCACAAACTTGGGGTTGGCATCAGAGTTAGGTGTGGGATCTGGGGATGGGGATTAGGTCACGGTACCACTCATTTCTGTCAAGATGGTAGTACTTGTTTTGGTTTTTGAAGATAAGCAAGGAGTTTCAGGTTAGTGGAAAGAACAACACACCAGTACAGCCCAACAGAACAGCATTTTTGGAGAAGGGCGTACACTTGGGTACAGCTGGATCTCAGATCTCAGTGGGAAGGTCAGTGGGAGATGGGTCACATTAGGAATGATGCTTTGCTTCCTGAGGGTGAGACTCATCCTGTAGTTACATGGAGGCGCGGAGAGCTCTCTTTAGAGCACCGGGGTGATTCAGTGTGGGCTGCAGATGGGCTGTCCTTGCACTGGGGGCAGAGGAGAGGCGAGGGTGCAAAGACTGGTTTCAGGCGGGCGAGTCACAGGTTATTCACACGCTGAGGCAGGGAGTGAATGATGCTGGCCTGAAGGCCACGTGGGGCTTCTAGGCCAAGAAGGGAGCAGCGTAGGCAATCCCTCAGGTGTCAGAGGTGAAGCCCAAGAGAATCTGAATGCTGTGTTTCTTCTTCCTTCTCTGCCCTCAGCCCTTCCCGCCCCTCCCCCAGGATCTTAGGTCACGGTTTACATCCAAATCCAAGAGGCCTCATGTCGCCACCCTGATCCCGCAGTGCCCCATCACTGCCACCTCCAATGTATTCTCCTCCACACCGAGTCACAGATCTCATGCCTGGAGGGGAGGTTTCAGGCAAGGAAAACCATATATGATGTTCTTCTAAATACATAAAAGAAGGATGTTTAATTTCAAGTGGTAACATTTTAACAAGCACAAGGGCAGCTCAAAGAGAACAAGCGTGTATCAGTGAAAAGCGTACAGTAAATCTCAGCATCAGAGAGAGGGCAGAGCTGAGGAAGACTCAGAGATGCCCAGCAGAACAGGGAAGTGTTTATAGGGGGAGAAAGTGAAAACGTACAGCCAGACAAGCATCCGAAAACATCAGAGGAGCTCAAACATTAGATTTGGAGAAAAGCCGTGAACTAAAATTCAAAGGGATATAACTGGTAGTAGTCTGATCTAAATTTTGTAAAGAAAAAGTTAAGCCAAACACCATGAGATATTTCTTCAGAAAGCTCTGAACGTGACCAAGGCCCATGGGAGAGACGCACCCTCAAACCTGGAGAGACCGAGCGAAGCACTGGTCAGCTGTTTTGAGCAACGAGAGGCTGATAGAGTAGATCTTTTACTAGATTTAAAAATTACAACATGGAAAGACACTTTCCTGCTGTGAGAAGAGGAGAAGGAGATTGCCGTTCTTTAAGGGGATATGTTGTTTTTTTGATCAGCTGAAATCCGGGAAAAGAACAGAACTTTCTGCTCATGTGAAAGCAGCCCCAAGGAAAATTTAATCTCTTGGCAGAGATTCTAAGCTGCTAAAACATGCTCATCTCTGGAAGAGACACAGACCTGACAGGCTAAACGTCATGGGCTCTCTGAGCAAGAAAGGTTTCATCAGCATTCCAGGAGATTCCATATACACCCTCTAACGGAAAGGATTCTTTAGGAAATGAAACACTTGTTTTAACAACTTTGCATGTGTTTAGGTTTTTTTGCTCTTCTACTTGGAGTTCTTTGGGAAGCCCAAAAGGGAAAAAGAAATTATCATTCTCTGCGATAAATTGTCTACTGTTCCATCTTCCTGAATGGGAGCCAACACTCAGGCAGGACTTTCATGTTTCGGTGTAAATAACACTGGATGTGTAGGAAGCTCCCCCTTTCTCATTCATTACTGTCACAGAATTGAAAAGAGAAAAGCAGAGGTCATTTATTAGAGGTTATTTTTCATGCAAAACACCCCATGTTAGCTGTCATTCAAAAGGGTTTGGTCTACGCCCTCGCTCATATATTAACAGGGCTTCGGGTCGTAACCTTTTACGGCATTTGGAATTTCAGAACCTCTGATTAGTGCAATATTTACATATCCTTCAGCAAAAATGTTCCTCCATAGACATGCATGGAGTGTTGCACATTTGTTTGGCCTTTAGTCTAGACTATGCATGAACTCTGAATTCAAAGCAGGGGGCGTTAAACTGTATTACTTTGTCTTGTGATAGTGTGTCCCATTAATGGGACGCCAGTTAACCCTTTAGAGATGGGCTAGCCTTTCAAACAAGAAACATCAATTGAGGGAGGTCTTTTCAATAAAATTAATAGTTGCCACTTACCCAAATCATCTGATCCCATTTATATGTTTCTGTAGAAGAGAGATATTCGTGTCCAAATCAGTCTTGATTTAATGGCCTCAATAGGATCTGAAATGGTGGAAATTTACTGGAAGTTTTAAGAATGTCGTTGAATTACTGCGTCATCACCTTATAAGAAGACATACCATTCACGACTTTGTGATCTCCTATAATAAAGGGGCATCTTCTGTTTGCATTGCATGATCAACATATGCTTTCTTTTTTTCATTTGCCAAATTACATTGTTCCAATAGCTGAGATGACTGTACTGAGGTCTTCATCTGGCTCGTTGCTTTAGCCAATAGGTAGCCTGTTGAAGGCTGCCATACTTCAGTATGCAAACAGTGGCCCAACAGATCTATCAACTCAAGCTCACTTCACAGCGTGACTTTTAAAAAGTAGAATTTAGGGCCGGCCCAGTGGCGCAGCGGTTAAGTGTGCACATTCTGCTTCGGCAGCCTGGGGTTTGCTGGTTTGGATTCTGGGTCCGGACAAGGCACCGCTTGGCACGCCATGCTGTGGTAGGCGTCCCACATATAAAGTAGAGGAAGATGGGCACAGAAGTTAGCTCAGGGCCAGTCTTCCTCAGCAAAAAAGAGGAGGATTGGGGGCAGATGTTAGCTCAGGGCTGATCTTCCTCAAAAAAAGAGGAGACTTTAACCTAGAAAAGACGTTCATCAGGTCCCGCAGAAGTCTGCCAAGAACCAGACTGCTGCCGTCTCGCTGGAATTCCTCGACCAATAAAACCAAGGAAGAGGCTGTACTTTTTCAGAAACAGAGTTTACAAATCTCCCTTAATCTGGTACTCGAGCTGCGCTGTGGTTTTGAAAAGACAGATGTGTTATTGTTATCTTCTTCCAAAAATGGTCTCTCTCCTAGGAAGGTGCACGTTTGTGCACCCGAGGCAGCTTCAAACTTCAGAAAGGATTTTTCTCTCATGTATCTTAACTCCCTTCTGAAACTTCGAGCATTGTTTAAAATATGTCTGCTTGAGAGGAGTGTTCGATGAAGAAATAGCTGCATTTTTAAAATTTTATGTTTTTAAGCTGTCTGCTCTTCCTGGAACCTCTGGAGTGAATGTGGGAATCTCTCTCTCATACATAAAGTGACAGAGCTGATGGACGCAGGTGGTGAGAAGGAGGGAAGAGGTGAGAAGATCCAAAGGGGGTATGGCCTGTGAACATTTACAGCACTTGATCCAATTTACACCTCCTTCAAAATACAGGAGCACTGACACGTTTAATGTCATTCCTCTTACTTTCTTCTTCAGATGTTTACTCACAATCTGCTTCTACTCTTTCATGCGATATTCCTTATTTCCCATTTCTCAATCCTGTTCCTCTCTTTACTCAAAAACTTTTTCTGTCTTTCTGCCTGATGGTCCACCCAGAACCTTGTAAACAAATTATATGTATATAATGTAGCTATGTTTTCAAAACTCCTGTGACAGCAAATAATATCATATTATACAGTTATGGGCCGAATAACGACTTTTCAGTCACCAATGGACCGCATGTATAATGAGGGTCCCATAAGATTAGTACCATATAGCCCAGGTGTGTAGTAGGCTTTACCATGTAGGTTTGTGTAAGTGCACTCCATGATGTTTGCACAATGACAAAATCGCCTAACAATGCATTTCTCAGAATGTGTCCCTGCCATGAAACAACGCAGAAAGAATATCATCTCTGCATTTTGTTAGTTAAAAGAATATTTTAAAAAGTAGTCCTTTGGGGCCGGCCCAGTGGCGTAGTGGTTAAGTTCGAATGTTCCGCTTCGGTGGCTCAGGGTTTGCAGGTCTGGATCCCGGGCGTGGACCTAGCACTGCTCATCAAGCCGTGCTGTGGTGGCATCCCACATAAAATGGAGGAAGACTGGCACAGATGTTAGCTCAGTGACAATCTTCCTCACACAAAAACACACACACACACACACAAAAGTAGTCCTTTCTCCCTAGCTTCTAGAGAAATATGCTAATTTTTTGGCTTGGTGAGAGAAATGAGCATGGTTGAAATAATACAATTTTCTTGGAAAGAAATCTTCACATCAGCATGAGAGTTTTTTGTCATCTGCAGATTTGCTGCAGTCAGGAAGCCGGTTTGCAAAGTAAAATTAGCAGCTATCACTTGCTAAGCCCTTACTATATGGCAATACTGGTGCTACCTACGTTACGACCACCATACTACCTAATACTCACTGTTATTACCCTTATGGGGCGGGAATTTGTGCTCAGTTAAGGAGACTGAGGTTCAGAGAGGGAAATTAACTTGTCTAAAATCATGGCTAGGTTGGAAATGGCAAGAAAGAGATTTGAACTTGGTTCTGACCCCGAGGCAGTGCTCCTGACCAAGAGGTCATTAAAGATGTGTATTTCCTCTCTCTCCATCAGTGTTCATGCCCTGCATCTCAGTTGTGATGGACAGGATGCAATGAGGTGATCGGCTCATCACAGATCACCTTGCTCTGGAAAAGATCTGATCCAAAAGAGTTAAATGCCATGATGAGGCCAATAAAAAGTGTCTGAGTGAGAAAATACAATGAAAAAGCAGATTGTCGTCGCTTTCAGAAACAGTCTGGCCATACCCAGCTTTGTTATTTGTTCGGTAGTAATCTTGGCCCTGTTATAATGCAGGTACAAATGTGCATTCCCAAAACAAATGCAAATAGCTTGAGGATTAGCCACTGTTTAGGATTAGCCACCCCGAGGCGCACTTTTATTACTGTGGGGAGCTACAGAGTCTGCCAGAGTCAAAAATTTTCATGCAAAGAAGAATAATAAATACCTGACTGAATGAGCAAGCCAAGATCTATTGACCTGGATGTTTTCTCACTGTCATCTATAGGTCTCACAACACGCATTAGCAGCAGTCGAACATTCTGTAGACTGTCCCAGAACAACTTAAACCCCCAAAGGAAACAGGCTGGGAACATCCTGTCTGAGAGGCAAGGAGAACACCCCGAATCCACAAACAATAGCATTATCCATTAAAATATGCAAGACCAATGAACTTTAGTACTGTAGGAGCCCTCCACTCCATTAAGGGTCAAAGATGACTTTGATAGGCATAAACTAAACTTTTAACATCGATTGCAAGTCCCAACAACCTGCTGTCTGTGCACACGTGCATACAGTTGTGCCATTTTGCTGCCTTATTCATAAAAGTGAAATCCTAACATTACATTTAAAAGAAAACAAGCGTCCGTTGTCATTTCTATAGAAGGATTTTACCTCTCTCTCAGTCATTAAAGTCTACCTGAATGGGGAGTTTGCAGAGGGAAAGAGAAAAGAAGCAGATGTTTGCAGATCTCCAGGCCAGCCCGTTTGGAAGGTGCTGGGTGTGTGGGAAGGGCACGGTGATGAATGGCGAGCGGTCGCTGTGGTTCCTCATTGCAGGAGAAAGTCGGAGATGATGACCGGGCCGAGGCTGTTCTCTCAGGTCTGTGGTCAGCCTGTGCTCAGGCACCGTGACAGCCACTTCTGCTTGATGTGGCCATCTCCTGCTCCCTTTAACAGCAAAGAGGAGCAGGAAACCTGGAACCCATTCAAATCGTCTCCTTCATCCGCGAGTGTAAGTCTCGGTAGTCTTGCGTTCAGATGAAAAGTGGCTCATTCTGTGCAGCATATGGATTTGATAAAGGTGCCTGCAGGCCGAGGGAAAACGGGAGGAGGAGTTATTTATTTCACACATCAGTTAGGACTCCGGGTAGGAACAACCTTCCAAAGCAAATTCAGTTCTGTAACGTAGTTTTGTCTAGAACAATCCCTTCTCGCCGCAGAGAGAAATAAGTCCAGTTGAGTTTTATG
The DNA here is from genome assembly GCF_041296265.1 of Equus caballus. Lineage (NCBI taxonomy): Eukaryota > Metazoa > Chordata > Mammalia > Perissodactyla > Equidae > Equus > Equus caballus. Next base: position 98,959,887 of record NC_091691.1, read on the forward strand.
AACCTGTATTTTTCTCTTCCACGGGAATATTTGCTTGACTGATCTCTGACAGTTTCAGAAACAGATACAAATGCATTTGCTTAGGAAAACAAAGCCCCACACAACACTCACTCATTAAGATGATTTAGCAACGGCCCTGGGTTGCTTTCGGCTGAGCGCTGGAAGAAGTCCTGCGTATACAGACTTAAATTCTATACCAATACTTTGTCTCCCATTCAAAATACTCCCCATCAGAGACCAGGCCCCAAGTCTTATGAAAAAAATGCCTACACAAGAACTACCCCGCCATGGAGACACGTGCCAAGCTGATTTTAAAAATTAAGTGCAAATAAACATTACTTTATGTATGTGGTGGCAGAGAGTGAAACAAGCGGGTGGGAAGGAAGCCTCACTCTCGTTTCATGTGCCCTCAGATACGTGCTGAGCCAATGTAACCATGGCAAGGACAAACAATTACGGTATTGTACCCAAATGCACCCTTTTCCTCAACATTTATCTTCTTCCCCACCCCACCCCCATCTAAGAAACACTCATACCCAGAAAGAAAATCACCATGACGCTGACGTTCAAAACTATTATATAAATAGAGTCTGTTCTATGAATACTTTTCTGTCCCTCTTTCATTGACTTTTTGTGCAGAGAAGATATAAAATAGACCTTTGAGAATTCCATGAAATAACTCTGCTTTATGTTTGCATAGCCCATAAAACGCACAATGAGAGTCATGAATATAACTTTTATACCCAAATGGAATTCCTAGCCTAGGCAGCAGTTGTGCCTCTGACTAGTTGTCTGGACTAGTTACCTTGAGCAGACTGCAAGGGGGGTGCTGTCCACTCCCGTGCTAGACAATTCACTCTGCTTCCTTCGGCAGTGCAAACAGCTTGCTCATACCAGGCAGGCTTCTTACAAATGGATGTCATGGGTCACAAAGCATTTGCGCCATAAAATGAGGAGGAAACCGCCCCATCAGAGCTCCTTCTAAGCCCCCTGAGAACTGGACCGTCGTGTCACCTGCGTGAACCATGGCGGTGCAGGGAGAGGGGGAGAGTTCCTGAATGCCTGCCTGCGTGGGTTTTGAAAACGGTCAGTTGCCACAATTATCAGTTGTGATAAGAAACCAAATCCAGAAGGACTGATAAAAACAGAACCGGAAAGTAGTTGTTATACCTACACTCTGAACCGGGTCATTATTGCAAACCCTTCACTGAACGTGTCAGTGGTTGTGATTAGATCGTGAACTGAAAGGCAGTGCAGATTTAGAAATCACTTACAAGAAACCCGAGAGCTGATCTAAACCCAACACCCTCCCTTTACCATCAAAACAGCGAGGCCTAAAGAGAGTGTGACTTGCCCAAGATGGTGGAGAGCAGGCTTTCCAGTCTGCCATTTTTCTCACCTGAGCTGTGCCCTAATTAAAAGCATGAAGCCATTTACAATATTATGCCAAAAAAAAAAAAGTTGAAAAGTTTTAAGGGCAGAAAAATATAATAAGTAGACAACAGGTGTGTATGTGAAATATATTAATGTGCATATAAATATACACACATATTGATATTTATGTATTTTGTGATATTTCTATATGTCTGTATGTATTGTGGTAGGCAGAACAATGCACCCCCCAAAGAGGTCCACGTCCTAATCCTGGGAACCTTTGACTATGTCGCCTTCCGTGGGAAAATGGACTTTGCAGATGTGATGAAGTGAAGGGCCTTGAGGAGGGAAGATTATCCCAGACAGACCCAGTGGGCCCAGATGCCATCACAAGCGTTCTTACAAGGGAAGGAAGGAGGTAGGAGGTCGGAGGCGGGACGACGGGGGTCAAAGAGAGATTGGAAGATGCTGAACTGCTGGCTTTGAAGACGCAGGAAGGGGCCGGGGCCAAGGAATGCAGGCAGTCTCTAGGAGCAGGAAAGGCAAGGAAATGGATTCCTCCCCAGAACCGTCAGAAGGAATGCAGCTCTGCCAACACCTTAATTTGAGTCTGTAAGATCCATTTCAGACTTCTTACCCTCAGAACTGCAAGAGAACAAATGTGTGTTGTTTTAAGCCACCAAGTTTGTGGAAATTTGTTACAGCAGCCATAGGAAACTAGTATATATATATATACACTATATATATGCAAATGTTTATTTAAAAAAATATGTATATGTGTAGTTCCCGTGGCTTACCAATTCAATTTCTTCCGTTATATTTTCTCCCTTTATATGAGGTAAATCCAATTTAACTAATCCTTTACTCAACTAAATCTTCAGTTGACTAAACCATTATATTAACCTCCCATAAAAGAGGCCTAAATATTACATTTTTAAGTTGTGCTTTACAGATTATCCTCAGTTACATTCCATTCTAGATTTCTCTCTATACAGCATAATGCAGAATTAAAAATATGGGCTTTGGGGTCAGGCTGACCCGGGGTGGAGTCCCAGCTATGCCATGTCTTCATAACTCAGGCGGTCAGCGCCCGCTTCCTGAACCACGGTTTCTTCATCAATATTACGGGCACCCTGTAGCACCTACTTTGTGAAATTGTTGCGAGGTTAAGTGAGATGATGCACATGAAGGGCTCCTCGTAAAATGTTACCAGTGTTCCCAGCGCAGTGGACAAGTCTTGGGTTAAATTAAGACACTCCACTCCACGTGAATCCATAACACTTGCCGGATCCCCCTCTCCCACCATTACCTATGTCCCTCCTTCCAAGCTATGGAACTCCCACTGTCACCTCCCCACGAAGTCCTCCTCACACCTCCCGTCCCCAACATAAAGTCAACCCCTCTTCAGCGCTCTCCTCACAGAAGGCGCTTCTATTTCACGAGTGCTGGGAGCCCCTTCCCATCCCAGTCTCCCCGTTTCTAACGGCGTGGCTTGTACCAGGTAGGTGTTCTGTAACGTGTGAAACCCACTTGTGTCCTTTGGGGCTGACAGCTGTAACCAGAGGGGTCACCTTCTCCGGAAAGTCAGGCAAAGACTGTGTCTTGTCCACGGGTCATTCAGATCAGCAGTTACAAGCAAGCTCGTTGGTAATCATCCCTCTGGTTCTACACAGCCGATACTAAATTTGCTAGGGACTGAGTGAGACTTTTCTTTGGCAACAACAAAAAAAGACTCTTGTTAGTAATGGAGGAGAAACCACTAGGCCCTCTTATAGCACTCTAGTCGGCTTCGCGATTTCTCGGCCATAAAAATTCTCGGGGAACTACAAACTTCTAATAAAAATTTCAAAGACACACTTAAGAACCTGCCATTCAGGTCACAGAGGTACATTCAAGATGTGTGCGGAGGAGAAGCTCAACAGAGAAATTACAGTACGCACAGGGTTCTTCTTTTGTATGGACACCTCACGCTCATTTGCCAAGGGAGCAAATACGGTCCAACAGCACAGCACCTCAATAAATTTACCCAAGCCCACAAAGACAGAACTCTTTTTTGAAAGGCTGAATGTTACTTGGTGCAAATGACACAGAGGCTGATATAGCTGGGTTTACCAACGGGGTTTAAAAGTTTGTGGCGGTGAACTCCTTTGTGCCATCTCAGTCTTAACAAAGCAATTGATGTGTAAATTAGGGCAAAGAGAAAGCCTGGCTAACTTACACTGTGCGTGTTTTTTTTTTTTTTAAATGATTTTTTTTTTCCTTTTTCTCCCCAAAGCCCCCCCGGTACATAGTTGTATATTCTTCGTTGTGGGTCCTTCTAGTTGTGGCATGTGGGACGCTGCCTCAGCGTGGCTTGATGAGCAGTGCCATGTCCGCGCCCAGGATTCGAACCAACGAAACGCTGGGTCGCCTGGAGCGGAGCGCGCGGACTTAACCCCTCGGCCACGGGGCCGGCCCCACACTGTGTGCTTTTTAAAACTTTATTATCTAACAGTCCTGAATTCAGAACCAATCTCAATAATTTTTAAAAGCCATGCCCCTGTTTATGAGTAAAATAAAGAAGACAGCTTTTTACAGCTCTGTTTTCCTAAGAAACAATGAGTAAGCACGTAGAGACATTTTTAGGCGCTCAGAGGAAAACGTTTTTGCCACTTAAATGTTCCAGGGGAGGGTACAGAGAGGCAGTCGCTTGTGTTAAGCTACATTAACATGCTTATTTAAAAAATAACTCCAAATTTGACAGGTTACTCTGCCTTTAAAGTAAAACAGTCAGAGAGTTCATAAAAAACCACGGAGAGAAAACTGAAACCTTCCAAGAGGAAGCTCTCAATTTCTTCCCAGCTATGCAATTTAATTCAAGCCTTTTTCTAATCGTCTACATTTATTCCAAAGCGGCCTAGTGCACAGGCCCTGTAATTACTGGACCGTCTGCACGGATCCAGGGCTGTTACCGCTCAGCATCTCCCATTGCCGCCATCCATCTGAAACATCGTTAAATATTAGGGATTCCTGCGATGTGTTTTGTCATCACTCTACTCGTAACTTTTCTGCCACTCACTGCCAGGAGATTATGAACAAGAGCCTGCTGCTTTAATCTCAATTTGTTACACTAAAAATGCAAAATTAAAGAAAAATGAGGAAAGTTTAATATTACCAGGGAACATGATTGATCACATTGTGTCACGTTATGAGTTTTAATACTATAAACTGAGTTTTATGTTACTCTCTTCTAATAGTGACATATTTAACATTTTAAGACTGGATATAATAATTTTATGGGGTAAAATGGATATTATTAGATGATTATACTGTAGTACTTTGTCAAATTCTTGTATATTAAATACAAAAAACCTGCAATGAAAATAAGAGGAAATTCTGCCTTCAGCTGAGTGAAAGAAGACAAAGCATCCTTGAGACTCTCCTTTCGCGCAGCCTTACCCCGGCCCCGGCTCAGGGATCTGAATCATGTCGTTGCTCTGGCATCGGATAAAAGCCAAGAATGGTATCTTATCCCCATAAATAATTTAAAATCATTTGTTGCTGGCTATCACGGCTGTGTCTTCGGCTTTATCCTCAGGCAGCCCTCCCCACAAATCTCATTCCCATCTTGGAATGCATTTTCAAGGCAAACTGGAATCTTGAAGAGTCTTGAAGAGTGATTTGTATATGGCCAGTTTAAGAGGGGCCGACAGACAACATGCAGGCCACAGGAGGCTGAGCTTCCAGAAGAGTCTATTCAACAATGCTGCCTAAGCCTCTGAAATTACAGTGAAAGGCAGATCCCACTTCAGTAGCATCTACAACAGAGCAGCAGTCCCTCCGGGGGTGAAGATTTCACAGGCTTCACAAGGCAGGCGGGCATGAGACCTAAGCAGGTGATCTCCACAGAGCACAGAAATCAGAAAAGGTGAGAAATTGGCCTTTGCACTCAGTTTCTGAGATGAGGAAATTCCAGCACTTCAGACCAGCCCTGAGCACACAGAGAGGGTCTGACCGGGCTGGGACCGAGAGCAGCGCAGCTCAGACGGTTGTTCACAACCACGTGCACTTTCTGTAGTTCCTCCTACGTGCAGGCATGGAGTTCAGCGCTTCAAGTGCATTTCCACTCATCTTCACGCTATTTTTAAAGTACGTACTGTGGCCGTTCCTTTGCAGACTGATGTACAGCCCTCTTGCTTTCCTCCCTCTCTCAACACAGCCTGCTGACTCACCGCTCCCCTTGGGGCTGGAACAGCATGCCAGGAAAGGCTTTATTCTGCTCCAGGAGCCTGGATAAGGCAAGAGCATCCAGTCCCTTCTTCCTCCCTCCTTACTCATTTTGAGCAATGAGTTACTTACAGAGAGGAAATCAAGAAGGTGAAGATGCCACAAATAAAAACAGAAAACAAACCCATGTCTTCCTACCGCTGATTTCACATGAGCTTCAGATTTGGCACGGGCTTGAGGGTTTGACAGGGACGTGCTCAACAAAGTAAACGGAGCCGTATTCTCGCAGCGCAGGGTCCATTGGTTTACCTGGATAAAGGCACTGAGAAGTCCTGTTCACCATCACCTCAGGAAGAAGCAGGGCTGCATGCTTCAAGGGGAGGACATAGACAGGAAACACCAAGGCTTCTGAACACCAGCTCACCCGTTAGCAACTCCCCACCAATCCACTGTTTGAGTGAACAGAGGCCGTGGATCCCTCTGAATGAACGTTCATCATTTTCTGAATACAGAAACAGTGAAAAGCAAAACTTTACCCTCACTTTCAAATGCTAGAAACACATTTACGCCCTAAACATCTTGTGATTTTTTCACACATATGTATTCCATGGCTATGTCATATTGATAGAAATACAAGATAGACATAGATTTAGATGTAAGTACAAGTAACTGTAGATACAGATATAGATTTAGATTATATAGATATATGTAGTTACACTTCTCTTAGCTTCATAATTCAAATATCTGTGATCACAGCAGCAAGCCTAGTAAAACTGTATCAAACAAGAAGAACGCCCACCACGAGTGCACTTGGTTCCCCCCACGTTTTCCCGCGAACCAGGTAACCAGGCCCAGGACCAGCCCATCATTGTTGTCCACCCAGAGGACCTGCAAAAAGAGCAGGCCCTGAGGTCTGCAAGCATTTCCCGCTGTTCTGGTAGTAATGCACAAACAAAAGGCACCCCACGGTCAAGTCTACGTGGAAAAAGTCACATCAGTAGATGCACATGTTGACCCTCATTTTGGGTCCAAATGACAGATTTTTGAGTGTGATTTATTATTTCAATAATTCAAGTTCCCTGGCTCACCTGACTAGAACTTGAAAGATTTCCAGGCACCTGACAGGGCCCAAGCCCAGGCCTCATGGAGAGCCGGCACTGGAATTCAAGGATGGTAACGTGACCACCTCAAGTCTTCTTTTCCTGTCACACTTGGCTTTTATGAGGTGTAATGTCAGTCAAAGTTGCTGCTCACATAACCCCTCAAGACAGGCATCTTTTGCCTGTTAGGCTGACGATAAGAACCGCAGGCTTAAGCGTAGGCATTCATCAGGACGGGGAAGAAGGGCAAGCAACAGGGTAGGGTCAAGCAAGGGCAGTGTTCCCCGGCAGCAAACGTTTGAGGAGCAGTTCTGTTTGAGAAGTGTTTGGAAGGCTGTATCCATGGGTTTTACATCCTAAAATATTGTTGGTGTGGAGCTATTCCCTCTTACCTGAGTGGGTAAAAGATAGTCAAAACGGTCCACGTCAAGCATCCCTATACTAACCCCAGAGCTTCAACCAAAGCAGGAAGACGTTCCGGCTTGAAGAAGAGTTTGTTTACAGTTGTTCCTTGTTAAAGAAAACCAAGCAACCTCCCAAACAAAGAAAAAGGGATATTAAAGTCAGAACTTGGCTCAGAAACTTTTATTGATATATTCTAAAGATCAAACTGTTAGACTAGCTGCTTAGTTATACCTGTTGATTCAAAATTTAACTATTTAAAGCCTTCAAATGACTAAATTTAGTATAATAAGGGTAAACGATTTTACATTTGTGCACTGGCTTATGGTTTTCAAAAAATGCATCCTCAGAGGCTCAGACCCACCTTACTGGAGTGCGGGGTTTTACAAGGTAGGCCCTGTGGTTTTCTTAAGTCTGCAGAACTAGCTGGAAAGAGCTGGAACACCTAACCAACGCTCTTTCCACTCTGCCCCATTTTCCTGGAGCTGACTCTCACTCGCTCCTCAAGTCTCAGCCGGGTTCCCAGTTGCCCCTTGTGGGGAAGGCTTCCTAGAGAGGTTAGCTGACACCCAGCACGCCTTCTACTCCCCTGTGCACTCATGTGTCACTACGCGTGCTAACTGAAGACCTACTTTTCCATCTCGACTCTGGGCTGCCTGGGTCAGAAACCACATCTGCCTTGTCCTTATGAATTCAGTCTCTTAATGAATGGATGAGGCCACCTTTCCATCACTTATATGCTCCCAACACCCTGCACCCAACATAATGCTGGGCATGTGGCCTGTGGTAGGAGCTCCTAGAACACGCTGATAAAATGAATGGCAAAGCAGACAAGGCTTACGGTGGTTGCATTTATTAACAATGACCTTGATTTGCAAAACAGCAATGTTCATGTTGTTTAAGATGGTCACCTGTGGCCACCCCGGTGCTCTAGAATACTGGGAAGACTGGAGTTGTTGAGTCTGATGCACCCAGAGCATCAGAGCCGTCAAGTGCCACAGTGAAGACAGTCAGACTTCAGAGGCCGACAGACCCAAGTCCAAGCCCCGAGTCTGCCGCTTCTTAAACGGGTGACGTTTCTAAGTTAATTAACTTCTCTGAGCTCAGAGTGGTGATATTAATATCTCAGCATCTCCAAAGTGCAAAGAATGCAATCATCCTTGAGGCAGACATAAATAAGCCGTGTTTTGGAAGAACACCACAATAAGTGTTAGACTAAAATAACTCATTGAAATGCCACGAAAAGCAAGGGCGAGTGGGAAGAGGAGAGAAGGAAAAGCCAGCTTTGAACTTGGTGAGGGAAAAAAATTCAGAAGACATTTAGTGATTCAGCTGCACTATTGTTAATGTTATTATTTATAAAGCACATTAAGTGAGTAAGACATTTTACCCAACACAGACAGTAGCATGGTCTCTATTCTTACTAAGCATTGCAAAGACATAAAGCAAGCCTCCTAAGGCTCTGACAAAGTAAGAGGTGTCAATGGCGCTTTAAGGCAAATGAAGAACTCTCGTTACTCTTGTAACTGCTGCCCATTATTTATGCTTGCAAAGTAAGTAAGTGATCACATACCCTCCAAAAGAACTGGAGAAATGCTCGAAAAAAAGAGGAGATGTTGCTGGCAATACCTTTATCCCATAACTTAAAAAAAAAAAGAGACTCCAACCAAAGCTAGAATGGCACCAGAAATGTCAAGAAATAAAAAAAAAATAGTACTCTGGAAAAAATTACTAGAAATATCAGTAAATGTATCCTTTAGCTCTAAATCCAAGTCTGGGCCAAGACTGGGAGGAATTAGAAATTCAAAGGCTTGTTGTGTTGCTACACTTTGAGTGGGATCCATCCTCCCACTCATCACAGACAGAAGAACTCACTGTCCAGGGGGCACCTTCTTGTTCCATGCCACTCTCACTTCCGTGGACTTCCGCGTCTGCACTCCGAGAGGCGGGTGGCCTCCACATCGCGGCTTGTGTTACACGGAGACATGTAGTTTATCTTGGCCCCTTCCCCCCTCAAAACCAAAGAAACATCCACCTCCTAAGTGAAGGTGTTTGTAGGGAGCACTTGGGTTGAGTTTCAAATTGTCAAAAATTATAAAGCAGCCCTTTTCTAAGTCATACCACAGCCGGGCTAATTGCAGGGACTATTCTCTATTATGACATGTTCATGGCACAACACGATGGTGGCACATGGACTTGTCAAAACAAATAAACCTTTTTTTTTTTTTTTTTTAAATGAAATCTATTGCACAAAGAGCTAAACAAATTACGGGATAGAGGCAAATGTCTACTACGGCACCAGCATTAATACCTGGAGAAAAACATGGAAACTTTCAGGAACTGACTGGAAAATTAATTGAACACAAACGCAAGGCTCTATTGCAGACGGAAGCGCAGGCAAGGGCGCAGCCAGGACGATGCGCTCCTTACAACTGAGACACCCAGGGGAGTGCCGCGCAGTCCCAAACGCAGCTCACCACCCAGGGGCCAACGGTTCCATGCAGAGTCTCAGAAGGGGTGCCGAGACCCTGGGGTGGCCAGGAGAAGGAGAAAGGAGATAATCCTCAGGTTATTGGGATGGATTCAGTCATCGTCACTAAAGTGCAGAAATCGGTTAGCCTCCAAATTGCTACCTCCTTATTTTTAACCAGAGATGAGCAAATTGGCCCCAAACCAGAATGGCAAATAGGCAATAACTGATGTCAATCAAAACAAAATTTAAAAGAAGGGGCCTGCTTTAAAAGGAAATGGATGGAAATGTTTAGGGAGACATTTAGCCTGAGTGGGGGAAATGGGCCCGTCACACCCCGCAGAGCAGAGAGAGATGGAAGAGGCTTCCTGAAGGTCATTTGACAAGATGTATCAGTAGCCTTCAGGAAGGGTAGCCCTTTCACACCGCGGGTACGTGCTGAAGGAAGGCAGGAACGGGGCACAGAGATGGGGGAGCAAAGGGTGCCACGCATCAGAACTTTGTTGATATTAATTTTTTTTAAATAGAAAATAATCTATAGGCCCATCAAAACAGAACTGGTTAAATAAATAATACATCCACAAAACAGATTGCTTGGCAACCACTAAAAATGATGGTAGACGAAAATTTATCAGCATGGAGGATGTTCACATAATAGATTAAATAAACAGGTTATAAACAGAGAGTAAAACATAATCTCATTTTGGAGAACATAGTATATTATATCCCATTATACTGGCTATCACATCATGTATAAAAACTATTTGGAGCCGTATTTACTGAAGGCTAACAGCAGTTATCTCTTCATTATGGGATTGCAGACTATTTACTTTTTCTTTTTGCTTACATGTCTTCTAATTTTTTTAAAAAAATAAGGTTTATCTAATATTAAAGGGAAATCATTTGGAATAAAAAAGCAAAGTGAAAAAGAAGAACTAGGTGACACTAGCGCAAATTTAAAAAGAAGAAGAAAAAAACAAAAGAAAAAGCCACAAACGCATAGGAGAGGAGGTGAGATGCAGACACACGGCCGTTGTTGCTGCAGACAGGCTCTCTTCCTGCATTCTGTGATCACCTGGGTCATTTGTTTCCAAAGTGTGAGACCCAGCACCGGCCACAGCCTCCTCCTCTGTTTCTGAATGAAACAGAACAAACCCTGCATAACAGCCGCCGGGGTGATGGTGGAAGATGCTGACTTCTCGAGCACATTCCACCGGTTAATAGTTCATCATTAGCTGGAGACACAGCACACAGAATACTCTACCCATTGATTTTTTTCCTACCAATTCATTTTAAAGAATAGTGTTACTAAATCTAAAATGAGGCAAGACTGCCTGGACAATAGTAATTCATTAGACAGGCTAGCATTCACCACTGCAACATGTCTTTAAAATAAACATGGGTGCGAGACGCAGAGCCGGCCACACACAGATCTATAATTAGACTGTTGCTGACAGGACGATGGAGATGTTTGGGTAAGTGATGCCAGATGCTTTATTCACTGAGGGACACCAAGTGCCTTCAGCAGCACACGGTGACACAGAGGTGCTGGGACATGGTGGCCCCCTCCCCAGGATAAAAGACGCCCCTCTCCCAGAAAACCTGCAGGCAGCGTGTGAGGAACAGCAGAGTTTCAGATGGCGCTGGCCTCAGGGCAGCAGCCCCACTCCACAGGACTCGGCTGCTGGGGAGCTTCCTCTCCTCACTTCTCTACCTCATCAATATTAAGGCCATTTCCATGTCATTTCCCCATGTGAAAAGTATTTCTTTCATTAACCTCATTTCTGTGGTGAAGTCAAGTCAATTGAAAGCAGGCTGGCTGTAATATGGCTTTCTCCACACCAGATTCCTGGAAATGCCCACTTTTTTTTTTTTTTTCCAAATCACTCGCATGGTTTTGGTGTCGCTGCCAAGACAAACCTATAAAAGGATCATTTTTCAAAAGAGAAATGGTTCGAATGAATGTAACAGTGACACAGGTTTGCTTCCCGGGTAAGCCCCTCCCCAGGAGCGAGCACCACCCGGACACATCTGCCAGATGTCAGTTCCTGCCTGAAACTCCGCATAAGGGGTGGTGCCCTGCCTTGTATGACTCTTGCCCAATTTGAGAGAGTCCTCGTGTGCTAAGGACACTCACAACATCCCTGAAAGATTCAGCCTAGCTCCGCCCTGAGCCTAGTGCCACAGAGATTGTCTACTACAAATGTGGCACGAAGTCATTTTCAAGCGGAAAAAAAGAAACCAAACAACATATGTCAACACGTAAGGGCATACATCATTTCAATATGAAGAACAGAAGGGCTGTAACAATGGCTTTATCTAAACTTTTACTGTTTGGTTGTTTGAGATTGTGTTTAAGGGAATGCCTCACAAGGACACACTATCTTGAAAGAATCACAAACGTCATCCAATAGCCTTAGACAACGTTGCTTCACACAGTGTGCTGTTTCCTTCTCCGCAGGTGAAGGATGTCTGCGGGAGAACATTCATAGGGAGAGAGGTGTACGTGACTGTTAAAACATGTGCATGTAACGGGTCCACTTGCTGGGTGAGGTGTGCAGACGACACGCCTTGCTCACTGAGTCTCCTTTGCCAGGCCATCCATAAGTCCCTAGCACACCAGCAGAGCCTACTGGTTCGTCCTAGAATCCCAGGGAAAATGGCATGTTCCTGGATTAAGGCAGGAACTTGGAGGAAGAGAACTCGGGAAATTGCCAGCCCCAGCTCCAGTTCCTCATGTCGGCAAAGCACACCCTTCCCATGCCTCTGGTTTTCCCAAGTATGAAACAGACAAAAAAATATTCCACTGACGCATCTCCCAGGGCCCTTGCAACAATCAACGTGGGAGTGCAGCAAAGAGCATGGAAGGCCAGCAAATGCCCAATGCTGTTTGCTCTGTTTTGATATGTCCACATTAATGTGCATCTGCCATGACATTAGAAGATGGAAAGCTGTAGAGACCTTGGTTATCGAAACAGTCGGCCTTAATTAATCTGTGTTCCCCGGAAGCCCCGCCTCCCAGCCCACTCTAGGAAGGGGCATGGATAGATCCCTGGCTCCTTAGACCAATGCAATGGGTGCTCCCTACGGGGGGTGGAAGCTTTGGTGTGAGGAGTAGAAAAAGACCAAAGCTTTTTTTCCTTCCCATATTTTTCTTCCTTTCCTTCTCCACTTTAGGGCAGTAAGGTGATGTTTATGGGATGGAGAGGGCAGCTGGCAATCAGAGAAGATGCTGTGTGGAGGTTTCCCTTTGGACGGGCCTGCAAAGGGCCAGGAGCCGGGTGTTTTGTCCTGAAATTGTTTACCACTGGGGTCCTTTCATCTCTCTCAGCATTTGTCATCTACAAATTTGACTTCCAAGCCTTCTACATCTTTATCAGTCATTCAGATGACTACTGAAGAACACAGACCCCACGACAGCCCAGCACAAATTATCATTGCCCGCTCGCCTCCGCCACATTTCAGCTCAAGCCTGCCCCGCAGCCTCCTCCAGTGACTCCTCTCCTCGGAAAACGGCCCTTGGGGTTACTCCTACCAGAAATCTGGGGGGCTGCCTTACACTTCCCTCAGCCCAGCCCCCGTCCCATCCAATCTGGTACAAAACAGCCACTTCTGCCTCCCACATATGTATCGAGATTGGCCACTTGTTGCCTTCTTCACCATGACTCGCTTAGGCCAAGCCATCACCTTTTCTCTTCCATACTTTAAGAGTCTCCCCTTTCCAAGCCACTTGTCATCCAACAGCCATGATGAGCTTTTAAAAAATATAATTCAGATTATGTCATAATCTGCTTGAAAAAACATCAGTGTCTCATGCTTTCACTTAGCATTAGGACCAGAAGTCCTGGCCCTAACATAACCCACAGGTCCTGCATTTCTGGCTGATACACATTCTGACTCGACCTCCCCAGTCTCTACCCACACTTACACCCTTTCATTTCCCCGACTAAGCCAAGTGCCTCCCTCTGGAACGCTCTTCCCACAGTCCCCCTGGCAAACTCCTACTCATCCTTCAGGGCTCAGCTTCAACAGCACTTCAGGGAAGACTTCCCCAACCTCCTTCCTCAAAATCTAAATCAGGACCCCCATTTTTAAAATGTCAATTTGTTATTATAAATTTATTTGCATAGGTATTCATTAATTACCTTTTGAATAAACAAATAATAACTCATGAAGAGGTCTTCTCATTCATACCAATGTCCAGCTCATATTTTCCATTTTTCTGCAAGAATAACTGGTCACATACTTTGCTGTAGTCCGGATATTTAATTTCTCTCTCAATTTTCTCATGGATTAGTTTTTTAAAGCTTTCAAAGGAGAAAATGCAGTTAGATTCACAATGCTTGTTTCAATAATTTTTAGGCATTCAACAGACATTTCCAGAATGACAATTATATGTCAGCACAAGGCTAAGAGGTGACGACATGGAGGGGCCCACCGACATTGTTCTCAGAGAATTGCTTTCTCTTCCCTGGACTCTCAGACGATCTCTTTAATAACGTCTTGCAGAAGACTGCTCAAGCAAACCAGTATGTACTATGTGAATCTACCAACTTATTATTTTTGAAAACAAGAGCAACATTTGTCTATTTCTTGGCACTTTCTCGATTTTTCCAATCCCTCTAATGTCACCAACAATGCTCTCATCTATAACTTCTTTCCAAGTCTTCAGATGGAATTGATCCAGTACAGGACATTTAAACAAATTTCAGGTATCCTGGAGACACTGCCACAATGTCTTTTTTCCTCCTCCCCTCTCCTTCCTTTGCCTCCTGCTCCCCACATTTGTCATCACTGTGCCCGTCATAGTGGACGGTACTGGATACATACACAGGGCCCTGCCCTTGAGAAGCATTTTCCAATATAGCAACTCAGTTATATAATCTAGAATTTATCTAAAAACAATAAACTGCCTTACTGATGCCAGACATTTTATATTATAGTCACTTGTCTATTTGCCTTGTAATTATTTTAATAAGAAAATATTTCAGTGACATTATAAGCTCATCACAATAGTTCCTGCAATGAGTTCACTATTTTTTCCCCTCTGCAATCTTACATTATAACAGATGCTTCTTTGTCATTTCCTAAAGTAGCACTATGATAAAAGAAATAAGGTGGAACTCCCCAATGACACCTTCCTTCCAAGAGACCATTTAAAATACAGAACTGATTCAAGTGGCTTCTAAACACTTTCTATTAATAGTGCAGGGTTAAATCCTAGTTCTCCAACAACATTTCAGAAGGAGCTTCTTATTTTGCTTAATTACAAACCCAGCAGATGTCCAGCAAAGGGCATGACCTCCATGGGCTCCACTGAGGGGTAAAGGCAGCTGAGTGGTAGACATCGTCCCACGTCTGGGCTGTGACGGGCATGCTCTGCAATCAGAATTCCATCTGCACCACACCACAGAAGCCCCACCCTCCCCATCAACAAGGACGGGCCTCTTCAAGGTCCACACTTGCCTCCCTCTCACCCCAGCAATTAATGCCCCGTCCCCGGCAGCTCTATGTCTGAACCTGTACCTGGCTGCCTTCCCTTCATTCCTACAGGAGCTTTATCACCTACTAATACTATGAACTCTTCTTTATTTTTATTTTTTCCTTACGGACCTCACACATTTTCCTGGCTTTAGCCATGAGTGACTATCACACATAGATCTTTATTTTCAGACTTACCTCCTCCCTAAATCTTAGGTTTATATTTCCAGCTATTTTATTTTAGGACACCATGATCTACATGTAAGGATAATGGTAATGATGAGGATGATGATGATGATGGTGATGGTGATGGTGGTGATGGCGATATCATCAGGACCTCACCTCTGGAGAAGATGATCATTCAGAAGATATTTTAGAGAGAGAGAAAGAAGAACAAACCTAATCTAACAAACCTGAAGATCCCTGAAAGAAAAAGACACCCTGGTGTGGGAGACAAATAACCAACAACAAATATATACACATATGGGTGTGTGTGTATATGTATATGTATATATACACACACGACAAGTAGTGGAAGTATCATGAAGAAAAACAGAGCAGATGAGTGACTAGAGAATAATGCAGGTTGGCTCCATTTTAAGTCAGATGGTGGGGAAACCCCTCTGAGAAGGGGCCTTTGAGCTGCGGGCAGAAGGAAGTGAGGGAACAAGCTGAGCAAAGATCTAAGGAAAGAGGGCTCCAGGAAGCACAGATATTTTGTCAATAATAATATTTTGCCCACCACAACATGCAGCCCACTCCTGGGACATAGATGACATTGCATATTTGTTGACCAGAATATGGAAAAATACAGAGTTTATCTTGGGCTTCAGCAATATTTCCAAATGATGACCAAAAATATTAGATATGAGTCTTTTTCCAAACCAGAAATATTCCTAGTATTAGTGAAATTAATTGTATTTATAGGTGGACTCACTGTCAAGTTTTTATCTAAAAAAATACTTAGATTTGAAAATCTAGGAAGTTTAATCACCTACATTTGGCTCGTCCATCAAGAGCTGTTTTCCAGAATCTTCCTGTTATTTTTGTATTTAATAAAGTGAAGAAAACCCACACTTATCTGGAGCCATCCATGACAGACGAATGGGCCGATTCAGAAGACGGGGCTGCGTCCTACCCCCCGGAACCTCCACCACGAGTCCTGGGATTGTGGCCCTGGAAGGCCAGCTGTCCTTCCTGCCACACTTGAGCCAAATTCCAAGGGACAGACACTCCCCCTCACCAAGTTCGCAGTGTTCCACATCCCAGATCACGGGCTGGAGCTGGGTGGACAGGGTCAGCCTTGGCCTGGCAGGGGGAGCAGACAGTGTGGCCGCCCCCAGAACTTCCACCTGGTGCCTGCCCTTCTTTGCCATCAATCTTATTCTCAACAGTCACTTCTCGGCTTCCCACCTTTCAGACAATTCATTAACTTGCACATTCTTCATGAAACATTCCACAAGTAAATACGATGGGATGGGCCCCCAGTGCCTCGTGACAAGCGTGTCAACCACCCCACCTCCTCCCCGGCCCCTGTCAAGCCCACATCAACTCTGCACTCAGCTAAGCACAAGTTTGCCCGGCTCCCTGTGGGTCTTTATTCACATTCTCAGGATCATAAGGCCCTGAGGGCAGGGTTGATGGCCTGGACCTGTATGGGCCAGCTTTTGGCAGAGCTGGTCCTCAGAGGGCAGACCCCAGGAAAAGTGAGGGTGGCCACCTCATCTGCCTCCATTTCCCCTCCATTGTCCCTGGGGTGTCTCTGCACTGCCATCCCCTCCTTCTCTAACATCGGCCCCTGTCCCGCCCCCCTGGCCTTCTCTCAGGGGGACGTTCACTATTATGAACTGGATTGTGCCCCCCAGCCCAGAACCCACAGACTGAAGCCCTGACCCCCAGAGTGACTGCATTGGATGGGGCCTGCCCCCAGCCTGAGCCTCCTCAAGCTTCCCTCCCCTGCTGGCTGTGCGGGGCCTCCCTGGCCGCCTCGGTGTGCACACAAAGTGTCTTCCCCACCCTTGGTCCTTCTCGCCCTGGGTCCAGACCCTCTTCTCCTGGCTGTCTGGTGCTCCTACTCCTGTACTGGGGGGAAGCATCACCCAGAGGCCCTGACAGCAACCTAAAATTCTCTTTCTTGAGACTCTCAGCCTTTCTCTGTTCACTGCACATAGCTCATTCTGAGACTCGTGCACGCATATGTTCATTTGACCACTGTGCGTATCCCCAGGAGAACGTAAAAGCCATTAAGAGATGGGAGCTCAGTGTCTGACGTGCCCCGCATCCCCGGTGCCTGGACCCAAGTGAGATGCATAGTAGGTGCTCACATCGGACAGGCAGAGGAGAGAATGCCATCGCCGTTCCCTGCCAAGGACTGTGCACCCCCGAGCTTTGTCATATCTTCTTTTCGGCAGCCCCCTGGCAGACAGAAGCCCCCTACCCGGCATGCAGTAGGCACTCAATACCTGTTTGCAGAAAAAGATAACGAATGAAGTGAAGGAATTTGAAATGGGGGTTACTCTGCATTCAGGGATGACCCCCATCTACCATCTAGTGGTGGGAGAGGGCAACTTCAGGGCGACAAGCTTTTGGAGAGAAATCAAGGGACGAAGGCAGGTGAGTGCCCCCCCAGCGGTTGGGCTTGGGACACGTTATAGAGTGGAAATGCTGAGGATTCTGCTGTCTAGCCGGATCCTGCATGTGACTGGGGCGGTAAAAGGATGAATGCAAGGGAAAAGAAACGCCAGCGCGAGACGAGCGTGTGGGCTCCCCGCGGGACTGCGTCGGGGAGACTGCGCATCCGCCGTCCCGTCTGACACCTGCGAGGGACAATCCTGGGGCAGATCCACTTTGTCAGGGATCAGATACGACAGAAGCTTTAGCTGAAGAATCCCGGGACATTGTGTTTCCTATTTCCTTAATAAAACAAGAGAGAATTTGGGGAAAGTTAAAATAAATTGAGAAGAGTAAGAATGTAAAACTGAGGCAGAAGCTGAAGAGAGGATGCAATGGAAACAACAAAGATGCTTCAAGTATAAAACCTGGAAGACAAACGTAGCCCTCATCGTGTGATATGACAAATAGAAATGGCAAGCAATAGGACATATTGGAGTATATGAGGAAGCCATTTGATGTAAACCTAATTCAGCCTGACTCTGTTTTTTCCAAAAGGGCCTGACAGAGCCATTGAGCACACGTTGCATATCTGCTTTAAAACATTTCCTATGGCAAGAACAAATGGCCTTAAGATAAAGGTGCAACTTTCCCCCACATTGGCATTTCCTTAAGCATCTTTCCTTAGGCTAGGAACTGATTGCTGTACTCACCTTTGACCACCCACCTCACCTGTGACCACCCAGCTCGAGACAGCAGACCTGCCACCCTGCTGTGTCCTGCTGTGTTCACCGAGACAGCAGACCTACCTGCTGTTTCCATCAATCGCTGTGCCAACAGAGCAGTCTCATGACTATTGTAAAAGGGACATTTCAATCCTATGTGAAACATCCTCTCTGGGGGTAGATAACCACTCTGTGCACCCCAGTTCTTCGGTGCCCTGTCTTCCTTCGGGAAGAAAGGCCCCTGGCCATGGTCCTCAGATTTCAGCTCAGAATAAACTCTCCCAAATTTTCACTTATAGATTGGTTATGGATTACTTTTGTCGACAGATATTATAAAAATACAATAAAGCCGTGGATGATCACAAGCCCAGGCGAGACGTGGGCGAGCCACTGGACCTCGTGTCCGTGTGTAGAAATGGGATCCTGGACGACATGGTCTCCAAGGGGTTTTCAAACCTTCAAATTTTGTAACTGTCTGATTTGAAAACTAGCTTAAGGCAAATCCCTAACCAAAACCTTAATGCGTATCCATAAGAGGTGTGTGGCTTTTAGATATTTCCTTGAACAACAGTTCACTTTCTGTCTACAGTCGTTCATCTTAAACTTATGGACGATGATCCTGGATCAAATGTTACATGGCTCATCGATATGTCAGCCTGCCACAGGGCTATGTGAAAACCCAGTGGAGGCGTCCAGAAAGCGAAAAAGACACGGGGATCCGAGGGAATGGTTTACGAGTGGGCTCGCCACACTGTGCGCGCTGCCTCCCCGGCACCCGGCATGAGTCAGGCCACACAGGTGGCGCCCGCCTCACAAGGCCAGCCCCAGCATCACAGTAGGCCCTGAGGAGCGCTGTCCTGGCCTGTGTGTGTTAATGAATCCCAGGCATCTACTTGACTTCAGGCTACAAAGACGACTGTGGGACAGGAGCCAGTTTTATTCTTTAGGAAGTTAGCAGGAAGCAGCAGGTTTCTGGAGCTGCCCGCCCTGCCCTCTCACACCCCCACGCCCACACTCTGCACACTGGGGAATTGCTCACACATGTCGTGGGGACCACAGAGCAGGGCCATCTCCTAGGGCGGGCACTAAAACCTTCCAGAGGCATGCACAGAGTCCCCGAAAGCCGCCCGTCCACCTGCCCACCTGGCAGCCTATGCCAGGCACTCTCCATGCTTTCCTGCCCCAAATCTATTGCTCGGTCCAGCACCCACCACTGAGCAGAGGCGTGTGCAGAAAATCCGCCCTGACCCCCTGCAGCAAGGAGTGGAGAGCCCCCTGAACTCTTCTTGGGTCTCTGCTGGAACTGCCACACTCTCCCCATCCAAGACAAGAGCCAAAGCCTTTGTTTTTGGAGCCTCCACTTCAGAATGACCAGGACATCTGAAGCAGCTGAGTTAACTTACAAGCCCCAGCAAGAGCTAGATAACATACTATAATGAAGGCTTAGAAGTTAGTTAACGTGTTCCCTCTGACGAGCCTGTGAAGAGCTGAAACAATGTCTCCAGCAGGCACATCTGAAAGCAGGCCAGAGGGCAGAAGCATCCAAGGTCATTCCCTTGGCTTTACGAAGCGTTCTGTCCATGGACAGCGCAAAAGCTCTTCTTTAATAATTACTAATTAATACTACTAATAAAACACCATTATATTTCACTAAGAGTGCCATCAGCTTGCTTTTTTGGTCTACCTGAAACCTCCACTTTTGTGGATAGAGAAAAGAATCCAACTATCTTTGGCTGCTCCAAAAAAACTTATTGAACAGGACCAAATGACTCGCTTCTAGTGTGGGAAATGAGCGATGGAAATTTCCTGATTTGTAAATGCAATACTATTAAAAAAGAAAAATCTGGTGCACAGAGACGGTGCTATTTAATGACAACTTACGGTTCTCAAAAAAACATTGTAACTCAAGCAAGTTTCTTGCAAGTAATTCCAACTTACGGGTTATATATAACATTAAAGTTTGCAAAATGCCGCCCATAATGCCGTTTGCCACAGTAACACTGGGAGGGAGATGGGACAGAGATGGCTCTATATGGCTGTGGAGACTGAGGCACTGCCTGTCACCTGTTCATTTAGGAAACCACCTGGCTTGAAAGCAGCCCATGGAAGTGAAATGCAATGTCTGCTTTCAGACAGCTCAGAGCCAGAGGCACAAGCAGAGGGTTTGCTGTTTACTTCCAAATACTGTGATAAGAGCTACCACTGGGATACCTAGTATGCGGGGGGCGGAACCCGGAGGAGAGGCATGTGCCCAGCCTGGGAGCGGACTGGGCTGCAGGAAGAGAGGGGGCCAGCAAAGGTGGGGGAGGCGGCATCTCCTTGCCTGGAGTTTTGGAGGAAAGAAGGCATAGAAAGGAGGCAGGAGCCACGCACCTTCAAGAAATGCACGCTGTTGAGTGTCTTGTGACGATGATTCACACGGCACAGGAAGTTGTTCAGCATTTTTCTAAAGGTAATGGAAAATTACTAAAGATTTCAACAAGGGAATGGAAAGATCTAACGTCTTCCAGAAAATTCCAGTGGTGTCCATGCAGAGAAAGTGAATTGGAGGGGATGTAGTCCCACGCAGAGAGACTGTGGTGGTCACCCTCAGGGCTCAAAGAAGAGGGAGACCAAGGCTGGAGCAGTGGGTGGAGGGGAGAGCCAGATTCCGACCCACAGAATGGACAGCTACGTGATGGAGAGGGAGGGAGAAGTCAGGATGAGCCCGTGGATTTCACCCTGGGTGACCCAGTGAGTAGCTGGTTATGCCATTTGCTGAGAGGCATCACTGGAGCAGGAGTGGAGAGACGATTCGCTACATCTAAGGGTCTCGGACACCATTTCCAATGACCCGTCCAGAGCTCAGGGCTGAGCTGAGCGTGGTTGTGGTCCCAGAGCGTGGGGCTCAGACTCGCTGCGGAGGGAGACGACCTGTATCCCAACCTTTAGAGGACAGAGGGAAAGTGACGTGGAAAGGAGAACGAGACTGAAGACCGGGCGGGCTGGCGATGGAAAGTCAAGTGAGGAGGGAGGTTGGAGAAGAAATTCCATTGAAGGATCAAGAAATAGAAGGAATGCAACATTGCTGTTATTGTGTTTTTAAAGAAGGTGTCACTGGGAGACACACATGGAGGTATTTACGGTTGGAATGTCATGACGTCTGGACATTACTCAAAATCTTCCAAGTCAAAACACCGTAACAACAAGTTAAAAGGTAGCAATGAAATTTGGCAAAATGTAACTGTTGAATCTGGATGATGAAGAACACGTGTGTGTGTGTGTGTGTGTGTGTGTAATTTCCCACAGAAAAGTTAGAATAAAATGTAGAATAAAATAATCACGATATTCAACTAAGAGGTCCTTGACAACCTTGGCATGAGACATTTCACTGAAGCGGGGGGTGGTCTTCAAAGCTGGAATGGGGAGGGGTAACGCGACGGTGGACGGCTTCTTCAGAAGACTGACTTTTAAGGAAACGACAGCACACAGTAGATGGACAGGGATCAGAGGGCCAACCGAAGGAAGGTTTTTTATTTGGTGGTGGTTTGGGGAAGAGGATGTCTCAAGCACAAGGGAAAGAACCAACAGAGAAGAAAAGACTGAATCTGGGAGGAACTGGCTGATGGATACGAACACTCGGTACATGACACACTGGAATCGCACCAGGTCTTCAGAAATCCCAACCAGTGTGTTTATCCCTATGCCTCTTAGTCCCTAACTTACATCAGGCCAACCAGAGCAGCTTTGATCCCTCTGAAACAAGAGCTCACAACTCCAAAATGTCCTTTCTGATCCAGTGATGGTCCTCTACCCATCTCTTGAATGTGGGCGGTAGTACCCACATCCGTTCCCTGGCAGGGTCGCTGTGGTGAGCCACAGGACAATGGATGTCCAGGTGCTTTGGAAAGCGGCAACATGTCCCATAAGCATCATCATTTTTACTACCCTGCTTGCACAGCATCAGGGCAGAACAGCGCGATCTGGCGTTTGGGATTTGCAAGCCCCACCAACCTGGACCCCTGGTTGTGTCCACAAGTTACTGGCTATGTTGCTTTGGTAAGGCACCCTTCGCTGACCTGTTTTTCCCCTGTAAAATGGAGTAAATGCCGACTTTGAAGGGCGCTGTGAGGCTGGAATGGGATAACAGATGAGAACATCTACCTCAGTCTCTGGCACACAGGCGGTCCTTTTAAACATGAGCTTTTTGTTGTTGTTGTTCTGAATTTACTGAAAGGTGTGTCACCCGGTTCTGCCCCGAGACAACTCACTGCATGAAACCGTCTGACCCAGGTCCTTCCTGGCCTCTGTCTTTCTTAACTAAAAGGGCTCACCTTTTGTCTCATCTTCAGGCTTCCCCCTGACCACTGGCTCGCCCACTGCTGGCTTGTCTCTAGTTCTTTGAACTTTAATGATGACAGACTCACACAGTAACTCGGGCTCAGAGGCGCGCCACCCCCATACCACGGCAGGCTATTTTGTTGATGCTGTTTTTTGTCACAGGATCTTGCCCGCTGATACACACGTTGTTGATCTCTCTGCCTGAAGCCTCACTTCGAGTTAATGTCATCAAGGAATAATTGACAATGATCTCGGTCCCTTTCCTCTGTCAGATTTGACAATTCAAAATATGCTCTAAATGTACTGTGGGGTATTTCCCAAAATATATTTCCTTAGGCTTTTCCTCACTGAAATTCACATGTCACTTTTCTCTCCCATATCAACATCTTCTTATAGATTATCTGAGTCAACTCGGTTTGTCATCAGATGCAAATTTTGGTTCAATTCCAAGTAATTACCCCAACCATTTTATAAAATAGTTTTAAAAATTTCATGCGGGTGACACCTGGCCCTGGTGACACGTGGGTCTCTGGTTGATTTCATCAGATCCTTGACATCTCTCCCCAAGTGCACCCCATCCCTGTTCCATCCACGTCCCTGTGGCCCACGTCTATCTGAATCAGAACTCACATGGATGTCTGCCTTCCTCGTCCCGTGTGGGAGCACCAAGAGCGGGTTCCATTTTGTTCAACTTTCTGTCCCAGCATCTGGGGCTGTACTTAGCCACGGCAAGCACACAGAGTTTGCCGGACGAGTTTATAACATCAAAAACTTTCTGTACAATTTCTACAAAGATGCTGGAAATCTTTTATCAGAGGAGACTTGCGTGTTCATCTGGTTCCAACTTACCTCTCTGTGCAAGGACCCGTATACTGATCTCCTCAAAAATGGACGTCCAGCTCTGCTGGACCTCTCCAGGGCGAGGCCTGCCAGATCAAGAGGCAGCTCGTGCTACTGCTGAACGGCCTGAGCCTCAGGGAATTCTGTGCGTGAAGCCAAAGTCAGCGTGCACCTTCCACCGCTAGCCACAATTCTGCAGTGCAAAGCACCCAGAAGCTATGACTCGCTATTTCTCAAGGTAGACCTCCAGATACCTCACAGCTGCTCACCTGTCTTGTGTGAAGCCTTTCTTCTCTAAAAGAAACCCCCCTTTTCATTCCTGTTACCGTGTCCTATAAATCTCCAGAACTGGAACATGACACAAGGAGACTGGGGAAGCTCAGCCAAGCGGGAATGACGTTTCCTGACTGAATATTCTTCTATTGACTCCTCTGGGTACAGAAAAGGCGAGAGTCCTCTTGCCCTTTAAAAGTTGGAACCGTTGCCAACCGAGTTAAAGGTTTACTCCAGTTCTCTTCCCTTAGCAGACCTAACATCCCATCAAGAGAGGGCTTGAAATGCAACCCTCCACCGTATCTTCTTCAGTTGGGGGAAAAAAAAAAAAAAGAAGGGAGCATTCTCATTGCCATTTTCATTTTACTATCCTTCCTCTTCCCAGAAAGGGAACTGATGGAGGCGTGTGTGACAACCTGTGCGTCCAGGTTCCCGCAGGACCGCCCCAGCCCTGAAGCCCTACAGTGGCGTCCTGCATCAGCTGGCAGCGAGGAAACCAGACATTCCACAAACTTGTCACACAGCCAATGACCAGGGCATTTCACATTTTCTCTCAATAATTTTGCTAATCTCTTGAATAACAACTCACCTTTTAAAAAAGGTAAGATTGAGAACACAAATAGCACAGATTAGAAACGCATCACTGTTGTTTCCAAACAGCAAGAAAACGAAGGGGAAACAAGGTGCTGTTATAAATGGAGTGATTCATTTTCAGGTTTTATATAAGGATCTTACAGTGTGTGAGCGGCACAGCCATGCCCAGTCCTGGCACCCAGTATATATGGCAATTTACAGACATGGCGAATGTTCGATGGCCACCTTCCGTCTAATTCTCGATAGCTAAGGAGGACCTCTGGACCGGGGCAGAACATCACGCCATTCGCTGACTGGTAGGTGGACAGAAAATGAAAGCTGTTTTCTTGGAGAAGGGGCTCGGCGCCTTGTACAAGACCCGAGGACTGGGGAAATGCCTGTCTGGGGTCTGGACATAGGAAGGTCATATGCCCACGTTACCTGAAAGGAACTCCCCACATCAGGTGACACGTAGGTATTTGGGCTGGGGACTGTTCTGTCACACCACACGCCCTGTCAGCTTTTCAGTTAACTGTCAGCTACCTGTTAAACAGGCTGGTGTTGCCGCTTCCTCATTTAGAGTCGGCTCCCTTCTCGTGTCACCCAAGAGGAGAGAGGATCTCAATAAACTGAGTCATACACCTCACCTACGACGAGGTCTGGTTCTGTCTACAAATTCTAAAGGCCTTTCGGAAAACTACTCAAATCGGGGTCCTCATCAGAGAGGATGGATGGGAGGGACTTACCATGCCATCAGTGACCCTGCTGGACAGACTCAGGCACAGGCCTGGACAACCCACCTCCTGACTGCCCGGCCCTCTAGTTTCCACCCCGGCACAATTTGAGAGCCCCGTTCAAGTACTTACCTTGTTCTGCCAACTGAGACATAGTTCTATCTTTTGACTTTAAAACACATTTTCTTTTTAAGTTTAAATTCGGTTCGTGCATCTGAGGGCCTCAAGTATATGTTTGCTGTCTACTCGGTAAACCATAGCAACCCACAGTACCAGCCTCTCTGCGTCCCCAAGTTTTCGATACAATTATTTCATCTGAGTCAGGATCTCTTCTGCGTCCATTCCCGTAAGTCCTGTGTGGCTCATACCACAAGTATTTAAGAACAGTGTGTGTATTTGATGTGGGAAATAGAGATGTGCGGGGGGGGGGGGGGCGGGGAATGAGAAATACATAGTCACCCTCCAAAAAACAGTGTATGTCCTGGAGTCCACAGAAGATTCGGAAAAAACACTGTGGCCATCTTGGCATCTTTTCAGATGAAACTATCTTCTAAAATCATTCTAAACTCTCCCCCTTGTATAAATAAAGAGCACTTGCCTTTTGGTTTCTGTTCGGCCAACAAAAATAAAAAACCACAGATGGAGACAGGCTGTCAAAGGGCTTGAGCCACCTCCTGAAATAGGGGAAAAAGTCTTACAAATCTCAAGAACTCCAAGATGTTTTTATTGATTTCAAATTCCAATAGAGTGAATATGTTTTATCTAAATATTTTTATCACACAACTGAAACATTATTTTTTCAGAAATAGAGTTAAATACATCAATCTAGTTACAAATTCTAATATAAAGAGTACAAAATATAATGTTATAAATTGTATTTAAAAAAAGAAATACAAATTCTATGGTCTTTTGCATTTTACTGCCTCAAAGTATAATTAGCAAAGTTGATGAAGAATGAACATTTTCCCCCGGTCACTTCCCACGGGCATGCTACGGGGCTCGGGACACCTACACCATCACTGGAATCCTGGCCTGGGATGATTTTTCTTGTCTTTTGCCGAGTGAACAAACTGTTCTGCTATTAGAGCTCACCAAATTTAAACGCAGTCAAGCAACAGCCACTACCTCCGACACGCAGACATTTGAGAGTGGAAAGGTAAAGTTTAGAAACGCGGTTCTTCTTTCTTGCACATTATGGAAAGCTCTCGGGGTTTGGGGTGGTTATTTGTCTTGTTTTAAAGAAGGAATATTGGTAAAGAGAGTCGGGCTATGAAAACCCAGGAGGTGTACTGTTTTTCAGGCACGGACTGACAACTTAGGTCATCCTCTGTGATCCAGAAGACGCTCATCCCAGGAGCCACAGGCTATCTCCTGGGGGAAAGCACGTGAAGCTCCTGGGGCCAGCCTCCTGGAAAGGAACCGAGAGGCGAAACCTGCTACTCGCTGTGTCCACCACGACATCCTAACGAAGTGCTGAGTTTTACATCTGCGTGTGCCTGGGCCTTTATACAGATGTTTATATAACCTTATGCAACGTGACAGAGGGGCCAAATTTGAAGATGGCTCTTGACATACTGGGCAAAATCAGCGTTCTCGTATCTTACCAAGTGGCCATGTGTAATTCCCAGGTCAATTTCCTAGAGCAGCTTCTTTTCAGGAAACCAGTGTCTTTCTTGGTTTAAAAAATAAATAAGTAAATATTGGGGAGACCTGTTAAAGCATTTAATACTTTTCCAAACCAAAAAGGCAAAGTCCACTTGGCTTGAAAGTTTGTGCTGCATTTGGACCAAGGTGAAATTTATCCATCTGAGATTGCCAGAGGACCTTCCGGGGACCAGGCAGAAAAGTGACAGAACAGCTGATGATTTCCCAGAGAAGATGACTTTTCAGAGAATTTAAATGTTCATTCTTCAAATTAAGGAATATGAGTGAATAACCTGAAAGATTTCTATAAGCTCATTATTTGCGTATTATTTGAAATTCAACAACGAGTAAGAGACGAGAGCGGGGAGGAGGAGAGGGCGAGCAAGGGAGCCAGACCAGCAGAGCCGCGCCAGGGGCAGTCGGAGAGCAGGCGGGGGCGGGGGAGACACACGGAGAAGCCGCGGTGTAGACAACCAAACCCTTTATTGTCTAAGTTACATTAGACGCCAACACTGTAAAAATGCTGTTAAGAAACAAGGAAACAGCAGACTGGCAGAGGTAGTAGAAAGTTTGTAACAGTCAGAAGGTGACTTACAGGAGAGATCACGCGGAAATTATCATCCGAAAAAAAGCGAATCAAAACATATTGGCTAAATAAATAAGAAAACACAAATCATATTAAATACTATGGTCGAACTGACATAAACGCATTAACAAACCGATACAATACTGATGATCTCAGTGGAAGAAAGGAACCGACATCAGGCCCGAACACAGCTTGTCTCGGACGACAGCATTCTCGGGGGGTCCCCTCCCGTCTGTGTAATCAAGTGAAAATCTTATTTCTGTGCTCTGTGCAGCACACGAACGTTTAAACTGACTCGAGTTGCACGCTCTGCCCACCGGACCCCGGGAACGACCCCTTTTCTCTACCAGGCTCCCTGGGAAGAGGTCTCCCGGAGGACACACCCAGCTCGGAATGCCAGCTGGGCTCCCGCGTGCCACTGCTGAGACATAAAAATGGACACGACACCTCCGTGTCACTTTGGGTACAGAATTTCTTTTAATAACTAAAACACAGAGAAACAGACAGGACTGAATCACTAGCCCCTGTGCATTCCTGAACTGTCACCATTCACTTTCAACCAAGAAAATAAAAGCCAGAAAATGCAGAAATTATCACTTTGGGGAAACTATCGAAATGATCCAACATAAATCAACAGAAAGGCATTTTGATTTCTAAGGTGAACAAAGGAATGTATCTCTGTAATGTATCTTTGCTCAAAATAACTTTACAGAACAGTCAATTACAGCCGCTTTATAGTATCTGCACAGACATTCCTAACGACACCAACACAACAGATAATTCTGGTACACATCTGGTGTAAGAGTATCAGGAAAAAATAAGTAAAAAAAGTATATATATATACACATATATCATGTCAATATATGTATATATACCTGTGTGTGTATAAGCTAGCCAGTTACATTGCATTGTTTGCAAATGCTGCAAAGTAACCTGAACCGTCAAGTAATTTAAACTCAGTAACAAGTAGAATCCAGAACCAAACATCAACTAATAACAACAACAATAATAATAATAATATAATAATTCAACAAATCATTAGAACAAGAAAACCACACTTTAGGGTGTGTGTGTGTGTGTGTGTGTGTGTGTGTTTAAACAAGTCTTTGTATCAGAAGCCCATTTTCTACAAAAACTGCACTAATCCATTACTGTATTAAGTAAACGGTCGCTCTCACCAGTATTAAAGGTTAGGATAATTTCTGTACATGTAAAATTATTGCTTTTTTGAAAAATATACTTAGCATGCTCGTTTTTAATCCATTTCCTGCCTTTACAAAATTTCACAATTAAAAAAAACCTAGTAAAGCTTTTGCAAAAAATTTCACAGAACATTTTCATTCAAGGCAGCAGTAACTTTTGATAATGCATAAAATCATATGTGCAAAAATCTGAAACTCTCAGAAATATTACCATCACACACAGTGTCACGGTAATAGGAAAAGAAAATATTTATATCTGTGGAATACAACGTTCACTGCATACACTGCAAGGTTTAAGATCCTTTGTCACAGGCCTTAACCTCCACCACAAAAACTTGCATTTGCGTGACTGAGGAAGAGGTATATAAAGCCACCCCCACCACGGGCCTGGGGACCCCCACATGCTGGGAATGCAGGTCCTCGTCCTGTGGAGGTCCCCAGGCCCAAGAAGAAAAGACACCTACTCGCTGGGGTGGTGCAGGGACAGACGGAACGGGGTAGGCAGGGCAGGGAGGGAGGACAAAGTTGCAGGGCCCCAGCACCTGGTGATCTAGGGCCCCCAATCTGCTCAGGGATTCTCCTGCCATTCCGAAAACAGGTCCAGATCGGGAGGGGTCAGTGGCTAGAGAATTTGTTAAGACAGGCAGTCTTCCTTTGTGAGCAGTTTGCAGAATGTAGCCCTGTTACAAAAAGGTCCTGAGAATAAACAAAGAAGCCTGCTTTTCTTAGTGTTCAACTAGCTCTCTCTTCTGAAGCAGAATATAAGCATTCCCACGGACGTGTTTCCTCGGCCGGACTCACTGAGTACAAGTGGTGGAAAGCAGGAGCAAGCACGTGGGGAATGCACACAGCCCCTGGGGGGGTGCGACTGAACCTCTGAACAGTGAGGGTCTTGTCGAGGCCCCTACTCCATCACGCCTGGTTTCCACAGCACCTGAAGGCCACCTCCTGCCTCTCTTCATTTACTATTTTAAATACCCACTAAGACAAGGAGAGGCCATAGTATTAACACTTTGCCAACCTCAACTCCACCTCTGCTTGTTCTGACATCACCCCGACAGTCCTTCTGAACGTCGGCGGTTTCTATTACAGTGCTTAGCTTCTTCACTCTGTCCAATACACACAAGAATCTTTTTTCCAGTGTCTCAAACTTGTCTTGAACAATATAGATGCCTTGTGCTCCTACTGTGCCTGCCAATATCACTGTCTATTTTAAGAAAAATATGGGACTATGGTCGATGAGCACATATATGCATATAGAATATCTACATGTAATTCTAGAGTATAGCATCTTCATTTATTTTTAAACATTTAACACGGAGAGGCATCTCTCTTCAGATTCCACTCCAGCACAGCGGCTCCAGGACTGGAGGGGTCCGATCGGCAGTCCTCCAGCTGTTCCTCCGCGGGGTGGCCAGGGTCACTGTTGGGGCATCCATGAGGGGACTGCTGACGGCTGTCACAGGGCACCGGGGTATGATGGAAACGTGTCTTTAGGTTCCCTTTCTGAGAGGCACTGTCTGGACGGCATCCGTGTTAGAATGGTCTCTCCCCTGGATGAGAAAAAGGAGACAACAGAAAAGCTCATTTCTGCCTTTTGGTTTCTAAGTGGAGTTTTCTTACTAATTTTCTTATCAACACCCAGGAACACAAACAAGGACCTTCACAGAGCAACCCCGTCAGGTCGGCAAAAACCTCCGACGTAAGCTGGAACTCATTTTGCCCGAGCACGATACAGGTTAAGTGTGCCTTCCTGCCTTCCAGAGGCAGCTTTAGGAAATCATTGCCAGTGATTTAGAAAGGATCATTAGACCTCTCCCCCCACTCCACACACAAGAACAGCAAATAACAGCATCTGAACCAGCTTGGGAGAAAAGGTTAAAAAGATGGCGAGATTGGGAGAGGATTCAGAACAGCAACATTCCGCAGCACAAAGCGGATCTCCATGAGAATGACTGTTCCAAAACAAGGTCTGAATTCGGGGGCCATACAAACAAACAGTGCAGCTCTCACAGAGGTCTGTCAGAACCCCAGAGCTTTCAACAATCTCCATAAATAATTACCATGTTGGGAAAATAGAAGAGATATTCTAAAGTCAAGTGAACTACAAGATAAAAATGAGAATAAATGTGAGCCTGCAGCTTTTAAAGAACGCTCTCAAATGACATTTGAAGCATCTCTGTTTCAACAATAGAGTTTACCATCTGAGGACAAAAGCAAGAGAGCAAGATTAATCTTACTTAACTGCATTAACCTCCAGCTAAAATCTTGATGAAGTGAAACCGACCGCCTGAAATTAACAAGCATACATAAAATAGAGCTCTCATGTAAAACTCACTGGTTTCTAGCTACGCCTATAGGAACCCCAGAAATAAGTGGCGGGGAGAAGTCTGGTTGGCATAATGAATTAAGTGCTTCTCTTTCGTTAATAGTTTCAGAAAACTCCTATTTAAAACTGGCCCTGCGTTCGTGACATCTACCAGTCGACATCTGGTGGAAGTCAGAAAGATGCTCAAAATTTTATGGGGGGTACGGGGCTGACCACAGCGGTGCAGACAGCAGTTTATTTGAAATGTAGGAAACAGTAACTGAATGAGAGATGCGATAAAACTTCCTTAAGTAGATGGTGAGTTTCCTGCAGTAAACGGAGAAAGACGTTTTACATTTTCGCACAGCGACATCACGCTGTGGAGAGATTCATCGTCAACTGGCCTCATTCAGAATGAGTTCTAGACACATTCAAGGAAGGGACGGCCTTTGTGTTTACCAAGAGGAAAATACAAGGGAGAGACTGTCAGCTGTCAGGTGACCGGCCTTGAAAGTCCCTAGGACGTGACCGTACAAGCAAACAGACTTGCCGGTGATTCCATGAAGTGGGCAAAGAATGCAGGGGAACACGTGCGTTGTGTGTGTCCAGATTTCATATACACAACAGACTACACTCCCAGGTACCCACCTGGCTCTCCCTTCCTTTGGACCAGAACACAAGCTTGCATTGGGCAGAGAGAGAAAGACCCTTGGGAGCTAAGAGGAGATGGCCCTCTCTCCATAAAGGACTTAAGTTTTACATGGCAGGGCCCCGAAAGTTTTAAAAATAATTTACTTATAAAAACTGCAAAATCTAGATAATCCAAATACCTAGATTGTTAAATTTAGTCCATAAATCTGGATGCACAGATGCCCACTTTCTCTTTAGAACTGACAGGATGTGTTCAAATAACACATTTTTTCAGAGAGTGGTTTTCCCTTACTGAGTCATTGGGACCAATACTCTATGACTCAGTACGGCAGGCCCACAGGCTTTTAAGAAATGAAGGGACATTCACTGGAGAAACCAGGCGAAGGGGAAAATGCAGCCATGGAAGAAAGGAGCCACAGAAAGGCTTAAATTACATGGACACACAGTATTTTGAGCACATACGTTGTTTTTTACCTCCTACAAAGAAATAGTCAGAAAATGAGAAGCACACTTTCAGAAAACGTGGCTTTTCTTTTCTGTAGCTGTGTGAATTGTGGGCTTTTCAGTCATTCTGAAATAAATATTCTCTTTCTTGAAGCCATCTCAGTGTTCTAGGATGGATACTGACTTCTGGAACTTGATGAGGTCTACTTTCTTCCCATCTGCCTTTATAACGGAAGGGGCTGTATATGCGCTCATGTGTGGGGGCCAAGGGACGGCAGACACACAAAAAGCCTGTATGCACAGGACACACAGGAACCTCTCCACCTTCAGAGGGAGGTCACCTGCTGAACGAGGCTTGCATGTGGTATGGCGCTAAATGCTTAGCAACACGACACACAATACCTTCTTGACCACAATCTGTCCCCAATAAGCCACAAGTAAGCAGGGGCACATATTATGGCGGGTCATTTTGGATAAATCATTAGTTGTATTCATGAATTTTTACAGTATGTTATACTTAAGAAAAATGGGTAATGTGTTTTAAGATGTTTGCTTGGTGTTACAAGAAAATTGCTTAGACAAATGAGCTGAATTTTGAAATTCAATCTGTGATGCTGAGAATATAAAAGTGATACTGAAAACAGATACACATATACTCAACTATACCAATCTACGTGATTTCTCCATCATTTGTATTATAACATCCATAGCTAAAAATGAGACAAATTAGGTTGCTATTTATTTTCTCATTTCCTGTTATTTTGACTAATGGAATTATTTCTCTAGCTTAACTACTTTAAAATAACACTGAGAATAATAAGAAATAAACTATTAATCATAGTCTTAATTCTGGCGAAGACTCCAAACACATCCAAACACCAGATTTCATATTTCAGCAAAAGTTGGTCTGGTCTTTTAAATCGCAGAACCAGAGCGTTGCGGAGAGAGGGTTAATTTTCCTTGGTTTTAAACATTAATTTCTAATGTTTAACAACAATATAATGGAAAAAAGAATTTCTCCATAATGCTAAAAAATACCTCCTAGTTTTTTTTCTCTAACATCCATAGGACAATGATACCCATATTTCAGCATATTATTTTTAAAAAACTGTTTTTTCTAATAATGAATATTGATGATTACTAGAAATTAAACAGGTACTCAGTCATGCTAAATATATGACAAAGCATCTTAAAAATGACAATACGCATGAACTCCTCCTCTCATTTAGAATTTTTCTTGGGATGTTAGCTATGCTTATGATCAGAAGTATCTTCATGATACAATAAGCACAAACAAGGACTGGAGTGATTAACCCACAGCTATGGAGGCTCCACTCTCGAAGATGGCCCCTCACGTCCAGTGCCCAAACCCTTATAACAAACACAAAAGAATGAGATGCCAGAGAATAGAGACTGTGACACCAACTACCTATTAGAAACCCTATTATTCAATCCAGATCTTTAACTTCCAAGGACTCAGGAGGCCTTCCACTCTGCCTGCCAGATGAGTGTGTTCATAAAGAAGGACCGCCCCTGGGATCTCCTGCGGAAAGTGTGTGCCCGGAACGCAGAAGAGGCTTAACCAGCGTACGCACAGAAAAGAGACCACTATCCACAACGCACCAAAAGTAAAGTATCTTATTTCTCCTCAAAGTTCATGCCCATGCTGACATGACTGAATTTAATCAATTTCAGCATATGTCCCTGGACCTCATGCCTGCTGAACTGTTTCCCTGAGATCCACAGCACATTATGATTTGTTAGAATTATCCAACACAGAAAACTCAAATATTAATATGGCCAAGTAAGGGAGGGTGCTGTATATGGTTGCAAAAAAGGAAGTCTGTCCACAGCCTGAGAGAGAGGAGGGAACTACGTCTACGCTGACAACACTTTTCTCAAACTAACAGTTTTCTGTACCCTCCCGTTAAGGAGCAACCGGCAACTAGTCTGTACAAGAGAACAAGACAGATCGGAGCACGTCCAAGCACAGGGCCAGGTTCTGACAAAGCCGCAGACGCCAGGTGAAGGAAACAGCCACTGGTTTGGGTCCCCAGCACAACCTGCTGACAGGTTTGTCTATGAGGGGCGTATCTACACAGGCGTGAGTCTGCGTGCCTACAGGTTCACCTGCGTGTGCGCCACACAAATGCTCACGTCGTGCCTGGTCTCCTCCAGGTATTAAGCACAACTGTTCATTTTAGAATACCTGACAGTAACAGGTAGCTCGCTGAAGGCGTGCTCTGCGCCAGGCCCGCGGTCCCCTTCCGTGTTAACCTTTGCAAGGATACAAGTGAGCAATACTGCTGTCATCATTTTACAGATGAGGAAACTCAGGTGAGAGTCAAAGTCAGAGCCGTCTACTCAAAAGGCCAATGTCTTAATATTTACCTTATTCAGGTCTCTCAGAGCAGAATTAGCTGATCTTGACTGAATTTAAATGTTGGCAGCTGTTATATACATCTTCCTGGCCAGCCTCGTTCTTCTCCACTTGGAACCTACCTACTCGGCCACCTGTTGGACATCCCTGGCTAGATCCCAAGAGGCACCTCCAGCTTGGCTGGAACCTGACCTGAAGCAGGTTCTGTCCTGCTCTCCTGCTCCTCCCCAGCGCTGGGGCCTTAAGCCAGAACCTGAAGCCCACGTGAACCCGCCCCTCCTTTTGCATCCTGCATCCCATCCCCAAGTCCTGCTGCCTCCCAAAGCTCTCCATGCCCATCTGCTCTTCCCCGGCCGCACCCAAGCTAGGGCCACCTCTGTGTCTCACTGGGACTCCCCTTGTGCCTCCAAGCGGCACTCAGCCATCTGGCTGGAACCCCGGAAAGCCCTTTCAACCTCCTCTGACCTGACACTCTCTCTAAAGACACGCCACGGACGAGTCGTCCCCAGTTTTGGGCTCCGCACATCCTCAGCACGGGCACTGAGGCCTGGAGGGTCTCTCCCGGCTCGTGTCCTGCACCTCAGCCCACCGGCTACCACTCTCCCTCCTCCAGTCTCGCTGAACTTCACGCCGTTCCTGTAACAGAACATGCTCTTCCATCGGTGTTTGGTGTGGGGGTGGGGGGGGGCAAGTGGTGCTCTGCAGGGAGCGCCTGCCCTGCTGCCCCCAGAAGGTCTTTCAAACACCCCAGCTCTGGGCTCCAGGGCCCTCGCCACAGCACCGTGCTGCACCGCTGTGCCCTGTTTTCTCGTCGAAATACCCACTGCACCTTAAGAACCATAAAAGCAGGAAAAATATTTACCTTGTCTCCCCAACATCCTGTCTCCCCAATATTACAGAGCCTGCACACAGCAGGTGCTCAGTAAATACTGTTAACGAGTGATTCAATGATTACTGTAAAACTGATTCCCAAATATTGTTTCAATTAGATAATTTAGCATCTCTTACATATATCTTTCAAAGTGCATCAACCTTAAGTGTCACAGCAAATAATTTCTGCACAAATACAGTGTTGTATGGGGAAAAAAAAAAAAGCCCGTGATTCACAGCTTCGAAAGCCTACAGGAAAAGA
Organism: Equus caballus; assembly: GCF_041296265.1. Classification (NCBI taxonomy): domain Eukaryota; kingdom Metazoa; phylum Chordata; class Mammalia; order Perissodactyla; family Equidae; genus Equus; species Equus caballus. The sequence goes on from NC_091691.1 coordinate 98,995,342, forward strand.
ATCTGATTTAAATATTAATTAGTTAATGTTAGTAAAGCATGTGAAACATGAGAAAGAATGTGGCAGATAAGTATAATGAGTCCCATTCTAGATATAAAGAACTACAGAATTGTTCCATCAGTCTATAACGCATCCTAAATCTAAGACAGCAATTGCGATTTTTGTATAAACAATGAGAACTACAGGATAAGGAAGAAGGACGCTAAGATTTAAACCTCTACCTATTAGTGATGTGTTTGTCAATTACCCTGGCAGGACATCTCTCCGGGAATTGTTAAAGGTACAGTTCCAGAGTACCTTAAGGAAAATGGAATTTGCTTAGAGAACCAGAATATCTCATGATTCAGCAACAAAAGCTACTTTAAATGTAACAAAGGACAAAAAGCAGTACCTGAAGACACCATCTCGAGTACAGAATTATACAAACTGGCGGCCTAACTAACTACTAACGAGGGACGCATACAAAGCCAGCTCAGTTTTACTATCACAGTCCTGAACGAGAGGAGACGAAAAGACAGACAGCTGACCCACCGAGGGCCAAGCACCAGGAGTTAATCGTTACCGAGACCACGGCAGGAAGCCACTGTCTACATGAAACCAACAGGTTAGCTGGTAATAAGGATAAAACAGCAGAACTTGAATTTATAGAGACAGACAAAAACATAAATACATCTCTTCTCTATCATAATCAAGGATGAGTAACAACTGTTATGAATTGCGAGCAAGACTATAAGGAACATAGAAATAATTTAAACTACAGTCCAAGTGATTTGCTTTGTTGACCCATTTCTCCCTGTGACAGAAGCATTTTAAAGAGGCTCAGGTGGAATTAATATGCAGCAAACAAACTGACATGTGTCCTGAGGAATCTCACTGAGTTATTCGGGGAGCTGCCTGGTGCCCCTGCCCCCGTCCAACACTCTTATCAAAAGCCACGTCTTCAGTGGATTTAATGCTTGCCTGTGTAGGCAGGAACACTCTGGATTGACTCCAGCTGTAATCGCAGTATGTAATTCTCCAATTAGGGCACGACCTTGCTGTTACTGCATCCCACGGACACATCACGGTGACTCCTGTCGTGAGGGGGGTCTTACTTCTGTTAAAAAGGACAGTGCTACCTAATTCAAGTTGAGGTCACATACGTTCAGCAGTCTTTCAATCCAGCATTCAGCAAGATGCTATTTATTCCATAAACTGTCATACTATCATGAAATAACAGCTTTACATTCTAAAACTAGGGGTTTTACTAAGGGAGACAAAAGTCACTTATTAAAAACTACCACAAACGGCAAGGCATTTTGTCAAAGATACATGAAGAAAAGGCTTCTCCCAACAAATAGGAATTCTAAAAATGCACCGAAAAACAAAAACAGCACCCTGATCGGGGTACGTCGTGCTGAGTCAGCTCAACCGTGAACCCGCAGCTGGCCCTCGGCAAAGCCGGCTCTGATCTCCTACCACTCCCTCCCACTGAAACGGGCTGAAGTGATTCCTGAGGTTCCCCTGACATCTCCATCACCATCATCATCGTCAGCAACCGCAGATCCCACAGGTGATCCCAGTTGCTGGGGAGGGCATACCCCCTGGTCTGACACCCCAACAGGGCCTCTGATGTTTACTCTGGTGGCAAAGAAACCCTCCTTCATTTGCAAAGGGGAGAGCTTGCAGTTACACAATCTTCTAAGGCAACCGGTTAGAAAGCAAGAAAGTTATGTAGAAAATGCTCATGGGAGAACGAGAGGATGGGCATGACATTCAGTAAGAGGGGTGAGAAGGGAGAAGAGCTCTAAAACCTCGTGCTCTCAGCCCACGGTAAAAGAGGGCCACCTACAGAGGAGCACGCTTCCCTGCCTTACAGCAAGACACGGTATCCCATCGGCATTTGTGTCCAAGAGCTCTGCCACGTGTTGTGGATTCTGAATGGTTTACATACCAAGGCCACAGATCTACAGTAACACACATTATACGTACATGCAAACAAGTGCTTTGAGGCACCATGGCTGTGCCAGGGTGTGCGTAACACAGATAATCAAACCAGAAGAGGACACGGCCACAAAACACCACGTTCAGCAGAACACTTCTTATGGAGCAAAACAAAAATTCTGTTCTGAAGGAAGGAGACAAAGCATAATCTGTTCTCAAGCAAGCTTACATGCAGAAACATCTTGTGCGGAAAAGTACGAATTTCTAGTGTTTTAAAGCCACCACCAGTGTCTCCCAACTCCCTCGTCCCCAGCAAGATGGAAAGTAGCTGCATTGACCTCATCCACAGAATCTTGGCTCAGAGACCTTCAGTGTCTATCAACCGCCTACACACTGCCTGGAAGGACTGGGTTCTAAGTCAAAGTACCCTAAAATTATTGACAGAGCTCCTCAAAGACCATTTGGTGCTTTCGTGATGAACATCATGGCGCACCTTTTTCCAGTGACCACATTAAAACCCAAACACCCAATTAATCAGAAGACCTACTTGTTTGGGGGCATCTGTGGAGGTGGCGTGGGCATCAGCACCTCGGAGACCATTAGACTCAAACGCCTCTGTGGGAACAAGGGGGTGCGTTAGCAGATGAACACGCAGGCTTCATCACGCCACCACACTAAAGGAGTCCATTAAACATTAAGCACTTCACAAAAAAAGACACCAGCGCCTAGCCTGTGGCCGGAAAATACCAATTTACCGTAACACTTACTGTAAGAGACTGTGAGGATGCTGCCCGGGGCCACTGCCCTTTTTAATTCAGACTCTGCTGCTGAAGAAAGTCATCACTGACAACATTAATTATCAGTGTGTGTGCAGAGGGACCCTCCTCCTGCATTACTTACCATTTGGCCTCTGTCATTCTGCATCAGACTGGCTTATGTATGCATCGTTCACACTTCTGATAAAGAACGCTGGTCTTGTCTCCCTGGAGCTGGGTGGTGTCTTCACACACCCTGCTCTCAGCCTGATGTGGTCTCAGGAGAGCTCTTTACAAAAAGGCCCAGGGACTGGACCATCCATCGCTGACCAGTCCAAAAGGGGGCCTGGGCATACACCCCAGCAGCCAGTCACTGCCAACGAGGAACCGTTGCCGTGTGCCATGCTGAAAGGGTGCTTTGATTTCAGTGTGTGCTGGTGGCAGCATACCTCGTTAGCATATTCACGTCTGAGGAGTCTACTCCCTAATTAAAATGGAACATTTGCAAACAGGCTTATCCCAAATTAAACCACACAGCACTGGGATGCAAAGAAAAATTCCTTTCAGGTGCTGGACAGGAGAGTCAAGTGTGTAATCGCAGAAGAGGACACGTTCCCCCCACCTCACAGCGAGATTTATACATGTCACCGAGCGTGGAGAATGGAACAACCAGCAGGGGGACCTCACTCCCCCACACCCTCCTTGGGTACGCAGATGGCCATGGGATGTCAGAGTGGCGGGTGGGGTACCTGCATGAGCCCGCATGTGGGTCCTGAGGTGGCTGGGCTGGTGGAAGCACTTCCCACACTCCACGCAGACGAAGTCTCCTGGCCGGGCCTGTGTCCGGAGCGTCCCTGGTGGCGGTGGCCGTGGGTGGGTGCAGGTGAGGCGGCAGGGGGATTTGGGGGGGGGGGGGGCGGGCGAGAGGAAAACATCATTAGTCTGTCTGGCATGTCACGGTGGAGGTACCTCCAGGCCCTGAGTGACAACTGCCAGCCTTCCTCGAGGCTCCCTGACAGCCAGGCGCACGCAGGACCACGAGGGAGCATAAATCAGAGCAAATTAACACCCCCCGAAGCACGGTGTGGCGGCCTGTCAGGTGGGCCTGAAGTGGCTGGAGGCTCCCGCCACCAAGGGCTCTGTCAGTAGCTTGTCACGTAAGTCGAGGGAGGCTGTGTGTCAGGCCGGCGCAGGGACCAGGATGCTGTAGGGCCACACCCCAGGGCCCCAGGCCCTTGGCCCCTCACCCATGTGGGGGCTCCGAGCACAGATGGGACGCCTGGGAATGAGCCCAGTCCTAAAGCACTGGCTGCAGCTTCCCTCCGTCCTGAGCCTGAAAGACACGCCCGCCTTTCTCAGAAAGGGAGGCAGAGGCCACGGACTAGTCTGGGCAGCCGCCTGTCCTGGTTCGGGGCGCCTCTCTGAAGAAAAGGCTAATTTGTCACACGATGTAGCTCCAGAGAGATTTCCCCGAGCCTGATATTCGCTGTTAGGCTCAGTGGTAACTCAACTCAACAGAAAAACAAAAAGCAGAAATACTAACTAGGAAAGGTTACCCCTAAAATGACAATTTTTCTTCAATGATGCTCCTTGAGCTGAGGTTTCTGGACCTGAGTCTGACAGTGGGGTGTAAAAGGCAAATGAAAGGAGGACAAGGGGTCTGAGTCAAATAAGCAGAAACCAAATCCTGCTGCTTCTTACCCTAACTCAGAGTGCCTCAACAGGCAAAAATAATGTAAAGTCATTTTTACACTATGGAGACAACCAAAGAAATGCATGAACGGCAAGGCAGATCTTGTCAGATTTCTCATCGGACACGTCATGAACAGGAGTCATGGAGAAATTTAAGAACTTGCCCACAAAGTTCTCAATTTCCCACTGCCTCATTCAGGAACACAGAAAGAATAATAAGGCATTTTAACTAGCGCTGGTCTCATTGTCATTAATGAAAAACCACTTACTAATGGGGACAGGTGCCCCACTCGCTGTGAAACATCCAAACCGTGACCAGGCCAGAGCGGCTCCGGGTGCCGGCTGCTCCGTGTTACTGCGACTGCGTGCGTCCTCTTCCCAAGAGTCTTAACCGAGCACGCTGGGTGGAAGGAAAGCTCAGGAGGGCTGTCTCTGGATGATCTATGCAGGCCTAGGCCCAAGAGTGGGCCCGGGGGCTCCTAAGGGTGCCCAGACACCCCACATCCACAAAGTTTGGAGTATACATATCTGTCTCGAAATGTCACCACTGTCAATCACTAATTCAATATGTCTTTCAGGAAGATGCTTCCTTCCTCTTATTCTGGTCCAGGAAAACCTCAACTTCAAATGCAATTTTGTTCCCCATTCCTTTTCATTATAAGCACTATGCAGTTGAGTTCCTAAGAGAACAAGCTCTGAAATTACTTCGTGGTCTGGATTTTTCTAGGTTCATCGGACTGTGTCTCAATCTAGATTCTAACTATGCCTACCCAGGATACCTATGAACGATGGTGATAAGCAAGATGGCATTTGCATCTGACATTCACAACATTCAAAAACTAAGTCATTATAATACTTTTTTCTAAGTAGTTCTTTTAGCTGGCTATTTCCTATCCAAACTAGCAGCAGACAAAACAAAGCACTTCTATCCCTATTTCCCTGAATTAAGTAGGCATCAGCATGTGCATCCACTACACACACACACACACACACACACACACACAGTGTACTCGTGCATTTTACCATATCACTTTCTCTTTACTTTTTAAAGAAAAGACCCTTGCCCTTTATGGTCAATAATATTATGCCCAAGCTACTACAAAATTCTGAGTTAATCAAAAAGGTTATAAACTTCATTTGAATTGAAGACTACCTGGTGAGCAGACAGCTCTACTCTCTGACCTAGAAACTCAGGCTGTATATAGGAAAGTGCAGAGGCCTCGGAATATTCCAGAGGCACGTGCAGACTCTTCTCCACAGCCCGGCACACTTAACTTCAGGATGCTGTAGTACGCCCACCCCGGGGGAGCAGGAGGCTGGGAAGATCCTGCAAACAGCTGACAAACATTCAAACAAAGGAAGTACGGTCCTTCCTCATTGTCATATTAATGTGTCCTTACTATAAATGATTTTTTTAAGTCCCAATTAAGAAAGACCTTTATATATTATTCTATCTAGAATCATCCTATTCTATTATCTTCAATTTTTTATTCTAAAATACATATAATATAGGCTAGCCACAAAGTCTGGAAACATGGAAAATTTGTTATCTTATAACTATTCTATCAACAAACCATTCATGTTATACTCATATATGTTTCCAGACTTGATAGCCACACTGTAAGAACAACTGTAGAAAATGTCACGTTTTTCAGAAATCGAAATCTATAACGATGTGCACCTGAAATTTATATGCTGTTATAAACCAATGTTACCTCAATAAATAAATAAAATAAACAAAGGCACAAAAAAAAAAAAAGAAAATGTAGCATTTTTCCCTCTTAAAGGGTTAGCGTGCAGGCCCCTAAGGAAAGTGACGAGGATCATGTCCGTGTGTCATCCTTTCCCCTCTCAGGGTTTCTAGACCATCCAGTTCCACATAAACGTCATGCCGTCAAAACACACACGGGGAAAAGTTCTCTGAGAATTCTCTTTCTTAAATTCTGAAAAAACGTGTGTCTTTTCGGCCTCTCCTGATAGAGATGTTCTCTGCTTAAGTAGAACACATCCAGTGAAAAGCCACAGCATCACTCCGGCTCCACGACTAGGTCACGCACGCCATCGATGCATGCCTCTTCTTTAAGAAGGTTCTCGTCTGCACAGGTCTGCCTTCCCTAGCACAAGGGGCCCTACGACAGGACATTCAATCAGTGGTCTGCACGGAGAGGTTACGACCTTCGGCTCTGCAGACGACACCCCAAATGCGCCAGACAACCAAATCAGATCCAGAAAGTGCAGACAGACTCACCGACTGGGACAAGCCCAAAGATTATTTTGAAGAGAGATGAATTCAATAAAATTTGAGATTTGTGATGCAAAACTCAACTGTGTAATGCTTAGGAAGGAATGGGTGCCTAGCAACAAGTGGACAACAGAAGCTCAGAAAGTTTGGTGACTGGAGCATTCAGTCATGTGTCAGGAATGCCATGTTTTGTTGGCGGCAGCTATTTCCTCGGCTGCAGAAACAGAGGTAGAGTGTCCGTAACAGGAAACATTAACACTCTGGTCGCCTCTCAAACAGTCAGACCGCGCCAAGCCCGCTGGATTTCCTTCCAGCTACAAGAGCGTCATAAACAAACATGCAAAGAAGGAGAAAGGAAGCGTGGAGGCCCTGGAGGCCAGGAAGGGACCGCTGAAGATCACCATCAGGGTGCCGGAGCCTGAGACGGGCCCCAGGAAAGACGGAGGGCGGCGTTGGAAGACTCAGCAGACTGCCACGCCCAGGAGCTCTCGGCTTGCTCTCATCGGCCCGCACATCGGGACCAGGAGCCACAGAGCTCCAGCAGAGAGAAAGGGGCCGTCCGGGGGGAGCGGGTCCCTCCTCACCAGGACGTTCAGTACCCGCAGGCACGCCGGCCAAAGTACTGCGACAAGCCGATCTCAGTTCTTCCCTAAACCCGGGAAGCTATGGTTCTAAAAGTGTGCTTATTAACTAGCGTATGAAGGCCAAAAATTTTAAAACACTTCCCTTAAGAAACCCCCATCAGAGTGACCTTTAACACCATAAATTTGCTGCCTTACACCTAACTATATTTCAGTGTGCACATTAGAAGGGTAAATAGTCCAAGAAGAACATACATGATTTATGGACAATTTCACGTTTTCCATATTTGAAAGATAAATATTTAACCTCTCTCTAAAAAAAAAAAAAGCCTTAGAATCATTAACTGAAAAAATTTGAAGGAAAAGGAAAACATTTCAGGCTACTTTGACTTCAAATTCTGTCATCTGAAATTCTCAAATCCGTAACTTAAAACTCACTTCTACTTTTTGGGGGTGGGGGGTGGGGAAGAAACAACAATGTAGGCCCACAGGACGGCACAAAGGGCCTTTAAAAACTGGGTATGCCGCTTACTAGGTGTAAATTGGCAGCTTTAGAACTGTGTGATTCTTGTAGGCCATTAGGGTGTAAGTAATTAAATTACAAGTCCGGTTTACTAAGTGGAAGTCATTAAAACACTGGTGCACACATCTGGCCCACTCCCCTGGGAGGCTGCAGTCACGGCGAAGGACTGGACGGACGGCCAAGGGGAAGAACCCAGGGTCCCCGCTGAGACTCGCTGGTCACCTCATGTCAAAAACTTCTCGGCTTTAGGGTCTAAGAAAACCCACATCCAAAGAAATGAGGTTGGCGTGAGATCCAAAAGGCTAACCAATATGCTTTTATTCCATTTCATAGCAATAATCTGTGTGATTGGAAAATATCGCTAAGACTGTGTAAAGCTCACTTTATTTAAGTGAAACATGAAAACGCTAAGCCATGTGGCCGCTGCCTTTTACCGCCAGCCAAGGGGCATGTGCCCAGTTACACCTTAAGCACAGAGCACTTTGCCAGGAGAAGGGACGAGAACCTCACACAGGACACACCAGTGCTCGCTGCGTCTGATGAACACCTCTGTGTAAAGCCTCCCACAGCCTCCGAACTCCCAGGCCCTCAGCTTCATTCTAGAAAGTTCACAGTAAGCGCTGGCACGGAGCAAGAGCCACAGAGCTCCACGCAACTGGAAACAGGACAAACGCCAGCCACGAATGAGGGCCCACTGGCAAAATCTCTCAGACTGTGGGACACCTGAGCTTTCCCCTATTTGAAAAACACCTTAGTTTTCCTTTAAGAGTAAACACGAACCAAGGGCATCGCTCCATCCCGAGCCTGACCATCCCGAGCCTGAGGGCCCAAAGGTTCCATAAGTCATGGGAGAAAAGCAGAGACCCACATTCATCCGCAGTGGATTTGGGGTGCCTCTCTGTTGACACACTTCTCTCAAACGTTGAACCACATCCTCCAAAAGTGCTCCCAACATCCTGGAATTTGAGGGACCAGATCTGAAAGGTCACTGTAAATGGTAATCCACTTTAAGGAATGACAGGTGCAGGATGTACAATTCTGTCCAAAGAAGGCTCAGGACCACCCAGGTAACAAGCTCAGGAACAGAGCTCCCTGCGGGTTTGTGTTTGCCTGGTGTTTTTGGTTTTTAATAGGAAATACTGAGATTTCCCAGTGTTCTGGACGTTAAGTGAGAGTACCTCCACTTTACAATCAAGAACAATGGCACCATACCCAATGCACGCATTCACGGAGCGTGAGGAGACTGCTGGCAAGTCCTTAATACCAATACTTGAAGGGACCAATACCAAAATACTGGAGGAAAGGAAGATAACCATTTAAGGTATATTTTTTCTGGAATTCTAGCACAAGTCAATTCCCCAAACTTTATATGGTAGGTGCACACCCGGCCAGGCTCTGCTTACCTATGCTGGAGCACTGATAGCTATTTTTTAATCATATGTGTATAAAAATAAAACATAATCGCTTCCAATGAACATTCTCGTCCTTTGAGAGACAAGGGACAAGGAATATCTACGGACTCTGTTTAAAATGACCAAGTGCAGTGCCACCAAGGGCGCCTGCTCCTGTCAACCTTCAGCATGGAGGAGATGTAACCGGATTTTCAAATCCACACGGCCAGGAGGGAAGCCCTGCAGGGCCGCGGGTTAAGATGCCCACGGACACCAGGCAGGCACCCCCGCAGGCTGAGTGACGGGCGGGGGAGGCAGCACACATCTGCCGTGCTCTGGGGCGGGCAGGGGGGCGACGGGTGGGCTGTGCTCCCTTCTGCACTGAGACACACAGCAGGTGGGCAGCACGGCGACCTTCCCAGGAGAGGCCCCCCCGCCGTGAGGTCCACGGAGGCTGACCGCGTGGCGGTGTCCACGGGGGCTGGCGGGGAGGGGGCCCGCACGTCTTACCTCTGTGCTCCAGCGCAGGGCCGTTGGCACCCCAGCTCTGGTAGAGGGAAGCGAAGTCCTTTGGAATGTACGTCTTAAAGATATTGAGGATGTCCAGGCGCTTCTCGTGGCCCTCGGACGCAGGCTCTGGCTTGATGGAGTGCAGGACGGGCTGGGCCTGCAGGACTGCGTTCCCTCTGGAGCCCGCCCCACAGCTGGCCAGCGGACGCAGCTCCTGACCGGCCTTGGAGGGGGGCTCTCGGGGAGGTAGAGGGGGGCCCCCATCACCTTTCACATGCAGCTGACCCTGAGACTGAGGACTGAATTTGGCTTTCAGGGGGTCCGGGGCACTGTGCTTATTTGGGGGGCCAAGGCCGGCCCCCGTCGGGGGGATGACATACTTGTCCCCTGGCCTGCTGTTGGCCGGGAGCTGGGAGCCCGCCCGGGCAATGACAGTGGGCGTGGGGGTGGCACTTCTGCTGAAGCCACCCCCGCCTGCCGCGGGCCCTGTTCTGGGGCTGACCTCCTGCTTGGGCTTTGGCGGGGGCAGCTGTGCCGGGCCACCGTGCTGCTCCGGGCCGTGGCCAGGTTTGGTCTGCCTATGCCCGTCGGGGCCGGCCGTCCACAGAGCGCAGGGGCCCCCGCCAGGGCTCTCCTTGCTCTTAGGTATGCTAGCGGCTTTCACGGTCACGCCCAGAGGTGAGGAGCTGCCTTTGAGCCCTGGTGCCCCACCCGGCACCTGAGTGCGTGTGAACCGAGCAATGGGCAGAGGCTGGCACTCTTTGCCCCCTAGGGCGGGCGGGGGGCCCGTGCGTCCACTCCGGGCAAGGAAAACCAAGTTGTTTCTGATGCTTTTGTAACCGTTGGGCTGAATCCACTGGGGGGCCATGGAGTTGCAGCTGACCCTGTGCCAGATGCGTTTGTGCATCCACAGGACCTCGGGGTAGTACGTCTTGTGGCTGCAGTAAGGACACGGGTGAACGGCCAGAGCAGCTTGAAGGGCGGAGGCCAACTCCTTATGGCTGGGGTCATCCCGGGTCGACCGCTCGCTGAGGTCTAGCGGGATCAGGTCTGGGGCTGGCGCCCTTTTTCCTCCCCCAGAAAGCTCCTTATTGTGCAAATCAGACAGCTTCTCTTTCGGGTGGCTAGCCTGGCTCTCTGACAAGAGCTGCAAATCTGCTCCTTCCAGAAAAGTCTGATCCGAACCTGATGGGAAGTTTGCAGTGTCCCTCGAGCTGGGGACCTCTTGCTTGGGACGAAACGCTGGCATCTTTAAGTCCATGGAAAACCTAGGCTGCTCTGGTCTCTTGGGAGTTTCTCTGCTGTTGTTTTCAAGTGCAGACACGGAGGCGGCGACCCCCGCTCTGGGCTCGCTGGCATCTCTGCCTGACGTGTGATCGCCACGTGTGCCACTCTGGTCTCCGTTGGAGAGCACGGTCGCGGCCACCCCCTCAGCAAAGCAGCAGCGGTGTGGCCTTCCCCCTGAGGATCAAAATGTAAAATGTGACGTTACCATTTCTCATCAGAACACACAGAAAGACAGAGCCGCACGGGCAGAGGGGAACGCGCGTGGTTGGATGACAGCGGACGTTTCCAGAAGGGTCGGCTCTCAGAAAGCCCTGGGAGAGCTGACCAAACTTGAAGGCAGTGGGATGGGATTTGGGGGGGCCCTTCTCTTTTCAACTGATTAAATGACTCAACATGGCGGCCTATCTAGTTACCTGTAATTACAGTTACTAGTTAACAGAGGGTGACCAATTACATCAAAAACCAGGAAAAAGACTTAACCCTTCCTAACAGCATAAGGCTTCCCATGGCCTCTAAAGACCTCTCTGAATGCAGCCTCCTTAGGGCGCCCGTGGACTGCACAGTCGCCCCAACCCTCTAAGGGAGGAAGACTCCCAGAGGCTCAGACACAGCCCCTGGTCACGGAGGCAGGACGGGACAGAGCTGACCCTACCCCGGGATCCCTCAGACACTGCTGGGCTGCAGGGGACTTCAGCCTGATCCAGAAGGGGCCCCTGTGCTCCTCCCTGTGAGGTGCAACGTTCGAGTCTAAAGCCTGACACCGAAAGTCTCCCCTGGAGCCACCAGAGGGAGGGTGGGGTCAGGCTATCCATGCACCTGCCCGTACAGGGGGCCCGAGAGCAGAGCGCCCTGGATGGGCCCCGGCTCTCCGCAGCTGGAGGGGCCGGCCCGGAGCGCCTGTGCAGGACAGGAGGCCTGTGCCCGGAGCGCCCCCACAGGAAGGCTCTGCTGACCCGCACCCGTCTCTTCCCGAGCAGATGCTTCACTCGGGTGAAACACCATGTCCGGGCCGCGTGACCTTCCGAGCGGAGGTTCCAGAGCTCCTGCAGTCGGCCTAGACCACAACTCAAGTGGATTTGACACGACCTAACAACAATCCCGTTTTAAGTCTGCATTGATGACCTTGGGTTTAACTAAATCTAGAAGTCAAAATCTAGAAGGTGCACAAATGTGTGTGGATATCGTAAACCTTCCAGAACCACAGGGCGTGGATGCTTCATCATCGATACGCCCTAGAGGTCTCATCCCATTACAGCCGTGTCACAGCGGAGATGGAGGAACACGTCAGGTGTCCCCTTATGGGAAGGCCCAATGCTGGCGGGTTTTAAGTAACGTTTTTTTAGAGATTTTAATACCCCAGTGGAACATAGGTATCTGTTTACGCATTTTTGGAGTTAAGACTTAGGAACCACACCAAGCTGGTAAAAAATCTATTCCAACGGGATCTTCACAAAGGCATGAAAGCGTCCTGCACAGAGGGCATTTTCCACAGATCTGAAGCAGGACAGTGACCCACGCTCCTTTTCAATTAGGAGGAAGTTAGGGAGCCACCCGTAAGCAGTTTTAAATGATTATGTCCACATACAAAATATTACCAGTTTGTAAGTGATCAGCAGAATTGGTGGAGATAAGACAAAGGAGGGATAAATTTTATGACTCCTGCTGGCCCAGAAAAGCTAACATCTAAGTGAAGTCAGGTCTGTCCGTCTGTCACATGCGGTACCTGATGTTGCTCAGAAAGCAACCTAGGCAGCTGTGGAGAGCGCCACGGACAAAAGGGCATTTCCCCAGGAACTGAACCCAGGGGAACGTTGGGCCTTTGTCTAATTCAGAACAATGCTCAGTATGTCAAATGCACTTGCAAATTTTCAAACAGACTAACGCCTGCGGCTGGGGGACCGAGTTTTCCCTGTATTAAAGGAATATGGATTTATGAAAACACACGCCAAAGACGATCAGTAGAATTCCTACGTCGAAACAATGAGGCTGCTGTAACCTGACACGGCACATCTGTGGGGTTCTCAAAGCACATCTGTCAAAGTGCTCGAACGCTATGCTCCTGAAAAGGGTAATAAAACATCCCAAGAGAACGTCCAGTTCCTCTGACCAAGACACTAAGTCAGAAATCAAAGCAAATGACAGAGCACAAAGCTATCAGAGTCATCGACGGGGGGCGGGGCAAAGCTGTTATCAGAGGAAATGAGGGAAGGGTAACAAGAAAAGAGACTGTTTGCCAGCGGGCTTCTAACTGCGGGAGGACAACTGAGATTGGGGAATAGAGATCCTTTGAGACCAAAACAAGGGCGAGAGGAGGGCAAGCTGGGGACCAGTGCTTCTTGCAACCAGGAGCCCGCAGCTCTCAGGCCCTGGAGGCTTTGCTAACCCAGGGTCCTCGGTTAACAGGTGTGGTGAACTTGAACTTCAAGAGCAGACACCAGGTCTGCTCAGAGGAGGCCCGCCCGGCCGGCCCGCCCACTGCCTCCCCATCTCAGGTCCTCCCCACGGCTGCAGAAGGGGACCCAGCAGCACGGAAGCCACTGGAATAAACCTGCTCAGCTGAGTGGACTGCACAGTGCGGTCACTTAACACCATCCAGCTTCAGTAAGTCCAGGTCAGAGCAGGCTGAGATGAAGTGGCTCCCCAGAGGTCGCAAGGGGAGCAGGACCCAGTGTCTCTGTTCCTGGGGTCTTTGGTGCCATCTCCGACTTTATTCATGAGCGCATTTCATCCACAAGGTGGACTTCCCAGCGAACTAAGTTCCACCATCGCAAAACAGGCCTCCCCCCTCCACACATACTCCTCCTGCAGACGGCAGCCAGCACAGCTGTCCCCTCATTCCTCCACCGGTTCTGCAGCAACAAGCCGAGGTTCTGCCGGGACGCGGTTCTCAGAGGTCACCGTGCTCCATGAACACACAGCTCCGACTGGAGCAGCGTGCCGGGAACACATTCCTAGACTCACAGAAGTAAAAGACAGCTACGAGTGCGGAGCATTACATGGTTTCACCTAGACAACTGCATTTCATCTTGGCCACAAGGCCAAGAGGAGGCATCTAGAGGTCAGAAAACAGGCTCAGAAAGGCCCACAAGTCACTGGACCCACAGGGAGTCTCAGTTGTGCTGTTGACAAATACAAATGGCAAGCAATAGGATATACTGGAGTACATGAGGAAGCCATTTGGTGTAAATCTAATTGGGCCCTTGTCTTTTCCAAAAGGGCCTGACCATGGCTGTTGAGCACGCATTGTATATCCCCTTTAAACATTTCCTATGGCAAGAACAAATGGCCTTAAGATAAAGGTGTAACTTCCCCCGACATTGGCATTTCCTTAAGGATAAGCATCTTTCCTTAGGCTAGGAACTGATTGCCGTGCTCACCTTTGACCGTCCAGCTCACCTGTGACCACCCAGCTCGAGACAACAGACCTGCCACCCTGCTGCGTTCACCCAGACAGCAAGCTACCTGCTGTGTCCATCAATCGCTGTGCTAACAGAGCAGTCTCGCAACTATTGTAAAAAGGGACATTTCAATATGTGAAACATCCTCTTTGGGGGTATATAACCACTCTGTACAACTCACTTCTTTGGTGCCCTTTCTTCCTTCGGGGAGAAAGGCCCCAGGCCATGGTCCTCAGATTTTAGCTCAGAATAAACTCCCCCAAATTTTCATTTATAGATTGGTTATGGATTATTTGCATCGACACTGTCCAGCTGCTGACCCTGTCACCCGCTTAGCTGCCCCAGGGAACTCGAGGC